>NC_048280.1:30988304-32188304 GCF_009762535.1 Notolabrus celidotus | reverse complement strand
GTAGAGGTTTTCCTTTTCACACAGTTCTGTACTAACCTGAGAGTTTCCAGTCGACAGTGAGGATTCTTCAGTCCCTCACACAGCAGCTTGATTCCTGAATCCTGCAGGTAGTTGTTGCTCAGGTCCAGGTCTCTCAGACTAGAGGACTGTGAGCTGAGGACTGAGGACAGAGCTTCACAGCTTCTCTCTGAGAGGTTACAGATACTTAACCTGAAGAACAGTGAGGGGTACACAAAAGAAAGTCATTATGAAGAGAAGTGTGTTCTTCAGAGTGAAGAAAAACATGGTTTATGATTTATAGTTGTGTGTGTACATACAGAGCTTTATTTGAGGCTTTGATCACTGGCAGCAGCCTCAGAACACCATCCTCTGAAGCAGAGTATTTCTTCAGGTCAAACATGTCCAGATCTTTCTCTGATGACAGTAAGATGAAGACCAGAGCTGACCACTGAGCAGGAGACAGTTCATCTGTGGAGAGACGTCCTGATCTCATGTACTGTTGGATCTCCTCCACTAGAGATCGATCATTAAGTTCATTCAGACCGTGGAACAGGTTGATGCTTTTCTCTGCAGACAGATTCTCACTGATCTTCTTCTTGATGTACTCGACTGTTTCTGTTTTAGTCTGTGAGCTACTTCCTGTCTGTGTCAGCAGACCTCGTAAGTGATTCTGATTGGTCTCTAGTGAGAGGCCGAGGAGGAAGCGGAGGAACAAGTCCAGGTGTCCATTTGGGCTCTGTAAGGCCTGGTCCACAGCACTCTGATAGAGACGTTCCTCTGTAGGTTTGTTTTCTCTTGTTCCAGACATCATGGAGGTTGTTTGTTCTTCTTCTGACATCAGGTTGAGTTCAGAGTTGGTGAAGGTCAGATGGACATGAAGAGCAGCCAGAAACTCCTGAACGCTCAGATGGATGAAGCAGAACACCTTGTCCTGGTACAGTCCTCTCTCCTCTCTAAACATCTGTGTGAACACTCCTGAGTACACTGAGGCTGCTCTGATCTCGATGCCACACTCTGTCAGGTCGGACTCAAAGAAGATCAGGTTTCCTTTCTGCAGCTGCTCAAAAGCCAGTTTTCCCAGAGACTCGATCATCTCCCTGCTCTCTGGACTCCAGAGTGGATCTGTCTCAGCTCCTCCATCGTACTTGATGCTCTTCAGTTTGGACTGAACCACCAGGAAGTGGATGTACATCTCAGTCAGGGTCTTGGGCAGCTCTCCTCCCTCTCTGGTCTTCAGCACATCCTCCAGAACTGTAGCAGTGATCCAGCAGAAGACCGGGATGTGGCACATGATGTGGAGGCTTCGAGATGTCTTGATATGGGAGATGATTCTGCTGGCCTGCTCCTGGTCTCTGAACCTCTTCCTGAAGTACTCCTCCTTCTGAGGGTCAGTGAACCCTCTGACCTCTGTCACCATGTCAACACACCATGAAGGGATCTGAATGGCTGCTGCAGGTCGAGTGGTTATCCAGAGTCGAGCAGAGGGGAGCAGGTTCCCCCCAATGAGGTTTGTCAGCAGACGATCCACTGAAGTGGACTTTGTGACATCAGTCAGGATCTGATTGTTTGTGAAGTCCAGAGGAAGTCGACACTCATCCAGACCGTCAAAGATGAAGAGAACCTGGAACTCCTTAAACCTGCAAAGTCCTGCTTCTCTGGTTTCAGTAAAGAAGTAATGAACAAGTTCCACCAAGCTGAACGTTCTCTCTCTCAACACATTCAGCTCTCTGAAAGTGAAGGGAAATGTGAACTGGATGTCCTGGTGGTCTTTGTCTTCAGCCCAGTCCAGAGTGAACTTCTGTGTTAAGACGGTTTTCCCGATGCCAGCCACTCCCTTTGTCAGCACTCTTCTGATTGGTTTATCTCTTCCAGGTGAGCCTTTAAAGATGTCTTCTTGTCTGATGGTTGTTTCTGCTCTGTGTGGTGTCCTGGATGCTGCTTCAATCTGTCTGACCTCATGTTCATCATTGACCTCTCCAGTCCCTCCCTCTGTGATGTAGAGATCTGTGTAGATCTGATTCAGAAGAGTCGCGTTTCCTGCTTTAGCGATCCCCTCAAACACACACTGGAACTTCTCCTTCAGGTTAGACTTCAGTCTACGTTGGCACACTGCAGCATTAGTTCCTGAATATGAAAGTAACATATAAACCATGATTGGGTTTATAAAAATATTTACTGAATTAAATTTTGTATCAATTAGTGCATGTTCTACAAATATTTACTTGTCGGTTCACAAAAATAATAATAATTTCTCCAAAGAGTTGAAATGTTTTATAAAGGGTTGCCATTTTTCGAAGAACTTCTCTGAACTACCTCTCAGCTCGTCCCTCTTTTTCCCAGTTTAAGTAAAAACAGACATCTTGAAGCCACTGAGAGTCAGAGGGGGTATGATCGGATTTCCAATGGAGAAAAGACATGATGTCCCTGAGGGCCACTCATTATTCCAGTCAGAGGACAGTTTTTAACATTAACTCTTCATATGTTGGACATGGTCCTAAAGTACAGTTGTAGTTCTTCCAGCGATTTGATAACTTTGAGAACAAACAGAACGTGTGACTTAAGTTTCATGAAGTTACAGTATATGGCATCTGTTACATTTGGCCTCTGCTCGGGGAAACATTCAAGACAACTTAGCCTTAGAAAATGAACCTTGTTTAGGACTTTGAAATGTATGAGTCCAGATTGAACACAGAGAAAGCTTGTGTGGGACCTTTAAATCCTTCCTCTGTACATTTGATGTCCTGTTCTTGTTCAAATACTTGTCTCATTGGGGCGGCAGTAGCTCAGTCCACAGGGTCTTGGCTTGCGAACCACAGGGTTGCCAGTTCCAGTCCCAGTATGGACGAAGTTTGGCAAGTGGACTGGTGGCTGGAGAGGTGCTGGTTCACTTGCCTGGGCACTGCCGAGGTGCCCTTGAGCAAGGCACCGAACCCCCAACTGCTCTGGGTGCGCTGGTTGACGGCAGTATCCTCACTCTGACATCTCTCCCTAAGCATGTTCGCTGCATGTGTGTGCATTTGTATGTATATACCAAAATAAACTGTATGTGTAGCATGTCCAAAAATAGCATGAGTGAAAAATTTGAATTTCCCCCCTGGGGATTTATAAAGTACCTTTCTTCTTCTTCATTTTGGTTTTAGATCATCCATCAAGTGACACTAGTTGACCACAGATCTCACATTCATTTTAAACAACAGTACTGTGGGGATGCGATTAGAGGCAGGAGCTCTAAGAAACATTTGGCTTGTCGGTGAGCATAATTATGTCATAGTTTTTTTTATCTAAAGTCTCTATCCTCCTTATGTTAAAATGTTGTTGTGTTAAGGAGGCCGGGGATATGGCCTTAAAACCTGGCTTATGACTCCATTTGCGAATCCTGAAACCCCCCAAGAGGTGCGCTATAACATGGGTTCCCAAACTTTTCAGGCCGCGACCCCCAAAATGCAGGTGTCAAAGACTCACAACCCCCACTGTCCCCGGATGTAATTAAACTGTTGCTTCATACTTAATTTAGCTGGTCTTAGCCTTGCTACAGGCACATGTGGCTCTGTTTCCTGTGATGTTATTAATTAACCTGCTGCTACTGATGCTTTTTTTATTATACTTACAAAAATGGGTAAAATATGTTTAGAATTATTTTGATTCACTAATATATGCAAGGTGGTCAGAACAAAATTGACAGGTATGCAAGTGTCATGAATCCGATGGTGATTTTGAGTATGCACTTGTTTTATGTGCAGAGTAAGAACATTTCTATGCATTTATTAGTGAATGAGGCCCATTGTCTTTATGAAGATCTTGAATGCATTCTTTGCCTTTGCTGTGTCATTGCCAAAAGTTAATATTTGTACGTGATAGTAGAAGCTGATATGAATTTAAAATGACATCTATAATGATATCAGATCCAAAGAGTGGATCTAACATCCAGATGTAAATCCAGAGGGGTTGAGCGGTACAGAAGAACTTTTCTTTCCTATCAGTGAAGGACAAACATCCTGTGATCTGATAAATATGTATGAGTCATATTAACTACAGTTTAGAAATATTCATAAACCTCTATTTCCTCACTCTATCATGTTTAATAAGTTAAATTCCTCTTACTGCTCTGCAGACAGTCGGCCAGCTCCTCCTGCTTCATTCTCCTCAGGAATTGCAGAGTGATCTTCAGAAAAGCATCTCTGCTGCTCCTCCTCTGCTCTTCATCCTCACCATCTAAAACCTCCCCATCCTCACTCTGACCCTCAAAGCATGCTGGGTTATCTGATCTCAGAACCCTCTGGACTCTCTTTAGCTCCTTCTTCACAAAGGTGATGATGTTCTCCTCCAGCAGCTGGAACAGAAAGAGACACTGCATATGAAGTTTAAACTGTCAGAACACATCATGTGATTCATCTCATTTTAGAGTCCAGCTGGTGGAAACAGAATGACGATTCAGCATTAAATCATTATTGTTGTTTTTGTAAAAACGTGTTGAACATACCGGAAATATGGAGTCCAGATCTGTTTGATGCTGCTGGTCTGGCTGATCACTGAGGTCCTCTGAGCTCTGCTGAACTCTGGAGAGAAAACATCAAGTTTTAAGAGCTCATGACAAAGCAATACAATTACAGGGCATGGAGGTAGGTGGTCTAAAAGCATCATGTCACCAACATTAACAAGGCCAGAACCCTTGGTGACCTTGTTTGAGCTGATTGGACCTTAAGAAAAACAGACTGAGGAGTTCAAGGAGACAAAGAGGGTCTTCTGACAGAGGATGTCAAAGCTGTGTCTCAGGCAGAGATAAACAACAGATGCACAGTTCATGGATTCTGGATATAAAGTCTTTGTTGGCTGAACACCCTGCAAAGCAGACACAGTGCTGAACATCTCTGAACCATCAAGATCACATCAGAAGCTGCTGAAAGATTAAGATGGTGGTGGATCAGAGAGAATGACCTGTGGTGGTCTGGTGAAGGTGGGCTTGGTTACTGACAAGAGCAACTCCTGTAGGTAAGAATAAATTAAAAATGTATCTAGAAATATGATGAAGTAACATACCCCTCAGCTTCATCTTCTGGGACAAACACCAGGCCAGAGGGATGGTCTGACAGAAATGACTTGGCATTGCACTGCACTCTACTGCCTGTGTACTGTTGATGTCAATGCTGGATCAACTCAACATGAACAGTTCATCAGAGTTTTCATTACCTGAGAGTCTAATTAGTCAAAAAATACTCAACAGTTTTAAATGCCATGTGCTTTTAAACAATAACACCTGTTATTTTTACTAGTACTAATTTTGACTTTATTTTTATGTTGGCTGTAACACAAAGTACCAAGACTTATGAAAGATATATACAGCTGTATTCAAAGGATGTGTGACTGGAATGTTTGTCTAACACAGGGGTCAGCAACCCGCGGCTCTGGAGCTGCATGCAGCTCTGTCATCCTTATGCTGTGGCTCCGTGTGGCTTTGGACAATAAATGATGAGTAATCAATTTAAGTAGCCTAGTTTTTTTTTTTTTTTATTGTAATGCACAGAGGTAATGATGTCATTCAGAGTGTCACTAAAATAATGGCAAAAGGTTTAAATAACTGTCAGTTCCGTTCGTTACTGGACGAGGTGGAGACCTCTGATCTCCTGCTGCATAACAAAGTCCGGTGGCTGTCCAGAGGGGAGGTTCTGAAACACTTTGCCGTATGTCTGGAACAGGTGCAAACTTTCCTGAGCAGCAAAGGGCTCATCTTTTTTGAGCTGGAACAGCCAGAGTGGCTGGAAAAGCTGCACTTTATGGTAGACATGACAGCCAACCTAAACACGCTGAACACAAATCTTCAGGGAAGGCCAGGGCTCGAGACTGCGACCTTTGTTTCAGCGTTTGCGAGTAAGAATTTCATCTGGTCGCATTCATGTGAGTGCATGAATGAATCCTTTAACGCAGGCACTGTATTAGGCATTGTGGTTCAAAGTTGCTCTCTTTTTCACTGGCGTAGTTAGTGTCCTCCACTTGCACTCTCTCCTGTTCTGAAGAGAGAGCGCCGTCGCGCACGCGCAGCGCACACGCGCAGCGCACACCAAAGACAGACAGAACTCCACAACAAGCGTTTCACTATTTCCACAAATGAAGCGGTCTATAGCTGTTTATTTTAAAAAACGAAATGAGGAGAGAGAGGAGGAGGAGGCTGGTGGCGAGGGAGAGCCAGAAAAAAGAGCCAAATCAGACTGAGGTCAAGGCACCCTCAACTGTATTCTGTTGTGTGCGTTTAGAACAGGCATTAAGGTAATAGCGCGGAAACACAAATTTTACATTTTCTGAATAAATGATGATTTTAGATATTTTCAAAGAGAGAATAATTCAAAAATCCCAGTTTCCACTGACTAATTTCAGTTTAGACCGATAGTGGAAAACGTCATGGTTTAATCCTGTCAATCATTCTCAATCTGATTCGTCTTTTCAAAATAAAAGACCCTTTAAATTTAGCATCATTGCAATAATTTGGGATACTTCATTGATTTCAAAATCAAAACACTACTATTTTTTAAACATAGAAGAAAGGTAAAAAAAAAAAAAAACTATATGTGCAGTGTTATCTTCATTTTAGATGCCAAAAAGGATTAGCGGCTCTATTCTTTGGGAAACCTTGATGACTGTGACACATCTCCAGCTTGTGCCCTCATGGTGTTCACTCAGGCTGCCTGTTGGCTGACCAAGTTGCTGCTGTCAGCATTCAGAATGAGGCCTAAAGCTATATATTATCAAAATGTCTTTGCTCTGGAAAAGTTATCAGGATGTTCACAGGAAAGCCTACATGTATAAGTGGGCTACAATCTGAGGCCTACAGTCTGAACTCATTTGTATCCACAGAGAATAAAAAGAGTGAGCTGTATTTAAACATCATGACCTCTGTTCATGAAGATCCATCTCTGAAGTCAGCTGCTGCTCTGATCACTGCTGTGATGTTTTCACAGACACAAACACTCTGTTATGGTTTATCATGTTGTTCCTAATCTCTGAGCTCTTTGTCAGGTGACTGTTGAACAGGTGAACTCTGTGATGTCACTGCTGAAACAATCAAATGATGAGACCTACAACACTCTGAAGCTCTGGGGTGAGACATGAGTAATTCTCAGGAGAGGGAGATCATAAACTTTAGTTTCTAGTTCTCACCTTTCATCATCAGGAGGTCCATCTTTGAAGTTAATAACAAGATCTTTAGACAGGTCACTCTTCATGGACACACAGCTGGGTCCAGGAGACTCTGGTCTCTTCCTCAGCATCCTGATACAAACAAACATCATCATCAGTGACTGTAAGCAGTTCTTCAGTATTTGAGTGACAGTGAGTGTGAGGTTTATATTTTTGAATTTAGTCATTACATTTCTCTTTAGACAAATTAGTTTATAGAGATTTTAGTGTCTTGTGGCAGTCTGAAGCACCGACCTGATGTGAGCAATGCAAACTGGGAGTACAATGGATGGAACAGGTGACCTGTAATGTTAAGGACTTTCTTTTTAGAGTTCAGTCTGTCACCAAGTGACATCTGTGGTTCCCCAATGAACTTACTGGCTGTATTGACACTTGTCAGTTTCCCTTTACATTTGACGTCCAAGAGCCCGTACCATGTGACCATGTTGAAAGACAAAACACTTTCTATCAGATTCTTGTACACCATTTCAAGAATCTCTTGTCTGACCCCAAAATCATTTCCCTTCCTGAGTATGTGTAGCCTCTGCATTGCGCTTTTAGAAACATCATCTGTATTATCTTTGAATTTGAGGTACATGTAGCTATCACTGAAGGGGCCCAAACATGTAAAACAATTGACCTCTATTACAGGTTGTCCCATGATTGTGAGTTTGGCATGGGTCAAAAATGTTTACCAGACACAACCATTTCTTTAGTTTTACTAATGTTTACCTCCAGAGGAGTCCACAGACACCAGTCCTGGGGTGCGTCTCAAAGCTCTTAACTTCAGTCTCCTCTCTCCTTGCTCCTCCGCCAAACCGGAAGTAGTTACTGACCTGCCATTTTAAGTGGTGTCCCAAAGCTCTAAACTCTGCTGGAGGAGAGAGGATGGAGGAGACTGATCGGAGGAGCGATAATCGAGGAAACACCAGAGCAAACTTTGCAGAAGTCTTTTCTCTGACTGACACGCCCTCTAATCGATTACCTCTCACTGATTAGACGCTGCAGCGGCTCGGACTTCTAGAAAAAGGACAGACCTTAAAACAGTCACTAAGGGTGCCCTGAGACAGATCATAACTACGCTTCGGTTTGTAAACAGTCTGTGTGTGATGAGCTAAGATTGAAAAGTGTTTCATGTGAGTTTTAAACACAAAATACTGAACATAAAAGCAAAATCATAAATTCAATATAACAGAGGGTGGATTATGTTATATCTGATTGTTTTTGTCAGATTCACTGTCTAATGAAATAGAGTAATAGAGTCTAATATCATGGATAAAATATATATTAATGATCAGTTATAGGGGTATCAAATGTATCACATTAAAATGTTAAATGTATACAATACATGTTTCAGGTTGTGTTTGCTGCATGTACTAACACTGTGAAAGAAAAATTTGTCTTTTATTTTAATTTTTTTTTGTCTTGTTTTGCTTTGTTTTGATAATGTTTTCTGTGAGCATTATGGGTTTATTTTCTTTGTGGGGTTTTTGTGTATTTGTGAAATTTTTATTTAAGAATAAATATATTGAAAGAGAGATATCAGTTATGACCCTAGTCAGAGGAAACATGCAGCTCTTCCAAATAGTTGTATCTGTAGTCATCAACAGATCTGTGAATCATTAATACCTTCAAGATGAGACTATGTGGAGATTGGTCTCTTAGGTTGGTTTCCAGGTGGCCTGGATCAGGGTGGGAACCATTGTTTGTAGCTAACAGGAAGTGGGGGAACAGCTATCGAAGGGCACCAGCTGTCCGCGAGGATGGGCAGGTCCCCTGGCTTCCTGTTTCTCAACACTCCGTGTGCCCCGCAGCAAAACAAAACCAGCTTCCCCTTCCAGTTTGAGAAACAATAGATTTCACAAACTGCCCTCCACTGCTTCCAACCTTGTCTCCCTCCATCATCCATCCCTCCCTTTTCACTGTTTCTGCATCTTTCTCTCTTACATGGCCTTATTTCTCTTTACTCTGCCTGCTTTACTTTTAAGAAAAAAAGAAAAAAAAAAAAAAAAAAAAAAAAATGATCAGTTATTTCTCCTGTTAGTTTCCCCGTTTGTTCTCGTTTTCATCATGAAAGAGGAAAGAGAATAAAAGTCTGACAGTAAAGTTTGTCCGTTAGTAAAAACGCTTGTTATATTTCCTGTAAGGTTAATACAGTTTCATATAGAGTGGATAGCAAAAGTCTACACACCCCTGTTAAAATGCCAGGTTTTGTGATGTAAAAAAATGAGACCAAGATAAATCATGTCAGAACTTGTTCCACCTTTAATGTGACCTATAACGTGCACAATTCAATTTCATGTTTTTTTTTAAAAATCTTTTCGGGGGAAGAATAAATAAATAAAATAATGTGGTTGCATAAGTGTACACACCCTTTAACTAATACTTTGTTGAAGCACCTTTTGATTGTATTACAGCACTCAGTCTTTTTCTGTAGGACTCTATTAGCATGACACATCTTGACGTGGTGATATTTGCCCATTCTTCTTTACAAAAAAGCTTCAAATCCATCAGATAGTGAGGGCATCTCCTGTGCACAGCCCTCTTCAGACCACCCCACAGATATTCAACTGGATTCAGGTCTGGACTCTGGCTGGGCTATTCCAAAACTTTAATCTTCTTCTGGTGAAGCCATGCTGTTGTTGATTTGGATGTATGCTTTAGTTTTACTGTCGTATTGAAAGGTGAAATTCCTCTTCATCTTTCTAATGGAGGTCTGGAGGTTTTGTGTTAAACTGACTGGTGTTTGTAACTGTTCATACTTCCCTCCACCTTGACTAAGGCCCTGGTTCCAGCTGAAGTAAAACAGCACCAAAGCATGTTGCTGCCCCCACCATGCTTCTCTGTGGGTCTGGTGTTCTTTATGTGATGTGCAGTGTTGTTTTTATGACAAACATACCTTTTACAATTATGGCCCAATAGTTCAACTTTGATTTCATCAGACCATAAAACATTTGATGCTTTGTGGAGCCTTCATGTATGTTTTTGAAACATTTTGCCGGGTTTGGATGTTTTTCTTTATAAGAAAAGTCTTCCGTATTGCCACCCTACCCATAGCTGAAACATATGAAGAATAGGAGAGATGTTGTCACATGTAGTACACAGCCAGTACTGGTCAGAAATCCCTTCAGCTCCTTTAATGTTGCTGTAGGCCTCTTGGGAGCCTCCCTGATCAGTTTTCTTCTGGTCTTTTCATCAGTTTTAAAGGGATGTCCAGTTCTCTGTAATGTCACAGTTGTTCCATATATTCTCCACTTGATGATGACCGTCTTCACTGTGGTCCATGGTATATCTAATGCTTTGGAACATGTTTGTACCCTTCTACTGACTGATACCTTTCAACAATGAGATCCCTCTGATGCTTTGGAAGCTCTCTGTGGACCATGGCTTTTACTTTAAGATGCAACTGAGGAGATGCCATGAAAATCCTCCTAGAACAGCTGATCTTTATTTGGATTAATCAAAGTCACTTTAAATTATGACAGGTGTATACTGACTACTATTAGTCATGAGTTTGAATGTGATCTGTTTATTCTGAACAAAGCCACATCCCCAGTTATAAGAGGGTGTGTACACTTCTGCAACCACATTATTTTATTTTTTTATTTTTGATTCTTCCCCCTAAAAGATAAAAAAAAACATTAAATTGAATTGTGCACGTTATAGGTCACATTAAAGGTGGAAAAAGTTCTGACATCATTTATCTTGGTCTCATTTTTTTACATTACAAAACCTGGCATTTTTACAGGGGTGTGTAGACTTGTGATATCCACTGTAAGGCTGATCCTTAATGAGCACAGGGTTTGAAAAGAGGTGCATGATTTATATTTTCCCTTAAATTAATACATAATAGGACACTGGTGGCCTAGCAGTCTAAGTGCCCCACATACAGAGGCTACAGTCCTCGTCGCAGGGGTGGCTGGTTCGATTCCCAGTAGCAACCATTTCCTGCATGTCTTCCCCCGCTCTCTGCTCCCCACATTTCCTGTCTCTCCTCAGTTGTCCTATCGAATAAAGGCAAAAGCCCCAAAAATATATAACTTAAAAAAAGTAATAAATCATTTAATAATTAGTCGTTTTACTGGTAAATCGATCCGTGATGCTTCAGGACAGAATAAACAGAGAGCAGATTCTCTTCATGTGCAGGTGTGTGTTAAACAGGTAAACACAGAGACAGAGCTCTGTTACTGTTTATATTGATCAGAGTTATTACAGTGAACATGTGTGTTAAACAGGTGTGTGTTAAACAGGGAAAGTACAGAGACAGAGCACTGTTTATATTTATCAGAGTTATTACAGTGAACATGTGTGCAGACACAAACAGCTGTTAAAGCCGTCATCACAAACCGACGTTGCTTCACGTGATGCTCCGGAGGAAAGGACGTCTCATTTGTCTTAATACAAATCCCCTCTCTCCTCTCTCCTCTCTCCTCTCGTTTCATTTCCTCGCATCTCTGGTGGGTGGTGCTAAGACGCGAGTGAACGACGCGAGGATGGAAGTTTAGAGCTTTGGGATGCACCTATTGAGTGAAGTTTCATGATTAAAATACACACTCTTTCCTATAGTGCCCACTACCTGTAGGAGGCCAACATGTGCCATATCATCAGCATTTTTAAGTAGGCTACAATCTGAGGCTGAACTCATTTGTATACACAGAGAGTTGTGATTGTAAGATGGATCAGCAGATCAGCTCTATAGTAAAGTCCAGTTTTTTCACATTAGGCAGCTGGCAAAGGTGAAGCCTTTCCTTCCCGGCTGGATTACTGCAATGCACTTTATTTAGGAATCAGTCAGTCCTCCCTCGCACGTCTCCAGTTGGTCCAGAATGCAGCCACTTGCCTCTTAACTGGAGAACGTAAGAGGGAGCACATAACGCCCATTGTAGCCTCCCTCCACTGGTTGCCTGTGCATTTTAGAGTCCTTTTTAAGATTCTTTTATTTGTTTTTAAATCTTTAAATGGTCTCGCCCCGCCCTACGTCTCTGAGCTGATCCATCTCTACGCCCCTGCTCGGTGCCTCAGATCAGCTGATCAGCTGCTCCTGGAGGTACCAAGGTCCAAATGGAAGCTCAGGGGGGATAGGGCTTTTTCTGTTGCTGCTTCCAAACTGTGGAACGAGCTTCCTTTAGCCGTCAGACAAGCCCCCTCACTGTCCACTTTTAAAACTCGTCTTAAAACCCATTTTTATTCCCTGGCTTTCGACTCAGCATGAGACCCTGCTCTTGTTTTAGTGCCATTTTATTTTTTTTTATTTTTTATTGTTTAAAATTATTTTATCTTATTGTTTTTATTGATTTTAGGATTTTATTGTTTGTTTTTATCCATTATGTTTCTGTACAGCACTTTGTGTCCAGCTGCTGTTGTTCTTATAGTGCTTTATAAATAAAGTTGAGTTGAGTTGAGAATAATAAGAGTGATCTGTATTTAAAACATCATGACCTCAGTTCATGAAGATCCATCTCTAAAGTCAGCTGCTGCTCTGATCACTGCTGTGATGTTTTCACAGACACAAACACTCTGATATGGTTTATCATGTTGTTCCTAATCTCTGAACTCTTTGTCAGGTGACTGTTGAACAGGTGAACTCTGGGGTGTCACTGCTGAAACAATTAAATGATGAGACATACAACACTCTGAAGCTCTGGGCTGAGACACGAGTATTTTCTCAGGAGAGGGAGATCATAAACTTTAGTTTCTAATTCTCACCTTTCATCAGCAGGAGGTCCATCTTTGAAGTTAATAACAAGATCTTTAGACAGGTCACTCTTCATGGACACACAGCTGGGCCCAGGAGACTCTGGTCTCTGCTTCTTCATCCTGATACAAACCAACAACATTATTAGTGACTGTAAGCACAGAAACCAAGAAGAGTCATGGACAGTTAGAGATCCTGATCTCACCTCAGAGCTTCATGTTCCTCACACAGTGAGATTTTAGAGGGAGGGGCTCCCTCCTCTGTGTCCTCACTCTGATCCATAGCAGAGCGCCCCCTGCTGGGTGAGCTGAACTCTGTCTCTACAACAACTACAGTGACAGAGTTCAGCTGGAGTCACATCCAGTCACAGAGACTTTGTACATTCAGCTGTGGAGGAAACACAGAGAGTTGCTGATTCATCTTCATCAGTAAGTTAGAAAACTTTTAAAGACATCTATTGCCACTGTTTAGGAGTCGGGTCAAATCATTTAATTAACATCTAAATGAGTGTGTGTTTTGACAATATTGTAATGAGCTGAAGAAAAATAAAAACAATCAGTTGTCATTGTTTTGTAAAGTATTTTTTTGGAAGTTGTGATTTATTGTTTATTTTTTATTTGTCCCTATTATTATTCATATTTTCTTTTTACTCTCTACATTTTGGAGAGAAGTGTTGCACTTTTCATTTGGTTTATTGAAAAGCAGCTTTCATTACGAGCTACTTTGCAAAGTCGTAATATTAAAAATAAATAAATCAAATAACAAGTCACGTCAGGCTTTAAGATGAAGCCACTCAGCCACAGTACAGAAAGAAGTTAAAATTAGCCTCATATGAAAAATCAAGTGATTTACATGGTAAACAGTGCTGTAATAATGATAATCAGCGATATTACACATATTTCTGAGAAATTGACCGCTCTGTTCTTATTATTCTTCCTTATTATTGTTATTGTTATTTTCATCATTAATATTATAAGTAGTAGTCGTAGTATGTATTATTTTCTATCATTATAACTGGTTTGGTGATACGACACTTAACATTATTTAATTAGTATCAATAATAATTTTAAATCTAATAAATGGTGAAATTAGTCTTAACATTAAATTAAAACGTTTTAATATAACTGCTGTGATAATTGTCACAACACAGGATATTTTTCTAGTCTTGGCTCAAAGATATGAAAATGTTGTTTTAAAAAATGTTTTAAAACTTCTATTAATCAACAACTCAAATACCTTTGGCACTATTTTAAAGGGTATCTTAATAAACAGCTATCAGTTTTTACATTCATTTAAGTCAGATGACTCACGTTAATTTAAGCTGGACAGGAAATAAATGACCAGAACTGTTAACGTGCAAAATTGCTGCTGTCTTTTTGCTTGAGGGAAAGCTGTTTTTTTTTATCTGCAGTAACAAAATCAATCTTCGTCATCAATATCGGTGTCATAAACATCATCACAAGCACTAATATTAAGTGCAGAGAATATTTGCAATAGGGTAACTCGTTCTACCACTGAGGACTACAGAGGAGGAAAGTGTAGCTGTGTAGGTGTTCCTGGAAGAGCTGGGTCTTTAGCTATTCTTAAAGGTAGAGAGGGACTCTGCAGGACGAAAGGCCATGGGTACCTCACTCCACCATGAGGGACAACAGAGGAGAAGAGTCCGGCTAGTGACTTAGGCCCTGTTGACACGGTAGCACTAGAGGCCTTTCATTAGCAGAGCGTAGTGGGAAGGAGGGAGGGTAGGCCTGGATGAGGGATTCCAGGTAGATGGGAGCTGTTTGTTTGTTTGTTTTTTTAATAAGTATGAAATGTTAAGAAGTGTGTATCTGGAATTACATTAACTCCCTATAATTACAAGATGCTGTGATACAAACAAGTTGAAAGTCATCATAGAGTTACTTTAGGGGTGTATAAAAATAACGTGGTGTTATAAGCTGATAATAATAATTATACTTTTTTTTATCTATCATTCAAATTGTCCTTTTTATTTTCGTTCATTCACTTATTGTGTTTTCTTATACAGAAACATCACTTGCTTTAATTGTTCACATTGATCTTATGTATATAATGTGTAACAATTCAAATAAACAGATCTTTGAAATAAACTAAATTGTACTTTCTAGAAATAAAAGGATTTACTGTACAGCATCATCATCCTATTATTAAAACTGTTACAGTAAAACAGGTTGTAGGTTATCATGGAGACCACCTAGAAATCCATGACAGACTAAGTTGTAGAAAAACACATTTCATAGAAGAAAAAAATAGAAAAAACAAAACCTTGTCCGTTTTAAACAACATTGGGGCTAATTATTCAAAGCTTGCTGGGTTTACAGAGTGACTTTGAACAAACCACGCTAGCATGCCAACACTCGGACACTCTCTCTCTCTGTCTTGAATAAGCGGAAGTCTCTCAGTGTCTGTTCGTAAAGCAGCTCAGAGTGTCTAACCGTGAGCTCACAGCTGTTTTTAATCTTTAATAAAACTATCTGAGAGAATTTAAAGCACTCAAAAGTGTTTCTTACCTTAACTTCAACACGAAGAGCTGAACTGCGTCACATTAGGTCAAATTAAGGGAGAAAACGAAAGTAAAAACTTCACAGTCACGTGACCCTGATGATAAGCATTCCGATGTGGTGAGGAACTGGATCACATGTATTTTAAGTCATGACCTCTCTGCAGGAGTTAATATTCATTGCAAAACATTTAAAGGTCATGAAGTAGAAGTTAAAGTGTCAACAGAGGGCAGATGGATATTCAGATTTAAAATAAATTAGTTTTTGGTGATAATAAACGAGCTTTTTTAAAATAATGCCAGGGACAATACAACAAACCCAGTGTAGATATTGGAGGAGATTGATGCAGCAGGTGATATGGACAGATGAACCTCGATGACTCGCTTTTATTCAACATTTCCTACAAGAGCAGAAGGAAGGAGGGATGTTTGTTTGTTTGTTTTTTACACATGGGAAAGAAATAAAAACAAATCCCTGAATATGTATCTTTATTTTGAAGGACCCAATGTTCGGCATGCAGGAGTCATGGACGGAGTCACATATGCACACCTCACTGCTCAGGGTGATGCAGCTGGTCGGAGAAGAAGTCTCTGTTTCCCTCATCATCCTCCAACTCCGTAGTTTTGTGCGTCCATTAGAATTAGTTGTAACCCCAGTTCAGTCATCTATGTAGTGTAATATTGATATCATCCATAATGTTAATTGTTTTGCAATATTTCTATATATCGTGATTTCATTTGGATTTCTGTTAGTTTTGAAAACAGAATTCATAGTTAATGACCTCTGTGTCTTAACATGTTTCTTACATTTAATGTGATGTGTTGATAGATGTTTTAGAGTTAATTGATTCAGTGCCGTCTTGTCCATCCTGCAGCATGAGAGTGCGTTCACGTTAGGGACCAAGGACATTTTCCTGTGTTTTGTATATGTGTGTGTGGTAGAAGCAGTGGCTGTCGTACACATGGTAATTTGTTGATTGTCCCTTGGAAGTAGGAGTGTAGTTTAGCTTTGCTCATTGTTTTTCATAGTTTATCACTATATTAGTCTACTTGTCATATAAAGTTTCTAGTCATGTTATGTTGTACAGATTCCATGTTTATATATAATGTATATTCTTATCTGTAGAAACCACACTCAAAGACAAAGATATACAAAGATACATGTCAAAGAAAAATAATAGAGTGGAAATCTGAAGAGTGTGTGTCAGCCTGGATTCCATTCGCCATCACCAACTTTTCTTTTTTTCTTTTCTCACTGGACAGGCTGTGATGATTGCAACCTTTTAGATAGAATCACCATCTGAGAGTAGATGAGGTCTCAAGTGTGGCATCCAGCACACCATCGCCTCTTTGGAAAGGAAAAATTGTGTATTTATTTCACTGGTTATTTTCTTCACACATGATGAATAACCTTTCCCTGCTAAAAGTACAGTGGATATAACGTTAACTCCATCTGTTGCTTAAGATAAAACAGGGACAGGCGAGACTATCATCCATCCATAACCAGCTAACCTAACTATAGTCGATAACTTTGTCACATTACCTCTGTCTTTTTCGTGCTTATCCCCCTCCTCTTTTCTCCTTCTTCGCCCCTGGGCTCCCGATGGCTTTGTTTCTTTGGACATATTGGTTGTAAATAAACTTGATATTAATCGGTGCAGTGTCACTCATCAATAGCTCGCCTGGCCTCCCCCTCAATTAGCAGATAATGAGCAGGTGAAGTGCAGCAGTGATGTGATGCGTTGGGCAAGGGTCAAGGAGGGAGCAAGACAATGGAGCCTTTTTGATGTAGTTATGTTTTCTTGACTTATTTTGTAACATTGTTAATTAATACCATGAAAATGATAAAGATAAAATCATAGGCAATAAAGTGACAGATAAACATTTTCTTTTTCTTTCTTCATACTGTCTTCAACTTTTTATCCATGGCCCCCCCTTCAGACGGGCGGTGCCCCTAGCATTTGCCTATACTGCCTATGCCACGGGCCGGCCCTGCCTGTGCAATTATATGTGGCAGCTTGGTCAGAGTTGGGAGAGCTGCACAGTCACAGCTGACTGGAAGAGCTCCAAAGAAGGACTACACCTGACATTGACATTGCAACAGGTCAGCCACATCCTGTGCTGCACAGCAGCATAATAATCCTGTCATGTCAGCCGGCTTGGCCACATGCAGGAGAGAAAACTGAGTGCAGCCGGCCACATACATTTTACCTCCCTCCCACATCCAAGTGACTTTTAGCTCCCTTATCTGAATCCTGGTCTTTCAGTGTTACCTGTTTTAATCTATTTATTTACCCTTTTCATAAACTTGTGAACCCTTTTTAACAGTCTGTTGTTTGTTCCTCATTCTTTCACTGACTACTGAATCCAAACTGTGCCGTTAGAACTGGGGTTGCCGGCTGGGTTGCCCTAAATAGAAACCAGTGGTAGTAGTATAGTATCACCAGCTGTGGTCTGGAGTATGGTAACTTGTAGGTTCAACGGGAGAGATTCTGATATCAACTCAGGGGAGTGGACGAGTAACCTCAAAAATAATTTCGCTTTACAAAGAGCTCCTCCAGAATTTAGAGCTGAGCTAACTCTTTGCTGTCTTGAGGGCAAAGCCAAGAGGGAGATGTTAATGCTGAGAAGGACAAACACATCGTATACCTGTAAAACAAAGTGGCAGACTTGGAGCAGAGCACAAGGATGAATGACATTTCAGTCAGGAGAGACACAGTTTGAAGATGAAATGTTATTTATTACAACGTAATGAATAATGAAACGTGACAGAAATCTTTGGTGTAAGGACTCTATGGGGATAATTTTGTGAGCGTAGGATGTGTGAATTTGGCAGCAGAAGAAACCCCCCCAGAGTCCAGACTCTGATGGTGGTGGTTGATGAATCCTAGGAATTGATGACTTGCAGAGACCAGGTGGGGATGGTGAGTTGGAAGGGTGCACACCATTAATGCAGGAAGGTAGTGATGTGCGGATCCATACTGAAATATCGATACTTCGGATACCAGATCTTTATGCTCTAAAATCGATTTCTCAAATTGAATATATCAATACTTTTGATACTTCAGTCATTTGAGCCAATGTATATTATTAACAGGAACACAGTGGAAAATAACTAAACCATTGAGATCTTGTCTAAATGATACGCGGTTGGTGGGAACTACTAGTTCCAGTTCTTGATAATTAAACAATCATTTATTTTAATGGTTTTATTGTTTTACTTATTTTCTTTTTTTGTGTGTTTAAAATACAATTTTCACATATTTTGTATGATTGTGTCCTCTGTTTGGTTTTTCTGTTGTTGTATTAGCTCGGCTATAGTGTAAATGAGGACGCAACCTCGATATACTTACGAGTTTAAAATAAATAAATAAATAACTCAGAAATACACTACTTTTTTCAGATTTAACAGACACATTAGGTGTATTTGCACAAAGTATCAGTATTGGATCAGTATCGCCGATACCAGCCTGAATTTTACTCAGTATCAGATCGGAAAGGAAATCAGTGGTATTGAACATCACTACTTAGAAGGAACTAGCTGGAGAGAGAGACATTAAAGAAGACAGCAGAAAGTTGATAGGCTGACAATAAGGGCGTGCCACTGAGCTATTGGATGACAGGCGCCGCTGATTAACCAATGACAGCTCCGGAGCGTGCAGCTGGAAGCGGGTGAGCTATTGAACGAGGGAGAGGAGAGTTAAACAACTGCTGTGATTGCTTTTATAGTCTTCCTGTCTAAGCTTTCACTAGAGCTACATTATTGTCTCTGGTCTAGAAATCAAACCCAGATATTATGCCAGAGCCGTGGCAACAATGAGTGGTGAGGAGCACAGGGAAGCCGAGCTTAACTCTGTGGAAAAGCAAGTGACCTTCAGTGAGCAGTGTTTCTCTGACCTACAGAGAACACAGAGACAACGAGGAACCAGACCAGAGCCCAAACCCAGGATACAGAGGTTCAGTGAATGTGGTGTTGAAGGTGTGGAGGTGGGTCAGTGTGTCAGAGGAGACTCTGTAGAAGGACAGAGTGCCAGCAGGATGGTCCACATACACTCCTACTCTGTCAGAGACAGAGGAGGAGGAGATGTTTGTTCCTTCTTTATTGTGCCAGACAGTGTAGCCTTTATCATCAGAGCAAGACAGTCTCCAGGAGTGATCTTTCCATCCAAACACATTATTATCACTTTGCCCTTTCCGTCTGATTCCTCTCTTACTCACTGATACATTAACGTTTCCTCTCCACTCGACCTCCCAGTAACAGCGACCGGTCAGACCAGTCCTACACAGCAGCTGAGGGTGGCCATCAAATCTGTCTGGATGATCAGGATATGACTGAGGCTCCTCCACATGTGTCACCTTCGTGTTGTTGTCAGACAGTTGGAGTTTTATGTTCACTGTGTTTGTGTCCAGTTCTAGCTCACAGGCATCTGATGGAGAGAACGAGACAAACACAGCTGCAGGTTATTTTCTGTTTACTGACAGTTACTGAGAGCCAATCAACCTTACACTTCATATTCAGCTCTGAATAATGTAATAAAGAGTATAATAATAATAATAATAATAATAATAATAATAATAATAATAATAATACATTTATTTATATAGTGCTTTTCAAAAAACTCAAAGACACTTCACAAATAGCACACAATAAAAGACACAATAAAAGAAACACAATAGAAACCCAGTGGATACAAAAACATTAATATTTAAAAGGAGTTCTGAAGAGTTGTGTTTTGAGCAGGGATTTGTAGATCAGTGGAGTTGCGTATGTGTTTGGGGAGAGAGTTCCAGAGGGTGGGAGCAGCAATGGAGTAAGCCCTGTCACCCCACGTTCGGTGCTTGGTCCTACAGGGTGGGAAGAGGAGGTTTTCATTGGAGGAGCGGAGACCATGGGAGGGGTTGTGAGGGTAAAGCAGGTCAGTGAGATAGGAGGGGGCCAGGTGATGGAGGGCTTTGTAAGTCAGACGGAGGACTTTGAAGTGAATGTGTTAGGGGACAGGAAGCCAGTGGAGGTTTTGGAGGACAGGGGTGATGTGATCACGGGAATGGGAGTGAGTGAGTAGACGGGCAGCTGAGTTTTGGATGTACTGGAGTTTATTGAGGACTTTGGATGATGAGCCGAAGTGGATGCTGTTACAGTAGTCAATTCTGGAAGTGATGAAAGCATGGATCAGGGTTTCAGCTGCAGGGAAGGAGAGTAGTCGGGCGATGTTTTTTAGGTAAAAGAAGGCAGTTTTGGTGATGTTAGTGACATGTTTTCAAAGGTGTGGTTTGGAATATGGGTTGATGGAGTCAGAGTGGTGTTATCAAATGTGAGGGAGAAGTTGTGGGTGTTTGTGGTGAGGGATTTGGGGCCGATGATGATGATATCTGATTTGTCACTGTTTAGTTGATAATCAAGGGATAATAAAATCAAAATCTAGTTAACAGTTCAGTCTGAGATGAACAGAGATCAAAATCATGAAACACATGCACACGAATGTAGTATCTCTAATAAAACTCTGTCTCTGACCAAACAATCAGAAACAGACTTCATGAGGGTGGCCTGAGAGCCTGACGTCCTCTAGTGGGCCCTGTGCTCACTGCCCGGAACCGTGGACCTCAATTGGCGTTTGCCACAGAAAACCAGAATTTGCAGGTCCACCACTGGCGCCTGTTACAGGCAGCATACCGGTTTGGTAGTGGGTCAGTGATGGTCTGGTGAGGCTTATCCCTTGAGGGATGCACAGACCTCTACAGGCTAGACAACAGCACCTTAACTGCCATTAGGTATCGGGATGAAATCCTTGGACCCATTGTCAGACCCTTAGCTGGTGCAGTGGGTCCAGGGTTCCTTCTGATGCATGACAAAGCCCGGCCTCATGTGGCGAGAGTATGCAAGCAGTTCCTGGAGGATGAAGGTATTGATACCATTGAATGGCCCCACGCTCACCTAACCTAAATACATCAGAACACCTCTCTGATATTTTGTTTCGGTCCATCCGACGCTGCCAGGTGGTCTCATCAGTAGCATGCCCTGACGTTGTCAAGCATGCGTACATGCACATTGAGGCCATACAAACTACTGATTATCATTTTGAGTTGCTCCAATGAGATTTTAGCAAAGCAGACGTGTGTAGGGTAATTTTCTTTAAAACTAGTTTAGAAGATATTGAGGTTAGTTAGTGAGGAGGTTAAAGGCCTGACTCATCTCTACCTCTGTGCCTGTAGTTAGGTCAACCAAAAGTTAGGTTGAGTAAGCTTTTCCAACATGGCTTTCACCAATCAGAGGCTTCAGAAATTAATGGGTGACATCACTGAGGCTACTTCCATGTATTATGCAGACCTTGATTTACGCCCAGCTGGTACACTTGATACGAGAACTAATATTTGAAGCTTAGTTTCTACAAAAACAGAAGAACCCAAACAAAGTTGATATAATAGTGTTGTTGGATCAATGTCTAGTTTGTTGTTTGCTGATTTGAAGAAATTTTAATTGTAAAACTGTTTAATCCACACTAACATTACAAAAATAAATCTTAATTTAAACTCATCTCTCTGTGGCTGTGTTTGAATGAATCAAAGTTAAAACACACTCACACTTCCTCAGACCAGGTTTGAGTCTGTGCGGTCCACTATGTTCCAACCTGGATGAAGAAACAGAAGCCGCTTTTACAAAACCTCTTCACAATAAATGTTTTCATGTTGATATAAAAAATACATTTCATTGGACACACTGTTTAAGAGAGAGTGTAAAAAAGTAAACAGATGAGCTAGGTGTCTGTCTGTACCTCAGTGTCTGCAGTGTGCACTGTGGATCCTCCAGACGAGCAGTCAACAGCTTCTCTCCTGGTTCTCCTGGATGATTGTAGCTCAGGTCCAGCTCTCTCAGACTTGAGGGGCTAAGAATCGAGGCCAGAGAAGCACAGCCTTCCTCTGTGATCAGACAGCCTGACAAACTACACACACACACACACACACACACACACACACACACACACACACACACACACACACACACACACACACACACACACACACACACACACACACACACACACACACACACACACACAATCATTTAAAATAAGTTGAGTTATCCAGCTATAGGCTTAGACCAACAGGGGACCTGACACACTGAGCTCCCCCCTCTCTCTCTAAGCATAGACATTTAGTCATATTACTGCAAGGCGCAAAAGTCTGAGTGTACCAATGCTGTTTTCTGCTTCCTGGCTTTCTGTTCTTTTACCCACTTGTGATTTCTCTTAGACTTTTATTGATCACAGGGGAAGGGTACTAAACATTGGGGGGGGGGGGGAGGCAATGACATACATTAGGTGTAACATTGGCAGGGTTGCAGCCATGTTTCTGGACTGTTTAGTTTGAAGAAAAGACACTTCACTGATATGTCTACCATCCAACCATTACCTCTGGCTGGTTAGATATGCTGTGGGGACTCTTTTACTTTAAGTGTACATGTTTAAGTCCAGATAAACATTACTAAAAGACTGTATCAGACCAGTTATCAACAATAGTCAATTGTTTGTTAATTAACTAAAAAATGAATGCCATGTTGTCATCATGTCCTGCACACTAACCTGAGAGTTTCCAGTCTGCAGTGCTGAGTCTTTAGTCCAGCAGACAGCAGTTTGACTCCCGAATCCTGCAGGTCGTTGTTGCTCAGGTCCAGCTCTCTCAGACTAGAGGACTGTGAGCTGAGGACTGAGGACAGGGCTTCACAGCTTCTCTCTGAGAGGTTACAGCAGCTCAGCCTAATGAACAGTCAGAAGTGTATGGAAGAAATCCATTATAAATAATAGTTGTTGCATTGAATGAAGAAAAACAAGTGTCAACCTGGAATAAATACATTTCTGTGCACGTACAGAGCTTTACTTGAAACTTTGATCACAGGCAGCAGCCTCAGAAGATCCTTCTCTGAAGCAGAGTATTTCTTCAGGTCAAACACATCCAGATCTTTCTCTGATGACAGTAAGATGAAGACCAGAGCCGACCACTGAGCAGGAGACAGTTCATCTGTGGAGAGACTTCCTGATTTCAGTGACCATTGGATATCTGTCACCAGAGATTGATCATTCAGTTCGTTCAGACAGTGGAACAGGTTGATGCTTCTCTCTGCAGACAGATCCTCACTGATCTTCTTCTTGATGTACTCGACTGTTTCCTGATTGGTCTGTGAGATACTTCCTGTCTGTGTCAGCAGACCTCTAAGGAGAGTCTGATTGGTCTCTACTGAAAGGCCAAGGAGGAAGCGGAGGAACAAGTCCAGGTGTCCATTTGGACTCTGTAAGGCCTGGTCCACAGCACTCTGATAGAGACGTGCCTCTGCAGGTTTGTTTTCTCTTGTTCTCAGGGATGTTGTTTCTTCTTCTTCTTCCATTAGGTTGAGTCCAGAGTTGGTGAAGGTCAGATGGACATGAAGTGCAGCCAGAAACTCCTGAACACTTAGATGGATGAAGCAGAACACCTTGTCCTGGTACAGTCCTCTCTCCTCTCTAAAGATCTGTGTGAACACTCCTGAGTACATTGAGGCTGCTCTGATATCGATGCCACACTCTGTCAGGTCGGACTCATAGAAGATCAGGTTTCCTTTCTGCAGCTGCTCAAAGGCCAGTTTTCCCAGAGACTGGATCATCTTCCTGCTCTCTGGACTCCAGAGTGGATCAGTCTCAGCTCCTCCATCGTACTTGATGATCTTCCGTTTGGTCTGAACCATCAGGAAGTGGATGTACATCTCAGTCAGGGTCCTGGGCAGCTCTTCACCCTCTCCTGTCTTGAACTCATCCTCCAGAACTGTAGCAGTGATCCAGCAGAAGACCGGGATGTGGCACATGATGTGGAGGCTTCGGGATGTCTTGATGTGGGAGATGATTCTGCTGGTCTGCTGCTGGTCTCTGAACCTTTTCCTGAAGTATTCCTTCTTCTGTGGGTCAGTGAACCCTCTGACCTCTGTCACCATGTCAACACACCATGGAGGGATCTGATTGGCTGCTGCAGGTCGAGTGGTTATCCAGAGGCAAGCAGAGGGGAGCAGGTTCCCCCTGATGAGGTTTGTCAGCAGCCGATCCACTGAAGTGGACTTCGTAACATCAGTCAGGATCTGATTGTTTGTGAAGTCCAGAGGAAGTCGACACTCATCCAGACCGTCAAAGATGAATAAAACCTGGAACTCTTCAAACCTGCAGAGTCCTGCTTCTCTGGTTTCAGTGAAGAAGTAATGAACAAGTTCCACCAAGCTGAACTTTCTCTCTCTCAGCACATTCAGCTCTCTGAAAGTGAAGGGAAATGTGAACTGGATGTCCTGGTTGGTTTTGTCTTCAGCCCAGTCCAGAGTGAACTTCTGTGTTAAGAAGGTTTTCCCGATGCCAGCCACTCCCTTTGTCAGCACTGCTCTGATTGGTTCATCTCTTCCAGGTGAGCCTTTAAAGATGTCTTCTGGTCTGATGGTTGTTTCTGCTCTGTGTGGTGTCCTGGATGCTGCTTCAATCTGTCTGACCTCATGTTCATCATTGACCTCTCCAGTCCCTCCCTCTGTGATGTAGAGCTCTGTGTAGATCTGATTCAGAAGGGTTGGGTTTCCTGCTTTAGCGATCCCCTCAAACACACACTGGAACTTCTCCTTCAGGTTAGACTTCAGTTTACGTTGGCACACTGCATCATAAGAACCTGAATATGAAAGCAACATATAAAATTAATTAAAATCATAATTTCTCCAATGAGTTGTAATGTGTTACAAAGGGTTGCCATTTGTCAAAGAACTTCTCTGAACTACCTCTCAGCTCATCCCTCTTTTTCCCAGTTTAAGAAAAAAAAAACAGACATCTTGAAGCCACTGAGAGTCAGAGGGGGTATGAATGGATTTTCAAAGGATAAATTTTTTCAGTACAGAAGAACTTTTCTTTCCCATCAGTGAAAGACAACCATCCTGAACTCTGATAAAGATGTATGAATTTCCTCATTCTGTCATGTTTAATAAGTTAAATTCCTCTTACTGCTCTGCAGACAGTCAGCCAGCTCCTCCTGCTTCATTCTCCTCAGGAAGTGCAGAGTGATCTTCAGAAAAGCATCTCTGCTCCTCCTCTGCTCTTCATCCTCACCATCTAAAACCTCCTCATCCTCCCTCTGACCCTCAAAGCATGCTGGGTAATCTGAACTCAAAACCCTCTGGACTCTCTTCAGCTCCTTCTTCACAAAGGTGATGATGTTCTCCTCCAGCAGCTGGAACAGAAAGAGACTCTGCATATGAAGTTTAAACTGACAAATCACAATATATAAACCATCTGTCATTCTGTCTGAATGATGATCAAGCATTAAGTCCTTAGTTATTGTGCTTCATGATAACATGCTGAACAAACCATAAATATGGAGTCCAGGTCTGTTTGATGCTGCTGGTCTGGGTGATCACTGAGATCCTCTGAGCTCTGCTGAACTCTGGTGAGAAAACATCAAGTTTTAGGAGTCAGTGACACAGAGTAGATTGTTCAAAAACTTGTGAAAATGACAACTAATGACAAACTGAGGCGCAACTTATATCTGCACATGCACTTACAGAGCTCCACTGTGTCTGCAGCCTGTTCCCTCTCTATCTTGCGGAAATTTTCTGCTACCTGAACAGACTCAATCTTTCTATCCAAGAAAAGAGATTTTAGGGTCCACAGTAAGATAGAAGCCTATAAAAGGAGGCTCAAGCTATGGGCTATCAGAGTGGCCAAAACAGCTCAGTGTTCTTTGAAAATCTGTGTAATTTTGTCTTTGAAGAAGTGAAGGAGTTCCTGTCCTCTGTGGCAGGTGCACCCTGAAGAAGCAACTCTGGGAAGTATCCCCTTGCTCAATGAGCAACACGGTTGGATACAAAATCTATTTCCCCCAAAACTGGGTATACCATAATAAGTCTCACTTCCAGAGAGCAGGACAACCTTGTGGAGATATCTTGTGATACTGCTTTGAATCTGACCTTCACACAAAAGCAGCTGCACATTTCAGGATAGATGTACACTCAGGGGGGAATGCATTGAGAATGGACTGCGGCTGCTGTTAGCACCAAGAATTGTGCATTATTTGCCCCCTGCTGTCTGCTCCATCTCAAGGTCTGATTCACAAATTGCTCCAAAGATATCCCAACGCCAATACGCCCCAAAGGTTTCTCAGCTGAGCACAGTTTGCCCTTAATATGTGCCTGCAAGCAATTATCCTTGTAGCAAAGGGTAAATGCTGGCTTTGCGTCATGAACACATTAATTGAAAAAATGGCAGAGAGAAAAATAAAAAGTTTACTTTCTGACAGAGCTTAAAGTCCTCACTGATGAGGTTAAGAAGTTTTCCTTTAGGCAGCAGTCAAGAAATCCAAAAGAAATAACCAGAATTTTGCAGACTGTTTCAACCATTGTCATTGCTGTTGGTGTTTTTAAGCAATCTGCCTCAGAGTGCAAATGGAGATGACATGATTTAAAAAGCAGAACATGGGGAAAAACGACATTTAACTTGTCTCAGGCATCAAAAAACAGCGTGGGTCCACCACAAGAGCAATGAGAGCAAGTCATTGGCCTGGAGGGAATTTGCACAGGTGGGTGTCTTTCAAATGAAAAATGCTGTCTGTGTTAGAACACTTCTCCTCCACTCTCTGTGCTGCTTCTGAATTATCAAAAGTTATTAAATAAGTTATGGAAGAATTGAATATGTCTGACCGCTTTTGTTCATTCATCAAAGACAGAATACTCTTTTTTTTTCTCATGTCCATCATACATTTACAAGAGTAGGTATTTTATCTTCCCCTTCTTTGTTTTGGGAGACACTTTAAGCTAAGGGGATATCATCAAACACAGCTGATCAAACTTGAGAAGCGTTCAGAGAACATGTAGTTGTACAGGCTGAGAATGATATCATTATGCCTCAGTACATCAGCAAACTGGTACTTCGCACTAGGTAAACATTTTATGAACAGGGAGATAAAACGAGCAAGCTGCTAGCACATCAGTCCAGTTCAGTCCCATATTTGGGACTTGGAGGGGGAAAATAAAATGCAAATTTCAGAGCTGGGAATGGCGATTTCCTCATTACAAGCCACGGACCCGATTGTTACCTGTCAGAATTGTATAGGAAATTTTGGCATAAGTTGGCTCCCCTACTTATTAATATCTTTAACGAATCTTTTAATTCAAGGTCCCTCCATGTGACACTTACCCAGGCCTCTATTTATTTCATTCTTAAGAAAGGCAAAGACTTCCTGATGTATGCAAAATTTGGGATGTACACATTTTTCTTTGATTATTTAAAAAAAGAAAATCTCTAAGGTAGGCTGAAAAAATACGTGAGGTTCTGGGGTCTCTTTCTCAAATATGTCCAATGTACTACATTTTCAGATACCCTGAATTAAAGCAAAGTTTTATTAATGTGGAATATTTGGTAAGATGCAGTAATGTGGGCTTTTCTAGTTTAGTTTAAGATGTTTTTGGTTTTGTGGTTTTTGTTCTGTCTTCATTTTGGAAGTTATAATATTTGTTTCTCTTTTTTTTTGTTACCCAAGAGTGTAAAAAAAATAGATTCAGTTGGGTTGGGGAGTGGTCGGTGCTATTTTTAATGTTGTCTGTTGCCTTAGGTTAAGAAGGATTTGTGTACTTTTTTGATTTAAATATTTGTGCACTTATGATGGCACAATATAAGAAGTGAAAGCCAGGAAAAACAAAAGAAAAAAACAACATTTCTCTTTTTTGAGCGTGTGTCCTCAGTCAGTCAGTCAAATGTCAAAGTAAAGCTACTCATCAGATAAGTATTTAATGATGATCTAAAGATGTCTGAGAGGGATGAAAATCACCAGTTAACAGGGTCCCTCTTTAGACCAAAACACTGGTCGATCTCTGCCATGGCTTTCAGCATCAGTCTTCACTAAAATCTTTATTATATTGAATTGTTTACATAGCCTAAATAACACAAATGCTGTTGTATCAACATTTTCTGAAATAGGAGTTGCATTTTATCTCAATTTTTTTAATTAAATGACATGTGCATTGTTAAATGAGATGGATCCAAGATTAATTTCAAACATGAATCATGTATGTTATCTATATTGTCTGAAGTTAAATAAAGACATTCAAAAGTAACAATTTGATATAATTGGATTTTGGTAGTTATAGGTTTTTTTTTGGTAATTACAATTTGAACCCAGAAAATGCTGCCCCAATATCCAAGGTAAATAACGCTTACAGTGGAGTAATCAATAATGTCAATCTATTCATATTTTAATAGTTCTGAGCTGTGCATAAATACAGTTTTCCATTCTCACCTTCCATCAGCAGGATTTCCACCTTTAAAGGTAAAAGCGAGATCTTTGGACCGGTCACTCTTCATGGACAGACAGCTGGGTCCAGAAGACTCTGGTCTCTGTGTCTTCATCCTGAAGCAAAGAGCAGATTAATGAAGGTTACTAGAACAAAAGACCTGAAAAAAGCCACCCGTCTGAAAAATGCAAATGGCATGAAAGTAGCTGCGGCCATTCAGATCGGACGTTCTCTCACTAGTTATCTTCGCTATGAAGTCCTCCCTACAACTGCGACCCCTTCAAAAATGTTCACACACAAACTCTGAAGCTGTGGGCTGAGACATGAGTAATTTCACAGGAGAGAAAATGTTGATCTTTTTCACCTTCCATCAGCAGGAGGTCCATCTTTGAAGGTAAATGCGAGATCTTTGGACCGGTCACTCTTCATGGACAGACAGCTGGGTCCAGGAGACTCTGGTCTCTGTGTCTTCATCCTGAAGCAAAGAGCGGATTAATGAAGGTTACTAGAACAAAAGCCATATGTCTGAAAAACATGAAAGTAGCTGCAGCCATCCAGATCGGACGTTCTCTTACTAATCATCTTCACTATGAATTCCTCCCTACAACTGCGACCCCTTAAAAATGTTCACACACACACACACTCTGAAGCTCTGGGCTGAGACATGAGTAGTTTCACGGGAGAGAAAATGTTGATCTTTTTCACCTTCCATCAGCAGGAGGTCCATCTTTGAAGGTAAATGCGAGATCTTTGGACAGGTTACTCTTCATGGACAGACAGCTGGGTCCAGGAGACTCTGGTCTCTGTGTCTTCATCCTGAAGCAAAGAGCGGATTAATGAAGGTTACTAGAACAAAAGACCTGAAAAAAGCCACCCGTCTGAAAAATGCAAATGGCATGAAAGTAGCTGCGGCCATTCAGATCGGACGTTCTCTCACTAGTTATCTTCGCTATGAAGTCCTCCCTACAACTGCGACCCCTTCAAAAATGTTCACACACAAACTCTGAAGCTGTGGGCTGAGACATGAGTAATTTCACAGGAGAGAAAATGTTGATCTTTTTCACCTTCCATCAGCAGGAGGTCCATCTTTGAAGGTAAATGCAAGGTCTTTAGACCGGTTACTCTTCATGGACAGACAGCTGGGTCCAGGAGACTCTGGTCTCTGCTCCTTCATCCTGAAACAAACAGAAAGCTGATTAATGAACGCAACTAGAGAATCTCAAGGAGAGAGCTCTACATACTGAACACTTCCCATAAGTCTTTCATGAACAGTTGCACAGGTTTTGAATAACATACAGAGTGACCAACAGAAGTCATTAAAGTTCAGATCATCACAGAGAACTAACTAAACAGAACAGAAATGACTTTAAATGTACTGTAGGGGCCATAATGTTGATTTTCTATGTTATTCGTTAACCATGATTATTTCCTTTTTTTATTGCTTACTTCATTTCCGGTTTGGGGTTCATGGGTGTGGTTTACCTTTTATCTACCTGTTCAGTTGGGGGTGGGGCACACACATAGAGGGTGAGTGGGGGTTGAGTATTTTTTGTTGACCGCCACGCCATCGCCACCGCCACCGTCATCGTCATTTTCATTGTTTGTTTCGAACCTTTTTTGATATTGATTTGTTTTGAGTGTTTGATAATAAATAGTAAACATACTTTGAACTTTGATTTTGATTTAATGGCAAGACGCGTCGCAAACACAACCCCATTTAGTCTCTGCGGCACCGTACAAACTGAGCCGCTTCATTTAGTCAACAAAAAATAACCCGGATCACTGGATGGACACTCTTGGAACACTGGACCACTCTTCCTTCAGCATGGATTGGAACGCGGACACTTTGGAAAGGATGGACGCTGAAGTGAGAGGACACGTTTGACTGCAGCCGCAGCGGAAAACTCGCTGATTGACAGCAGAGCCACAGAGCCTTCTGAAGCGGTAGGCCCGCCGTATTCCTTTGTGTATGTTGTGAAAAGTTTGTACGCAGTTTGGAACGGCTGCCGCTTGTCCATTGGGGACGTGTTTTGGCTTTTGTGTGTGGATGCTCTGTTTGCCGTGATCGGCGGAGTTTTTGTGCTGTTTTGTTGTGGAACACGCTGTAGATTGTGTGTTTTGTGGAGCGCAGACGCTGCTGTGCTGATCAGCTGGAGAGCGCGTTGTTGGTGCGCTATTGTGGATGCAGTTTACCTGTGCTTTGATGTCATCTGCTGCAATGTGTTTTCAACGGAATGTGAATGTTGGAAAATGACAAAATGAGTGGAAAAAGTGACGTGTGTGATGGTATGGAGGAGAGGAGAACGGTGAAGCTCACAGCCAAAGCGCTGTCTTGCAAAATCATTACACTCCAAAAGGAACGTCAATCAAACGTGAAAAAAAATTAAAGGACTCACACATGAAATCAAAGACTTGATGCAAAAGGATGAAAATGCAAAGGATGTGCAAACAAAACTTGGAAAAATTATTCAGAATTATGAAAATGCAAGAATTGCACATGAATCAGTTTTTGTATTGCTTCCAACGGAGGAACAAGAAACTCAAAATGACTGGTTTAAACGGGTAACTAAAACCAAAACGAACTTTGTTGAGGATGTGAAACAATGGCTTTTGGACACTGGACACCCCTGGCTAGAAACAGAATATGTAGCCACAGCTTTACCCATGGCTGGAAAAGCAGACAGTTCACTCATCTCACCTGAGGAGGCACCTGCTGAAATAAAAGAAATGATTCCTCAACATGACACCCCCTTTTCTCAACCAAACATTAAAGCAACATCAGACCTAGAACAACAGGACGAAATTCAACCATGTGACAGTGTTTCAAATATTGGCAGCAGAAAAAGCAAATGTTCTTCTGGTTCAAGCTCAAAAGTTTCAAGCACTTCATCAGCACGCATAATGGCCGAAGCAGAAATGGCTGCACTCATGGTTCGACAAAAACACCTTCAAGACAAACACAACCTCGAAGAGCAGGAGGAGCAGCTGAGGAGGAAAAAAGAACAGTTAGAGATGGATGCTAACATCGCTGCTACAATGGCAAGAATGAAAATACTTGGAGCATCAAAAGGATCTGGCGTTCACAGTATAATATCCAAACTTTCAGATGGAATGACTTCTTATTTCGAAAAAGGACAACAGGACAAGAAAATAACTCTCATTGAAATGGATCACAATGGACTACAAAAAACGGCTAACAAACCAAATGGACAACTTCAACAAAACCACAGTGATAATAATTTACGGACTTCAGTAACAACCACAAACAAAGCCATAACACAAATTCAGACACTTACCTCTGTACCCTTGACCCACCAACAAAGCATCAGAAATTCAGAAGCTCAAGCCGCAACACCACCAACTACAATACCTGCTGCAGGAAACAATGAACAAAACAGTATATTCACAGTTATGGAAAAACAAAATGAAATCACCGCTTTATTGATCCAGCAACAGTGTCTTTCTTCCATGCCCAAGAAAGAAATTCAAGTTTATGATGGTGACCCACTTCAATATCAGACCTTCATTAAATCGTTTGAATACAGCATTGAAAGCAAGAACCCTAACCCTCGAGACTGTCTTTATTATTTGGAACAATACACAAGAGGACAGCCAAGGGATCTTGTAAGGAGTTGCATACACATGACTTCGGAGAGAGGATACAGCAAGGCTAAGTCTTTACTCCAGGAGCACTTTGGAAATGAGCACAAGATAGCTTCAGCACAAATTGAGAAAGCTCTTTTATGGTCATCGATTAAACCTGACGACACAAAGGCTCTTCAAGCGTATACATTGTTTATGAGAGGATGCTGCAATGCTATGGAGGAACTTGAATATATGTCTGAACTTGATCTTCCTTCCAACATGCTACATGTGATTAGGAAGCTGCCGTACCGGCTCAGAGATAAATGGAGAACAGTGGCCTGTGACTTACAAGAGAAACGGAAGCACAGAGCCACCTTTAGGGACTTGGTGGATTTCCTTGAAAGACAAATAAAGATTCTGACAGATCCAGTATTTGGAGACATAAAAGACACTCCTACATCAAGCAAGGATATAAGAAAGACAAGATCACAACCTCAGTATAAGTCAAAGGGAAGTATCTTTGCCACCACTGTGTCAGTTGCCGAAAGGAAAACCGAAAAAGAAGGTACAGAAAAGGAGAGTTTGCCCGCTTTGAAAGGATGTTTGTTTTGCAAAAGGGGACACGATTTGGATGTGTGTTTTTCATTGGAAAGGAAGGCACACAACGAGAAGATCGCTTTCCTTCGAGAGAATGGTGTTTGTTTCGGCTGTCTGTGCAGAGGGCACATAAGCAGAGACTGCAGGAAGCGACTGAGCTGCAAAGAATGTGGCTTAAAGCACCCCAGCATGTTGCATATACACAACCGTAAAATGGAAATGCAAACAGGAAGGAAGACAGCTACCGAGGACGGTGCCGTACCATCAGTACAGACTAGTGGAGTCACTGGGGCCGGTGAGGACAGCTGCAAGCTCTCGATAGTGCCTGTGCAAGTCAAGGCCAGAAAGGGAAACACAATTGTGCATACCTATGCTTTTCTTGACCCAGGAAGTACTGCATCATTCTGCACAGTGGGGCTGATGAATAAGCTTCATCTTCAAGGCCGAAGATCAAAGATTCTTCTGAGAACCATGGGTCAGAAGAAAGTCGTTGATACCTGCATTGTTTCAGGTTTGGATGTTGCTGAGCTTGGCAACAATGAGTTTTGTGAAATCCCATGTATTTACAGTCAGAAATCCATGCCTGTGCATAAAGGAAATATTCCATGTCAAAAGGACATTGACCAATGGCCTTATCTGAGAAATGTTGACTTGCCTGAAATTGACTCTGAAATTGAGATGTTGATTGGCTCGGATGTTCCCAAGGCCCTGGAACCACTTGAGGTCATCAGGAGTGTGGGTAATGGACCTTATGCTGTAAAAACAATTCTTGGATGGACAGTTAATGGACCATTGGGAGGACAACCTGATAATGGTTGTGAGCTTCCAACCATTACTGTAAACAGGATATCGTTGTTGAAACTGGATGAGCTGTGGGAACAGCAGTTTAAGACTGATTTTCCAGAATGTGTTAAAGATGAACATGAACCTTCAAAAGAAGACCAGCAGTTCATGGATTCGGTTTCGAAATCTGCAAAGCTTGTGGATGGTCATTTTTGCATTGGACTTCCTTTAAAGGACAAAACCATACACATGCCAGACAATAGACATGTGGCTGAACAGAGGACACTGAACCTGAAGAAACGTTTCAAAAAGGATCCATCTTTTCTTCTGGAATACAAAAACTTCATGTCAGACATGCTATCCAAGGGATATGCAGAGAAAGTACCAGACAACATCTTGGAACGAATCGATGGCAAGAAATGGTATCTACCACACCATGGGGTTTACCATCCTCAAAAGCTAAAGCTTCGTGTTGTATTTGACTGTGGAGCTTCATTTCAGGGAGTGTCTCTGAACTCTCAGCTTCTACAGGGACCAGACCTGACTAGCTCACTGATTGGAGTCTTGGCTAGATTTCGAAAGGAACCTGTTGTCATCACAGCTGACATTGAAGCTATGTTCCATCAGGTGAAGGTACCAACTGAGGATCGGGATTTGTTGAGATTCTTCTGGTGGCCTGATGGTGACTATACAAAGAACATGGAAGAGTACAGGATGGCAGTGCATCTATTTGGAGCAACTTCATCCCCAAGTGTGGCTAACTTTGCCCTAAGGAAATGTGCTGAGGACAATGTGGAGCAGTTCAGCCCTCATGCTGTAAAAACCATCATGAACAACTTTTACGTTGATGACTGCTTGACCTCAGCAGCTTCAGAGCAAGAAGCAATCGCTCTGTACACTGAACTTCGAGCAATCTGCTCCAAGGGAGGCTTTGTACTGACCAAGTGGGTCAGCAACAGTCGTTATGTGTTGATTGCCATACCAGAAACAGAGAGAGCTAAGGAGATTAAAAATCTTGATTTGGATTGTGACAATCTTCCTGTGGAGAGGGTACTGGGTGTACAATGGTGTGTACAATCGGATGTCTTCAAGTTTAGAATCACTTTGAAAGACCGACCTATCACCAGAAGAGGAATTCTGTCTACAGTCAGTTCTGTGTATGATCCTCTTGGAATGCTTGCCCCTGTTGTGTTAAATGCCAAAAGGATCCTGCAAACTTTGTGTAGGAAAAGGATTGGTTGGGATGATGTTGTACCAGATGTCATTGCACAAGATTGGACAAACTGGATTCAGGACCTTCAAAACCTGGAAAATTTCACAGTACACAGATGCTTTAAACCATCAGACTACGGAACCATCACCTCTGCTCAGCTTCACCACTTTGCAGATGCATGTGAGGATGGATACGGGACTGTAAGTTACCTGTTGCAGCACGACAATCATGGACAGGTACATTGTGGATTTGTGATGGGAAAAGCAAGAGTGGCTCCATTAAAGCCAGTTACCATTCCCCGTATGGAATTGACTGCTGCTACCATGGCGAGCAGAATGGACAGAATGTTGAGAAAAGAACTGCAGATGGAACTCGCTAACTCTGTATTTTGGACTGACAGCACCTCTGTTCTCAAATACATCAACAACAACACAACAAGGTTCAGAACTTTTGTGGCAAACAGGATTGCACAAATCACTGAGGTTTCACGTGCACAACAATGGAGATATATTGAAACAGCTATAAATCCAGCAGACATGGCTTCTCGTGGTTTGTCAGTCAAGGCTTTCCTGAAGAAAGAAACCTGGACATCTGGGCCTCAGTTTCTTCTTCGACCTGTGGAGGAATGGCCTCAACATCCAGACAGACTGGGAGAAATTTCACCAGAGGATTCAGAAATCAGAAACACAACAGTAAACGCTATTCGGATCATTTCAGAACATACAGACCCAACGACTCACTTCATCCACTACTACTCATCATGGACTCACCTGAAAAGGGCAGTGGCTTGGATGTTGAGACTCAAAAGACTTCTGTTGTACCGCTCTAGGAAAAGGAAACAAGCTCAACTTAATCAACATAGCAAACAGGGAGATTTGCTACTGAAGGACGGAAGAGGATCAAAGGCTAAAGAAAGCGTTGGTCTAACAGTCGAAGAATTAGCAGAGGCTGAAATGGACACCATCTGCTTCTGTCAGAAGAAGTTTGCAGATGAGATTTCAAACTTGGAAAAAGGAATGAATGTAAAGAAGACAAGTCCCATTCATAAACTTAACCCAGTGCTGGAGAATGGTGTTCTAAGAGTTGGTGGCAGACTCAGCAGAGCAGCAATGCCAGAAGAGATGAAACACCCCGTCATTCTGGCCAAAGATTTACATGTCTCGGATCTCATTCTGCGACATGTCCATGAACAAGTTGGTCATGGCGGCCGCAACCACATGTTGTCCAGGTTGCGACAGAAGTATTGGATTCCTGGTGCCACTGTGTCCATAAGAAGAATCCTTTCTAAATGTGTTGTTTGTCGGCGTTTGAATGCTACCCCTGGTCAACAGCAGATGGCAGACTTGCCCCTGGATAGAGTGTCACCAGATGAACCCCCCTTTACGTATGTTGGAGTGGATTATTTTGGACCTTTTGGAGTGAAACGTGGACGGACTGTTGTTAAACGCTACGGCGTCATTTTCACTTGTTTGGCCATAAGAGCTGTTCACATCGAAGTGGCATCATCTCTGGACACTGACTCATTTATCAATGCTCTGAGACGTTTTAAAGCAAGACGTGGACAGGTGAAAGAACTGCGGTCAGACAATGGCACCAATTTTGTGGGAGCTCAGCGCGAGTTGAAGGAAGCAATTGAAAGCTGGAATCATGGGAAAATCCATGATACACTCCTTCAAAAGGGGATAAAATGGATCTTCCACCCCCCTGCTGGCTCACACCATGGAGGTGTGTGGGAAAGACTGATAAGATCAGTGAGAAAGGTACTAAATTCTACTCTGTCTGTGCAAAGCCTCGACGAGGAGGGACTCCAGACAGTGTTTTGTGAAGTTGAAGCTATCCTCAACAGTCGCCCCATCACCAAGGCTTCCACAGATCCTAACGACCTTGAGGCACTCACCCCCAACCACCTTCTGCTTCTTAAATCAGCGCCATCTCTACCACCAGGAATCTTTGCAAAGGAGGACGTCTATGCTCGACGCAGATGGAGACAAGTACAATACATGTCGGACTTATTCTGGAAAAGATGGACAAAGGAATATCTTCCTCAACTCCAGGAAAGACAAAAGTGGACAAACATCAGACGCAACTTCACTCCAGGAGACATTGTGATCATTGTGGATGATATGGCGCCTAGGAACTCCTGGATTACTGGAAAAGTTGTGGAGGTCATCATTGACAGAAGAGGACTTGTACGTCAGCTTCGGATCAGGACTAAGACTGGGTTCCTGAACAGACCTATCACCAAAGTCTGTCTTCTACTGGAAGCCGAGGATTTTTGAGAGTCAACCTGACTTATCTTTGTTTTTTGACTTTGACTTTACCCCTTGCCCAAAGCACACACCTTCCCAGACTGAACATTCTTACTGATTTCCGAAAGGCGAAAGAATGGACTGTTGAATAACGAACTTTCGAACTTTAAAAAAGCGAAAGAAAGGACTGTTGAATAACGAACTTTCGAACTTTAAAAAAAACAAAAAAACAATGCAGTAAGAAGATTGTAATTATGTTCGATTTAAAATGTTATAATGCATGATGTCATCTCGTATGATGTAATTATTATTTTGTGGCATAATAATTAGGGGCCGGTATTGTAGGGGCCATAATGTTGATTTTCTATGTTATTCGTTAACCATGATTATTTCCTTTTTTTATTGCTTACTTCATTTCCGGTTTGGGGTTCATGGGTGTGGTTTACCTTTTATCTACCTGTTCAGTTGGGGGTGGGGCACACACATAGAGGGTGAGTGGGGGTTGAGTATTTTTTGTTGACCGCCACGCCATCGCCACCGCCACCGTCATCGTCATTTTCATTGTTTGTTTCGAACCTTTTTTGATATTGATTTGTTTTGAGTGTTTGATAATAAATAGTAAACATACTTTGAACTTTGATTTTGATTTAATGGCAAGACGCGTCGCAAACACAACCCCATTTAGTCTCTGCGGCACCGTACAAACTGAGCCGCTTCATGTACCTTTACTTTTACTTGATACAGTTCATAAGGTCCAGATCTACACTGATACATTCAGGAATGTTGTTCAGATCATGTTCATAGTTCATTCATTTGTGTTCTCTGTTTATTAATCTGAGATCCTTCAACATCATGACCTCAGTTCATGAAGATGCATCACTGAAGTCATCTGCTGCTCTGATCACTGCTGTGATGTTTTCACAGACACAATATGATGAGACCTACAACACTCTGAAGCTCTGGGCTGAGACATGAGTATTTTCTCAGGAGAGGGAGATCATAAACTTTAGTGTCTAATTCTCACCTTTTATCAGCAGGAGATCCACCTTTATAGTCAATGATGTCTTTAGACCGGTCACTCTTCATGGACACACAGCTGGGTCCAGGAGACTCTGGTCTCTGCTTCTTCATCCTGATACAAACAAACAACATCATCAGTGACTGTAAGCAGTTCTTCAGTATTTGAGCAGCAGAATGACAGTGAGTGTGAGTGATGATGGAGGAGTGATGTGATGAGCTGTGACATGGAGAAGAGTCATGGACAGTTAGAGATCCTCATCTCACCTCAGAGCTTCATGTTCCTCACACAGAGAGATTTTAGAGGGAGGGGCTCCCTCCTCTGTGTCCTCACTCTGATCCATAGCAGAGCGCCCCCTGCTGGGAGAGCTGAACTCTGTCTCTACAATAACAACAGCGGCGGAGTTCAGCTGGAGTCACATCCAGACTCAGAGACTTTGTATCTTCAGCTGTGGAGGAAACACAGAGAGAAAAGAAGCTGCTTCATCATCACCATCGTCATCAGTCTGCACAGTGAGCATTTCTCTGTTAAATATATATATATTTTTTTTTTTTTTTGGGGTGGGGGTGGGGGGGGGGGGGGGGGGGGGGGGGGGGGCAGTCCTCTTGATAAGAGGTTAGGAGTTCAGCATTAGAAACCCTTATGATCTACACTGGTAGGGAATGAACCCCCTTAGTGGTTCTGAAAATCCAGACTTAACACTGAAGTTAACTTGATAACCTCAAATCTGGCTTACTGGTGAACCCCTCAGGTCTATCTTAGACATCTTAGACCTGAGTTCAATCATTTTTCAAGAGCTGAACAGATGACTTGGACATCAACGTGACTTTAAAGCTATGAAGTCTATGCAATGATATAATTTCAATGCAATTTATTTTCCATACAAAGTCATGAATCTTTATGTACTGGGTTGTTTTGAAAAGGGCCAGATACATTGTAAAAGGAGCAGTTTCAAACATTCTCTACAATAGAAGAAAAAAAAATACTTGGCATAATGCCACTCTGACTATGAAGAGAGACTGAGATGTGAAAAGATCAGGAGCTCTCCAGATTAGTGTGTCTGACAGTGATGAGTGCTGGAGTCCTAGGTTTGATTCTGGGTCAGGTTTTTAAGTTTTTCAATGACGACTATGATTACTGGTCCCCTTTACAATTATCTAAGCTACTAAGTCTATGACACAAAGCTTGAAAAGCATCGTTAATTTCAACACAGTAACTTATAAAAAGAAAGTAATGGAAGAAGGAAGAAGGATGATAATGGAATATTGAAATAATGTTACTGAGTGCAATACCTGCCCCCTCATTTGTTGGAGAAAGAAATTAACTAGACTCAACAATATCAATTCCTAAAAATAAGGAATATTTTTTTAAATAATATTTTATTCATAATTAATTTGCAAAAAAAAAACCCAAAAAAACATTTTTCACTTTGTCAGTATGGAGTATTGTGTGTAGAATGTTGAGGGAATACATGAATTCCATCAATTTTGGAATAAGGCTAACATAACAAAATGTAGATAAAGTGAAGGGGTCTGAATACTTTCCGTACCCACTGTATTATACTTTTCTCCTGTGTTGAATCAGTTCTGGTCCTCAGTTGAAATAAATGAGGTCTTTAATTGTAATCTTTCCCTAGGTCCACAACACCTTCTTTTAGGAACCATCCCCCAGGTGATGTGTCTTTCTTACATCAGACAAATACCTGTATCGGATTTTAAGAATAACAGCAATGAAAGAGGTGACTAGAAACTGGCTGAAATGGAAAGAATAACACATAGGATAGGGAATTTAAACAATGTTTTTTAACTAACATTGATGTAACATGATAGGAGATGATTGACAAATGTAGATGTGTGCGTACTTGAGTATTGTATTTGAGCCAGAAACAGACGGTAAGGACCCAAACAGCAAAAAAACTAAAGGGGAAAAAAATATATAGATACATATAATAAATACATTTCCAGGCCCTAAATAAAATTAGGTTAAATTTGCTCTATGCTTTCTCTTTCATTATTTCTATTTTTAATCTTGTCATTGTTGTAGCTCTTTCTAATTGAACATTTTCTTTTAAGTTTGTTTCTACATGAGTTATCAAACACTAAACTCATGGATGTGTTATACAAATTATAAGCAAACTCATCCATGCTAATGCTGACATGCTGTTATGTCTTTGTTTTGTCTTGTTCTTTTTTGTGTGTGTATATTTTCTCTCTACTTTATTTCTTAAAAACTTTCAATAAAAAGTATTAAAAAAGTACATCACTGTTAGTATGTGTGTGAATGTTTGATGAACCTTGTGACAAAAGCTGAATTATGGTTGAAGCACTTGAATTATGGTCTGCAAATAGATGTTGAAAAAACATTCAATTTGAACTCTTTGGACGTTTTTACAACTCATTTCAACGGAAAAATGCTCTCTGGGTTCTGTCACAAGATTCCTCACACATTAACAGAGACATCTTGTTTATATTGCGGCTAAAATTATTGTTTTACAGTGCATCTCATTCAACAAGGAAAAGATTTAGAGCAGAGTCAGATTAAGTCTCAAGACTTCCAGCTCAAAGTCTGTCCTTTATAGTCAGAGCTTCACAGTGGAAGAACTGCTTCCTTTACAATGTCTCTGAACCTTCTTTACATCAGTCTGCCCATTAATCTCTGTACATATGAGTTTGTATCAAAGTGAAATGTGTAAAAGTTAATCTAAAACTGTAAAACAATTTTGGAGAAAATCTGCTACAATCATCATTCTCGTCATCCTTTAATCAAATATTGTTTATAAAACAAGTTTTTATAGCTTTAACTTAGACGCTTGAAAATTGTTTCAAAGAGGACTCTGACATTCAGACATGATTTCACTCTGTTAATAACAACATATAATTGTTGAAATCCTGTTTAGTGATCACTGGTTACAAACATCATACCTTCATGACTTCAACACCATCAGGATAAGAAGACCTTTCTGAACTAGCTCAGCACTGGTACTGCAGTTATAACTAAAGTACTGAACAGGTGTGTACTGTGTGTATTTAACCTGCAAACACTGTAGTTCGGACATTATTTAAACTTTAAAATGAAAGTTTCTGAAGTTTTTTCGCATTTAACATAGCATGTAACATTTACAGTAATACAAGTAGACTTTGAGATTATTGGATATCATAAAGTGATAAAAACAGTCCCCAGATATCAAATAAGGAACTACTCCACCTTCTAGTAAAACTGAACTTGAAAATTAAACACTGCATATGAGAACAGCAAGGATGTTACCATATAATGAATTACATTTAAACAGTGATTTCTCTTCTGAAAGTACATGTAGCTGATACAAATTTACATCCCCACATTCAGTAAAAGAGACGCTGTGTAAGATGGAGAAAGACACATAATGTGATAACTTTATAAAACATTTAAAATTCATTATTTATTGAAAATATCACCACAGATGTTGAAACTTGAAAATTTAATCTCTGCGTAAATTTATATTCACATTTTGAATTTGATGTCAGCAGCACATTAATAAAGTTTGAACAGTGGCAACAAAAGATTTGAAAAGTTGTGAAAAGCTGAAAGAAACAAACCCTGTGTGCTCTCTAACCTCTGCTTCAATCACAGACGGACTTTTATTCAGTTTGAACTCTCAACATTTATTTTAAAAGCTAGTTAGATGTTTCATGTTCAGCCTCTTCTTCTTTCCTGACTGTCTTAACTCTCCTATTGTCCGTGGGGTCAATTGGACCCCATTCAATGTTTAAAGTCTCTAAATTAATGACTATAATTTTTTTGGCTTCATATTTCATGACTTTTCCTAATTTAATGGGACAATTGGGAAAACGTAAAACTAAAATGTTGATATGTTCCAATTTCTTGTAAAAAAAAATGTACGCATCAGTGTTCCGTGGGGTCAATTTGACCCCAGGCTGTTTTAGCTGTATATTACTAAATATCAACATTTTACACACATTTGTTTTGGTTGTTTTGGATGATATTGAGGTCACTATAACCAAGGACACTTCCACATGTGATAGCAGGAGCTGGGATCAAACCGCCAACCTTCAGATTGAGATATAATATTTCCAGCCTCAATGTCTCTGAAGACACAGACATGTGTCCTGTGTTATACGTTCTGATAACAGAAACAAGACAGGGCCGACGAGATCAGGACAAACTCGCATCAGTTTGATGTTCTGTTGTACAAATAAATTCCTTCTAAATGCTTTAAATTGTGTCTATGCTTAAAAATATGTTTTATTTAAAGGCCTATTTAGGTAGTCAATAAAGAAACATAAAGTACCTGACACATAAACCTGGGTAAAAATCAGTTTCTGGAGGTTTAAATTGCTGAGTTCAAATTGACCCCAGGTAACAGGAGGGTTATAGAGTCCTGTTAGCATTAGCACTGTTAGCATGCTTATATATGTGGCGCTCTGTTGAGCAGAAGAAATCTCACAGTTTCTGTTCTCAGCTAATGACCCCGGAGGCTAACAGTAAGCTAACAGTTTGTTGAATGTAACCAAGAGTCTTTGAAAAAGTTAAAAGTGTCACTTACCAAAACTTCAACACGGAGAGCTGAACTGCGTCACATCAGGAGAAAATGAAGGGACAAACTCCAATGTCTCTTTATCACCACTGCAACAGGGTTTCAAAGATCACTTCCTCCATTTCTTACTGAAACAAGTTAATCATTTATGATTTATGAGAAGAAATAAAAGTGTGTGTGATCAGAAGCTGCAGAGATTGTCCTCATGTGACACCTCAGCTTTCAACCAACAGAAGAAATTCAGACTGACATTATACATGAAGAAAACACCAGAAATAAAGTTTTATTCTTTAACATCCACCTTTTTAACACTAACTGTCTGTGTGATCATTTAATGATGATTTCACAGCAGTCTGACTTTATGTGTCAGAGAGCTACTGAGCTCAAGTTTCACACATTAACCTGTCAGAGGGAATGAAAGCAGTCACATGATGCTCCAGCAGACTGTCAGGAAACACAAAGGCTGTTTGTTTCCATAGATTAAGAATCTGATTATGAAAACCCTGGTTTATAGTAATTTATAGACAGTAAGTTGTACAGTAGTGTATCCTTGTTCCTAAAAATGACTCCACATTTCATCTCTTATTTTGAAGGCTCGTGTGTTAGACTCTGCTTTGGGTTTATGTGTTTAGAGTTCTTCTAGTAGCTGTTATGTTTCTTCCAGGTGACAGTAGACCTGATTGGCATCATCCTCTGGGATCTGGAGCACCTGGACCCATTGCTCCAAACCTGATATCAAAGCAGGCTTCCTGCAGCCTCGACCTCTCTCTGCTGTCAGACCAGCATCTGCACAGCTGTGTTTGAGTCAGATACCCTGTTAGTGCACTCCTCAACATCTCTCACTTCAACATGTTCACACACCCACACACACACACTACTGACACTGTTGACTTCTAACACCTCATATCCATTCTTATTCAGTTCATTTCACTTATTTTATATTGAATAACATTTTTATCACTCCTGTCTCCTCCTGTCTTTTGTCTTGGCTCACGAGCCGGGTTATGACATTCATAAAAATGTTCTTTTTCTCTAAGTATGTGAGTGATGTCTACCCAGTTAAAGAAAGCAAACACAAACTGCTACACGGTTTGGGCTTCGGAAGAGGAACAGGATTGGTTGAATGAAAATAAAATACCAACAGAAAAGTGACAGGAAGAGGACGTCACACAGATGCTGTTATTTTCTGCATCTGCTAGGAATGATAACAAAAAAATGCTAATGTTTTGAATTTATAGCAATTTTATTTATAAAGCAGATTTCATTACACGAAATCTCAAAGTGATTTACATTGAGGATACAAACAAAGAACAACAATAAAAACATAAAAAGAATAGATACACTCAGCATACATCACACAGCAATCAAACCAAAAGCTAGTGTTGCCGCACATGCAGCCAGTCACATCACTCATCATATTATTCATACGCTCTGGCAATCATTAAGTTTTGAGGGTTTTTTTTTATAGTACTGACAGCTGTGATGGACCAAAGGTCAGGAGGCAGTTTATCCCAGAGAGAAGGACCACAGTAACTAAAGGCCCCTTCACTAGACTTTGATCTGACTCTGGGTACACTTAAAAGTCTTCCACCTGATGACCTAAGGGTCCGGGTCGGGTTATAGACTGTGAGCAAGTCAGAAATGTACTGTAGAACTGAACCATTGAGTGCTTTATGGACTAATAATAGGATTTTGAAATTGATTCTGTATTTGACGGGAAGCCAATGAAGTGTTATGAGAACCGGGTGATATGTTTGAATTTTCTTGTGTGTGTCAGGATTCTGGCTGCTGCACTGAAGCCTTCCTACGGATTGTTTAGATAACCCTGCATACAGAGCATTGCAATACAATAATAAAATGCAGTTTATCATCTAAACAGAGCTACAATCAAGCTTTAAGGTGCTGAGTAATGAGCAAAGTTTGAGAGTGATATAAAGAAGAAACAGATACAGTCTGTACAGTAAGACAGTGGTGTGATGAAGACCAACTGGCCCCGGTCGAAAGGTGGTGGACAGGTGTGAAGCCCTAGATAGAACAGCTGATGAACACCTGAATGTAATGAAGGTGTTAAAAATCAACTGAAGAAAGAACTCATAATATATTTCCCTTTGATAAAGTCGCGACTTTAATAAAATATGTGATATTATTCAAAATATAAATGAAATACAAATGAACAAATGTTATTTTTTAAAGATGTTACAAATCACTGAGCATTATCTGTTCATGTGATAAAAGTTTAGAGTCAAATAGATGAAATCAGACTGATTCAATAGTTTGAGACTGATCTGCTTCACAGAGTGAACAGAGTCAGCTGATCTTCAGTGAACAGTGTTTCTTTAAGCAACAGACGATACAGAGACAGCAAGGAATCAGTCCAGAGCCTATACCCAAGCCCAAGCCCAAGCCCAAGCACAAGCCCAAGCCCAAGCACAAGCCCAAGCCCAAGCCCAAACCCAAACCCAGGATACAGAGGTTCAGTGAATGTGGTTTTGAAGGTGTGGAGGTGGATCAGTGTGTCAGAGGAGACACTGTAGAAGGACAGAGTGCCAGCAGGATGGTCCACATACACTCCTACTCTGTGAGAGGCAGAGGCGGAAGGGATGTGTCTTACTTTGTCATTGTGCCAGACAGAGTAACCATTTACATCAGAGCAGAGCAGTGCCCAGGAGTGATCATTTTTTCCAAACAAACATCCAGTACTTTCTCCTTTCCTGCTGATTCCTCTGTAACTCACTGATGCATTAACGTTTCCTCTCCACTCGACCTCCCAGTAACAGCGACCGGTCAGACCAGTACTACACAGCAGCTGACGCCAGGGGTCAAATCTGTCTGGATGATCAGGATATGACTCAGGCTCCTTCACACCTGTCACCTTCCTGTTGTTGTCAGACAGTTTGAGGTTTCTGTTCACAGTGTCTGTGTCCAGTTCCAGCTCACAGGCATCTGATTGAGAGAACGAGACAAACACAGCTGCAGGTTATCTTCTGTTTACTGACAGTTACTGAGAGCTAATCAACCTTACACTTCATATTCAGCTCTGAATAATGTAATGAACAGTATTAGACATTAATAATCCAGGTATAATAAATTAAAATCCAGTTAACAGTTCAGTCTGAGATTAACAGAGATCCAAATCATCAAACTCATGCTCTGAATGAAGTATCTCTAATAAAACTGCAGCACAGAGAAGCTGTGAACCATCCACTGTCTCAAACTGTTCTGCCCTCAGAGGTCATATTAAAAGTTCACAACTATAATTTCAAACTGAGTTCATTTAAAAAAATAATGAACCCAAACAAAATGTATCTTTTATTTTTGTTGGACTTCTGCATACAGTTTGTAGATTTTAAATCATCTTAATTCTACAATCTTTAAATTCACAAACAAAAACAAACTAGATCCTGATTTAAACTTGTCTTTGTGCGGCTGTTTGACGAATCAAACTTAAACACACTCACATTTCTTCAGACCAGCTCTGAGTCTGTGCGGTCCACCATGGTCCAACCTGGAGGAAGAAACAGAAACAGTTTCTACAGACCCTCTTTCTGATAAATGTTTTCATGTTGATCTAAATAAAACACCTCACCAGACACTATCCGGGAGAGGGTGGATGAAAAATATACACACAAGCTGTCTGTCTGTCCGTCTGTCTGTCTGTCCGTCTGTCTGTCTGTACCTCAGTGTGTCTGTCTGTCTGTCTGTACCTCAGTGTGTGTCTGTCTGTCTGTCTGTACCTCAGTGTGTGTCTGTGTCTCTCTGTGTGTGTGTGTGTGTGTGTGTGTGTGTGTGTGTGTGTGTGTGTGTCTGTGAGTCTGAGTGTCTGTCTGTACCTCAGTGTCTGCAGTGTGCAGTGTGGATCCTTCAGTCGAGCAGTCAGCAGCGTCTCTCCAGGTTCTCCTGGATGATTGTAGCTCAGGTCCAGGTCTCTCAGATGAGAGGAGCCAAGAGCTGAGGCCAGAGAAGCACTGCCCTCCTCTGTGATCAGACAGCCTGACAGACTACACACACACACACACATGCACACACACAGACACAGACACAGACACACACACACACACACACACACACACACTCACACACACACACACACACACACACACACACACACACACAGTTAAAATTACTTATTACCGAGCTCTCTTACTGATCATCCAGTGGCGTTTAAAACTTGACTCTTATTGGTTGAGTATTGGTTATGCGGGGTGCTGGTGGCCTAGCGGTCTAAGCGCCCCATATACATGTGTGTAGTTAATACAGATGATCTGCTTCCATGTCTGAATGAAGTCTGTATGGAACAGAATGTTGTTTTTGATTTTCTTGTTGTTGCAGAGGATGTAGTCAGCAAACAACTGTTCTGTATTGGACAGGAGTGTTGCCTCTGCGCTTTTTCTTGGCTCTGGTGCTGCTACAGTTAGCAGGGTACTCCATTTCTCTGCTGTAGCTGTTGTTTGGTTCCATCTCCATGGTAACACAGGAGGATACTATCCAAACTGCCAGAATAGCTAAGTTAGCTAATTTCTTGATGTTTAAAGTCAATAAATCTTTAAAAGCGGATCAGCCTCACCTCTTTCAATGTTATAGAGGTGAAGTATCTTTGTCTTCTCTCGCTTTTCCTGTTTTTTTCAGCTTCTTTTCTCTCCTCACCTCCTGCTTTTGTCAGGCTAGCAGGGTGGGTTGGTTTGCTTCTTGCTGCCTTCCAGGTTGAGATGTCCTGGAGATCTTCTCCTTTTTTTGGTTTCAGGATGGATTTTTTGGTTGTTAATTTACTTTCTTTTCCATTCCCTGTACTTTGATGTTGCTTTTCACAGGTTTTCAGTTTCTTCAGTTTCTTCAGTTTCGTTTTTTCATTAAAATGTTGAAAATTTTCAGGAGCTCATTTTGTCTGTGACCTCTGTGGAATTATTTCATAAAAGAAAGTTTACAGCCTTAACTCAGCAAAGTCTAAAGCCCAAGATCCACAGGATGCGTCGCGTTACGTTACGGCTGCCCCGCGCACGTTGCAGCAAATAGGTTCCCATTCAAGTCAATGCTCTAGAGTCCACAGGGCGCGCTGCGGTGCGTCTCAGCTCCGTCTCTGGAGCGTTCCGCCGCGCCGCTCTGCCAGAGATACGCGGGGAGTCTATTTTCGCCGCTCCCCGCGCCCAGCACGCGTCAATCGACACAGAAATGATCGAACTATCCCGGAAGTCAGGCACGAGGATCGTATGCAACATCCGCTCACTTTTAAAATAAACACCATGTGCAAACACAAGATCGTAAATTTCACCACTTCTTCAACATTACGTCATAACCTGTGGCATCGGGCCAGACGTCAGTCTCAAAAGATATCCGACACCATGGACGAGGAAAAGTTTATACAGTGTTGTTCTCGCGCGTTTTGGAGTTCTCGAGGGATCTTGAGTTTCCTGCTCCGGAGTGCGCGCCGCTCCAAACACGCATCCTATGGACCAGGGCGAAAGCCCCGGGACGGAGCAGAGCCGTGTCGCAGCTGTAACGCGGCGCACACGCATCCTGTGGACTCCCCGAGTAAGGTTATCACTACATCTATCTCTATCTCTCTTTCTCTCTCCCTCTCTCTCTCTCTCTCTCTCTCTCTCTCTCAGCCCAACCAGTCTCTCCAGATCATTGTTCACAACATGGATGAGTCTGATCCTGCTCAGGGTATCAGCCTGTTAGATAAAGTTTTTCTTGCTCATGGTGGATTAGTGTTGAGATTGATTTGATGATCTGATGATATGACCAAGTCTCTAAGCATGTTTTGAGCTCATTATGACCATGGTTTGTTACTTTTCAGCTCTTAAGAAATGAATCATGCTCTCCTCATTTGTTGTCTTAAGTTAAGAGTTCTTAATTAATGAAGATGAACTTGTTGATGTAACAAGATTTAAAGAGGTAACCATGCGGCTGTTCTGTGATTCTCCAGAACATACAGATGGCCAGTCCGCCCCTGCACACACAGCAGGTCACATATCCCCTGTAAATTCTCTAGGACGTGACGTGATCATTGGGAAAGGGTATTAAACGTTCAGGGTAGACGGCCAACTCTAATTCTGAAGACAAAGTACTCAACCTGAAAATCATTGACTGATTCTGTCAGGTTAGAGTGAGTCGCCGCCTCAAGTCCAGGTAAACATAACTGAAGGACTGTCTCACAACAGAGTACATATACGTATATCCATGTCTTAAAAATGAATGGGTGGATAAAGAAAATTGATGCCTGTGTGGTCATCACTTTCAATCAACTGCACACTAACCTGAGAGTTTCCAGTCTACAGTGAGGACTCTTCAGTCCCTCACACAGCAGTTTAACTCCTGAATCCTGCAGGTCGTTGTTGCTCAGGTCCAGCTCTCTCAGACTAGAGGACTGTGAGCTGAGGACTGAGGACAAAGCTTCACAGCTTCTCTCTGAGAGGTTACAGAAACTCATCCTGAAGGGGATCAAAAAAAATAAAGTGATGAACTGGTTGATACAATAATATCATAATAGAGGGTTGTCCTTTTCACACAGTTTTGTACTAACCTGAGAGTTTCCAGTCTACAGTGTGGACTCTTCCGTCCCTCACACAGCAGCTTGAGTCCTGGATCCTGCAGGTCGTTGTTGCTCAGGTCCAGCTCTCTCAGACTAGAGGACTGTGAGCTGAGGACTGAGGACAAAGCTTCACAGCTTCTCTCTGAGAGGTTACAGGAACTCATCCTGAAGGGGATCAAAAAAAATAAAGTGATGAACTGGTTGATACAATAATATCATAATAGAGGGTTGTCCTTTTCACACAGTTTTGTACTTACCTGAGAGTTTCCAGTCTACAGTGAGGACTCTTCAGTCCCTCACACAGCAGCTTGAGTCCTGGATCCTGCAGGTAGTTGTTGCTCAGGTCCAGCTCTCTCAGACTAGAGGACTGTGAGCTGAGGACTGAGGACAGAGCTTCACAGCTTCTCTCTGAGAGGTTACAGGAACTTAACCTGAAGAACAGTGAGGGGTACACAAAGGAAAGCCATGATAAAGAGAAGTGTTTTCTTCTGAGTGAAGAAAAACATGGTTTATGATTTATAGCTGTGTGTGTACATACAGAGCTTTATTTGAGGCTTTGATCACTGGCAGCAGCCTCAGAAGAGCCTCCTCTGAAGCAGAGTATTTCTTCAGGTCAAACATGTCCAGATCTTTCTCTGATGACAGTAAGATGAAGACCAGAGCCGACCACTGAGCAGGAGACAGTTTATCTGTGGAGAGACGTCCTGATCTCAGGGACTGTTGGATCTCCTCCACTAGAGATTGATCATTCAGTTCATTCAGACAGTGGAACAGGTTGATGCTTTTCTCTGCAGACAGATTCTCACTGATCTTCTTCTTGATGTACTCGACTGTTTCCTGATTGGTCTGAGAGCTACTTCCTGTCTGTGTCAGCAGACCTCGTAAGTGATTCTGATTGGTCTCTAGTGAAAGGCCGAGGAGAAAGCAGAGGAACAAGTCCAGGTGTCCATTTGGGCTCTGTAAGGCCTGGTCCACAGCACTCTGATAGAGACGTCTCTCTGTAGGTTTGTTTTCTCTTGTTCCAGACATCATGGAGGTTGTTTGTTCTTCTTCTGACATCAGGTTGAGTTCAGAGTTGGTGAAGGTCAGATGGACATGAAGAGCAGCCAGGAACTCCTGAACACTCAGATGGATGAAGTAGAACACCTTGTCCTGGTACAGTCCTCTCTCCTCTCTAAAGAATTGTGTGAACACTCCTGAGTATACTGAGGCTGCTCTGATGTCGATGCCACACTCTGTCAGGTCGGACTCATAGAAGATCAGGTTTCCTTTCTGCAGCTGCTCAAAAGCCAGTTTTCCCAGAGACTCGATCATCTCCCTGCTCTCTGGACTCCAGAGTGGATCAGTCTCAGCTCCTCCATCGTACTTGATGCTCTTCAGTTTGGTCTGAACCACCAGGAAGTGGATGTACATCTCAGTCAGGGTTCTGGGCAGCTCTCCTCCCTCTTTGGTTTTCAGCACATCCTCCAGAACTGTAGCAGTGATCCAGCAGAAGACCGGGATGTGGCACATGATGTGGAGGCTTGGTGATGACTTGATGTTGAAGATTATTCTGCTGGCCTGCTCCTGGTCTCTGAACCTCTTCCTGAAGTATTCCTCCTTCTGAGGGTCAGTGAACCCTCTGACCTCTGTCACCATGTCAACACACCATGGAGGGATCTGATTGGCTGCTGCAGGTCGTGTGGTTATCCAGAGGCGAGCAGAGGGGAGCAGGTTCCCCCTGATGAGGTTTGTCAGCAGCCGATCCACTGAAGTGGACTTTGTGACATCAGTCAGGATCTGATTGTTTGTGAAGTCCAGAGGAAGACGACACTCGTCCAGACCATCAAAGATGAAGAGAACATGGAACTCTTCAAACCTGCAGAGTCCTGCTTCTCTGGTTTCAGTGAAGAAGTGATGAACAAGTTCCACCAAGCTGAACTTTCTCTCTCTCAGCACATTCAGCTCTCTGAAAGTGAAGGGAAATATGAACTGGATGTCCTGGTTGGTTTTGTCTTCAGCCCAGTCCAGAGTGAACTTCTGTGTTAAGAAGGTTTTCCCGATGCCAGCCACTCCCTTTGTCAGCACTGTTCTGATTGGTTCATCTCTTCCAGGTGAGCCTTCAAAGATGTCTTCTGGTCTGATGGTTATTTCTGCTCTGTGTGGTGTCGTGGATGCTGCTTCAATCTGTCTGACCTCATGTTCATCATTGACCTCTCCAGTCTCTCCCTCTGTGATGTAGAGCTCTGTGTAGATCTGATTCAGAAGAGTTGGGTTTCCTGCTTTAGCGATCCCCTCAAACACACACTGGAACTTCTCCTGCAGGTCAGACTTCAGTTTACGTTGACACACTGCAGCATAAGATCCTGAATATGAAAGCAACATATAAAACCATGAGTTTTCTTTATTTCAGTCAGTTCAGGTTTTACAAAACATTTACATTTTCCTGTTCTGGAAAATCATAATAATGTTTATAATTAGTTCAAATATGTTCTACAGGGTTTACATTTTCAAATAACTTCTGATCTACCTCAGCTCATCCCTCATTTATTTCCAGTTCTAGAAAAAAAACGGACATCCTTGTATATTCTAGTACAATGACAATAAAAACTTTCTATTCTATTCTGAGGCTAACAAAGTTAGAGGAGGAATGATTAGATTGCCAGTGGAGTTAAAATTTGGCATCTTGCTAACAAAGAAGTGAAAATATCTGTTTAGAGATGAATGCATGATGTTCCTGACTCCCACGGATTATTCAAGTAAGAGAACAGTTTTAAACATTAACTCATCATCTGTTGGACATGGCCCTAAAGTACAGTTGTAGTTCTTCCAGAGGTTTGATAACTTTGAGAACGAACAGAACATGTGACTTAAGTTTCATGTCGATATATGGCTCAAGTAAACATTTAAGACAACCTAACTTTAGAAAGTGAACCTTGGCAAACACGCTAAATGATTTGCGAGTGCTATTTTGCTCATTTGACAGACGCAATCCTTGGTGCTCCCGGTTAGTACGTCAGCTTTGCGCGCGCTATCAAGTTTGCACATGTTTTTATACACGCAAACCTTTATTAGATCGGGCCCTAAATCTGTTAAATTCCTCTTACTGCGCAGCAGACGGTAGGCCTGCCTCCTTATCCTCAGGAAGTCCAGAGTGATCTTCAGAAAACCATCTCTGCTGCTCCTCTTCTGCTCTTCAACCTCATCATCTGAAACCTCCTCATCCTCACTCTGACCCTCAAAGCATGCTGGGTAATATGATCTCAGAACCGTCTGGAGTATCTTTAGCTCCTTCTTCACAGAGGTGATGATGTTCTCCTCCAGCAGCTGGAACAGAAAGAGACACTGCATATGAAGTTTAAACTGTCAGAACACAACATGTGATTCATCTCATTTTAGAGTCCAGCTGGTCAAAACAGAATGATGATTCAGCATTAAATTATTATTGTTTTTTGTTTTTTTTTAAAAAACATGTTGAACATACCATAAATTTGGGGTCCAGGTCTGTTTGATGCTGCTGGTCTGACTGATCACTGAGATCCTCTGAGCTCTGCTGAACTCTGGAGAGAAAACATCAAGTTTTCAAGCATTAAGGTAGGTGCTTTAAAAGCATCATGTCACCAACCTTAAAGCTGGGGTTAGTAGTCAGATTTAGATCCACTTTTTGTTATACTGGTTAAAATGATCTTTATGTTCTGATGGCAATCAATACATAATGTGTTCTTCAAAAAGAGTGAAAAAAGCTGCTATCTACAGCCGGAGTTAACCTGGGAAAACACCAACCAATCCCTGCCATCAGGAGCCAAATGATGAAACCATAGACTGTAAAAAATATGGACGTAGTATCCGTGACGTCACCCATCTGTTTCTGAAGAGCTGTTTTGAGACCAATCGGCAGCAGCAGCCATATTGCTTCTGTCGAGCCAGTGTGACGTAAAGAGGCGGGCTTTGAGCCTCCTAGCCAACAGCTGCAGTGTTCCTGCAGGCAGCTGTGCCTCTCATTGGAAGACTAGTAATCTCAATATCTTCGAAATTACCGAATTAGAAAAAAATTCACCCCCCTCACAGTGAGAGGACATTGAGAAATTAGCTATTCAGACTACACTCATCTTTTGTACCAGGCTGTAAACATGTTTATTAATGCTGCAAAGATCGTCTTTTCCCCATTCATGTGTATGTGACTTCCGGTACTTCCAGAGCCAGCCTCAAGCGGATCCTCTATGAACTGCAGCTTTTAACACTTCAGCATTGGACTCATATTTTTAGACCGGAGGTTGCCGCTTGGATTAAACCAATCAAATCCTGTCCTGCCGTTCTGCCCGCCTCCTGCGCGTACATTTCCCCGGCGTTCACTCCCCGTCCCCAGCCTCTGCTTCCCCTGACTCTACTGACTGCCCCTCTCGCTCGACCTCGGGCCTGTCCCCTCTGACCCGATGAGGTGCTTTGCTCAGGACTGTAGTCTGGATCAAAGTCTAAAAAGCTCTCACCACGGGGGCTCTGACAAGCAAAATAATTAATTACATTTAGTAAGTCCTACAGAAAATGTATATGTAGTGTCAACACTGTAGGAATTAAGAACATCTACACTGAACACATTTAACAAACAGTAGAGCTGTTACAGTATTATATGTATTATAGCTTTTCTCGTGATATCGTGTCACCGGTACAACTGGATAATGCTGTGGGTACTAACAGCAGCCATGTTTGTTTGTGTTTTTAACTTTCACCATGATAATGTTTTGCTGAGGACCTGATCTGTCACGATCATATGGTCGCGAATCAGCTGCGCTCGTGCATGTGAGCGGGGGCGGAGCTCCAAGAGGCTCCAAGGGGAGGGGGGGAGGGGGGGAGGGGTTAGACGGAGTCCTGAGAAAATGCTATATTCAAATTCATGCTAGTTTTCCATGACTACCAACCCGAGCTTTAACAAGGCCAGAACCCTTATTGATCATGTTTGAGCTGAATAACAGACTGAGGAGTTCAAGGATCAGATTAGAAGCTGCTGAGAGATCAAGATGCCGACGGATCAGAGAGACCAAAGACCAGACCCAACTACACATGTCAACATTTTGATAATATGACAAACCATGTGTTTGAAACAATACCATCTCTGTTATTTTTATGGTTGTTGTATTAAGAAACAAAAATCCTTATAATAAAACAAAAACGGATCTACAGCCATATTTTCAATGACATGCTTCCGTGAGTGAAAGAGAGCTCAAGCAGCGGGGATCGATCGACATCGAGGAGGCAGTGAGAGCGAGTGTTAGTCGATCCTCTTCATGACTGAAGCTCTCATGAGTACTCAACACAAACTGTTCTCATTTACAGGCTGGCTAAACTCATGTTTAATTTGACTCACATATACAGAGAAACTCAGACCTACAGAACCATTTTAACCCCACATGTTAATCATGTTCTATAAGAGGAACCCAACATCCAGCAGCCCTATAGCCCGCTAAAGAGGCTCGCAGCACACATATACAGTATGGCCAGATAAATGTTCCCCTCAAGCTTTACGCCCCGGACATACACAAACACACACATACATACACATACATTCAAGCATACCTATTTATTTGTTTATTCATTCATTTGCTCCCTGTTTTTTCCCCATTTATTTGCAATTCATCTATTAATTGATGCTTTTTTTGAGGTTCTGATATTTTGTAGTATTACAAAATGATAAGGGATCACACATGTGAAAATATATTAAACTCACTATGACCCCTTTCTGCCTCTCAAACAAATCTGCAACGCAACAATCAACTCATGAGAGCACACACAGATGTTTTAATAAGCTGCTTCCTGATACGGCTGTTTCAAAAAAAAGTTTTTTTCACGACGTAATATGAAGGGACTTTTATTATGGAGAGTTTTTTTCGGAGATGAAATGTTTATCATTGAAGTACCTTAACTACTGTTAGCAACAGCTGTCAGGAGTTACTATACTTACAGTTGTTAATTTGGCCTCAAGTCACAGCTACTGTCATCGATCCTACTCATTTGGACTTTAGACTACAGAGTTGAAACACACTTTGAAGCAGGTAGAGCCGTTGTAACAGAGATTAAAATCCTTGCAGCGCAAGTTTCAGCTGCTGCTTGATGAGCGTGGCTCTGCTCTGAAGTGTCACAAGGCAACACAGAGAGGAGGGGGGTCTGATCGACATAGTCTGTCAAATTACTCTGCTATGCTACTATGTTAGCCTGCCACACAGGTAGATAACTGCAACGTAGAGTAAGGGAGTAAAATCTCTGTCATGTGTGCTCTAGTTAACAATGAAGAACTGGGTGTATTGTTTTTATTTAGCTGTGCCGTGCCCGCGCTCAGGGCTGAGACACGAGTATTTTCTTAGGAGAGGGAGATCATAAACTTTAGTTTCTAATTCTCACCTTTCATCAGCAGGAGGTCCATCTTTGAAGTTAACATCAAAATCTTTAGACCAGTCACTCTTCATGGACACACCGCTGGGTCCAGGATACTCTGGTCTCTGCATCCTCCTCCTGATAAAACAAACAAACAACATCATCAGTGACTGTAAGCAGTTCTTCAGTATTTGAGCAGCAGATGTGACGGTGAGTGTGAGGTTTACATTTTTGAATTTAGTCATTCAATCGTTCTTTAGACAAATGAGTTTATAGAGATTTTAGTGTCTTGTGGCAGTCTGAAGCACTGACCTGATGTGAGCAATGCAAACTGGGAGTACAATGGATGGGACAGGTGACCTGTAATGTTATGGGCTTTCTTTTTAGAGTTCAGTCTGTCACCAAATGACATCTGTGGTTCCCCAATGATCTTACTGGCTGTATTGACCACTTTAGTCAGTTTCCCTCTCCCTTTTCTGTCAGGTTAATAAAGTTTCATATGAGGCTGATCATTAATGAGGTTGGGGTTTGAAAAGAGTTGCATGATTTATATTTTCCCTTAAAGTAATAAATTATTTAATAATGAGGCATTTTACTAGTAAATTGATCTGTAATGCTTCAGGACAGAATAAACAGAGAGCAAATTCTCTTCATGTGCAGGTGTGTGTTAAACAGGTTAAACACAGAGACTGAGCTCTGTTACTGTTTATATTTATCAGAGTTATTACAGTGAACATGTGTGCAGACACAAACAGCTGTTTAAGCCGTCATCACAAACAGACGTAGCTTCACGTGACGGTCTGGAAGAAAGGACGTCTCATTTCTATTAATACAAGTCTCCTCGTTTCCTCTCTCCTGTCCTTTCATTTCCTCTCATCTCTGGTGGACGGGGCTAAGACATGAGTCAATGTCATGAGCGAACGGCGTGAGAGAACGGCGTGAGTGAACGACGTGAGTGAACGGCGTGAGTGAACGGCGTGAGTGAACGGCGTGAGTGAACGGCGCGAGTGAACGGCGCGAGTGAACGGCGCGAGTGAACGGCGCGAGTGAACGACGTGAGTGAACGCTTCGAGAATGGAAGTTAAGAGCTTTGAGATGCACCCATTGAGTGAAGTTACATGAATAAAATATACACTCTATCCTATAGTGCCCCCTGCCTGTAGGAGGGCAACATGTGCCATACCATCAGCATTTTTAAGTGGGCTACAATCTGAGTCTCCGAGTCTGAACTCATTTGTATACACAGAGAATAATAAGAGTGACCTGTATTTAAAACATCATGACCTCAGTTCATGATGATCCATCTCTGAAATCATCTGCTGCTCTGATGACTGCTGTGATGTTTTCACAAACACAAACACTCTGATATGGTTTATCATGTTGTTCCTAATCTCTGAACTCTTTGTCAGGTGACTGTTGAACAGGTGAACTCTGTGATGTCACTGCTGAAACAATCAAATGATGAGACCTGCAACACTCTGAAGCTCAGGGCTGAGACACAAGTATTTTCTTAGGAGAGGGAGATCATAAACTTTAGTTTCTAATTCTCACCTTTTATCAGCAGGAGGTCCATCTTTGAAGTTAACATCAAAATCTTTAGACCAGTCACTCTTCATGGACACACCGCTGGGTCCAGGATACTCTGGTCTCTGCATCCTCCTCCTGATAAAACAAACAAACAACATCATCAGTGACTGTAAGCAGTTCTTCAGTATTTGAGCAGCAGATGTGACGGTGAGTGTGAGGTTTACATTTTTGAATTTAGTCATTCAATCGTTCTTTAGACAAATGAGTTTATAGAGATTTTAGTGTCTCGTGGCAGTCTGAAGCACCGACCTGATGTGAGCAATGCAAACTGGGAGTACAATGGATGGGACAGGTGACCTGTAATGTTATGGGCTTTCTTTTTAGAGTTCAGTCTGTCACCAAATGACATCTGTGGTTCCCCAATGATCTTACTGGCTGTATTGACACTTGTCAGTTTCCCTCTCCCTTTTCTGTCAGGTTAATAAAGTTTCATATGAGGCTGATCATTAATGAGGTTGGGGTTTGAAAAGAGTTGCATGATTTATATTTTCCCTTAAAGTAATAAATTATTTAATAATGAGGCATTTTACTAGTAAATTGATCTGTAATGCTTCAGGACAGAATAAACAGAGAGCAAATTCTCTTCATGTGCAGGTGTGCGTTAAACAGGTTAAACACAGAGACTGAGCTCTGTTACTGTTTATATTTATCAGAGTTATTACAGTGAACATGTGTGCAGACACAAACAGCTGTTTAAGCCGTCATCACAAACAGACGTAGCTTCACGTGACGGTCTGGAAGAAAGGACGTCTCATTTCTATTAATACAAGTCTCCTCGTTTCCTCTCTCCTGTCCTTTCATTTCCTCTCATCTCTGGTGGACGGGGCTAAGACATGAGTCAATGTCATGAGCGAACGGCGTGAGAGAACGGCGTGAGTGAACGACGTGAGTGAACGGCGTGAGTGAACGGCGTGAGTGAACGGCGTGAGTGAACGGCGTGAGTGAACGACGTGAGTGAACGGCGCGAGTGAACGGCGCGAGTGAACGACGCAAGTGAACGGCGTGAGTGAACAACGTGAGTGAACGGCGTGAGTGAACGGAGTGAGTGAACGCTTCGAGAATGGAAGTTAAGAGCTTTGAGATGCACCCATTGAGTGAAGTTACATGAATAAAATATACACTCTATCCTATAGTGCCCCCTGCCTGTAGGAGGGCAACATGTGCCATACCATCAGCATTTTTAAGTGGGCTACAATCTGAGTCTCCGAGTCTGAACTCATTTGTATACACAGAGAATAATAAGAGTGACCAGTATTTAAAACATCATGAACTCAGTTCATGATGATCCATCTCTGAAGTCAGATGCTGCTCTGATCACTGCTGTGATGTTTTCACAGACACAAACACTCTGATATGGTTTATCATGTTGTTCCTAATCTCTGAACTCTTTGTCAGGTGACTGTTGAACAGGTGAACTCTGTGATGTCTCTGCTGAAACAATCAAATGATGAGACCTACAACACTCTGAAGCTCAGGGCTGAGACACACGTATTTTCTTAGGAGAGGGAGATCATAAACTTTAGTTTCTAATTCTCACCTTTCATCAGCAGGAGGTCCATCTTTGAAGTTAACATCAAAATCTTTAGACCAGTCACTCTTCATGGACACACCGCTGGGTCCAGGATACTCTGGTCTCTGCATCCTCCTCCTGATAAAACAAACAAACAACATCATCAGTGACTGTAAGCAGTTCTTCAGTATTTGAGCAGCAGATGTGACGGTGAGTGTGAGGTTTATATTTTTGAATTTAGTTATTTAATTTCTCTTTAGACAAATGAGTTTATAGAGATTTTAGTGTCTCGTGGCAGTCTGAAGCACCGACCTGATGTGAGCAATGCAAACTGGGAGTACAATGGATGGGACAGGTGACCTGTAATGTTATGGGCTTTCTTTTTAGAGTTCAGTCTGTCACCAAGTGACATCTGTGGTTCCCCAATGATCTTACTGGCTGTATTGACCACTTTAGTCAGTTTCCCTCTCCCTTTTCTGTCAGGTTAATAAAGTTTCATATGAGGCTGATCATTAATGAGGTTGAGGTTTGAAAAGAGTTGCATGATTTATATTTTCCCTTAAAGTAATAAATGATTTAATAATGATGCATTTTACTAGTAAATTGATCTGTAATGCTTCAGGACAGAATAAACAGAGAGCAAATTCTCTTCATGTGCAGGTGTGTGTTAAACAGGTTAAACACAGAGACTGAGCTCTGTTACTGTTTATATTTATCAGAGTTATTACAGTGAACATGTGTGCAGACACAAACAGCTGTTTAAGCCGTCATCACAAACAGACGTAGCTTCACGTGACGGTCTGGAAGAAAGGACGTCTCATTTCTATTAATACAAGTCTCCTCGTTTCCTCTCTCCTGTCCTTTCATTTCCTCTCATCTCTGGTGGACGGCGCTAAGACATGAGTGAACGGCGTGAGTGAACGGCGTGAGTGAACGGCGTGAGTGAACGGCGTGAGTGAACGGCGTGAGTGAAAGCTTCGAGAATGGAAGTTAAGAGCTTTGAGATGCACCCATTGAGTGAAGTTACATGAATAAAATATACACTCTATCCTATAGTGCCCCCTACCTGTAGGAGGGCAACATGTGCCATACCATCAGCATTTTTAAGTGGTCTACAATCTGAGTCTCGGAGTCTGAACTCATTTGTATACACAGAGAATAATAAGAGTGACCTGTATTTAAAACATCATGACCTCAGTTCATGATGATCCATCTCTGAAATCATCTGCTGCTCTGATCACTGCTGTGATGTTTTCACAAACACAAACACTCTGATATGGTTTATCATGTTGTTCCTAATCTCTGAACTCTTTGTCAGGTGACTGTTGAACAGGTGAACTCTGTGATGTCACTGCTGAAACAATCAAATGATGAGACCTACAACACTCTGAAGCTCAGGGCTGAGACACACGTATTTTCTTAGGAGAGGGAGATCATAAACTTTAGTTTCTAATTCTCACCTTTTATCAGCAGGAGGTCTATCTTTGAAGTTAACATCAAAATCTTTAGACCAGTCACTTTTCATGGACACACCGCTGGGTCCAGGATACTCTGGTCTCTGCATCCTCCTCCTGATTAAACAAACAAACAACATCATCAGTGACTGTAAGCAGTTCTTCAGTATTTGAGCAGCAGATGTGACGGTGAGGTTGAGGTTTATATTTTTGAATTTAGTCATTCAATCGTTCTTTAGACAAATGAGTTTATAGAGATTTTAGTGTCTCGTGGCAGTCTGAAGCACCGACCTGATGTGAGCAATGCAAACTGGGAGTACAATGGATGGGACAGGTGACCTGTAATGTTATGGGCTTTCTTTTTAGAGTTCAGTCTGTCACCAAGTGACATCTGTGGTTCCCCAATGATCTTACTGGCTGTATTGACACTTGTCAGTTTCCCTCTCCCTTTTCTGTCAGGTTAATAAAGTTTCATATGAGGCTGATCATTAATGAGGTTGGGGTTTGAAAAGAGTTGCATGATTTATATTTTCCCTTAAAGTAATAAATTATTTAATAATGAGGCATTTTACTAGTAAATTGATCTGTAATGCTTCAGGACAGAATAAACAGAGAGCAAATTCTCTTCATGTGCAGGTGTGCGTTAAACAGGTTAAACACAGAGACTGAGCTCTGTTACTGTTTATATTTATCAGAGTTATTACAGTGAACATGTGTGCAGACACAAACAGCTGTTTAAGCCGTCATCACAAACAGACGTAGCTTCACGTGACGGTCTGGAAGGAAGGACGTCTCATTTCTATTAATACAAGTCTCCTCGTTTCCTCTCTCCTGTACTTTCATTTCCTCTCATCTCTGGTGGACGGGGCTAAGACATGAGTGAACGACGTGAGTGAATGGCGTGAGTGAACGGCGTGAGTGGACGGCGTGAGTGAACGGCGTGAGTGAACGGCGTGAGTGAACGGCGTGATTGAACGGCGTGAGTGAACGGCGTGAGTGAAAGCTTCGAGAATGGAAGTTAAGAGCTTTGAGATGCACCCATTGAGTGAAGTTACATGAATAAAATATACACTCTATCCTATAGTGCCCCCTGCCTGTAGGAGGGCAACATGTGCCATACCATCAGCATTTTTAAGTGGGCTACAATCTGAGTCTCGGAGTCTGAACTCATTTGTATACACAGAGAATAATCAGAGCGACCTGTATTTAAAACATCATGACCTCAGTTCATGAAGATCCATCTCTAAAGTCAGCTGCTGCTCTGATCACTGCTGTGATGTTTTCACAGACACAAACACTCTGATATGGTTTATCATGTTGTTCCTAATCTCTGAACTCTTTGTCAGGTGACTGTTGAACAGGTGAACTCTGTGATGTCACTGCTGAAACAATCAAATGATGAGACCTACAACACTCTGAAGCTCAGGGCTGAGACACGAGTATTTTCTTAGGAGAGGGAGATCATAAACTTTAGTTTCTAATTCTCACCTTTTATCAGCAGGAGGTCCATCTTTGAAGTTAAAAACAAGATCTTTAGACAGGTCACTCTTCATGGACACACAGCTGGGCCCAGGAGACTCTGGTCTCTTCCTCAGCATCCTGATACAAACAAACAACATCATCAGTGACTGTAAGCAGTTCTTCAGTATTTGAGCAGCAGATGTGACGGTGAGTGTGAGGTTTATATTTTTGAATTTAGTCATTCAATCGTTCTTTAGACAAATGAGTTTATAGAGATTTTAGTGTCTCGTGGCAGTCTGAAGCACCGACCTGATGTGAGCAATGCAAACTGGGAGTACAATGGACGAGACAGGTGACCTGTAATGTTAAGGGCTTTCTTTTTAGAGTTCAGTCTGTCACCAAGTGACATTTGTGGTTCCCCAATGAACTTACTGGCTGTATTGACACTTTAGTCAGTTTTCCTCTACAGTTGACGTCTAAGAGCCCGTACCATGTGACCATGTCAAAATCATTTCCCTTCCTGAGTGTGTGTAGCCTCTGCATTGCTGTTTTAGAAAAATCATCTGTATTATCTTTGAATTTGAGGTAGCTATCAATGTAGGTTCATTAACATCTTAAACAATTAACCTTTATTACAGGCTGTCCCCATAGACTGTGTAAATAATGGACGTACGTTCCGTGACGTCACCCATCTGTTTCTGAAGCACTGTTTTGAGGTCAATTGTCAGCGGCAGCCGTTATTGCTGCTGTGGAGCGATTGTGAGGTAAAGAGGCGGGCTTTGAGCCTCCTAGCCAACAGCTACAGTGTTCCCGCCTGTCAATCAAGTCAGCTGTGCCTCGAATTGGAAGACTGGTAATCTCAATATCTTCGAAATTGCCTCGTTAGAAACCCCCCCCCCCCCCCCCCCCCCCCCTTTACAGTGTGTGCCGATAGAGAAAAGAGCTATCCAGACTACACTCATTATTTGTACCAGGCTGTAAACATGTTTATTTCTGCTGTAAAGATCGGCTTTTTTGAATTGGTGTGTATGTGGTTTCCGGAACATCCAGGGCCAGCCTCAAGTGGACACTCGATGAACTGCAATGTTTAACACTTCAGCATTGGACTCGTATTTTTAGACCGGAGGTTGCCTCTTGGTTGTCCCGTGATTGTGAGGTTGGCATGGGTCAAGAATGTTTACCAAACATAACCATTTCTTTACTTTTATTAATGTTTGCCTCAAAAAGAGTCCACAGAGACCAGTCCTGGAGTGAAGTTACATGATTAAAATACACACACTCTCCTATAGTGCCCCCTACCTGTAGGAGGCCAACATTTGCCATTTCACAAGCATTCCTAAGTAGGCTACAATCTGAGGCTTGAAGTCTGAACTCATTTGTATACACAGAGAATAATCAGAGCGACCTGTATTTAAAACATCATGACCTCAGTTCATGAAGATCCATCTCTGAAGTCAGCTGCTGCTCTGATCACTGCTGTGATGTTTTCACAGACACAAACACTCTGATATGGTTTATCATGTTGTTCCTAATCTCTGAACTCTTTGTCAGGTGACTGTTGAACAGGTGAACTCTGTGATGTCTCTGCTGAAACAATCAAATGATGAGACCTACAACACTCTGAAGCTCAGGGCTGAGACACGAGTATTTTCTTAGGAGAGGGAGATCATAAACTTTAGTTTCTAATTCTCACCTTTCATCAGCAGGAGGTCCATCTTTGAAGTTAACATCAAAATCTTTAGACCAGTCACTCTTCATGGACACACCGCTGGGTCCAGGAGACTCTGGTCTCTGCATCCTCCTCCTGATAAAACAAACAAACAACATCATCAGTGACTGTGAGCAGTTCTTCAGTATTTGAGCAGCAGATGTGACGGTGAGTGTGAGGTTTATATTTTTGAATTTAGTCATTCAATCGTTCTTTAGACAAATGAGTTTATAGAGATTTTAGTGTCTCGTGGCAGTCTGAAGCACCGACCTGATGTGAGCAATGCAAACTGGGAGTACAATGGACGAGACAGGTGACCTGTAATGTTAAGTGCTTTCTTTTTAGAGTTCAGTCTGTCACCAAGTGACATTTGTGGTTCCCCAATGATCTTACTGGCTGTATTGACACTTTAGTCAGTTTTCCTCTACAGTTGACGTCTAAGAGCCTGTACCATGTGACCATGTTGAAAGACAAAACACTTTCTATTAGATTTTTGTACACCACTTCAAGAATCTTTTGACTGAACCCAAAATCATTTCCCTTCCTGAGTGTGTGTAGCCTCTGCATTGCTGTTTTAGAAAAATCATCTGTATTATCTTTGAATTTGAGGTAGCTATCAATGTAGGTTCATTAACATCTTAAACAATTAACCTTTATTACAGGCTGTCCCCATAGACTGTGTAAATAATGGACGTACGATCCGTGACGTCACCCATCTGTTTCTGAAGCACTGTTTTGAGGTCAATTGTCAGCGGCAGCCGTTATTGCTGCTGTGGAGCGATTGTGAGGTAAAGAGGCGGGCTTTGAGCCTCCTAGCCAACAGCTACAGTATTCCCGCCTGTCAATCAAGTCAACTGTGCCTCGAATTGGAAGACTGGTAATCTCAATATCTTCGAAATTGCCTCGTTAGAAACCCCCCCCCCCCCTTTACAGTGTGTGCCGATAGAGAAAAGAGCTATCCAGACTACACTCATTATTTGTACCAGGCTGTAAACATGTTTATTTCTGCTGTAAAGATCGGCTTTTTTGAATTGGTGTGTATGTGGTTTCCGGAACATCCAGGGCCAGCCTCAAGTGGACACTCGATGAACTGCAATGTTTAACACTTCAGCATTGGACTCGTATTTTTAGAGGTTGCCTCTTGGTTGTCCCGTGATTGTGAGGTTGGCATGGGTCAAGAATGTTTACCAAACATAACCATTTCTTTACTTTTATTAATGTTTGCCTCAAAAAGAGTCCACAGAGACCAGTCCTGGAGTGAAGTTACATGATTAAAATACACACACTCTCCTATAGTGCCCCCTACCTGTAGGAGGCCAACATTTGCCATTTCACAAGCATTCCTAAGTAGGCTACAATCTGAGGCTTGAAGTCTGAACTCATTTGTATACACAGAGAATAATCAGAGCGACCTGTATTTAAAACATCATGACCTCAGTTCATGAAGATCCATCTCTGAAGTCAGCTGCTGCTCTGATCACTGCTGTGATGTTTTCACAAACACAAACACTCTGATATGGTTTATCATGTTGTTCCTAATCTCTGAACTCTTTGTCAGGTGACTGTTGAACAGGTGAACTCTGTGATGTCTCTGCTGAAACAATCAAATGATGAGACCTACAACACTCTGAAGCTCAGGGCTGAGACACGAGTATTTTCTTAGGAGAGGGAGATCATAAACTTTAGTTTCTAATTCTCACCTTTCATCAGCAGGAGGTCCATCTTTGAAGTTAACATCAAAATCTTTAGACCAGTCACTCTTCATGGACACACCGCTGGGTCCAGGAGACTCTGGTCTCTGCATCCTCCTCCTGATAAAACAAACAAACAACATCATCAGTGACTGTGAGCAGTTCTTCAGTATTTGAGCAGCAGATGTGACGGTGAGTGTGAGGTTTACATTTTTGAATTTAGTCATTCAATCGTTCTTTAGACAAATGAGTTTATAGAGATTTTAGTGTCTCGTGGCAGTCTGAAGCACCGACCTGATGTGAGCAATGCAAACTGGGAGTACAATGGACGAGACAGGTGACCTGTAATGTTATGGGCTTTCTTTTTAGAGTTCAGTCTGTCACCAAGTGACATTTGTGGTTCCCCAATGATCTTACTGGCTGTATTGACACTTTAGTCAGTTTTCCTCTACAGTTGACGTCTAAGAGCCTGTACCATGTGACCATGTTGAAAGACAAAACACTTATTATTAGATTCTTGTACACCACTTCAAGAATCTTTTGACTGAACCCAAAATCATTTCCCTTCCTGAGTGTGTGTAGCCTCTGCATTGCTGTTTAAGAAAAATCATCTGTATTATCTTTGAATTTGAGGTAGCTATCAATGTAGGTTCATTAACATCTTAAACAATTAACCTTTATTACAGGCTGTCCCCATAGACTGTGTAAATAATGGACGTACGATCCGTGACGTCACCCATCTGTTTCTGAAGCACTGTTTTGAGGTCAATTGTCAGCGGCAGCCGTTATTGCTGCTGTGGAGCGATTGTGAGGTAAAGAGGCGGGCTTTGAGCCTCCTAGCCAACAGCTACAGTGTTCCCGCCTGTCAATCAAGTCAACTGTGCCTCGAATTGGAAGACTGGTAATCTCAATATCTTCGAAATTGCCTCGTTAGAAACCCCCCCCCCCCCCCCCCCCTTTACAGTGTGTGCCGATAGAGAAAAGAGCTATCCAGACTACACTCATTATTTGTACCAGGCTGTAAACATGTTTATTTCTGCTGTAAAGATCGGCTTTTTTGAATTGGTGTGTATGTGGTTTCCGGAACATCCAGGGCCAGCCTCAAGTGGACACTCGATGAACTGCAATGTTTAACACTTCAGCATTGGACTCGTATTTTTAGACCGGAGGTTGCCTCTTGGTTGTCCCGTGATTGTGAGGTTGGCATGGGTCAAGAATGTTTACCAAACATAACCATTTCTTTACTTTTATTAATGTTTGCCTCAAAAAGAGTCCACAGAGACCAGTCCTGGAGTGAAGTTACATGATTAAAATACACACACTCTCCTATAGTGCCCCCTACCTGTAGGAGGCCAACATTTGCCATTTCACAAGCATTCCTAAGTAGGCTACAATCTGAGGCTTGAAGTCTGAACTCATTTGTATACACAGAGAATAATCAGAGCGACCTGTATTTAAAACATCATGACCTCAGTTCATGAAGATCCATCTCTGAAGTCAGCTGCTGCTCTGATCACTGCTGTGATGTTTTCACAGACACAAACACTCTGATATGGTTTATCATGTTGTTCCTAATCTCTGAACTCTTTGTCAGGTGACTGTTGAACAGGTGAACTCTGTGATGTCTCTGCTGAAACAATCAAATGATGAGACCTACAACACTCTGAAGCTCAGGGCTGAGACACGAGTATTTTCTTAGGAGAGGGAGATCATAAACTTTAGTTTCTAATTCTCACCTTTCATCAGCAGGAGGTCCATCTTTGAAGTTAACATCAAAATCTTTAGACCAGTCACTCTTCATGGACACACAGCTGGGTCCAGGATACTCTGGTCTCTGCTTCTTCATCCTGATACAAACAAACAACATTATTAGTGACTGTAAGCACAGACATGAAAAAAGAGTCATGGACAGTTAGAGATCCTCATCTCACCTCAGAGCTTCATGTTCCTCATGCAGAGAGATTTTAGAGGGAGGGGCTCCCTCCTGTGTGTCCTCACTCTGATCCATAGCAGAGCGCCCCCTGCTGGGAGAGCTGAACTCTGTCTCAACAACAACAACAGTGACAGAGTTCAGCTGGAGTCAGTTATGTTGGAAAGTATTTTTTTGGTACTTATTATTTATTTATTTTTTATTTTTCTCTATTATTATTCATATTTTCTTTTTACTCTCTACATTTTGGAGAGAAGTGTTGCACTTTTCATTTGGTTTATTACAAAGCAGCTTTAATTCTGAGCTACTTTGCAGAGTCACAATATTAAAAATAAATAAATCAACTAACAAGTCACGTCAGGCTTTAAGATGAAGCCACTCAGCCACAGTACAGAAAGAAGTTAAAATTAGCCTCATATGAAAAATCAAGTGATTTACATGGTAAACAGTGCTGTAATAATGATAATCAGCTGATATTACACATATTTCTGAGAAATTGACCGCTCTGTTCTTATTATTCTTCCTTATCATTGTTATTTCCCTTATTATTATTATTATTATTATTATTATTATTATTATTATTCGTAGTAGTAGTAGTAGCAGGAGTAGTAGCAGGAGTAGGCATAGTACTATTTTCTATTATTATAACTTGGTTGATAGTATGACATTTGAAATTATTCAATACTATAAATAATAATTTTAAATCTAATAAATAGGGAAATTAGTCTTAACTGTAAATTAAACTGTTTTAATAATAACCTCTGTGATAATAGTTCACTTAAATAAGAAAAACAACTCAAATACCTTTGGCACGATTTTAAGTCTATATTAATAAACAGGTAGCACCAGGGGCCTTTCATTAGCAGAGGGTAGTGGGCAGGAGAGAGGGTAGACCTGGATGAGGGATTCCAGGTAGATGGGAGCTGTTTGTTTGTTTTTTGTGTTTTAATAAGTGTGAAATGTTAAAAAGTATCTGGCATTACATCAACATGTTATTATTTAAATTGCTTCAGTAAAACAAGTTTAAAGTCATCATAGAGGTACTTTAGGGTGTGTATGAAAATAACATGGTATTAAAAGCTGATAACAATAATGATAATACTTCTTTATTTATCAATCAAATTGTCCTTTTTATTTTCGTTCATTCACTTATTTTGTTGTCTTACACAGAGACATCACTTGCGTTAATTATTTAAATTGATCTTATGTATATAATGTGTAACAATTCAAATAAACAGTTCTTTGAAATAAACAAAATTGTACTGTTTAGCAATTAAAGGCTATACTGCAAAACATCATCATCCTTTTGTTAAAAACTGTTATAGTAAAACAGGTTGTAAGTCATCATGGAGACCACCTAGAAATCCATGACAGACTAAGTTGGGACCAGAATTTAAATTTAATTGAAGGAAAAACTAGAAAAAATAAAACTTCGCCCGTTTTAAACAACATTGGGTCTAATTATTCAAAGCTTGCTGTGTTTACAGAGTGACCTTGAACGCACCACCGACGCTAACGCGTCCCAAACGCTCTCCCGTAAAAAGCAAAGCAAACGCGCAATGGATTTTTAAGTTCCGAGAAAGCGCGACTCCACTTCCCCGAAATATAGAGAACGCGTAACCGTGGTGGGGCCGGGGTCTCTATACATTAAAAACCTCTCAACATTATAGGAACATTACACAGATTCATCTCTGTAACCTGCTCAGACTGCACTCAGTCAAACACCCTGATGATTCAAACAATGAAGTCGAACAATGTAAAGTTGTTTGCATAAACAGCCACGCAGTTCTGCCTCAACACGAGAAGGAGGCCTTTACGGGTCAGCTTACAGGGTGGGGGGCAGGTTGAGAATCAGGTCTCTGTGCTCTGTTTTGCTGTCGTCAGATTCAATCTGTGACAATATGCTCTATTTTAACTTTTATTAATTATTTCAACATCTGAATCCGGTACTTGACGAATAATGTTCACTATGTCCTCTACTCTCGTCTTGCTGTTAGCACGGCACAACAACGGCACACCCGACACTCTCTCTCTCTGCCCTGAATAAGAAATAGTCTCTCAGTGTCTGTTCGTAAAGCAGCTCAGAGTGTCTAACCGTGAGCTCACAGCTGTTTTTAATCTTTAATAAAACTATCTGAGAGAATTTAAATCACTCAAAAGTGTTTCTTACCTTAACTTCAACACGAAGAGCTGAACTGCGTCACATTAGACAATAAGGGAGAAAACGAAAGTAAAAACTTCACAGTCGGTCACGTGACTCCAAGCATCCCGAGGTGGTGAGGAATAGGATCACATGTATTTAAGTCACGCTGTAACCTCTCTGCAGGAGTTCATATTCATTATAAATCATTTAAAGATGATGAAGTAGAAGTTAAAGTGTCAACAGAGGGCAGATGGATATTCAAATTTAAAATAAATGAGTTTTTGGTGATATAATTAGCGGAATTTTAAGATATACTTTATTGGTCCCCCATTGGGGGAAAGTCTTTTGTTACAGCAGCTTACAACACGGGACAGGGGAATACAACAACGTACTTAATAGTTAAAAAATATAATAACAATAATAATAGCAATGACAAGGGTAAAATATAATAGAAAAAAATGAAATAAAGTAAAATAAAATAAAGTAAAATGAAATAAAATAAAATATGGCAACTATTACATATGTATACACACTATGTACACTTCTATCTGATAAATAGGTAAGGTAAGTTATTGCACAATAAAAATTGCACCAGGTTATTTAAAAACAAACATACACAGTATGAAGAACAGTGCGATTCAGATGGACACAGTAGTTATTTGTGAATGTGCCAAGTCACATAGTAACTTCCATGTAGTGTAATGAAAGATGAGAACAGCTGATTAACAGGACACAGCAGTGCTGGTGTTTAACAGTCTGGTTGCAGATGGGATGAAGGACCTGCGGTAGCGCTCCGTCCTGCAGGGTTGGAGTCTCAGTCTGCTGCTGAAGGAGCTGCTCAGGGACCCCACAGTCTCATGCAGGGGATGAGAGGGATTGTCCATGATGGATGTCAGCTTGGCTAACATCCTCCTCTCACCCACCTCCTCTATGGAGTCCAGAGGACAGCCCAGGACAGAACTGGCCCTCCTGACAAGTCTGTTAAGTCTTTTCCTGTCCCTGTCTGTGCTCCCTGCTCCCCAGCAGACCACTGCATAGAAGAATGCAGACGCTACCACAGTGTCATAAAATGACCGGAACAGAGTCCTGCACACTCCGAAGGACCTCAGTCTTCTCAGCAGGTGCAGAGGACTTTGGCCCTTCTCGTGCAGGACGTCGGTGTTGTGTGACCAGTCCAGTTTATTGTTGAGGTGAACACCAAGGTATTTGTAGGTCTCCATCCTCTCAATGTCCAATCCCTGGATGTTCACCGGTGCAGTCTGGGGTGTTTTCATGCGGAAGTCGATCACCATCTCCTTGGTCTTGCTGGTTTTGAGCTGAAGGGGGTTTAGCTCACACCATTTGAAATAATTCTAGGGACAATACAACAAGTCTGTGGTGGAATTCATCAATAAACTGGACACTGGACACAGAAGACTCTGACGGCTTACGTTGAAATAGTTTATGTAGAAATTGATCAAGGAGAAATGACATAACAGTACACAGGCAGGAGAGTTCAGTTCAATGCCAAGTCAGTTCTACCAGACAGGTCCTCAGGTGTGCTATTTTATCCCCAAAGACGACACTAAAGTTAGATACTTGGACAATAGGAAACAAAACAATTGGGAAGAAGAGCTGTGCTCTAGTCTGGAGACACTATGTCATTCTAAAGATACAGATAAAGACAGGAGCAGAGAGAAAGACCTTGATTATAGTGACCCTGTCTCGCCTATCACCCAGTAGTCTCGGCTGACATTGGAAAGAAGTTACTCTGCACCTGACACTTAGACTGGAAAGTGTTAAACATTCCTACATACATATTTATAAGACTGAAAATTCCATTACAAAGTCTAATATAGTTGGACCTCAAAAACTGTCTTCTAGACCAGGAGTTCTCAAAGTGTGGTTCGAGACCCCCTTTGGAGTTGCAAGACACAAATGGGTGGTCGTGAAATGTCTTCCAGATAGTTTTTTTTAGTTATCTAAAAAATAGTAAATTTTATTCATTATAGTAAAAAATATCAACAAAAATAGTAGCCAACCTTGAAATAAAACCTTGAAAATAGAAAATGTAATGAGTTTTCTGCCTTTATTTTTGCCAGATGACTCCTAAGTTTAGGGTTAGTGAACAGTTAATGATCAAAAGCATCAGTAGCAGTAGCTAAATGAAGACATATTGAATCACTCTGAGGGACAGAAGGAGTCTCAAATCTTTGGCGCCTGTATTTTGGGGGTCTCGGCTGAAAAGTTTGGGAACCCCTGTCCTAGACATTAAATCATGGATGGCTGCTAATTTCTTCTACTGAGTTCCATTAAAACCGAAGTGATTTTATTATGATCAGTAGTATTCCTCCTCATCTTGACTCACTGTTGGTTTTGTTGTTGTTATTTATCGTCATCCAGAAATAGTTTTAGTACCACTGCTATGATCATGGTTACTGCATTGTCACTGCTGTTGTCACTGCTGTTGTCATTGTTAGTGTGAATTTAATTTTTGATTCTATTGCTCTCTCGCAACTTTGATGTCTCTCTCTCTTCCTGTTTATGTTGTTTTTATTTCATTTGCTCTTTGTTGTCCTCACTGTGTCTGCTGTAAAGCACTTTGGATCAACTGTATTGTGTGTAATGTGCGGTATAAATAAACTTGATTTTATTTTATCTTACTCTGCACATGTAGCATGCTTAAAATATGGCAAACTGATCACTGTGTTGCTGAAAATGTTTATTTAAAGTAATTTTCTGTTAGATTATTGATCATTTACTCTTTATTACATGTCATTTGAACAGAATTCAGAAAACTTGATGAAGTACAATGTTTTATACGTTTTATATGGCCATTAACATGCAGCAGCTGCAGCAGGTATATTCGTCAAGTGGATTTTATTGTGTCAGAAAGTTATCACTGAATGGAATTGTGGTGAGTATCTAGGTAACTCAGGTGAATAGAATGAGGTTTTAGGACTGTGCTTCTGTATTCAATGTAAATGATATGGGTGTGTGAGAGGATGTTCATGTTGGGAACCACACGGCATTGTACCTATAATAACTAAGTTGCAGGCTCCAGTAAGTTTAAACAACTTAAACCCCCTTATACATTTTGAATAACTTACTTACCACTTGTTTCTATGTTTGTGTTCTCAGGGAGAAGCTTGTTATTGGCCCTTACACTGACTTAGGGCTCTGAGAATCCAGCCGACTGCAAAGAAAATCTGAGAAGAGCTTTGGAGTGAGAGCAGGCCAAACCACCCTGACCCCCCAACCCACCAGTCTGTCCACCTCCTGTGTGCTGGCTGGGATAAATCCTAGTTCAATCTTTCTATTTGGGAGTTTTTACAGACTGTGTTGACTTTTCTAAAGGTTTCATATTCAGATTAATCTTGGGATATTCACTTTTCATTTTGAGTTGATGTGTGTCAGGAAGCAGAGGAACATTTCGTCCTCCTTCAAGTAAAGAGCAGAAACCAGAGGCTGAGGATGCAGAGGGAGGTTACTGTTAGTCAGATTTTATTTAGCTGTATGTATAAATATGATGTTAGGGATGAGGAAAGGACCCAGATAAATAACTTTAAAAAGTCAAATCACACAGTGTAGAGATGTACATTAATGTTACAGGGAGTTCTGCATTCAAAACTTGATTTGAATAACAAAAAAATTGTATTAACATCAAAATATGGAGTAAAAAAAACATCTTCCTGAATCTTATGTATTAAATGTTGTATTATAAAAAATAATTGCACCAGTGTGTTATCCCCTTGGTGTTACAACTGTAGGGATGGAGCCATATTCAGTCTAGCTTGCATGGCTCATTTCATATTTGATATCATTAATCTTGATCCAAACAGTAACATGCAATCTCAGATGAATGTAAATGGATAATAACATCATTATCCCTCTGAGAGAGGTGCAGAATTGAAAAACTTAGATGTATTTCTCTAAACTTTTCTTAAATGCTATTTAAGGGTATTTATTAACTTTAGTCTCTGATTGTTAAAGCTTTGTTTCCTCTTTTTAAAATGACCATTTCAGAGCTCTCAGGGGAAGATGATAGTGAGTCAAGATTTAAGATTCAAGATTCACTTTATTGTCATTTCCTTTAAGATTTGCATACGCAGTGATAGGAATTACTGTTTCTCACAAGCTTGACAGTGAAAATGAAGAAAAAAAAGACACCACAGACAGGCTCAAACATTTAAAACAAGCTAAAACATTTAAAGTCACAAAAAACACTTAAAAAACAGTCTTAGCAGCATGATAACAATAGGAAGAAAGTGCATCAGTCAGTAAAGAGCTTTTTGTGGGATTCATCCTGACAGGGGAGTTGCTGTCAGCTGAACATGTGTTGATGAGGGGTTTCTTTAACAAGTGGTAAACATTAAAGCCTAATAATGATCACAACAGGATGATGGTCATAAAGAATATCAATAGAAGTTTTAATAATATATCAGAGTACTAAGTTAGATTATCCTTGTGTAAGTTACATGGGTGTGTTAGGAGGAATGAATTAGTCCAACAATGTCTGAGTTTATTCATAACTTTTAGTGAAGTCTTAACACAGCTCAGTCAGCATATTACATCCATTCGGTCTCACCTTCTCCTTTTTCTCTCTTCCCTTCAAAACCCTGCAGCACCACAACAGCGCTGTAACAGAGCCCCCTAGCGGTGTAATAATAATAAATAATACATTTTATTTATATAGCGCTTTTCAGAAAACTCAAAGACACTTCACAAATAGCACACAATAAAAGAAACAAAATAGAAACCCAGTGGATATAAAAACATTAACAGTTAAAAGCCGTTCTGAAGAGGTGTGTTTTGAGCTGGGATTTGATTGTTTGTAGATCAGTGGAGTTGCATATGTGTTTGGGGAGGGAGTTCCAGAGGGCGGGGGCAGCAATGGAGTAAGCCCTGCCGTGTAAAATGAAACAACATCAACTGACCTGACTGATCAGCGTCAACTTGAATAATTATAAACAGAAAAATCCAGTGCCTATTCTTACCCTTGTTTATAAGACTTTAACCTATTTAACCTGTAAGTATCTAACCCTAGCCTAGTAACCCTAGACGTTATATCAGAATACCTAAGTTAAATAGTTTAATAACGTTGGGTTTTACAGCTTTAATATTCAATTGTATTTCATAAAATAATTCAATCAAAATAAAACAAAAAACCCTCACTCCCAAGTTTAACATTGGTTTGATTACCAACTTCCTTAATTTCAAGAGTCGTCATGATCAGTTTCTCCTGTAAAATCTTAACGTGAGAGCATTAAAGTCAAGGAGAGAAGTAGTCTGTTCTGGCCATAGGTTCTGACGCATTAATCACTTCTCCTATAGCTCATGTGACCAAAGTTAATGCGTACAAATTCCCTCTTCTGAAACGACACGCCAGCCGCCCTAATAATTTGCGATGCGCGTGTAGTACAGCCATTACGGTAAAATAAAACCCCACTGCTTGCAGACCTGCCAACACCCCCGATTTAGGCAGGAGTCTACCGCTTTCTGACTTATTCTCCCGCTGTACTCCCGAGTTGTTATTTATTCCGACAATCTCCCTGTTTCACGTTGATGTCAATCAAATGAGTGTCCCTCAACTTCTTTTTCAAGAAGACCTCTACTTGAGCCTTATATTCAAACCCCCCAAAACATCCACCCCTCCTCTCCCTGTAGATGGTTTGATCCAAAAGATGCTGCATGAGCTCCTTTCTGACAGCAGGTAAACCAAGCGGCAAACTCCGGTCTCAAACGATGAAGCCAATGCGGAAGTGATATAAACTGCAATACATCGAAAATCCGCTTGAGGCTGGCTGCAGAAACACCGGAAACCACATAGATATGAATGGGAAAAAGACGATCTTTGCAGCATTAATAAACATGTTTACAACCTGGTTCAAAAAACGTCTTGGCCCTACAACGCTAATCTCTCTAATGGCACACACTGTATGGGGGGTGAATTTTTTTCTAACGTGACGGTTAAGAAGATATTAAGATTATGAGTTTTGCCCAAATAAGGACATGACTGACGTGACTCCCGGTCGGGAACACACAGCCATTGGCTAAGAGACTCACACTACGTCACACTCTGCCTGGTTGAGTTCAGCATTTCCAATATGGCTGCTGCCGTCGATTTGCTTCAAAACAGCTCTCAGGAACAGATGGGTGACGTCACGGATACTACGTCCATATTTTATACAGTCTATGAGGTAAACACCAAGGGACAGGTTCCGGTGGCTGGTGGTGAGGCTTTCAGCAGTGTGACTGCCCCCTGGTGACTGGCTGCAGTATAGGTCAAAAAATCCGTCTCCCCCATTCATTTGAATGGGGGAGTAGTCAAACTTAAAAAAATTAATACACGTCGTACGAATGTTTCCCACAGCCGTATGCTGTGGTGATATGTAGTTAGTATTTGACTGTTTTATGTTCAAGGCCTCTTTTTCCTGAAAAGTTTATTTTTCGTTAGTTATTAGAGTTTAAAAAACGGGGTTTTACTTCCGGGTTTCCTTTGATTCACAGCCGCCGTGGAGGGAAACTTCAAAGGACACACAGCGTCTTGTGACGTCACGCTGTAGGGTAGAGCTTATTACAGTGGCTTCAGAGGCTCTGGCTGCACAATGGCGGCGCCAAGGAGCAGGATTTTTTGGCTTCAGAACCGTACAACGGGAAGAGGCGGAGCAACGCTGTCCATTTTTATTTACAGTCTATGGTAAACACAGACACAGCGCAACAGGTAGATCTGTGACACTGGTAGCTGAAGTGTTCATTAAGGCTGATTTATACTTCTGCGTTGAATCGACGGCGTACCCTACGCCGGGGGTCCGCATAGCTCCCGTACCTACGCCGAGGCCTACGCACGTAGCTGACGTGCACCTCCTCCAAAATGTAACTACGCGTAGTGCCGACGCGGACCGCAAGCTCTGTGATTGGTCCGCTCGGCAGCTTTGTCTTTCCCGCATTCATATCACTTCCAGGATCCCGGACATCGGCCACACATCGGCTGTGTATTTCATCTCCTCCTCTCTATTCTTCATGTAATCATGTCTGTATGATAAACAGCAACATGTATCAGCTGTAGATCAACATAACACGCTCTGAATCTCTGTGGAAAAGTAAACAGAGATCGTAGCGGGACCGGAAGCAGGCGACCGGCTATCAGAGAGGCCGCACTGCCCTCAAGCGTTTCGGCGGAGAATTGCTGCGCGACACTGACACACCGACGCACAAGTATGTGGGGCTCATGTCCGCGTCAGCCCCTGCTGCGTAGGGGAGACGCAGAAGTATAAATCAGCCTTTAGACGAACTGTTATGAGTTCAACAAACTTATTCACTATTTAAAGATTTGATCCATCCCCCAATTAAAGTGGGTTAGCCCTGTTCTTGATAGCTAAGTTAAGTTGTGACGTGCAATAACTTAGAGCTGTGTGAATCTGATGACAGTGAGAGTGCTGACAGTGTCACTATCACAGGTGAAGTTATTAAAACACTAAACTCTACCTGATAACCTCAGGTGGAGATGCAGAGGAAATCTTTTTCTTCTTTAAATAAAGAGCAGAAAGCAGCAGAGGCTGAGGATGCAGAGGTTACTGTATAGCATTCATTTAGTCCAGGCATGTCCAAAGTACGGCCCGGGGGCCAATTGCGGCCCAAGGTCCATTAATTATGGCCCCAAGCTTCCATCTTAAATTGTGTTATTTATACCAAAGAAATTAATCACCTTCTGCATCATCTGTACATTTGCAGTGTCTTTCAAGCGCACAAACAAAACTAAAGTCAATCCAGAAACGTCTCTAAAAGCTTCATATGGACTACCTGTCTAAAGCCAAAGCACTGGGAATTCTGCAAGACGGCAATAACGAAGAAAAACAAGAACTCTTAAAGCTGACAGGTTTTCAAATTAATGTTTTTATCATGATGTGAAATCTGATAAATGTTCTTGATGAACACTAAAAGTTCAGAGACACAAAAGAAGACACAAGACAAGATGAAAATTATGAAATTGTATAGAAAAGGCTAAATTTGGTGCATTCAAAAATGTTCAGAACTCAGGAAAATGATTATGTTGTTCTAAAAATGCTGTCTGCCGGTCAGAACAGTCTTAAAAACTACATGAAAAAGAAGTGTGATGAAATCCAGATCATGATCCTGCCATAGGAAAATAATGATACAAAAATGTTCCCACATTGCCCGACCCTTATGAAAAACATTTTCCTCCAGAAGAAGATAACGTTTGCTAATCTTTACATGGCTTGTGGAGAACTGAGGACTACCTAGTTACTGTTTTATTGAGGATTTTTTTTTTATTAAATAGGTATTTCATATATAACTTTTAGGATTCCAAAGTCTCAGTAGGAGCCACTGGCCCTGAGGTATTCTGACAACATCATATGTGGCCGTCATTGAAAAAAGTTTGGACGCCCCTGATTTAGACGGTTCAAAATGGTTGCAAAGAGGACTCAGACTTTCAGGCCTGGTTTCATCCTGTCTTTGAATGCTGCAGCTCCAGTCAAATCACTTGATCTGAGCCAGCTGTTCAAATAGACACTGTCATATTTCTGTTATGTTCTTGTGAGCTGGTTTACTTGAACAAACACATGTTGAGTTTGAGTTAAACTAACATGCAGGAGGTGAAACATACCACAGAGCTCAGAGGTCCAATCAGACGGCTTTTATTGTTTTATATTAAAAAAATATTTACAGATAATTTACTTCATATACAAACATGAGGACGTTTTTACATATATATATATATATATTTACATGACAGTGTTGATGAGCATTATTTAATATAAAGTCACAGTGTTGGTCTTCCTCTAACTCCTCCTCAGTCAGACTCTCACAGCTTGGTCGTGGTCTGGGGGCTCCTTGAGCTCTGAGTGTTGGTCTGAGCAGAGACAGTCGTCCTCGTCACAGCGGCCTTCTTCTTCTGACTAAATCAACATTTGACACAGTTAGTAAAAATCCTGAAGATTCACAGCAGCACTTTATCAGTTCACTGTAACACGAGCTGATCTCACCTGTTCCTCAGGAAGAGTCGTCCTGATGGAGAGAGTGGATCGATACATTTCTGCTTGTTTGCTGTTGTGATGATCCTGTGACAGAAAACAGAGAAAACCTGGTTAGAAAACAAACAGCTCAGAGATCCAGAATAAAGACGTGAGGGTAAATTCAGCCGCTTTACTCACGTGATCTCTGTTCGAGGACAGAAGACACTGGGCTCATGTATGAAAGGCCCGGCCTTGATGAGCTTTGAGTGGACTCTGCCCATGAAAGATCCTGAACACTTGCATGTTTCAGGAGTGTCTGGATGTCCTGTGTGAAGAAAAGACACAAAGAAACTCTTTATTCATTCACTTCAACCTTTATTAAATTCTCTGAGTCCACATATAAGACAACAGGTGATCATCTTCAGATCAGACAGAGAGCTGCAGGATGAACATGTGCCAGAGAAAGGACGGCTCCAAACACAGTTTGTGTTGAGTTTGGCGACCCCATGTGGTCAAAGCAGTACATCTCATGTCATTGATGATTTTGTCTTTAACATGTGTAAGTGGTGTTTCATAACTAAAAGAAACTCATCCTGCTTTCTTTGAACACTCAAATGTGTCACTCAGAGGTTAACTCTATGAACAACATTTTACATGTTAATTCAGTTTTAACTCTAAATGTTCTGATCAGTACCTTTATTTTATTCTATTGATTTATTTTTGTTTTTAACCCATATTTAATTTAACATATGCAGCATTTAGATCAAAAGCACAGAAACAGTCAGAGTCAGAATTTAACAGTCTGATGTAAAAGTTCAGATGTCTCATTCTAAAATAACCTCAGTCAGTTTTCTCACCTCGTGCACCGAGGACGAGCAGGCAGGAGAGAAAGGCGATGATAGCTGTCTTCATGGTGTCTGTAGAAGGATCTGGATCACACTCCTCTGTGTGTCTGTGTGTGAGTTCAGTCAGGACTCAGATGGTGTCCAACTAACGAGACCGCTCTGTTTTATACACACATGACTGATGGTGTGATGCAACACTTAACAGTTTAACTTTCACTTTCCTGATCCCTTCCTTTTTCCTCAAACATCCTGTTTCTCAGAATCACTCACACTTCTTTTCTATAAGTCTGAGCATCAGAATAATTTCAGTCTGCAGGAAATGTCTCTGTTATAGAGAGAGCAAAAATAAGAGTTATTAAGTTTATAAGCAAAAGTTTGTTCTTCTTTGATACAACCTCAATTCTAAAAAAAAGTTTAATGCTGAGAAAAATGTGATTTTTTACAAATAATTTAAAGCCTATTTTAATTTAAAATATACAGAGAACATATAAAATGTTCAACATTAACAATTCTATTGTTTAAGAAAAATATATTCTCATTTCAAATTTGATGATAGCAACTCGTTGAGCTTGAACACACTCTGTAAACGTAGGTGAACCAGGAGACCAGTTTCTGGAGTTTAAAGTGAAATGTCCCATTCTTGCCTGATAGAGGATTTCAGCTGCTCAACAGTTCAGGGTCTCCTTTGTCTTTTTTACAGTTTCATGATGTTCCAAATGTTTTAAATGAGCAACAAGTCAGGACTGCAGGCAGGCCAGTTTAGCACCTGGACTCTTCTACTACAGAGTCATGCTGCTGTAATACGTGCTGTAATTGTCCTGCTGAAATATGTAAGGTCTTCCTGAAGAAGGCATTGTCTGGATGGCAGCATGTGTTGCTCCTAAACCTGTATATATTGTTCAGCATTAATGGAGCCTTCACAGATGTGTAAGTTACCCATGCCATGGACCTTCCACTTCCCCTCAGTTCATCTTTAACAGGCTCAGGTCCATAGAAGTCTCTGGTGTTTCTGGATCATGTTTATATCTGGCTTCTTCTTTGCATGTTTCAGTTTTAACCTGCATGTGTGGATGCAGTGATGCACTGTGTTCACAGATGATGGTGTTTAGAAGGGATTTTGAGCCCTTACAGTTATTTCCAATACATTGTCATGTCAGCTCTGCCTGCGGGCCTGAAGATCAGGTCCATCCAGTCTTGGTTTTGGTCCTTGTCCCTTTTGTACAGAGATGTCTCCAGATTCTGTGAATCTCTTCATGATATCATCAACTGTAGATGATGAAATCCACTAATTCCTCGTCATTTTACATGCCTCAGTTTCTCTTCCTCTCTGAGTTGTGAGGGAAATTCCAGTAATCCGGCTTAGTCAACAGGAAATGGAAATGAAATACACGTGTGGAATGAACAAGTCAATAAATAAAGAAATAAATGTAATTAAAGCTGTGAACGAAAAGAGAGTCCAGGTAAAGCTCATCACTTGTTCTTTATCTCATGTTAGAAATCTGAACTCAGACATCAAAGGAGATTTTCTATTAATATCAAAACATTCTATTCATTTTAAACCATGATTGATATTTGTATCTCTTGCCTACACTGTATTTATGTCTGTTTGTACATCCTGATGATTATTTGGCCTGTCTGTTTTTAAACCACTGTCACTTATTTTAAACCAGGAGCTCTGTCAATAAAGGTTATTTTTTTAAAGTTTAGCCGATTTGTGTCTCAGTGTGAATGTTTGATCTAGAACAGATTGTTAGCTTCTCTTCATGCAGATATCTGTTTTGAGAGAGAAAGAAATCCTCCTCAGATTACCAACCATGGGAGCTGGGATGTCATTATGCTGGATTCTGTTCCTCCTGCTTTTGCTCTCCATACAGACTGTTTTTACAGGCTCCTCTGACAGAGTGCTGGACCAGTTTGATTTAAATCCATCAATCTTCACATTTTATTCATCAAAGTAAACTTGAACTTTGCAGTATGCAGGATAACTTTGATTCAGGTCAGCGTGACGGAGTCGTTTCAGGAGAAACACTCACATTTCAAGGAAACCAGCATCAGATTCTGTTCTGCAGTGTCAGCATGTGTTCATTTTTTTGTGTGTAGAGCGTGACATGAGGGGTTACGGGTTATGTGACTGATATCTACAACATGCTCTGTTTTACAGGGATGATCATCAGGCTCTCAATGCAGGTCCTTGAACAATGGTACCAGTTCAACTGTTAAAGTCATTCAGCACATTTCCTTTATTTTTGTATATTCATAAATGAAGTTTCTATTTGACGTTTGTTTCGACTGGCGAAAGCAAGCCACTACACAGTCTATATCAATATATAAGCCAGAGTCCTCCTCTCTATCTTCCCGAGTCCTAATGAAGTCAATGCACGAGTCCGAGTCAAGTCTTCATTGCTCGAGTCCATGTCGAGTCATCAGTGCTCGAGTCCATGTCGAGTCATCAGTGCTCGAGTCCATGTCGAGTCATCAGTGCTCGAGTCCATATCGAGTCATCAGTACTCGAGTCCATGTCGAGTCATCAGTACTGGAGTCCATGTCGAGTCATCAGAGCTTGAGTCTATGTCGAGTCATCAGAGCTTGAGTCTATGTCGAGTCATCAGAGCTTGAGTCTATGTCGAGTCATCAGTACTCGAGTCCATGTCAAGTCATCAGTACTGGAGTCCATGTCGAGTCATCAGAGCTTGAGTCTATGTCGAGTCATCAGAGCTTGAGTCTATGTCGAGTCATCAGAGCTTGAGTCTATGTCGAGTCATCAGTGCTCGAGTCCATGTCGAGTCATCAGTACTCGAGTCCATGTCAAGTCATCAGTACTGGAGTCCATGTCGAGTCATCAGAGCTTGAGTCTATGTCGAGTCATCAGTGCTCGAGTCCATGTCGAGTCATCAGTGCTCGAGTCCATATCGAGTCATCAGTACTCGAGTCCATGTCGAGTCATCAGTACTGGAGTCCATGTCGAGTCATCAGAGCTTGAGTCTATGTCGAGTCATCAGAGCTTGAGTCTATGTCGAGTCATCAGAGCTTGAGTCTATGTCGAGTCATCAGTACTCGAGTCCATGTCAAGTCATCAGTACTGGAGTCCATGTCGAGTCATCAGAGCTTGAGTCTATGTCGAGTCATCAGAGCTTGAGTCTATGTCGAGTCATCAGAGCTTGAGTCTATGTCGAGTCATCAGTGCTCGAGTCCATGTCGAGTCATCAGTGCTCGAGTCCATATCGAGTCATCAGTACTCGAGTCCATGTCGAGTCATCAGTACTGGAGTCCATGTCGAGTCATCAGAGCTTGAGTCTATGTCGAGTCATCAGTACTCGAGTCCATGTCAAGTCATCAGTACTGGAGTCCATGTCGAGTCATCAGAGCTTGAGTCTATGTCGAGTCATCAGTGCTCGAGTCCATGTCGAGTCATCAGTGCTCGAGTCCATATCGAGTCATCAGTACTCGAGTCCATGTCGAGTCATCAGTACTGGAGTCCATGTCGAGTCATCAGAGCTTGAGTCTATGTCGAGTCATCAGTACTCAAGTCTATGTCGAGTCATCAGTGCTCGAGTCCATGTCGAGTCATCAGTACTTGAGTCCATGTCGAGTCATCAGTACTCGAGTCCATGTCAAGTCATCAGTATTGAGTCCATGTCGAGTCATCAGTGGTCGAGTCCATGTCGAGTCATCAGTACTCGAGTCCATGTCGAGTCATCAGTACTCGAGTCCATGTCGAGTCATCAGTACTCGAGTCCATGTCGAGTCATCAGTACTCAAGTCCATGTCGAGTCATGAGTCAAATTAGGACTCCAGTACAACACTGAACTGGTTATGCTTTGTATTTTTAATTGATATTGATGTGTTTTCATTTACCATTTTGAAATATTTCATTATCTTCTATATTTGTATTTGAATACTTTTATTACAGTTAACACATATACAGACACACATACTGAACACAATACATAATGGCCTTACATACATGCCAACACCTGAGTAACTTAAAATACATCACTGAAAGGGGGAAAGAGAGAGGAAGATTGTCAGAATCATTTCAGTCTGCAGGAAATGTCTTTGCTATAGAGAGAGCAAAAATAAGAGTTATTAAGATAAGAAGCAAAAGTTTGGCATTCTTTAATACAACCCAAATTTAAAAAAAATGTAATGCGGTGAAAAATAAGATTTTTTACAAATAATTTAAAGGATCTTTTTAATTGAGAATATACAGAGACAACATATCAAATATTGAAAACCAATAATTCTATAAAGAAAATATGCTCATTTAAAATTTCATGCCAACTAGTCTGGACAGGGTCATGTTTACCATTGTGTTCATCACGTCTTCTTTGAACAACACTTTGTAAACGTAGGTGAACCAGGAGACCAGTTTCTGGAGTTTAACCCTCCTGTTGTGTTTGTTTCTCTGGAACTGCAACAATGTCCCTGGGTCAATTTGACCCGGGACATATTCAAATATCCAAAAGTGTCAGAACACCCAAAAAATCCCAATCAAAGAGTAGCTTTTGAAAAAGAACCCAGATTTTACACATTTAGACAGATTCCCCAAAAGTTCCTTATTATGTAATTTAAAAGGGTGATTTTGTGGATTCCTCTTGATCAGTAAACGGCATAAAAAAATGAGAACTCTGAAGTATGCATGCATGTGTTTGTCCAATCTCATTTCACATTCCTCTAAGACACTCTTGCCCTGGAGTTGCTCATTCTTTATTCACATTTTTTTGACACACATATGTCAGGCCGGTCCTGGGGCTGGCTACTGCTGACATATCCTGTGTCTGGCTCATAGGTCTGGCTGCTCCTGTGACTTGCTGCTGTGACTGACTCAACTAAGAGCTGGGAGTTGGTCAGTTTCAAACTTTAATTCAAACTCACTGTCAGACAATTTTTCTGTCCTCCAAAACTATTTCCTAGGCTTTCTGAGCAGATAATCTTCTTGTCATCTTGTTCATTGGAATAAGGAGCCACACGGGCAAAGCTATTCATTTCTTGTGTCACATCCCAAATTTACACTTAATGAAGAGAAGCCGTCTTTAAAGGCTGGTTTCTTTTTTGTCTGTTTCAAGACAGCTGCACCTCTTTTGTGCAGCTGGAAAACCACACTGACACACAATAAAGTAACTTGCTAAACACTGCAAAGTGCTCTGCTCATGGTGGATCAGACTGAGTCCTGTCTTTAAGATGGGACTGGATCTTATCCTGTCTTGATTTTGGGTCTTTGTTAATGATAGAACATAGAGTACAGGCTAGACCTGCTCTGTTTGTAAAAGCATCTTGAGATAACGTTTGTTGGGATTTGGCGCTATATAAATAAAGGTTGATTGATTGATTGATTGATTGATTGATTGATTGATTGATTGATTGATTGATTGATTGATTGATTGATTGATTGATTGATTGATTGACAATACATCAGCACACTCTACAGAGCAGGAACAGTTAGCTCATGTTTTAAACTAATTGATGAAATCCCCAAGTTGGTGTTGGTGCTTGAGGAAAGCTCCTCAGTCACTTGAAGCTGACTTTATTGACCCGCCATTCAATGTGAAGTCTTATCCTTATTTTCTCTTTGAAGTATTAAATTACCTGATATGACAAACACAAACATTGTAAGTCTCATGAAACCAAACCTTTTGTTGATGTAGGCCGGAGAAGTGTTTACCTGACTGATATCCAACACCAAATGTAATAGAAATATGAAAATAAAAACCATGAATATGTCCACCGTGCAGTTTTATCAGATCAGTTTTAAAACACATCAGTTTGAAATGATATGCTCACTGAGTCACTCAGAATCAGTTTACAATGTATTTTCAGAGATGACTCTATAGTGTTACTTGATTTAAAGTCATTATTTCTGTGTTATTTTGTTTGATTAATGTGTGCAGACTGGAATATTTTGAGATGGCTTTCAATTTCTGAAAATAAATGATAAAAAGAGGACACTGAGGTCTCAATGAGTAACCTTTGACCTGTCTTCAGTATTTAAAATGCTTTCTTGAGGCATGTCCACTGAAATAGACTCATTGTAAAAACAGTATAAAAACATTTAAGACAACCAACATGATAAATATTTTTAAATGAGCTTTTTATTTTATTTTTAATGCATGAAACAGTTTTTATATGCTGTGTTTTATTCTTCAGTAGAAGAACGAAGACAGGACGTCACACTCTTCCAGGCACCTCGAAAGAAGGCTTTCACTCCCTTCTTCTTCTTCTTCTTCTTCTTCCTCTTTTTCTTGCCGTTCACAGAGAGAGCATCCTGTATCTCAGATGACTCCACTATCCCCTCCTGGATTATTTCGATCTCAGTGTCGAGGAAGACGCTGACATTTGTCTCCACTCTGACCCAGACTGCTTTGTCCTCAGTGATATTTTCTGGGTTGGTGGCACTGACCTCTGAAGACATCTCTTTTTCCTCTACAGTCGTTTTTTCCAGCTCCTCAGTGGCAGTGACTTGTGGAGAAGGCCCCCTCTCCTCCACTGGTCGATTTTCTGCTGCCACTGTGCTGATCTGTTCAATAGGAACTTGTGATGTTGCAGGCTGCACTTTGTGATCTGTGTCTTCACCAGAAGAGGCCTGGACTTCTTCACCAGAGTCCTCTTGTATCTGTTCTTCACTCTGGTCATCACAAGACTGAGTCACATGTGTGTCTTGGCTGAGTAACGGTGTGTCCTCTGTCAGCTTCTTTGTCATGGTGGCCGTCTCTTCTGTCTTGGAGACTGGTGGTAAAGGCTCGTTCTGATGTATGAGTCCCTCCTGCTTAGAACAAACATCTTCTGAAGAAGCCTCCCTCTTCTCCACGAGTCCCTCATCATTTTCCTCAGTGTGAACAGCCTCCAGAGAAGTCCCCCTCTTCTCTGAAGAACTGTCTTCAGCCTGATGGGAGTTGCTGATTTGGATGTGAGCCCGGCTGGATGTGTCAGTCTTTGCCTTCTCTGTCATGTCCCGGATAGCAGTGATGACCTTGTCTCTGGCAGAGGAGCAGCTCTCATTTTCATCCATCTGCTCAAAGAACTTGGAGTGCTCGTCAATGGTTTTTTTGATGGCTTTGACCATGAACTTGGCCATGATTTTGCAGACCCCAAGCACAAGTGTGTAATTTACTGTCACATGGCAGGAAAGGTAGGGAACTACACACTGCATCAGCAGCTGGCTAATCTCAGCATTGGCTGCTTCTTCTCTGTTGACCTGCTCTGATTCCTCCAGGAGAAGCTTCAGAGCTGAGTCCACCACCTGTGGCACTACAGGAGCAGTGAACTGTTCCAGCTCCAGGAGATCCACTGGTATGGGGTCCCCTGCTGAGATCCCATCTCTGGGGATGTTGATGGAAAGGAACATCTGCAGCAGCTTTCTGTGTAGAGATGGGAGAAAGAACTGGACGACTTTCTCTGCTCCTGGGCGGATGGAGGTGATGAACTTCTGAAGGCCTTTCAGTGAGACCTTCCTGTTGAAAAGCAATGAGAGCTGCTTCTCTTTCTCCAGCTGCTCCAGGAGCTCCTCTTCCATTAGATTGTAGGCCTGTAAACACCACATTTAAGTTAGTCCACCAGTAGACAAGTTTTACATGAAACTTCAGAGTACAGTAGACATTTAACTGCAGGTTAGACTGCATATTTTACTTACCAATTCGGCCGCGGACAAATCGTCTGTCCCTGTCGTTTTAACACTTCCCTGAATCCTGTAAAAGTACAAAGTAAGAGTGTCATCCAACTTGTATGTCACTGCCACATTGAAATCATCTCCACTGTAACATGTTTGTTTTTATCTTTGTACATGAATATAAAAAGATAACTCTGACTCACTCATTCAGGAAGCTTCTTTGTTTCAGCAGCCAGGACTTCATGTGTCCCACAGACACAGAGTCAGGGACTTCATCCTGTTGCTTCATGAGCATGAACTGCTTCAGCAGGATTTTCTGCAACACAGATTGAATTCAGTACAATGCACCAGCTCAGTCAAACACATTAATATACAATTACATTCATAAGAACAGTACACCTTGACATTTACAGTAACTTACCTCTGCGTGGAAGTGATGTTGCTCCTCCTCAGAGAAAGAGGACGGTCTCATATCGTGGGCGTGATCAAAGATGGCGTCCATTTTTAAGAGACAGGTCTAGTTTGAATCCAAAGGATGTCAGTGAAAGGGTCGTTGAATAAAAAGTGAACGAGTGTCTGTTCGGTTTGTCTAGATAGCTCAGCAATCAGAGATCGAGTGATGAAGAATCTGAGATTCACCCAGATTTATACTGTACAGAATTTACAATTGTGACACTCAACTGTGATGTCACAGCACTGACAACAGTACATGGAACTGATTCTAAAATCATGTGACCTGCATCCAAAATGGCCTTTAATGTTACTGAAAAAGACACAACAAAAGTCTACACAATTATTTTATTTTATTGTTTTATTAATCAATATGTCCACTGAGGAAGGGAACATGTATAGTGAGCAGGTGGTTAGGAAAGTAGAATCCTGATATGTTGAGACAAGACACAAAGTGAGGGGTCATGTGCACCTGAATCTTACTTCTCAGCTACAGATACAAACAAGTTAAAGCTAATAGGTGATTTAAAGATGATTTTATTGATCAAAAGTATGTATTAATGCAGCTATAAAGAGTAGTCCATCAGATTAGACTGTTGAAAACAGCAGCATTCTCATCAGCCTACTTACAGTCCAACATGAAACTGAACATTTTCAATCACGTTTGAGTCTTAATATAATCCTGCCAGGGTGTTAAAAGTCATAAACTTAACACTTTCAACAGTAAGGTCAAAACATTAGCATTTTGGTGTTAGCATTCCTGGCAGATGCGGAAGACAAAGCACCTTAATAAGGTCCTCTTCCTGTAACTTTTATGTTGGTATTTTTTATTCATTTAACCAGTTCTGTTCCACTGCCAAAGCCCATACTGTGTTTTGGTTTATGCTTGCTCAATCAATCAATCAATCAATCAATCAATCAATCAATCAATCCATCAATCTTTATTCATATTGCACCAAATCACAACAATTGTTATATGAAGATGATTTACACACAGAGCAGGTCTAGACCATATCCTGTCATAATATTAACAAAGACCCAACATCAAGACAGGATAAGATCCAGTCCAATCTTACAGACAGGACTCAGTCAGATATCATCTTAATCCACTATGAGCAGAGCACTTTGCAGCATTTAGCAAGTTACAGTGTCAAGGACAAACTTCCTTTATCAAGCAGAAACTTTCAGCAGGACCAGACCCATGTTAGACACACATCTGCCTCTTTAACTCGATGTCATTCAGATACAAATCATATCATCATCCAGCTACATATACTGTAGAAGATATACACAGCGCACTTATAGACAACAATGAATTGTAATATTTTTTTATTTATACCTCTCTGGTGCTACTCTGTTTGAAATAAACGCTCTACATCTGACTTTGAAGAACATCTCACTTTGGTTCAGGGTTAAAATTAGCAGTCTGGAGATAAAACTCAGACAGCCTTTTCCAGCAAGGACAGTTGAAAAGGTGTGGTTGAGGAAATTTCTCAGTGGGATGGAGTGACCTGTAGAAGATCCACCAGGAAAGACTGATCAGAGCCACATGACGTCTTCACAATTCCAGCAAATCTGGTACGATGGTTTGGCTTCAGGGAGAACTTTGGCCTGTATGAAAGGTCTTAAGTGAATATCCATCATCTTCTGTCTGGCTGCAAGATCACTTGGGCTGCCGCAGGTAGAGGCATGACCCAAAAGCTGACCAAGTGGCAGAAATCCAAGAGTGGGCCTGGGGGAAACTGAATATTTGATCATTTACACTCAGAGAGACATAGCTGAAGGACTAACAGCTGACCGTCAGGCATGAGCGTGCATTAAGCAGGTAGAAACATCACACTGTAATCAATCTGATAGTCTGGTTCAAATTATTTTCTTAAGTATTTCTGATAAAGTTGACAGCTTTGAGATTGCTTTGTAATATTGTAAGTGATTTAGGATCCAGATTCTTTTTGTTTTTCAGGTGTGGCTGAATAACTGCATGCTTAAAATTATAATGTAGAGCAAACTGACAATGATAAATACAATAAAGGGGGCCATAGTAGGAACAACCTCTTAAAAATCTGTAAGGATTATATCCAGAAGAGGAGGGTTTTATTTGAGAGGTTATTTGGCTGTCAGCTTAAAAGGTTAGAGGATTCAATTTTATTTTATTTTATTTAACCGGGTCGGTCCCATTGAGATCAAAGATCTCTTTTTCAAGGGAGACCAGGCCGAGACAGTCATCAGTGAAAAACACAAAGTCACAGACAAAGACACACAGAGAACTAACAGACAATTTACAAGCACAACGTTTGTCGCAGAAAAAGCAATTCAATGTGAGTTAGTCGGGTTAGTAGTACTAACCCAATTTACACAGGGAGTGCTGCGCAGTGTACCATCAGTGCTGCACACTGTGCAGCCTATACGTTCCTGTGCTAGTCAATCCTAATGTTCACACATGGGGCTCTGCACCTGGTCTAAGCTCTGTCTCAGGAGCGTGACCCTGCTCCGGTAAAGATACACGGCGAGTCTATTATTGATGGAGTCCGTACTTAGCATGCGTCAAGGTGTACAGAGAAGAATGACCAGGACAAGAAGTCAAGCATGAGGATGATACAATGATCGATAAGAGATGGCATGTAACAATTTCAAAATAAAACACCATATACGGGCTCCCGACCGTCCAAAGATCGTATATATCAGAAATACTCATCGACGTTCTGAAGTGGTTTATATGTAATTCAATAACTTTCACAGCACCCAAAAAGGAATTTCCTCCTGTCAAGAAAGAAAGAAAAAGTTAAAGTGGAACGAGCGCTGTGCATTGTGGGAAACATTACACGAGGCAGACTGGTACGATGCATACTGTGACATTTTCCTGAATCAGTAGACATCCGGGGAGTTTTGGCATACTGCAGATTTTGCTCTTGTTCACTTTCTACTTACTACATACTGAAGTATGAATTATTATTATAGTTTCAGAAACAGACACCGAGCGACGGGTAGATCTGTGACATCGGTTGCTGAAGTGTTTATTAGACGAAATGATGAGTTCAACAAACTTCTTCACTGTTTAAATAATTTATCCATCCCCCATTAAAGTGGTTTAGCCCTGTTCTTGATAGCTAAGTTAAGTTGTGACGTGCAATAACTTAGAGCTGTGTGAATCTGATGACAGTGAGAGTGCTGACAGTGTCACTATCACAGGTGAAGTTATTAAAACACTAAACTCTACCTGATAACCTCAGGTGGAGATGCAGAGGAAATCTCTTCCTTCTTTAAATAAAGAGCAAAAAGCAGCAGAGGCTGAGGATGCAGAAGTTACTGTAGGTCAGATCACATTTACCTCTAGGTAATAAATATGATTTAAAGGACCAAGGTACATGACTTTAAAAAGCACATAGAGATGTAGATTCATGTTACAGAGACTCCTGCATTCAAAACTGTATTGAAATAATACTATAATGGTATTAACATCAAAATATGGTATAAACACAAACCACTCTATCTGGAATATGTGTTACATGTTGAGTTTGAGTTAAACTAACATGCAGGAGGTGAAACAAACCACAGAGCTCAGAGGTCCAATCAGACGATTTTTATTGTTTTATATTAAAAAAATATTTACAGATAATTTACTTCATATACAAACATGAGGACGTTTTTACATATATATATATTTACATGACAGTGTTGATGAGCATTATTTAATATAAAGTCACAGTGTTGGTCTTCCTCTAACTCCTCCTCAGTCAGACTCTCACAGCTTGGTCGTGGTCTGGGGGCTCCTTGAGCTCTGAGTGTTGGTCTGAGCAGAGACAGTCGTCCTCGTCACAGCGGCCTTCTTCTTCTCACTAAATCAACATTTGACACAGTTAGTAAAAATCCTGAAGATTCACAGCAGCACTTTATCAGTTCACTGTAACACCAGCTGATCTCACCTGTTCCTCAGGAAGAGTCGTCCTGATGGAGAGAGTGGATCGATACATTTCTGCTTGTTTGCTGTCGTGATGATCCTGTGACAGAAAACAGAGAAAACCTGGTTAGAAAACAAACAGCTCAGAGATCCAGAATAAAGACGTGAGGGTAAATTCAGCCGCTTTACTCACGTGATCTCTGTTCGAGGACAGAAGACACTGGGCTCATGTATGAACGGCCCGGCCTTGATGAGCTTTGAGTGGACCCTGCCCATGAAAGATCCTGAACACTTGCATGTTTCAGGAGTGTCTGGATGTCCTGTGTGAAGAAAAGACACAAAGAAACTCTTTATTCATTCACTTCAACCTTTATTAAACTCTCTGAGTCCACATAAAAGACAACAGCTGATCATCTTCAGATTAGACAGAGAGTTGCAGGATGAACATGTACCAGAGAAAGGACGGCTCCAAACACAGTTTGTGTTGAGTTTGGCGCCCCCATGTGGTCAAAGCAGTACATCTCATGTCTTTGATGATTTTGTCTTTAACATGTGTAAGTGGTGTTTTATAACTAAAAGAAACTCATCCTGCTTTCTTTGAACACTCAATTGTGTCACTCAGAGGTTAACTCTATGAACAACATTTTACATGTTAATTCAGTTTTAACTCTAAATGTTCTGATCAGTACCTTTATTTTATTCTATTGATTTATTTTTGTTTTTAACTCATATTTAATTTAACATATGCAGCATTTAGATCAAAAGCACAGAAACAGTCAGAGTCAGAATTTAACAGTCTGATGTAAAAGTTCAGATGTCTCATTCTAAAATAACCTCAGTCAGTTTTCTCACCTTGTGCACAGAGGACGAGCAGGCAGGAGAGAGAGGTGATGATAGCTGTCTTCATGGTGTCTGTAGAAGGATCTGGATCACACTCCTCTGTGTGTCTGTGTGTGAGTTCAGTCAGGACTCGGATGGTGTTCAGCTAAAGAGACCGCTCTGTTTTATACACACAGGACTGGTGGTGTGATGCATCACTTTACAGTTTAACTTTCACTTTCCTGATCCCTTCCTTTTTCCTCAAACATCCTGTTTCTCAGAATCACTCACACTTCTTTTCTCTAAGTCTGAGCATCAGAATCATTTCAGTCTGCAGGAAATGTCTCTGTTATAGAGAGAGCAAAAATAAGAGTTATTAAGATTATAAGCAAAAGTTTGTTTTTCTTTAATACAACCTCAATTCTGAAAATTTTTAATGCTGAGAAACATCTAATTTTTTACAAATAATTTAAAGGATATTTTCAATTGAGAATATACAGAGACAACATATCAAATATTCAAAACTAACAATTTTATTAAAAATTATATGCTAATTTAAAATTTGATGCCAACTAGTCTGGACAGGGTCATGTTTACCATTGTGTTCATCACATCTTCTTTGAACAACACTCTGTAAACGTAGGTAAACCAGGAGACCAGTTTCTGGAGTTTAAAGTGAAATGTCTCTTTCTTGCCTGATAGAGGATTTCAGCTGCTCAACAGTTCAGGGTCTCCTTCGTCATATTTTCAGTTTCATGGTGCATGAAAGTTGTTAGATCAACAAGTTTCTACAGGTAAATTGAGTTGTAAAAACATGAAAATGTAACTTGCCTGAACTAAGCATATTGTTGGATCTATTAATACTTCTGCAAACATGTCTGAAATGTTAGCTCAACAAAGTGTTTTGTTGAATCAACTTCTCTTTTTAAGGCAGCCAGGTAGCTTTTTTCCTGACTTGTTCATCTTACTTGTAACATTACGTTCATTAAAAATACAAGTACTACTAATTTCTTAAAACAACCTAAGCCTCAATTTTCAAAAAATTCTACATAAAAATGATTTCTCAACATGGGACAACATTCAAAATACTTTATTCAATGTCAAAACTGACAATAGCTTTTTTGTATGAATTTGACTTGGCATCAGAACGCTATCATGAAGAATGGATTAATATGGCACCTGCCATATGTTCCATAATTATCTAGAAGTAACACTTAGCTTATAACAATGTAAGCAGAATAACAGAAGAGTGCTCTCACTATATAAGAACTATGTAGCTATAAAAACAGAAACCAAGTAAAAAAGTCTACAAATATCACACATTGAACATTTCTCTTGTGGTAAACAATTAGCTTCTGCACTGCATGCAGAAAAGTATTAAAACCTTGATCCAAACTGAGTGTCTCTTGCAGCACATGGTATTGTAAAGGTTGGTCACTCCAGTGACTATAAGGGGTTTCCTGTGCATTTGTGCAGGGGCCATACTTACATCTAGTTGTATCAACAAGGAAATCTATGTTACCTGAACTACTTTGGTTGGACTGATTAGTTGGACACTATTTTACTTGATATTTCAAGTAAACTGACATTTAAGTTGAACTGACTTAAGAAAGTGAGATGAGGTAACTGAAACCTAAAATCCCTTTTTACAGTGTACCATCAGGGATGCTGGCTTTGAACTGTGAGCTGATAACAAGCCGGGTGGTCCCTCTCCTCTTTAGAGCGGAGGACACAGCGTCCATGATTTCCAAAAAGAATGTCAGATTTTCTGGATCATGTTCATATCTGGTTTCTTCTTTGCATGGTTCAGTTTTAACCTGCATGTGTGGATGCAGTGATGAACTGTGTTCACAGATGATGGTGTTTAGAAGGGATTTTGAGCCCATGCAGTGATTTCCACTACTCATGTCTGTTTTTAATGCAGTGCTGCCTGAAGGCCTGAAGATCAGGTCCATCCAGTCTTGGTTTTGGTCCTTGTCCCTTTTGTACAGAGATGTCTCCAGATTCTGTGAATCTCTTCATGATATCATAAAATGTAGATGATGAAATCCACTAATTCTTTGTCATTTTACATGCCTCAGTTTCTCTTCCTCTCTGAGATGTAAGGGAAATTCCCGTAATCCGGCTTAGTCAACAGTAAATGGAAATGGAATACGGAGTGGATGGAACAAGTCAAAACTGACACAATACAACAAGTAATAATATGTAAAGCACATCTACTGGAGGAGAAACAATCTGCAAAACAAAATGTGGAGATGTGCTGAAAGAACAAACATCAAAGAACAGTTAACACAAAAAAACAGACAATCAGTGTATCAGAGGATTATTTAGCACCTAATAACCCTGACCCAAATCATAAACCTTACCCTAACCCTATCCCTAATCCTAAACCTAACCCAAACCATAACCATAACCATAACCATAACCCTAACCCTAATCATAAATATAACCCTAATCATAACCCTAACCATAATCATAACCTTGACCGTAATCATAACCCCAACCCTAATCATGACCCTGACCGTAATCATAACCCTAACCCTAACCCAAACCATAACCATAACCATAATCCTAATTATAACCCTAACCCTAATCATAATCCAGACCCTGATCATAACCCTGACCCTAAACCTAACCCAAACCATAACCCTGACCCTAAACCTAACCCTAACCATAACCATAACCCTAATCATAACGCTAACCCTAATCATAATCATATCCCTAACCATAACCCTGACCCTAATCACAGCTAGTAAATTGCACAGCTTGTAGTGTCCCTTTATCCTGGCAGTGACCAAAGCTGAACAAGACGTCACACAAACGCTCATGTAGGCAAACACACGCGACAGCCCTGGCTTAAAATACCTATATTAAAAACATACCAACATTGAAACAGTCTATATCAATATATAAGCCTGAGTTGTCCTCTCTATCATCCGAGTCCTAATGCAGTCAATGCATGAGTCTGAGTCCAAGTCTGCATCCCGAGTCCTGCAAACTGGGCCACGAGTTGCGAGTCCAAGTCCTTGACTCGAGGACTACAACACTGAATTGGTTATGCTTTGTTTATTGAATTGGTATTGATGTGTTTTGCATTAACCACTTTGAAATATTTCATTATTTTCTGTTTGAGTTATATTTCAGTGGGCTAATGAACTTCATTTGATTTTACTTCATTCATTAAGGTTTCTTTTGTTATGTTTTATTATTTGAACACTTTTGATAACATCCATCTTGCTTTGTAATGACTGCTGCCCTCTGAGCCATTAGTGAAGCCTTCAACGTTTTGCTCAAACCAGTGCCTCACCAAGACACCAAGATCCCTGTTTTTGTAGAATTACAAGTTGTAAATCTACAGTGAACTTGTTGAGGTGTTTACAACGTCTGAACCTGAACAGCTCCTCAGAACACAGGTTCAGTTTGAGTTAAACTAACATGCAGGAGGTGAAACATACCACAGAGCTCAAAGGTCCAATCAGACGGCTTTTATTGTTTTATATTAAAAAAATATTTACAGATAATTTACTTCATATACAAACATGAGGACGTTTTTACATATATATATATATTTACATGACAGTGTTGATGAGCATTATTTGATATAAAGTCACAGTGTTGGTCTTCCTCTAACTCCTCCTCAGTCAGACTCTCACAGCTTGGTCGTGGTCTGGGGGCTCCTTGAGCTCTGAGTGTTGGTCTGAGCAGAGACAGTCGTCCTCGTCACAGCGGCATTCTTCTTCTCACTAAATCAATATTTGACACAGTTAGTAAAAATCCTGAAGATTCACAGCAGCACTTTATCAGTTCACTGTAACACCAGCTGATCTCACCTGTTCCTCAGGAAGAGTCGTCCTGGCGGAGACAGTGGATCAATACATTTCTGCTTGTTTGCTGTCGTGATGATCCTGTGACAGAAAACAGAGAAAACCTGGTTAAAAAATAAACAGCTCAGAGATCCAGAATAAAGACGTGAGGGTAAATTCAGCAGCTTTACTCACGTGATCTCTGTTCGGGGACAGAAGACACTGGGCTCATGTATGAACGGCCCGGCCTTGATGAGCTTTGAGTGGACCCTTCCTTTGAAGAACCCTGAACACTTGCATGTTTCAGGAGCGTCTGGATGTCCTGTGTGAAGAAAAGACACAAAGACACTCTTTATTCATTCACTTCAACCTTTATTAAACTCTCTGAGTCCACATAAAAGACAACAGCTGATCATCTTCAGATCAGACAGAGAGCTGCAGGATGAACATGTACCAGAGAAAGGACGGCTCCAAACACAGTTTGAGTTGAGTGTGGCGCCCCCATGTGGTCAAAGCAGTACATCTCATGTCTTTGATGATTTTGTCTTTAACATGTGTAAGTGGTGTTTTATAACTAAAAGAAACTCATCCTGCTTTCTTTGAACACTCAAATGTGTCACTCAGAGGTTAACTCTATGAACAACATTTTACATGTTAATTCAGTTTTAACTCTAAATGTTCTGATCAGTACCTTTATTTTATTCTATTGATTTATTTTTCTTTTTAACCCAAATTTAATTTAGACAAATACATCATTTAGATCAAAAGCTCAGAAACAGTAAGAGTCAGAATTTAACAGTCTGATGTAAAAGTTCAGATATCTCATTCTAAAATAACCTCAGTCAGTTTTCTCACCTCGTGCACAGAGGACGAGCAGGCAGGAGAGAAAGGCGATGATAGCTGTCTTCATGGTGTCTGTAGAAGGATCTGAATCACACTCCTCTGTGTGTCTGTGTGTGAGTTCAGTCAGGACTCAGATGGTGTCCAACTAACGAGACCGCTCTGTTTTATACACACATGACTGATGGTGTGATGCATCACTTTACAGTTTAACTTTCACTTTCCTGATCCCTTCCTTTTTCCTCAAACATCCTGTTTCTCAGAATCACTCACACTTCTTTTCTCTAGGTCTGAGCATCAGAATCATTTCAGTCTGCAGGAAATGTCTCTGTTATAGAGAGAGCAAAAATAAGAGTTATTAAGTTTATAAGCAAAAGTTTGTTCTTCTTTGATACAACCTCAATTCTAAAAAAAAGTTTAATGCTGAGAAAAATGCGATTTTTTACAAATAATTTAAAGCCTATTTTAATTTAAAATATACAGAGAACATATAAAATGTTCAACATTAACAATTCTATTGTTTAAGAAAAATATATTCTCATTTCAAATTTGATGATAGCAACTCGTTGAGCTTGAACACACTCTGTAAACGTAGGTGAACCTAGGAGACCAGTTTCTGGAGTTTAAATTGAAATGTCCCATTTTTGCCTGATAGAGGATTTCAGCTGCTCAACAGTTCAGGGTCTCCTTTGTCTTTTTTACAGTTTCATGATGTTCCAAATGTTTTAAATGAGCAACAAGTCAGGACTGCAGGCAGGCCGGTTTAGCACCTGGACTCTTCTACTACAGAGTCATGCTGCTGTAATACGTGCTGTAATTGTCCTGCTGAAATATGTAAGGTCTTCCTGAAGAAGGCATTGTCTGGATGGCAGCATGTGTTGCTCCTAAACCTGTATATATTGTTCAGCATTAATGGAGCCTTCACAGATGTGTAAGTTACCCATGCCATGGACCTTCCACTTCCCCTCAGTTCCTCTTTAACAGGCTCAGGTCCAGAGAAGTCTCTGGTGTTTCTGGATCATGTTTATACCTGGTTTCTTCTTTGCATGTTTCAGTTTTAAGCTGCATGTGTGGATGCAGTGATGCACTGTGTTCACAGATGATGGTGTTTAGAAGGGATTTTGAGCCCTTACAGTGATTTCCACTACAGAGTCATTTCAGCTCTGCCTGCGGGCCTGAAGATCAGGTCCATCCAGTCTTGGTTTTGGTCCTTGTCCCTTTTGTACAGAGATGTCTCCAGATTCTGTGAATCTCTTCATGATATCATAAACTGTAGATGATGAAATCCACTAATTCCTTGTCATTTTACATGCCTCAGTTTCTCTTCCTCTCTGAGATGTGAGGGAAATTCCCATAACCCGGCTTACTCAACAGAAAATGGAAATTAAATTCACGTGTGGAATGAACAAGTCAATAAATAAAGAAATAAATGTAATTAAAGCTGTGAACGAAAAGAGAGTCCAGGTAAAGCTCATCACTTGTTCTTTATCTCATGTTAGAAACCTGAACTCAGACATCAAAGGAGATTTTTTATTAATATCACATTTTTTTATTTATTTTAAAACATGTTTGATATTTGTATTTCTTGCCTCATTGTATTTGTGTCTGTTTGTGGATCCTGATGATTATTTGGCCTGTCTGTTTTAATTTGTTGCTCTTTAAACCACTGTCACTTATTTTAAATCAGGAGCTCTGTGAATAAAGTTTATTGTTTTAAAGTTTAGAACCACAGTTTATATGTCAATCTCTGCACCCATCGGCTATGAAATATTTATCTCAGAGAAATAAGGCAAAGTTTTTAGTATTTCAGGTGTATCCACTTATTAGGAATAGATGACTTCCAGCCGAGACTTCCTTTTCCATGCGCTTCATTGTTCACGGTCCAGTCACCAGCTTGAGAAGCCACCGTACATTCAGGTCAAAGAGAAGATAAATTCACCTCTCCAAATATGACTGCAAAATAAACTCAGTCTTTTCTTGGTTCTTTACATCACTGAGAGGAGCGCCCTTTCATCTGTTTGTGGTGAGTCTCAGTTTCACTGTAAACAGTAAGTTCCACAGAGGTGTCTCTTTGGCTTACTTCAGTAGTATGAACCTGAAACAGAAACTGATGCTCTTGTGAATAACAGGTCTTATATTTACTGAAATAACAACAGGATAACTTTGATTCAGGTCAGCGTGATGGAGTCGTTTCAAGAGAAACACTCACATTCCAGGGAAACCAGCATCAGATTACTGAGACTCAGACAGAATGCAGAAGTCTGTGTTAGAGATCGTCCTTCAGATCTCTTTGTGATGAAATGATTTATTATTAGAAACCTGTTTGTTCCTCTGTGTGCATGTTCTGAATTAACTGGTAGTTCTGTTCTGCAGTGTCAGCATGTGTTCATTTTTTTGTGGGTAGAGCGTGACATGAGGGGTTGTGGCGCAGTATAGGGGGGGAAAGTCAGGATGATTCTAAGGGCCCATGACTGACAGGGGCCCCGAAAATAATAATAACAATAAAAAAAATCAGAAGTATTTTATTCAGAATAAGGTGATTAAAAAAACGGTCCCGTTGTCTTCATAAAATGTATATCAGAGATCTCTACTTTATTTGGGCAAATTCATATTTATCCCCCCCCCCTATCGGCATGAAATGGTACAGCCTAGCCTGAGTCAAGCTAATCAGGTGTGCCTTGCAGTCAGACAGAAGTTGCACAGTACACAGAGTGTGCTAAAGGCAGCTAAAATATCTGGAAAGACAAAGTCTGGGTCCCAGAAAAGGAGGGAAAGAAAGGAGAGAGAGGAGACAGAGAAGAAAAGGCGACAGTATGTCATCCAGGAAAGGTTGGTATAGTCTTTGAGTGGTTAAAATCAACCTGTTTGCTAGTTTGATGTCCACAATTAGATGAACGAAATGGGTTTCCCCACCTTCCCTACCAGACTCAGCAGATGATATGTCAGCACATGCACTGTCTCCACACAACTCCTCTCAACCCAATGAACAAGAAGGTGAGCAACGTAGCATGTCAATTAGCATTATTGAAGGGGTCTGTGGGAATCTCTTTTTTCTCTCTCTATCTGTACTATTACAATAGCCTATAAAATCAAAGCTATAGCTAAGCCATTAAAACATAATAAAAGAAGGGGCAAATCAGTCACATTGTGTGCAAGGAATCCTTCATTTTTGCCAATCATACAGGAAATATTTGACTCCAAGAGGCAAGACAGCTGAAAGTGTAGAGTTATGTAAAGCTTTGACTGGGTCTATTGGATCCTGGAGATGTGGTCACAGCAGTTGCACATGGTTCTTGAGGCCTTTGGTGATGGGGCCAAATGTGATGTTTTTTCATGTGGCCCAAAATCCCTGGCGGCTCCCCTGATCAACTCCCACGAAACTTTTTCATGAGACAGCTCCAGCACTGTCCAGTATTGATCCTTCCAGTGAAACGGACAGGGAGGTGATCATGATGAAATGTTTGTGCTGTGCAAATATGTTTTATAAGAAGTCAAATAAGGCTGATTAATGGCTTTTAAAGTTTGTGTTTACTGCTGTGGCATCTTTAGTGTGATATCAACAACATGCTCTGTTTTACAGGGATGATCATCAGGCTCTCAATGCAGGTCCTGAACAATGGTAACAGTTCAACTGTTAAAGTCATTCAGCACATTTCCTTTATTTTTGTATCTTCATAAATGACGTTTCTATTTGACGTTTGTTTCGACTGGCGAAAGCAAGCCACTACACAGTCTATATCAATATATAAGCCAGAGTCCTCCTCTCTATCTTCCCGAGTCCTAATGAAGTCAATGCTCGAGTCCGAGTCCATGTCGAGTCACGAGTCCTGAAAATCGGGACTCGAGTACAACACTGAAGTGGTTATGCTTTGTATTTTTAATTGATATTGATGTGTTTTCATTTACCATTTTGAAATATTTCATTATTTTCTATATTTGTATTTGAATATTTTATTACGGGGCTGCATGGTGGTGCAGTGGGTAGCGCTGTTGCCTCATAGAAGGTTCCTGGTTCTAATCCCTGGCCGGGCAGGTGCCTTTCTGTGTGGAGTTTGCATGCTCTCCTCGTGCATGCGTGGGTTCTCTCCGGTAATCCGGCTTCCTCCCACCGTCCAAAAACATGCCAACCAGGTTAATTGGTCACTCTAAATTGCCTGTAAGAGTGTGTGCGTGAATGGTTGTCTGTCTCTCTGTGTTAGACCTGTGATAGGTTGGCAACCTGTCCAGGGTGTACCCTGCCTTCCGCCTGAAGCCAGCTGGGTTAGGCTCCAGCCCCCTGGATAAGCCGTCAAGATAATGGATGGATGGAATATTTTATTACATTTTAGATATATACAGACACAAAATATTGAACATACTGAACACAATATATAATGGCCTTACACACTTGCCTACACCTGAGTAGCTTAAAATACATCACTCAAGGGGGAAAGAGATAGAAAGAATATAATAATATTGGATAAGTTAATATTTGGAATACATTTAAATCACACACAAATTGGAAATCAATAAGTGGAAGTAAATTGGCTTGTTTTTTTATCCCAAAGAAGCAGGATAAGTCACCGTGCTAGAACTAAAGAGAAGGACACCATTGCTGCCTGGTCAGCTGAAATCCTGCATTCATGTGGAGCAACTCCAGATATTACTATATTTCATTATTCTCTGTTAGAGTTATATTTCAGTGTGATAATGAATCTGTGATTTCCAGTACGTCCAATGGTATATTTCAATAAGGGTGGGGCCAAGGCATGTCTAAAAGATCACACAGATTTTATCTAGGGGAGATTGTTGCTGGTAACAGCCTGTAGTAAGGCTGGGCTTTTCCTGTTGACTTCATTTGATTTTATTTCATTCATTAAGATTTATTTTGTTATGTTTTATTATTTGAACACTTTTTGATAAATAAAACATCCATCCTGCTTTGTAATGACTGCTGCCCTCTGAGCCATTACTGAAGCCTTCAACGTTTTGCTCTAACCAGTGCCTCACCAAGACACTAAGATCCCTGTTTTTGTAGAATTACAAGTTGTAAATCTACAGTGAACTTGTTGAGGTGTTTACGATGTCTGAACCTGAACAGCTCCTCAGAACACAGGTTCAGTTTGAGTTAAACTAACATGCAGGAGGTGAAACATACCACAGAGCTCAAAGGTCCAATCAGACGGCTTTTATTGTTTTATATTAAAAAAATATTTACAGATGATTTACTTCATATACACACATGAGGGCGTTTTTACATATATATATTTACATGACAGGGTTGATGAGCATTATTTAATATAAAGTCACAGTGTTGGTCTTCCTCTAACTCCTCCTCAGTCAGACTCTCACAGCTTGGTCGTGGTCTGGGGGCTCCTTGAGCTCTGAGTGTTGGTCTGAGCGGAGACAGTCGTCCTCGTCACAGCGGCCTTCTTCTTCTCACTAAATCAACATTTGACACAGTTAGTAAAGATCCTGAAGATTCACAGCAGCACTTTATCAGTTCACTGTAACACCAGCTGATCTCACCTGTTCCTCAGGAAGAGTCGTCCTGATGGAGAGAGTGGATCAATACATTTCTGCTTGTTTGCTGTTGTGATGATCCTGTGACAGAAAACAGAGAAAACCTGGTTAGAAAACAAACAGCTCAGAGATCCAGAATAAAGACGTGAGGGTAAATTCAGCCGCTTTACTCACGTGATCTCTGTTCGAGGACAGAAGACACTGGGCTCATGTATGAACGGCCCGGCCTTGATGAGCTTTGAGTGGACCCTGCCCATGAAAGATCCTGAACACTTGCATGCTTCAGGAGTGTCTGAATTTCCTGTGTGAAGAAAAGACACAAAGACACTCTTTATTCATTCACATCAACCTTTATTAAACTCTCTGAGTCCACATAAAAGACAACAGCTGATCATCTTCAGATCAGACAGAGAGCTGCAGGATGAACATGTACCAGAGAAAGGACGGCTCCAAACACAGTTTGAGTTGAGTGTGGCGCCCCCATGTGGTCAAAGCAGTACATCTCATGTCATTGATAATTTTGTCTTTAACATGTGTAAGTGGTGTTTTATAACTAAAAGAAACTCATCCTGCTTTCTTTGAACACTCAAATGTGTCACTCAGAGGTTAACTCTATGAACAACATTTTACATGTTAATTCAGTTTTAACTCTAAATGTTCTGATCAGTACCTTTATTTTATTCTATTGATTTATTTTTGTTTTTAACCCATATTTAATTTAGACACATGCAGCATTTAGATCAAAAGCACAGAAACAGTAAGAGTCAGAATTTAACAGTCTGATGTAAAAGTTCAGATGTCTCATTCTAAAATAACCTCAGTCAGTTTTCTCACCTCGTGCACAGAGGACGAGCATGCAGGAGAGAAAGGCGATGATAGCTGTCTTCATGGTGTCTGTAGAAGGATCTGGATCACACTCCTCTGTGTGTCTGTGTGTGAGTTCAGTCAGGACTCAGATGGTGTTCAGCTAAAGAGACCGCTCTGTTTTATACACACAGGACTGATGGTGTGATGCATCACTTTACAGTTTAACTTTCACTTTCCTGATCCCTTCCTTTTTCCTCAAACATCCTGTTTCTCAGAATCACTCACACTTCTTTTCTCTAAGTCTGAGCATCAGAATCATTTCAGTCTGCAGGAAATGTCTCTGTTATAGAGAGAGCAAAAATAAGAGTTATTAAGATAAGAAGCAAAAGTTTGTTCTTCTTTAATACAACCCAAATTTTAAAAAATGTTAATGCTGAGAAACATTAGATTTTTTACAAATAATTTAAAGGATCTTTTTAATTGAGAATATACAGAGACAACATATCAAATATTGAAAACTAATAATTCTATGAAGAAAATATGCTAATTTAAAATTTGATGCCAACTAGTCTGGACAGGGTCATATTTACCATTGTGTTCACCACGTCTTCTTTGAACAACACTCTGTAAACGTTGGTGAACCAGGAGACCAGTTTCTGAAGTTTAACCCTCCTGTTGTGTTTGTTTCTCTGGAACTGCAATAATGTACCCGGGTCAATTTGACCCGGGACATATTCAAATATCCAAAAGTGTCAGAACACCCAAAAAAATCCCAATCAAAGAGTAGCTTTTCAAAAAGAACCCAGATTTTACACATTTAGACAGATTCCCCAAAAGTTCCTTATTATGTAATTTAAAAGGGTGATTTTGTGGATTCCTCTTGATCAGTAAACTCCATAAAAAAATGAGAACTCTGAAGTATGCATGCATGGGTTTGTCCAATCTCATTTCACATTCCTCTAAGACACTCTTGCCCTGGAGCTGCTCATTCTATATTCACATGTTTTTGACACACATATGTCATGCCGGTCCTGGGGCTGGCTATGCTGACATATCCTGTGTCTGGCTGCTCCTGTGACTTGCTGCTGTGACTGACTCAACTAAGAGCTGGGAGTTGGTCAATCTCAAATTTAATTCTAACTCACTGTCAGACAATTTTTCTTTCCTCCAAAACTATTTCCTAGGCTTTCTGAGCAGATAATCTTCTTGTCATCTTGTTCATTGGAATAAGGAGCCACACGGGCAAAGCTATTCATTTCTTGTGTCACATCCCAAATTTACACTTAATGAAGAGAAGCCGTCTTTAAAGGCTGGTTTCTTTTTTGTCTGTTTCAAGACAGCTGCACCTCTTTTGTGCAGCTGGAAAACCACACTGACACACAATAAAGTAACTTGCTAAACACTGCAAAGTGCTCTGCTCATGGTGGATCAGACTGAGTCCTGTCTGTAAGATGGGACTGGATCTTATCCTGTCTTGATTTTGGGTCTTTGTTAATGATAGAACATAGAGTACAGGCTAGACCTGCTCTGTTTGTAAAAGCATCTTGAGATAACGTTTGTTGTGATTTGGCGCTATATAAATAAAGGTTGATTGATTGATTGTTTGATTGATTGATTGATTGATTGATTGATTGATTGATTGATTGATTGATTGATTGATTGATTGATTGATTGATTGATTGATTGATTGATTGATTGATTGATTGATTGATTGATTGATTGATTGATTGATTGATTGATTGATTGACAATACATCAGCACACTCTACAGAGCAGGAACAGTTAGCTCATGTTTTAAACTAATTGATGAAATCCCCAAGTTGGTGTTGGTGCTTGAGGAAAGCTCCTCAGTCACTTGAAGCTGACTTTATTGACCCGCCATTCAATGTGAAGTCTTATCCTTATTTTCTCTTTGAAGTATTAAATTACCTGATATGACAAACACAAACATTGTAAGTCTCATGAAACCAAACCTTTTTTTGTTGATGTAGGCCGGAGAAGTGTTTACCTGACTGATATCCAACACCAAATGTAATAGAAATATGAAAATAAAAACCATGAATATGTCCTCAGTGCAGTTTTATCAGATCAGTTTTAAAACACATTTACACTTTGTTTGAAATGATATGCTCACTGAGTCACTCAGAATCAGTTTACAATGTATTTTCAGAGATGGCTGTATAGTGTTACTTGATTTAAAGTCTTTATTTCTGTGTTATTTTGTTTGATTAATGTGTGCAGACTGGAATATTTTGAGATGGCTTTCAATTTCTGAAAATAAATGATAAAAAGAGGACACTGAGGTCTCAATGAGTAACCTTTGACCTGTCTTCAGTATTTAAAATGCTTTCTTGAGGCATGTCCACTGAAATAGACTCATTGTAAAAACAGTATAAAAACATTTAAGACAACCAACATGATAAATATTTTTAGATGAGCTTTTTATTTTATTTTTAATGCATGAAACAGTTTTTATATGCTGTGTTTTATTCTTCAGTAGAAGAACGAAGACAGGACGTCACACTCTTCCAGGCACCTCGAAAGAAGGCTTTCACTCCCTTCTTCTTCTTCTTCTTCTTCTTCTTTTTCTTGCCGTTCACAGAGAGAGCATCCTGTATCTCAGATGACTCCACTATCCCCTCCTGGATTATTTCGATCTCAGTGTCGAGGAAGACGCTGACATTTGTCTCCACTCTGACCCAGACTGCTTTGTCCTCAGTCATATTTTCTGGGTTGGTGGCACTGACCTCTGAAGACATCTCTTTTTCCTCTACAGTCGTTTTTTCCAGCTCCTCAGTGGCAGTGACTTGTGGAGAAGGCCCCCTCTCCTCCACTGGTCGATTTTCTGCTGCCACTGTGCTGATCTGTTCAATAGGAACTTGTGATGTTGCAGGCTGCACTTTGTGATCTGTGTCTTCACCAGAAGAGGCCTGGACTTCTTCACCAGAGTCCTCTTGTATCTGTTCTTCACTCTGGTCATCACAAGACTGAGTCACATGTGTGTCTTGGCTGAGTAACGGTGTGTCCTCTGTCAGCTTCTTTGTCATGGTGGCCGTCTCTTCTGTCTTGGACACTGGTGGTAAAGCCTTGTTCTGATGTATGAGTCCCTCCTGCTTAGAACAAACATCTTCTGAAGAAGCCTCCCTCTTCTCCACGAGTCCCTCATCATTTTCCTCAGTGTGAACAGCCTCCAGAGAAGTCCCCCTCTTCTCTGAAGAACTGTCTTCAGCCTGATGGGAGTTGCTGATTTGGATGTGAGCCCGGCTGGATGTGTCAGTCTTTGCCTTCTCTGTCATGTCCCGGATAGCAGTGATGACCTTGTCTCTGGCAGAGGAGCAGCTCTCATTTTCATCCATCTGCTCAAAGAACTTGGAGTGCTCGTCAATGGTTTTTTTGATGGCTTTGACCATGAACTTGGCCATGATTTTGCAGAGCCCAAGCACAAGTGTGTCATTTACTGTCACATGGCAGGAAAGGTAGGGAACTACACACTGCATCAGCAGCTGGCTAATCTCAGCATTGGCTGCTTCTTCTCTGTTGACCTGCTCTGATTCCTCCAGGAGAAGCTTCAGAGCTGAGTCCACCACCTGTGGCACTACAGGAGCAGTGAACTGTTCCAGCTCCAGGAGATCCACTGGTATGGGGTCCCCTGCTGAGATCCCATCTCTGGGGATGTTGATGGAAAGGAACATCTGCAGCAGCTTTCTGTGTAGAGATGGGAGAAAGAACTGGACGACTTTCTCTGCTCCTGGGCGGATGGAGGTGATGAACTTCTGAAGGCCTTTCAGTGAGACCTTCCTGTTGAAAAGCAATGAGAGCTGCTTCTCTTTCTCCAGCTGCTCCAGGAGCTCCTCTTCCATTAGATTGTAGGCCTGTAAACACCACATTTAAGTTAGTCCACCAGTAGACAAGTTTTACATGAAACTTCAGAGTACAGTAGACATTTAACTGCAGGTTAGACTGCATATTTTACTTACCAATTCGGCCGCGGACAAATCGTCTGTCCCTGTCGTTTTAACACTTCCCTGAATCCTGTAAAAGTACAAAGTAAGAGTGTCATCCAACCTGTATGTCACTGCCACATTGAAATCATCTCCACTGTAACATGTTTGTTTTTATCTTTGTACATGAATATAAAAAGATAACTCTGACTCACTCGTTCAGGAAGCTTCTTTGTTTCAGCAGCCAGGACTTCATGTGTCCCACAGACACAGAGTCAGGGACTTCATCCTGTTGCTTCATGAGCATGAACTGCTTCAGCAGGATTTTCTGCAACACAGATTTAATTGAGTACAATGCACCAGCTCAGTCAAACACATTAATATACAATTACATTCATAAGAACAGTACACCTTGACATTTACAGTAACTTACCTCTGTGTGGAAGTGATGTTGCTCCTCCTCAGAGAAAGAGGACGGTCTCATATCCTGGGCGTGATCAAAGATGGCGTCCATTTTTAAGAGACAGATTTAGTTTGAATCCAAAGGATGTCAGTGAAAGGGTCGTTGACAAAAAAGTGAACGAGTGTCTGTTCGGTTTGTCTAGATAGCTCAGCAATCAGAGATCGAGTGATGAAGAATCTGAGATTCACCCAGGTTTATACTGTACAGAATTTACAATTGTGACACTCAACTGTGATGTCACAGCACTGACAACAGTACATGGAACTGATTCTAAAATCATGTGACCTGCATCCAAAATGGCCTTTAATGTTACTGAAAAAGACACAACAAAAGTCTACACAATTATTTTATTTTATTGTTTTATTAATCAATATGTCCACTGAGGAAGGGAACATGTATAGTGAGCAGGTGGTTAGGAAAGTAGAATCCTGATATGTTGAGACAAGACACAAAGTGAGGGGTCATGTGCACCTGAATGTTACTTCTCAGCTACAGATACAAACAAGTTAAAGCTAATAGGTGATTTAAAGATGATTTTATTCATCAAAAATTAAGTATTAATGCAGCTATAAAGAGTAGTCCATCAGATTAGACTGTTGAAAACAGCAGCATTCTCATCAGCCTACTTACAGTCCAACATGAAACTGAACATTTTCAATCACGTTTGAGTCTTAATATAATCCTGCCGGGGTGTTAAAAGTCATAAACTTAACACTTTCAACAGTGAGGTCAAAACATTAGCATGTTGGTGTTAGCATTCCTGGCAGATGCGAAAGAGGGACGCACCTTTATAAGGTCCTCTTCCTGTAACTTTTATGTTGGTATTTTTTTTTCATTTAACCAGTTCTGTGGCTCTGCCAAAACCCATACTGTGTTTTGGTTTGTGTTTGCTTTCATCAATCAATCAATCAATCAATCAATCAATCAATCAATCAATCAATCAATCAATCAATCAATCAATCAATCAATCAATCAATCAATCAATCAATCAATCAATCAATCCATCAATCAATCCATCCATCAATCAATCCATCAATTTTTATTCATATAGCACCAAATCACAACAATTGCTATATGAAGATGATTTACACACAGAGCAGGTCTACACCATATCCTGTCATAATATTAACAAAGACCCAACATCAAGACAGGATAAGATCCAGTCCCATCTTACAGACAGGACTCAGTCAGATCTCATCTTAATCCACCATGAGCAGAGCACTTTGCAGCATTTAGCAAGTTACAGTGGCAAGGACAAACTTCCTTTAACAGGCAGAAACCTCCAGCAGGACCAGACTCATGTTAGACACACATCTGCTGACACTGTGCTGGAAAGAGAGATAGAGGGAGATGAAGAGAGAGATGATGGTGGTGAGACGGATAGTAGTAGTTGTAGCAGCTAGAGTCTGGCACGTCCACAACAGCAGAGATCCAGAGTAACCTACGAGACAAGGGAGCTTAGGGACTCCTGAAAGATCTGTGGTTAGTAACTTTAATGGGACATGAAGAGTTAAAGTAAGAGACAGGCAGACAGAGGAGAGAGGGGGAGACATTTGTGTCAGTTCTGCTAAGCCTATATCAACATAACTAAGAGCTGTTATCAACAAAGACCCAACATCAAGACAGGATAAGATCCAGTCCCATCTTACAGACAGGACTCAGTCTGATCTCATCTTAATCCACCATGAGCAGAGCACTTTGCAGCATTTAGCAAGTTACAGTGGCAAGGACAAACTTCCTTTAACAGGCAGAAACCTCCAGCAGGACCAGACTCATGTTAGACACACATCTGCCTCTTTAACTCGATGTCATTCAGATACAACTCATATCATCATCCAGCTACATATACTGTAGAAGATATACACAGCGCACTTATAGACAACAATGAATTCACTAATATTTTTTTTATTTATACCTCTCTGATGCTACTCTGTTTGAAATAAATGCTCTACATCTGACTTTGAAGAACATCTCACTTTAGTTCAGGGTTAAAATTAGCAGTCTGGAGATAAAACTCAGACAGCCTTTTCCAGCAAGGACAGTTGAAAAAGTGTGGTTGAGGAAATTTCTCAGTGGGATGGAGTGACCTGTAGAAGATCCACCAGGAAAGACTCTGATCAGAGCCACATGACGTCTTCACAATTCCAGCAAATCTGGTACGATGGTTTGGCTTTAGGGAGAACTGTGGCCCGTATGAAAGGTCTTAAGTGAATATCCATCATCTTCTGTCTGGCTGCAAGATCACTTGGGCTGCCGCAGGTAGAGGCATGACCCAAAAGCTGACCAAGTGGCAGAAATCCAAGAGTGGGCCTGGGGGAAACTGAATATTTGATCATTTACACTCAGGGAGACATAGCTGAAGGACTAACAGCTGACCGTCAGGCATGAGCGTGCATTAAGCAGGTAGAAACATCACACTGTAATCAATCTGATAGTCTGGTTCAAATTATTTTCTTAAGTATTTCTGATAAAGTTGACAGCTTTGAGATTGCTTTGTAATATTGTAAGTGATTTAGGATCCAGATTCTTTTTGTTTTTCAGGTGTGGCTGAATAACTGCATGCTTAAAATTATAATGTAGAGCAAACTGACAATGATAAATACAATAAAGGGGGCCATAGTAGGAACAACCTCTTAAAAATCTGTAAGGATTATATCCAGAAGAGGAGGGTTTTATTTGAGTGGTTATTTGGCTGTCAGCTTAAAAGGTTAGAGGCTTCAATTTTATTTTATTTTATTTAACCGGGTCGGTCCCATTGAGATCAAAGATCTCTTTTTCAAGGGAGACCAGGCCGAGACAGTCATCAGTGAAAAACACAAAGTCACAGACAAAGACACACAGAGAACTAACAGACAATTTACAAGCACAACGTTTGTTGCAGAAAGAGCAATTCAATGCGAGTTAGTCGGGTTAGTAGTACTAACCCAATTTACACAGGGAGTGCTGCGCAGTGTACCATCAGTGCTGCACACTGTGCAGCCTATACGTTCCTGTGCTAGTCAATCCTAATGTTCACACATGGGGCTCTGCACCTGGTCTAAGCTCTGTCTCAGGAGCGTGACCCTGCTCCGGTAAAGATATGCGTTGAGTCTATTATTGATGGAGTCCGTACTTAGCATGCGTCAAGGTGTACAGAGAAGAATGACCAGGACAAGAAGTCAAGCATGAGGATGATACAATGATCGATAAGAGATGGCATGTAACAATTTCAAAATAAAACACCATATACGGGCTCCCGACCGTTCCAAAGATCGTATATATCAGAAATACTCATCGACGTTCTGAAGTGGTTTATATGTAATTCAATAACTTTCACAGCACCCAAAAAGGAATTTCCTCCCGTCAAGAAAGAAAGAAAAAGATAAAGTGGAACGAGCGCTGTGCATTGTGGGAAACAGTACACGAGGCAGACTGGTACGATGCATACTGTGACATTTTCCTGAATCAGTAGACATCCGGGGAGTTTTGGCATACTGCAGATTTTGCTCTTGTTCACTTTCTACTTACTACATACTGAAGTATGAATTATTATTATAGTTTCAGAAACAGACACCGAGCGACGGGTAGATCTGTGACATCGGTTGCTGAAGTGTTTATTAGACGAAATGATGAGTTCAACAAACTTCTTCACTGTTTAAATAATTTATCCATCCCCCATTAAAGTGGTTTAGCCCTGTTCTTGATAGCTAAGTTAAGTTGTGACGTGCAATAACTTAGAGCTGTGTGAATCTGATGACAGTGAGAGTGCTGACAGTGTCACTATCAAAGGTGAAGTCATTAAAACACTAAACTCTCTACCTGATAACCTCAGGTGGAGATGCAGAGGAAATCTCTTCCTTCTTTAAATAAAGAGCAAAAAGCAGCAGAGGCTGAGGATGCAGAAGTTACTGTAGGTCAGATCACATTTACCTCTAGGTAATAAATATGATTTAAAGGACCCAGGTACATGACTTTAAAAAGCACATAGAGATGTAGATTCATGTTACAGAGACTCCTGCATTCAAAACTGTATTGAAATAATACTATAATTGTATTAACATCAAAATATGGTATCAACACAAACCACTCTATCTGGAATATGTGTTACATGTTGAGTTTGAGTTAAACTAACATGCAGGAGGTGAAACATACCACAGAGCTCAGAGGTCCAATCAGACGACTTTTATTGTTTTATATTAAAAAAATATTTACAGATAATTTACTTCATATACAAACATGAGGACGTTTTTACATATATATATATTTACATGACAGTGTTGATGAGCATTATTTGATATAAAGTCACAGTGTTGGTCTTCCTCTAACTCCTCCTCAGTCAGACTCTCACAGCTTGGTCGTGGTCTGGGGGCTCCTTGAGCTCTGAGTGTTGGTCTGAGCAGAGACAGTCGTCCTCGTCACAGCGGCCTTCTTCTTCTCACTAAATCAACATTTGACACAGTTAGTAAAGATCCTGAAGATTCACAGCAGCACTTTATCAGTTCACTGTAACACCAGCTGATCTCACCTGTTCCTCAGGAAGAGTCGTCCTGATGGAGAGAGTGGATCGATACATTTCTGCTTGTTTGCTGTCGTGATGATCCTGTGACAGAAAACAGAGAAAACCTGGTTAGAAAATAAACAGCTCAGAGATCCAGAATAAAGACGTGAGGGTAAATTCAGCCGCTTTACTCACGTGATCTCTGTTCGAGGACAGAAGACACTGGGCTCATGTATGAACGGCCCGGCCTTGATGAGCTTTGAGTGGACTCTGCCCATGAAAGATCCTGAACACTTGCATGTTTCAGGAGTGTCTGGATGTCCTGTGTGAAGAAAAGACACAAAGACACTCTTTATTCATTCACATCAACCTTTATTAAACTCTCTGAGTCCACATAAAAGACAACAAGTGATCATCTTCAGATCAGACAGAGAGCTGCAGGATGAACATGTACCAGAGAAAGGACGGCTCCAAACACAGTTTGTGTTGAGTTTGGCGCCTCCATGTGGTCAAAGCAGTACATCTCATGTCATTGATGATTTTGTCTTTAACATGTGTAAGTGGTGTTTTATAACTAAAAGAAACTCATCCTGCTTTCTTTGAACACTCAATTGTGTCACTCAGAGGTTAACTCTATGAACAACATTTTACATGTTAATTCAGTTTTAACTCTAAATGTTCTGATCAGTACCTTTATTTTATTCTATGGATTTATTTTTTGTTTTTAACCCACATTTAATTTAACATATGCAGCATTTAGATCAAAAGCACAGAAACAGTCAGAGTCAGAATTTAACAGTCTGATGTACAAAGTTCAGATGTCTCATTCTAAAATAACTTCAGTCAGTTTTCTCACCTCGTGCACAGAGGACGAGCAGGCAGGAGAGAAAGGCGATGATAGCTGTCTTCATGGTGTCTGTAGAAGGATCTGGATCACACTCCTCTGTGTGTCTGTGTGTGAGTTCAGTCAGGACTCGGATAGTGTTCAGCTAAAGAGACCACTCTGTTTTATACACACAGGACTGGTGGTGTGATGCAACACTTTACAGTTTAACTTTCACTTTCCTAATCCCTTCCTTTTTCCTCAAACATCCTGTTTCTCAGAATCACTCACACTTCTTTTCTCTAAGTCTGAGCATCAGAATCATTTCAGTCTGCAGGAAATGTCTCTGTTATAGAGAGAGCAAAAATAAGAGTTATTAAGATTATAAGCAAAAGTTTGTTTTTCTTAAATCAACCTCAATTCTGAAAAATTTTAATGCTGAGAAACATCTGATTTTTTACAAATAATTTAAAGGATATTTTCAATTGAGAATATACAGAGACAACATATCAAATATTCAAAACTAACAATTTTATTAAAAATTATATGCTAATTTAAAATTTGATGCCAACTAGTCTGGACAGGGTCATGTTTACCATTGTGTTCATCACGTCTTCTTTGAACAACACTCTGTAAACGTAGGTGAACCAGGAGACCAGTTTCTGGAGTTTAAAGTGAAATGTCTCTTTCTTGCCTGATAGAGGATTTCAGCTGCTCAACAGTTCAGGGTCTCCTTTGTCATATTTTCAGCTTCATGGTGCATGAAAGTTGTTAGATCAACAAGTTTCTACAGGTAAATTGAGTTGTAAAAACATGAAAATGTAACTTGCCTGAACTAAGCATATTGTTGGATCTATTAATACTTCTGCAAACATGTCTGAAATGTTAGCTCAACAAAGTGTTTTGTTGAATCAACTTCTCTTTTTAAGGCAGCCAGGTAGCTTTTTTCCTGACTTGTTCATCTTACTTGTAACATTACGTTCATTAAAAATACAAGTACTACTAATTTCTTAAAACAACCTAAGCCTCAATTTTCAAAAAATTCTACATAAAAATGATTTCTCAACATGGGACAACATTCAAAATACTTTATTCAATGTCAAAACTGACAATAGCTTTTTTGTATGAATTTGACTTGGCATCAGAACGCTATCATGAAGAATGGATTAATATGGCACCTGCCATATGTTCCATAATTATCTAGAAGTAACACTTAGCTTATAACAATGTAAGCAGAATAACAGAAGAGTGCTCTCACTATATAAGAACTATGTAGCTATAAAAACAGAAACCAAGTAAAAAAGTCTACAAATATCACACATTGAACATTTCTCTTGTGGTAAACAATTAGCTTCTGCACTGCATGCAGAAAAGTATTAAAACCTTGATCCAAACTGAGTGTCTCTTGCAGCACATGGTATTGTAAAGGTTGGTCACTCCAGTGACTACAAGGGGTTTCCTGTGCATTTGTGCAGGGGTCATACTTACATCTAGTTGTATCAACAAGGAAATCTATGTTACCTGAACTACTTTGGTTGGACTGATTAGTTGGACACTATTTTACTTGATATTTCAAGTAAACTGACATTTAAGTTGAACTGACTTAAGAAAGTGAGATGAGGTAACTGAAACCTAAAATCCCTTTTTACAGTGTACCATCAGGGATGCTGGCTTTGAACTGTGAGCTGATAACAAGCCGGGTGGTCCCTCTCCTCTTTAGAGCGGAGGACACAGCGTCCATGATTTCCAAAAAGAATGTCAGATTTTCTGGATCATGTTCATATCTGGTTTCTTCTTTGCATGGTTCAGTTTTAACCTGCATTTGTGGATGCAGTGATGAACTGTGTTCACAGATGATGGTGTTTAGAAGGGATTTTGAGCCCATGCAGTGATTTCCACTACTCATGTCTGTTTTTAATGCAGTGCTGCCTGAAGGCCTGAAGATCAAGTCCATCCAGTCTTGGTTTTGGTCCTTGTCCCTTTTGTACAGAGATGTCTCCAGATTCTGTGAATCTCTTCATGATATCATAAAATGTAGATGATGAAATCCACTAATTCTTTGTCATTTTACATGCCTCAGTTTCTCTTCCTCTCTGAGATGTAAGGGAAATTCCCGTAATCCGGCTTAGTCAACAGTAAATGGAAATGGAATACGGAGTGGATGGAACAAGTCAAAACTGACACAATACAACAAGTAATAATATGTAAAGCACATCTACTGGAGGAGAAACAATCTGCAAAACAAAATGTGGAGATGTGCTGAAAGAACAAACATCAAAGAACAGTTAACACAAAAAAACAGACAATCAGTGTATCAGAGGATTATTTAGCGCCTAATAACCCTGACCCAAATCATAAACCTTACCCTAACCCTATCCCTAATCCTAAACCTAACCCAAACCATAACCATAACCATAACCATAACCATAACCCTAACCCTAATCATAAATATAACCCTAATCATAACCCTAACCATAATCATAACCTTGACCGTAATCATAACCCCAACCCTAATCATGACCCTGACCGTAATCATAACCCTAACCCTAACCCAAACCATAACCATAACCATAATCCTAATTATAACCCTAACCCTAATCATAATCCAGACCCTGATCATAACCCTGACCCTAAACCTAACCCAAACCATAACCCTGACCCTAAACCTAACCCTAACCATAACCATAACCCTAATCATAACGCTAACCCTAATCATAATCATATCCCTAACCATAACCCTGACCCTAATCACAGCTAGTAAATTGCACAGCTTGTAGTGTCCCTTTATCCTGGCAGTGACCAAAGCTGAACAAGACGTCACACAAACGCTCATGTAGGCAAACACACGCGACAGCCCTGGCTTAAAATACCTATATTAAAAACATACCAACATTGAAACAGTCTATATCAATATATAAGCCTGAGTTGTCCTCTCTATCATCCGAGTCCTAATGCAGTCAATGCATGAGTCTGAGTCCAAGTCTGCATCCCGAGTCCTGCAAACTGGGCCACGAGTTGCGAGTCCAAGTCCTTGACTCGAGGACTACAACACTGAATTGGTTATGCTTTGTTTATTGAATTGGTATTGATGTGTTTTGCATTAACCACTTTGAAATATTTCATTATTTTCTGTTTGAGTTATATTTCAGTGGGCTAATGAACTTCATTTGATTTTACTTCATTCATTAAGGTTTCTTTTGTTATGTTTTATTATTTGAACACTTTTGATAACATCCATCTTGCTTTGTAATGACTGCTGCCCTCTGAGCCATTAGTGAAGCCTTCAACGTTTTGCTCAAACCAGTGCCTCACCAAGACACCAAGATCCCTGTTTTTGTAGAATTACAAGTTGTAAATCTACAGTGAACTTGTTGAGGTGTTTACAACGTCTGAACCTGAACAGCTCCTCAGAACACAGGTTCAGTTTGAGTTAAACTAACATGCAGGAGGTGAAACATACCACAGAGCTCAAAGGTCCAATCAGACGGCTTTTATTGTTTTATATTAAAAAAATATTTACAGATAATTTACTTCATATACACACATGAGGACGTTTTTACATATATATATTTACATGACAGTGTTGATGAGCATTATTTAATATAAAGTCACAGTGTTGGTCTTCCTCTAACTCCTCCTCAGTCAGACTCTCACAGCTTGGTCGTGGTCTGGGGGCTCCTTGAGCTCTGAGTGTTGGTCTGAGCAGAGACAGTCGTCCTCGTCACAGCGGCCTTCTTCTTCTCACTAAATCAACATTTGACACAGTTAGTAAAGATCCTGAAGATTCACAGCAGTACTTTATCAGTTCACTGTAACACCAGCTGATCTCACCTGTTCTTCAGGAAGAGTCGTCCTGATGGAGAGAGTGGATCGATACATTTCTGCTTGTTTGCTGTCGTGATGATCCTGTGACAGAAAACAGAGAAAACCTGGTTAGAAAAATAAACAGCTCAGAGATCCAGAATAAAGACGTGAGGGTAAATTCAGCCGCTTTACTCACGTGATCTCTGTTCGAGGACAGAAGACACTGGGCTCATGTATGAACGGCCCGGCCTTGATGAGCTTTGAGTGGACCCTGCCCATGAAAGATCCTGCACACTTGCACTTTTCAGGAGTGTCTGAATTTCCTGTGTGAAGAAAAGACACAAAGACACTCTTTATTCATTCACATCAACCTTTATTAAACTCTCTGAGTCCACATAAAAGACAACAGCTGATCATCTTCAGATCAGACAGAGAGCTGCAACTATAAGAAACTCATCCTGCTTTCTTTGAACACTCAAATGTGTCACTCAGAGGTTAACTCTATGAACAACATTTTACATGTTAATTCAGTTTTAACTCTAAATGTTCTGATCAGTACCTTTATTTTATTCTATGGATTTATTTTTGTTTTTAACCCAAATTTAATTTAGACACATGCAGCATTTAGATCAAAAGCTCAGAAACAGTCAGAGTCAGAATTTAACAGTCTGATGTAAAAGTTCAGATGTCTCATTCTAAAATAACCTCAGTCAGTTTTCTCACCTCGTGCACAGAGGACGAGCAGGCAGGAGAGAAAGGCGATGATAGCTGTCTTCATGGTGTCTGTAGAAGGATCTGGATCACACTCCTCTGTGTGTCTGTGTGTGAGTTCAGTCAGGAATCAGATGGTGTTCAGCTAACGAGACCGCTCTGTTTTATACAGGACTGATGGTGTGATGCAACACTTTACAGTTTAACTTTCACTTTCCTGATCCCTTCCTTTTTCCTCAAACATCCTGTTTCTCAGAATCACTCACACTTCTTTTCTTTAAGTCTGAGCATCAGAATCATTTCAGTCTGCAGGAAATGTCTCTGTTATAGAGAGAGCAAAAATAAGAGTTATTAAGATTATAAGCAAAAGTTTGTTCTTCTTTAATAAAACCTCAATTCTAAAAAGGTTTAATGCTGAGAAACATATGATTTTTTACAAATAATTCAAAGGATATTTTTAATTGAGAATATACAGAGACAACATATCAAATACTCAAAACTAACAACTTTATGAAAAATATATGCTAATTTAAAATTTGATGCCAAATAGTCTGGGCAGGGTCATGTTTACCATTGTGTTCATCACGTCTTCTTTGATGTCTTTGAAATGTCTCATTCTTGCCTGATAGAGGATTTTAGCTGTTCAACAGTTCAGGGTCTCCTTTGTTGTATCTTTAGTTTCATGATTCTCCAAATGTTTTCAATGAGCAACAAGTCAGGACTTCAGGCAGGCCAGTTCAGCACCTGGACTCTTCTACTACAGAGCCATGCTGTTGTAATACGTGCAGAATGTGGTTTGGCGTCGTCTTGCTGAAATATGTAAGGTCTTCCTGAAGAAGGCATTGTCTGGATGGCAGCATATGTTGCTCCTAAACCTGTATATTTTGTTCAGCATTAATGGAGCCTTCACAGATGTGTAAGCTACCCATGCCATGGACTCTTATGATCCCCATACCATCAGGGATGCTGGCTTTGAACTGTGAGCTGATTATAAGCCGGGTGGTCCCTCTCCTCTTTAGAGTGGAGGACACAGCGTCCATGATTTCCAAAAACAATGTCAGATTTGTTTATATCTGGTTTCTTCTTTGCATGGTTCAGTTTTAACCTGCATGTGTGGATGCAGTGATGAACTGTGTTCACAGATGATGGTGTTTAGAGGGGATTTTGAGCCCATGCAGTGATTTCCACTACTCATGTCTGTTTTTAATGCAGTGCTGCCTGAGGGCCTGAAGATCAGGTCCATCCAGTCTTTGTTTTGGTCTTTGTACCTTTTGTTCAGGGCTGTCAAAAGATCCTCTGAATCTCTTAATGATATTATGTACTGTAGATGATGAAATCCTCTCATTCTTTGTCATTTTACTCTGAGGAACATTATTCTGAAATCGTGAGAGACTGCCTGAGCACATAGCTAAATAGAGTGGCATTTTTCCTTGTGGCAAACATTTTTATTTTTGTGTTTTTGGTCAAATTGTTGATGTGACTTTACTTCTTCATTTCCTGGTTAAAGTGATGAAATATCCAAACACTGAGTTGAGTTCCTCAGTTAAATATTTCAATTTCATTTCAAATTGTGAAAATAGTCGGAGTGTAAATCTGAGGTTAAAAAATAAGTTTGAGGGCAGTGCGAAATTAAATCTTTTAAGCAGTTTTCACGTGAAGAAAATAGAATCATACAAGAATTACGAAAGACTCCATTATCACAGAATTATGAGTACAAGAAGAAGTGGATTATGACAACTGTGATAATTTAAGTCTCTGTAAAGTCACACTCAGCAGAAGAAGAGACACGTTTTAATAATTCTCCTTAAACTTCTGCTCCGATAAATAGGTCAGTTGAGTGCAGATGTTTGTTTGTTTTTGCTGTGTGAGGGTGTTTCAGTTTCACATCTTGAATGTCTTGCTTCAGCTTCCTCTCTGATTTATTAGAGAAATTCCCATAATCAGGCTTATTCAAGAGGAAATGGAAATGAAAGAAACTGAAACTTTGGTATAAACAGAGAGAAGCACACTCTGTAAAACACAACTACTGGTAGAGAAACGGCTAACAACATGAGATGCAGATGTGCTGAAGCCCCAATGACTGTTATTACAAATAAATCACATAATATCAGGTTGTCAGAAGATTGTCTAAATTATTATTATTTGAGTAATAAAGAAAAAATCCACAATCCATCATCTCTGGTGCATTCCAGGAAGTCAGGAAAACTAAATGCTGATTGTCTTTAGTGACACATAATCAAGCAGATTTGTGTCTCAGTGTAAATGTTTGATCTAGAACAGATTGTTAGCTGCTCTTCATGCAGATATCTGTGAAGAAATAAATCCTCCTCAGATTATTAATGAAGCAAGCCTGGATGTCATTATGCTAGATTAGACTGTTTTTCCTGCAGACACCAATGATATTTGCATGCAGAATCAGTGAACAGTGATTCATGTGATTTAAATTTCCATCAAGCCAGACGTGCAAACATAAACACTTCTCCAACAGAAGATGCTTAACATAATTTTTTTTTCACCAATCAGTAAAAATGGCTATCAGCTTTTTTATCCTGAGGTGTTGAGAAAAATACAGAGGAAGAAAGTTTGAAGAGTTAAACTTCTTTAATGTGAGCTAACAGATCTATTTGTCAAACACATTTTCTACACTCAGCTCTCTGTCTTTACTGTGGAGTAAAATGAGTAAATGGTCACATAATAAGGCTTCAAACTGTGCATGAAGTCATTTAGCCTGATGCTAACTGTAGCACTGAGTCTGTAAAGTTTTCACTGATGTCCTCTTTGATGAGCACCAGGACACAGTCCAGTTAACGCTGACTGAAACGACAGTCTGAATAAAATCTGTCTCAGAAACACAACAGCTCCTCTGACAGTTCTTGACTCTCCTGAGAGTTTCATGAACACATGTTCTTCTGGTTTCTTTAGTTTCTCTGATCATCAGCAGAAACAGCTCAGCATCATCCTTCACTCTGACAGCAGAGCATTGAAGGAGACACTGACCAGTTTGATTTAAATCCATCAATCTTCACATTTTATTCATCAAAGTAAACTTGAACTTTGCAGCATGCAGGATAACTTTGATTCATGTCAGCGTGACGGAGTCGTTTCAGGAGAAACAGTTACATTTCAAGGAAACCGGCATCTGATTACTCAGACTCAGATAGAATGCAGAAGTTTGTGTTAAAGATCGTCCTTCAGATCTCTTTGTGGTGAAATCATTTATTATTAGAAACCTGTTTGTTCCTCTGTATGCATGTTCTGAATGAACTGGTAGATCTGTTCTGCAGTGTAAGCACGTGTTCCTTTTTTGTTTTAAGTGTCATCTGTAATCCTTCCATGGAAACAGGCAGTGAAACAGACAGGCAGAGGGAAAGTCCTGGCCACTAAACCCTCAGTACTGAAATAACTCTTATCTGTCCTTATAACAGGATCAATCCATCAATCTTTTTTTAAATAGCACCAAATCACAACAAACGTTATCTGCAACTCTTTACAAACAGAGCAGGTCTAGACTGTACTCTATGTTCTATTATCAACAAAGACCCAACATCAAGACAGGATAAGATCCAGTCCCATCTTACAGACAGGACTCAGTCTGATCTCATCTTAATCCACCATGAGCAGAGCACTTTGCAGCATTTAGCAAGTTACAGTGGCAAGGACAAACTTCCTTTAACAGGCAGAAACCTCCAGCAGGACCAGACTCATGTTAGACACACATCTGCTGACACTGTGCTGGAAAGAGAGATAGAGATGAAGAGAGAGATGATGGTGGTGAGACGGATAGTAGTAGTTGTAGCAGCTGGAGTCTGGCACGTCCACAACAGCAGAGATCCAGAGGAACCTACGAGACAAGGGAGCTTAGGGACTCCAGAAAGATCTGTGGTTAGTAACTTTAATGGGACATGAAGAGTTAAAGTAAGAGACAGGCAGACAGAGGAGAGAGGGGGAGACATTTGTGTCAGTTCTGCTAAGCCTATATCAACATAACTAAGAGCTGGTCCAAGCTTGAGCCAGCTCTATCTTTAAGCTTTATCAAAAAGGAAAGTTTGAAGCCTACTCTTAAAATTAGAGAGGGTGTCTGCCTCCTGGACCCTGACTGGTAGATGATTCAAAGGAGAGGTGCCTGATAACTGAAGGTTCTACCTCCCATACTACTTTTAGAGACTTTAGGTATGACCAGCAGGGTTGCATGCTGGCAGCGAAGTGTTCTAAGATATGAAGGTGTCTGACCAATAGGAGCTTTATAGGTCAGAAGAAGGATTTTAAACACTTTTCTAGATTTTATGGGGAGCCAATGTAGAGAAGACAACACTGGAGAGATGTGCTCTCTCTTTCTCGTTCTAGTCAGTACTCGAGCTGCAGCATTTAGGACCAGCTGAAGAGTCTCTCTGACCCTGTGATACAGAGAACCATGATAATGAGACACATCTTCTAATGGTTATAAATTGAATGTGATAAATAGATTCAGACTGAAAACATGCAATGTGTAAAAAGGTATTTTATTATGAAAAACTAGCAGGGGATAGTAAGGTGGTATGTTTTGAGACGTCCTGCTTTATGACACATCCTTTACTTGGTAAAACATCCTGAAATGGTATTTTTTCTGTCTTTTAAACTCCATACTGATACATGACCCAGAGAATGCAGTAATTTGTTTAGTTCAGGAAATGTCCTCAAAAAAAGGATTAAGGAAGAGAGATTGAAGCTTAGGAAAAAAAGGGAAGCTATATGCAGCCAAAAAAAAAAGTGTAAATAATTTAATTTAATGTGTTTGAACTTTGAGTCAGCTCATTTTAGTGTGAGAGTCAGGAAAACACAAGCAAAGATCGAAAAAGGGGACAATAACCAAGTCCAAACAGACGTGCAGAGCAAGAGGCAATGGCTTTTTCTTGTCTTTTTAATTTTATCATCATCATAAACAACAACAACATCAATGTGACCTGTATCATCATCATCATCATCATCATCATCATCATCATCATCATCATCATCATCATCACTATCATCCATAATATTAAGCTCCTAGGTGTTCACAAAGAGCTGGGTCTTTAGCTTTAAAGGAGCAAAGGGACTCAGCAGATCAGCTGAAGTTGGGTGTATCATTCCACCACTGGGGGGCGCCAGAGGAGAAGAGTCTGCTGCCAACTTATGGCCCGGCTAAGTACCAGGCGCCGCTCACTGGCAGAGTGTCGCAGGCAGGAGGGAGTGTCGACCTGGAGGGGGGAGTCCAGGTAGTGAGGAGCTGATCTGTTGCTGTTTTCTAAGTGAGCAAGCAGGACCAGTGAGGATCTGCAGTTTGATATGACATGAGCCTGCAGGAACTTGTGCTCTGACATCAGAAATATGATTTATGGAGGAAAAAAAACATGCACTGCTACAACTCTGAGGATTTAAATAAGAGCAACCCATAGTTGAACTAATTTTTTGGTTTCTATAAAATACCATCAGAAGAATCGATGTGCCGTCTCAAGAAGGTCACCCTGAATGTTGGTTCTTGTCTATCTGGACCTTTTGTTTTCAGTAAATATCTTGTTTATAGCTCTCTTTCAGCTGTTGTTAACTCATCTGTCAGCTTATTTTTTGTTGTAGATGGCCTTCAGCTGTGAAACCAGTCCTCCAGGTCCTCATAGACCCTGTTGGGGGGTAAACTGGGGTATTGAACACAGATCTGGCACAGCCTTTCTATCCAGTCAGTGTAGGTTTTTATTCTGTGGGTGCGGTGCCACTGAAAGTACTCCTCATACGCCCGCCTGTCTGCAGCCACACGCTTCAGATAGGCAGCCAGCTCTGCTGTGCTCCTGAAATCCGACACATGGATGAAGGACCTAGGGGGGGCCAGGGCCTCGTAGGTGGCCCTGCTGGGGCCGAGGACCACCGGTACGACTCCTGCTTGGAAAGCGTTCCTCCAGAGCTTCTCGCTGATGTAGTCTGTGGCTTCAGAGTTCTCAAAAGAAAGGTAAAAAAAACACTTAGAGATGGTGGGCAGCAGCTTCCGGTCTGACAGGGGTCTCCTGTTCCACCTGCCGTATACCTGTATGGGGACAGACTTTTTTAGACTCTGGTAAACAGCAGCCCGAGCCTGCTGAGGCCAGTATCTGCTCACCACCCAGCTCAGCAGGCAGGAGCGGTTTGGAGCAGCTTTCAGGACATGTCCATCGCCTCCTAACAGGGTCTGTCCATAAGGGACAGGTATGTCTGCATCTCGCCTGTAGCTCATGGTCCAGTTGAAGAGGCCTTTAAGCTGTGAGAGGTTCAAAGTGTTGACAGGAGGCTCCAGGGACAGCCACACCCAGCGCTGGGAGGCAGGTCGATCATGGTGCAGAGGCAGAAGGGAGCGACCATTGCTCAGCTCGTGGTGATGGAAGACGACCACGTCAGCGGTCGAGAAGGTGGAGGTGTTATCAGAGAGCAAACAGCCACTGATGTTGTACTTTGTCTGACATTTGTCTCCACGGAGCCTGAAGGAGCGTCCGAACGGCCAGTGCCACAGCAGGATGCTGATGTTCCTCTGAGGAACATGTTGGTGATATCCGAGCAGAGAGGGAGTCTGCTCCAAGACACTGAAATAAAGCAGAGATGAGCTGAGGAGGGAGAGGAGGAGGAGGACGAGGAAGGCTTGAGATCTAGATGGTGTCATGGCTGCTGGGTGTGCTCCAGGTCAAAAGGGCAGATCACAGGAGTGTCGTTTCTAAAAAGGAAGGAAGGGCAGATCAGAGATTTTGTATTGCTTTCATTCATTCTCATGAGAACAGGAAAACAAAAAGATGTGCTGCTGCACAGCAAATCCAATTCTGTTTAAAGACAACAAATTCATGTTTACTTCCACTGATTTGATAACAGTCAATATAAAATGAACCCCCCCCAAAAATACAAATGAAAGAATAAAAAGCTCCTGAAGTCTCATGTGGTGACCGCTTTATTTTATAAGAAAACTTTTTTTTTCTCGTGCGTGCGATTTCATTTCTTTGTAAATGACTCCACTTCCATAATCGTGTTTAATACTGTTGAGAATAGACCTTACACTGGGACAGAGGACTTGTGTGTAACATGAGCGCCCTCTCCTGGGTCCCAGCACACATGATATGATGGGTTTTCTTGGTTATTGTGTAATTTATAAATGTGGTATGTTTGAGAGAAATACATTTGAAACACTTTTTACTCATTTCTGGAGCTCATTATTACAACTTGATTTCCAAAAAGTTGTGACACTGTGTTAAATGTTGATGAATACAGATTTTGATGGTTTTCAAATCATTTAAATTCTGTATTTATATTGAAAATGGAGCAAAGCCGACTTTTTGTTATTGTGACTGTACTGCTAAAGACTTTGAGAGACCTAAGCTGCTTCTGCTGTAATTAGGATAAACAGCGTTATAGTTGTTTGTGCCTGTTTCATCACACAACGCAAGTATAAGTAACTCACATTTCAATGCTCTGAGCTGTTCGTTGTAGCAGCAGGAGGATGTTTGTGTTTGGTGTCTAGGCTCATCAATAATCACAACCTGCAGGTGGATGCTGAGGAGGTGGTGGGGCTGGAAATGTAAATTCAGCACTGGTGCATGGCAGTGGTGGCGATGCCAAGGAGAGGCAGAGACTGGGGATCTTGCAGCTTAAATGGACAGCCAAAGAAGGAGGATATGCTCTTCCTGTGGTTGTGGAAATGATGTACGTCATGTGTGGAATCAGTGTCGCTTAAGTTGCCTGAAGTAGCTCCAAGGCTTTGCTCCATTATCTTATGTGCTCAAGATAATAAGTAACTAAATAAATAAATGGTGAGTGTAGTGTGTTGTGAATATATATAATGTATTGTATGAATGTATGTGCTTTGGCAATAACATCTCTTTGTTCATGCCAATAAAGCAAATTTGAATTGGAAATTGAACTGAAAAATTAATAACAAGTTCACGCCCAAAAAAAAAAGACTCACTTGCAGGACTTCTTAAGGGACTCTGTATAAATCTTATCATAAGATTTGCTCGAATGGAAAAAAGAAGTGAAACTGCGAGCTGATATAATGAAATGTTATCAGTGGTCGGGGCCTCCCTCCAAGCGCCACTTCTGCTTCTGCTTCCTCTCTGGTGTTACTCAATCCTCACTGCTCTGAATTCTTCGGTTATATGTCTCTCTCTATGTGTGTGTGTGTGTGTGTGTGTGTGTGTGTGTGTGTGTGTGTGTGTGTGTGTGTGTGTGTGTGTGTGTGTGTGTGTGTGTGTGTGTGTGTGTGTGATAGAGGGTATAAAAGACAGTTTGTGTGATGTACTGCTATATCATCTTGTGTTGCAGTCTTGTTTATTTCAGCAAGGTTTTATATCGATGTGATGTTATTGTGACCTCCAGATAAAAACATTTATTTAAGCTACTTCTAGCATACATCAAGTTCAATACTGTACATCATTTATTTATAAATAAACATATAACATATAAATATAAATATAAATAAATGAATGTTAAACATGTTAAAAAACAACCAGATCAGGGCTGAGCTGCAGATAGGCCAAAGATAGCAAAACCTAAAAACTGAAGTTTGATCTGCCTTTCAAAAACTTCACACAGATGTCTGACATGATGTGAAATTTAGTTTGGGCTCATTGGTCACAAAAGAGGAATGGATACAATGGTTCTTCATGTTTGAGCTGAGGTTATTTAGTGTGAAGTTGATTTTCATACTTTAAGCTGATTTTTTTTTTTAAAACCCTGAAGTGTGACTTTTTAAAATGTGTTCTTTAAAGCCTTTAACATCTGCAGTTCCAATCTTTTTATCTGAGTTTACCAATTAATATTTATTTCTTGCAGACATGAATACAGAGTTGATGAAGGCTTGTGCATGAACTACTGATTGCAGAGTTCATGTCATGATTAAAGCAGCATTTGCAAAGACAAAGCCTCTCTCTGGTGAGCGCATTGTGAAACGTTTCATGTGGGTTGACGTTGAGGCATGTTGTGAAATGAAACTGGCAGAGAGAGATTTTCTAAAGATGGCACACCCTGGCAGCTCGGTACACCTCAAACCCGTTAGATGATCCGTTCAGAACACATCACAGAAACAAATTCAAATAAATCAATCTCAATTCAATTCTTAATTTAAAAACAAGGTCTGCTGAGAAGTTGGCACTCACCTATGTGGCATGACACCCATCCGTCCTCTGCCCGTAAATCTTCCCCCTCCTCAACACATCCTATAAATAAAAAGGAAATCCTGCCCCTGACCTGTTTTTGACTCATCTTTAGTCACACGCCCAGCTCCTCGTTGGCAGAGGAGGACGGCTATCTTTAAAGAACGAAAAGAGCAGCAAGGAGAAGTCAGAACAGTCATTATCAAACAAACTGAAGTTAGAGATCAGATCGTCTCCATCCTCCAGGCTGGTGCTCTGACTTCAAATGTGTCTCATGTTCATGATTAAAGGGGGTGAAACCCCTCAGCGCTCACCCCTCAGCACACACTTTGACACCTCTCTGTCACAGTTCTTCACCTCTCTGTGAAAAACATCTACTCTGTGAAGAACTAACCCACCCACAGTTAGGCAGATTTAAAACCACATGCTGGACTTCCTCTTCCTGTTCATGTGTGTGTGTTTGCAGAGGAAAGAGGCATAGGGTGACATTGCCCCGGTTGGCACAGACCTCACCATAACCTCTGCACATGCTGAGTGGCCCTCAGAGTTTTATTCTAATGCCCAGTTACAAACAGAATGTTCTCTCTGCACACTCTCACAGTCCTACTGCTGCACTTCAAGTGTGCCGAAATGATCCATGTTTGAAAATTTTTAAACTTCATTAGGCTCCACATTGGAAATCAAAAGAGGTTTTTCTCACAAGTACCAGGAGCTGTTAGTTCCAGGAACTATTCCTCAAGGAACTAAAAGGTTCCTGTGGCCCACTGTTGTCGGTTTCCACTGAGGCCTGAAGTCCTGAGAAGACAAGTGACGTATGCATAAGCAATAAAGGAACTCACACTGAACAAAAATATAAATGCAACACTTCTGTCTTTGCTCCCATTTTTCATGAGCTTAACTCAACGATCCAAGACTTTTTTCTACGTACACAAAAGGTCTATTCTAAAGCAGAAAACCAGTCAGTATCTGGTGTGACCCCCCATTTGCCTCATGCAGTGCAACACACCTCCTTTACATAGAGTTGGTCCGGTTGTTGATTGTGGCCTGTGGAGTTTTGGTCCACTCCTCTTCAATGGCTGTGTGAAGTTGCAGAGGATTTGCAGGAACACGCTGTCGTATACGCCAATCCAGAGCATCCCAAATATGCTCAATGGGTAACATGTCCTGTGAGAATGCTGGCCATGAAAGAACTGGGATGTTTTGAGCTTCCAGGAACTGTGTACAGATCCTTGCAACGTGGGGCCGTGCATTATCATGCTGCAACATGAGGTGATGGTCTTGGATGAAGAGCACAAAAATGGGCCTCAGGATCTCGTCACAGCATCTCCGTGCAATCAAAATGCCATCAATAAAATCCACCTGTGTTCTTTGTCCATAACATACGCCTGCCCATACCATAACCCCACCGCCATCGTGGGCCACTCGATTTACAACGTTGACATAAGAAAACCACTCACGCACACGACACTATACACGCTGCCATCTGCCCTGTACAGTGAAAACCGGGATTAATCCGTGAAGAGAACACCTCTCCAAAGTTCCAGACGCCGTCGAATGTGAGCATTTGCACATTCAAGTCGGTTCCAACGACAAACTGCAGTCAGGTCGACGCCCCATGAGGACGACGAGCATGCAGATGAGCTTCCCTGAGATGGTTTCTGACAGTTTGTGCAGAAATTCTTTGGTTATGCAAACCGCTTGTTGCAATAGCTGTCTGGGTGGCTGGTCTCAGACAATCTTGTGACATCTGTGGTATCGTGCTGTGTGATAAAACTGCACATTTTAGAGTGGCCTTTTATTGTGGCCAGCCTAAGGCACACCTGTGCAATAATCATGCTGTCTTATCAGCATGGTGATGTGCCACACCTGTGAGATGGATGGATCATCTCGGCAAAGGAGAAGTGCTCACTAACACAGATTTAGACAAATTTGTGAACGATATTTGAGAAAAATAGGCCGTTTGGGTAAATAGAAAAAGTCTTGGATCTTTGAGTTCAGCTCATGAATAACGGGAGCAAAAACAAAAGTGTTGAGTTTATATTTTTGTTGAGTGTATAATTCACCACCAAAACCAGTAGAGGGCAGTAGAGGATAAAATGTAGACTCAGCATCAACATCTCATGCAGCAGACTACTCTTTGCCCACTCAAGCAGCAGAACATGCAGGAACTTGTTAGTACAGTAAACCCTCCTGAAAAGAAAAACATTGAATTACAGAGTGCAGGAATTTGTTCTCCACAAGACGCTAAATATGTAACCGTAACTCATGAACATGGCTGAACATACTGATGGAAATTAAATGACATTAGGCTGTGTCCCCTTTTTAAATGTACAAGGTAGATACTTTTGATTTGACAGTGTGTTTGTGACAGTAAACAGAGTCCATAAGATTGATTGATGTTGGCTGTGGTTACAAAAAAATGTCATTTTATAGACGATTATGAAGATGCCTGACAGATTAGTCAATGAAAATCGTACATCCCTATTAATTGATAGGAACAATGTAATACAACATGTCAGCAGTGGTGGACAAAGTCCAAGTCTTCATTACTGAAGTCAAATTTAGATCATCCTGGTCAAACATTACTTCAATACAAGTGAAAGCTGTTCCGTCCGATTATGACTTGAGTTAAAGTCCTGAAGCCTGGTCCACCAGCTGTGCATAAGTTGTGTCCTAAGTTAGGGTGTTAAGTCCACACTAAACCAAACGTTGAAACTAGTTAGTTTGTAACTTAAGTTGTGTCATTGTTTGGTTGCACCCAGGGGTGCATCTCGCTCGGCTGGAAGTGAGGGGCAGTGTGTCTGCCCCCTGGTGGCTGGCTGCAGTATAGGTAAAAAAAATTCGTCACCCCCATTCATTTCAATGGGGGAGCAGTCAAACTTTAAAAAATAAATACACATCGTACGAACGTTTCTCACATCTGTATGCTGAGGTGATATGTAGTTATTATTTGACTGTTTTGTGTTCAAGGCCTCTTTTTTCTGAAAAGTTTCTTTTTTGTTAGTTATTAGAGTTTAAAAAATGGGGTTTTACTTCCGGATTTTTTGGCTTCAGAACCATACAATGGGAAGAGGCGGAGCAACGCTGTCCATTTTTATTTACAGTCTATGGTTGCACCACGGAGACGTAAGGTTCATTTTAACTAGTAGACAGTAACGTCCATGTGCTCACTAGCGCCCCCTACAGTTTTCAAAAACCCCTCCCCATAGAGGTTATTTTGAGCTACATGCTTGAAAATTAATACACATATTCATGGAATCAGGATGCACAAACATAGCCTCTTACACCCATATCCGAAACACAACGGAAGAGTGCCACCTAGCTTTGAAAATTCAAAATGACGCCCAAATAAGGGTGCATACTTTTGAGAACTCTTCCTAGGGTTTTTCTCTATTTCAGTCCCAACCAAGCACATTCTATAGCAGACACATTGACAATCCAAAATTATCAGAGGAATTCTGTTCAGACTAAAATTGTGGGCATGGCACACTGTCAAGTTTGGAGGTTTTCTTTGCAATCTGCCAAAAACTTGGAACATTAGCACCACCTAAGGGACACAGGCAGTATATACTCTCAGATCTTGCTTTTACATCATACGGTGGCTTATATCAGGCGGTGGTTTACACAATAGACTGTAAATAAAAATGGACAGCGTTGCTCCGCCTCTTCCCGTTGTACAGTTCTGAAGCCAAAAAATCCCTCTCCTGGGCGCAGCCATTGTGCAGCCAGAGCCTGTGAAGCCTTTGTAATAAGCTCCGCCCAACAGCGTAACGTCACAAGACGCTGTGTGTCCTTTGAAGTTTCGTTCTACGGCGGCTGTGAATCAAAGGAAACCCGGAAGTAAAACCCCGTTTTTAAACTCTAATAACTAACGAAAAAGAAACTTTTCAGAAAAAAGAGGCCTTGGACACAAAACAGTCAAATACTAACTACATATAACCACAGCATACGGCTGTGAGAAACATTCGTACGACGTGTATTCATTTTTTAAAATTTGACTGCTCCCCCATGATACAGATTTTTTTACCTATACTGCAGCCAGCCACCAGGGGGCAGTCACACTGCTGAAAGCCTCACCACCAGGGCCGTATCCGCTTGCGGCTTTCATTTTTAATGCAATACAGAGCAGTGCTTACTTCTATGACAATTATTCTGATGTATTTTTTCTTCTCAGTTTTTTCACGGCAAACTTGAAGCACAGCTGACTTGACTGACAGACGGGAACACTGTAGCTGTTGGCTAGGATGCTCAAAGCCCACCTCTTTACCTCACAGTAGCTCGACAGAAGTTGGGTTGAGTTCAACATTTCAAATATGGCACCCGCCGATGATTGGCGATGGATTTAACATTCTCAGCTATGTGACTTCCAAAGATCTGGGACTCAGGAAAACCTAGGTCACATGACTCCAGCCGTCCAGCGGTCCTGCTCTGTGCTGCGTTCTGAAAACGCAATCGGTGGGTGTTGACAGACAAGAGGGCATGGAGCTGGACCGCAGATCAGACATGGCCCGGACCCAGATCTAGTTGAAGTCCGAGATTACTCTGAATTACTATTTTGACAATGCCTAAGGAGTAAAATCCCCTGAATGTTACTGATGCTTCAGAAAAGTGCATCCATGCAGCTGACTGACACAACCCAACAGATAACTGGACCAAAGATACAAGCTTACACAGGAAGGTGGGATAAAAGACAAGGTTTGATATCAGTCCAGGTCGGTACACAAGAAATCAGTCTGAACAGCAAACAAAATCCAACAGGTGCAGACAAAGGAAAAATTTAAACACTACAGAAACTCACAAGACAGCTGGAACGAGGTGCCACAAGGGAACACACAACAAACTGGCAACATGAGAGAGAACAGGCAGGGCTTCAATAGACAGACAATCAGGGGGTAATGAGACACAGGTGAGCACAATCAGAGCGGGGGAGAACAAGGCGGAGAAACACAAGGAGCACGATATGGATGACAGAGACAAGTCAGTAAAAAAATAAAACAGGAAATGACAACACTAACCCATTTAAACGCGCCCTGACTCTTCACAACACATGCCTCATCGATTGGAACAAGATGGATAGAGTCTGACTTTCACGAGCAACACAGAAGACTCTATTCAATTGCTGCAGCATGATTTCCACAGAGGTGTGGAAACTATATGGCTGCACCGGCCACTGAGCCCACAGGACGGCAGACTCTGATATCATCAGTAGCAATCCAAACATCTGCATAAACATTTTCTAGTGCAGGAGCATCATCAACAGACACTGCTGTCCATAAATACAGGCCCTTCTTCCTTCAGAGTGAATTCAATGTTGTCTATAAGTGCGCTGTGTACATCTTCTATATGCAGCTGGATGATGATATGAGTTGTATCTGAGTGACATCAAGTTAAAGAGGCAGATGTGATGTCTAACATGAGTCTGGTCCTGCTGGAGGTTTCTGCCTGTTAAAGGAAGTTTGTCCTTGCCACTGTAACTTGCTAAATGCTGCAAAGTGCTCTGTTCATGGTGGATTAAGACAAGATCTGACTGAGTCCTGTTTGTAAGATGGAACTGGATCTTATCCTGTCTTGATGTTGGGTCTTTGATAATAATATGACAGGACATTGTCTAGACCTGCTCTGTGTGTAAATCATCTTCAGATAAGGTTTGCTGTGATTTAGTGCTATATGAATAAAGATTGATTGATTGATTGATTGATTGATTGATTGATTGATTGATTGATTGATTGATTGATTGATTGATTGATTGATTGATTGATTGATTGATTGATTGATTGATTGAAAGCAAAAACAAACCAAAACCAAGCGGCAACCTCCGGTCTCAAACGATGAAGCCAATGCGGAAGTGCTATAAACTGCAATACATCAAGAATCCGCTGGAGGCCGGCTGCAGAAACACCAGAAACTACATAGACATGAATGGGAAAAAGACGATCTTTGCAGCATTAATAAACATGTTTACAGCCTGGTTCAAAAAACGGCTTGGCCTATGAAGCTAATCTCTCTATCGGCACACACTGTACCGGGGTGAATTTTTTTCTAACGATGATATTAAGATTACCAGTTTTGCCCAAATAAGGACATGACTGACGTGACTCCCAGTCGGGAACACATAGCTATTGGCTAGGAGGCTCACACTACGTCACACTCTGCCTGGTTGAGTTACGCATTTCCAATATGGCTGCCGCCATTGATTTGCTTCAGAACAGCTCTCAGGAACAGATGGGTGACGTCACGGATACTACGTCCATTATTTATACAGTCTATGACCAAAACACAGTATGGGCTTTTGCAGAGGCACAGAACTGGTTAAATGAAAAAAAAAAAAAAAAAACATAAAAGTTACAGGAAGAGGACCTTATAAAGTTGCATTCTCTTCCACATCTGCCAGGAATGCTAACACCAAAATGCTAATGTTTTGACCTCACTGTTGAAAGTGTTAAGTTTATGACTTTTAACACCCCGGCAGGCTTATATTAAGACTCAAACGTGATTGAAAATGTTCAGTTTCATGTTGGACTGTAAGTAGGCTGATGTGAATGCTGCTGTTTTCAACAGTCTAATCTGATGGACTACTCTTTATAGCTGCATTAATACATAATTTTGATCAATAAAATCATCTTTAAATCACCTATTAGCTTTAACTTGTTTGTATCTGTAGCTGAGAAGTAAGATTCAGGTGCACATGACCCCTCACTTTGTGTCTTGTCTCAACATGTCAGGATTCTACTTTCATAACCACCTGCTCACTATACATGTTCCCTTCCTCAGTGGACATATTGATTAATAAAACAATAAAATAAAATAATTGTGTAGACTTTTGTTGTGTCTTTTTCAGTAACATTAAAGGCCATTTTGGATGCAGGTCACATGATTTTAGAATCAGTTCCATGTACTGTTGTCAGTGCTGTGACATCACAGTTGAGTGTCACAATTGTAAATTCTGTACAGTATAAATCTGGGTGAATCTCAGATTCTTCATCACTCGATCTCTGATTGCTGAGCTATCTAGACAAACCGAACAGACACTCCTTCACTTTTTTTTCAACGACCCTTTCACTGACATCCTTTGGATTCAAACTAGACCTGTCTCTTAAAAATGGACGCCATCTTTGATCACGCCCACGATATGAGACCGTCCTCTTTCTCTGAGGAGGAGCAACATCACTTCCACACAGAGGTAAGTTACTGTAAATGTCAAGGTGTACTGTTCTTATGAATGTAATTGTATATTAATCTGTTTGACTGAGCTGGTGCATTGTACTGAATTCAATCTGTGTTGCAGAAAATCATGCTGAAGCAGTTCATGCTCATGAAGCAACAGGATGAAGTCCCTGACTCTGTGTCTGTGGGACACATGAAGTCCTGGCTGCTGAAACAAAGAAGCTTCCTGAACGAGTGAGTCAGAGTTATCTTTTTATATTCATGTACAAAGATAAAAACAAACATGTTACAGTGGAGATGATTTCAATGTGGCAGTGACATACAGGTTGGATGACACTCTTACTTTGTACTTTTACAGGATTCAGGGAAGTGTTAAAACGACAGGGACAGACGATTTGTCCGCGGCCGAATTGGTAAGTAAAATATGCAGTCTAACCTGCAGTTAAATGTCTACTGTACTCTGAAGTTTCATGTAAAACTTGTCTACTGGTGGACTAACTTAAATGTGGTGTTTACAGGCCTACAATCTAATGGAAGAGGAGCTCCTGGAGCAGCTGGAGAAAGAGAAGCAGCTCTCATTGCTTTTCAACAGGAAGGTCTCACTGAAAGGCCTTCAGAAGTTCATCACCTCCATCCGCCCAGGAGCAGAGAAAGTCGTCCAGTTCTTTCTCCCATCTCTACACAGAAAGCTGCTGCAGATGTTCCTTTCCATCAACATCCCCAGAGATGGGATCTCAGCAGGGGACCCCATACCAGTGGATCTCCTGGAGCTGGAACAGTTCACTGCTCCTGTAGTGCCACAGGTGGTGGACTCAGCTCTGAAGCTTCTCCTGGAGGAACCAGAGCAGGTCAACAGAGAAGAAGCAGCCAATGCTGAGATTAGCCAGCTGCTGATGCAGTGTGTAGTTCCCTACCTTTCCTGCCATGTGACAGTAAATGACACACTTGTGCTTGGGCTCTGCAAAATCATGGCCAAGTTCATGGTCAAAGCCATCAAAAAAAACATTGACATGCACTCCAAGTCCTTTGAGCAGATGGATGAAAATGAGAGCTGCTCCTCTGCCAGAGACAAGGTCATCACTGCTATCCGGGACATGACAGAGAAGGCAAAGACTGACACATCCAGCCGGGCTCACACCCAAATCAGCAACTCCCATCAGGCTGAAGACAGTTCTTTAGAGAAGAGGGGGACTTCTCTGGAGGCTGTTCACACTGAGAAAAATGATGAGGGACTCGTGGAGAAGAGGGAGGCTTCTCCTCAAGTTTCCCTGGATGAAGTGACAGCCACTATACAAGAGGATGTGACTGAGGACAGATCTATGCTCAGTCCAGATACTTGTCTGACTCCACCCTGCGATGATGGGCTTGAAGACCTACAACAGCCTGCTACATCAGGCAAAGTCCCTTCTGAAGACATCACCTCAGAGGCAGAACATCAACTACAGGAGAAGAAGGGGGCTTCTCCACAAGTCACTGCCACTGAGGAGCTGGAAAACACACTTCTGGAGAAGAGGGAGGCTTCTTCAGAAGATGTTTGTTCTAAGCAGGAGGGACTCATACATCAGAACGAGCCTTTACCACCAGTCTCCAAGACAGAAGAGACGGCCACCATGACAAAGAAGCTGACAGAGGACACACCATTAGTCAGCCAAGACACACATGTGACTCAGTCTTGTGATGACCAGAGTGAAGAACAGATACAAGAGGACTCTGGTGAAGAAGTCCAGGCCTCTTCTGGTGAAGACACAGATCACAAAGTGCAGCCATCAACATCACAAGTTCCTATTGAACAGATCAGCACAGTGGCAGCAGAAAATCGACCAGTGGAGGAGAGGGGGCCTTCTCCACAAGTCACTGCCACTGAGGAGCTGGAAAAAACGACTGTAGAGGAAAAAGAGATGTCTTCAGAGGTCAGTGCCACCAACCCAGAAAATATCACCGGGGACAAAGCAGTCTGGGTCAGAGTGGAGACAAATGTCAGCGTCTTCCTCGACACTGAGATCGAAATAATCCAGGAGGGGATAGTGGACTCATCTGAGACACAGGATGCTCTCTCTGTGAACGGCAAGAAAAAGAAGAAGAGGAAGAAGAAGAAGGGAGTGAAAGCCTTCTTTCGAGGTGCCTGGAAGAGTGTGACGTCCTGTCTTCGTTCTTCTACTGAAGAATAAAACACAGCATATAAAAACTGTTTCATGCATTAAAAATAAAATAAAAAGCTCATTTAAAAATATTTATCATGTTGGTTGTCTTAAATGTTTTCATACTGTTTTTACAATGAGTCCATTTCAGTGGACATGCCTCAAGAAAGCATTTTAAATACTGAAGACAGGTCAAAGGTTACTCATTGAGACCTCAGTGTCCTCTTTTATCATTTATTTTCAGAAATTGAAAACCATCTCAAAATATTCCAGTCTGCACACATTAATCAAACAAAATAACACAGAAATAATGACTTTAAATCAAGTAACACTATAGAGTCATCTCTGAAAATACATTGTAAACTGATTCTGAGTGACTCAGTGAGCATATCATTTCAAACAAAGTGTAAATGTGTTTTAAAACTGATCTGATAAAACTGCACGGTGGACATATTCATGGTTTTTATTTTCATATTTCTATTACATTTGGTGTTGGATATCAGTCAGGTAAACACTTCTCCGGCCTACATCAACAAAAGGTTTGGTTTCATGAGACTTACAATGTTTGTGTTTGTCATATCAGGTAATTTATAGCTGGGGTTGGTAGTCTCGGAAAACTAGCATGAATTTGAATGTAGCAGCGTCATCAGGACTCCTTCTTACAGCTCCTCCAAAACGAAGCCCCCACTCACTTGCATGAGCGGCGCTGATTCATGACCATATGATGGTGACTGATTCAAAACCGGTCCTCACCAAAACATTCTCATAGTGAAAGTTAAAAACACAAACAAACATGGCTGCTGTTAGTACTCACAACTCTCATGCTAGCATTATCCAGTTGTACTGGTGACACGATATCAGGAGAAAAGTTATAACACATATATAATACTGTAACAGCTCTACTGTTTGTTAAACGTGTTCAGTGTAGATGTTCTTAATTCCTACAGTGTTGACAGTCAGTGAAGGCATCAGGAGAGGTGTAGAGTGTGTGAGCTGGAGAGTGTGTGAGCTGGAGAGAGGAGAGACAAGAGGAGAAGTTCTTCATTCATTCAAACATTGATTGTTGTTTTGTTGGTTGGCGTGATCACGGCCGACAGTGACCGGTTATTAAAGATCAACGTGTTCACCAATCGGCTCGTCATCCCTACAGCGTCCAGACGGACGCTACAGTACATATACATTTTCTGTAGGACTTACTAAATGTCATTAATTCTTTTGCTTGTCAGAGCCCCCGTGGTGAGAGCTTCTTAGACTCTGATCCGGACTGCAGTCCTGAGCAAAGCACCTCATCGGGTCAGAGGGGACAGGCCCGAGGTTGAGCGAGAGGGGCAGTCAGTAGAGTCAGGGGAAGCAAAGGCAGGGGACAGGGAGTACTCGGAGTGTACGCCGGGGAAATGTACGCGCAGGAGGCGGGCAGAACGGCAGGACAGAACGGCAGGACAGGATTTGATTGGTTTTATAAATTGGACCCTAATGACGGTGATTGGTTGGTGTTTTCCCAGGTTTACTCCGGCTGTAGATAGCAGCTTTTTTTACCTCTTTTTTAAGAACACATTATGTATTGATTACCATCAAGACATAAAGATCACTTTAACCAGTATAACAAAAAGTGGATCTAAATCTGACTACCAACCACAGCTTTAATGATATTTAAGGACATTTTTAATACAGTGAAGTAGACTTTTTTCAACCTCGGCAGACTAATTATAAGACACACTCACGTAATAATAAACCTTGTCTTTTAAGATATGATAAGCTAAAACAAGACCTGAGCTTCTTATACTTTGCATAAAACCTGCCGAAACTGTCAAATTGTACTTGTTAGTTGTCTTAAACTTAGATATTATTCCTATTTTAAAACTTAAACTAATTACATTTACTCTTGATCCTTTTTGTTTCGTCTGGGACCAGAACTTTTACATCAGAGTTACAGACTGTTTGGCATACATGAATGACTTGTAACAATAGGCAGTCAAATATTTTTACACTACACTTCAACTCTAACATTGTTAAACATCCAAACCCATTAAACCTTCAAATCTATGAAAATCAAGTTATTGGTGACACCTACAGACCATCTCATGAGTTTGATCCTCGCCTTGATATTGTTACAAAAAGCTGAACTGGATTTGGGTGGTGATTACTTCAGGCTGCTTCTCACACTAAGGGGGAAGTGCCTTTCTCTGTAAGCCTCTCTAAATTTAAAGATCATGCCCTAAAACTGATCATTTTCAAGGAGAGATTAACTAAACTGAAAAGATCAAATGAGTAGTGCTTGTGTACAGAATGGTACTTCTGTTCTGGCTGACAGCTGATCTGCTAATAGGCTTAACTGTAGGTACCAGGCTGCCCTGCTAAAGCAGAGAGGTGGTGTGCTCTGCTCAGCTCTCATCAAAAAGGTTTTACACAAGTTTCAATCCAAGCGATGCAGACTCTGAAGATTTAACTAGCCAATATTACTGAATCGGCATATTTGAATTAGTTTAAGCACATTTATTACACTCTACAAAAAGAACATTTTGTTTGATCATTTTTATGCTCGTCTGCACACTGCACTGCTATTTTTACTCATAACAAGCAATTAGGGTCTTATTATTGTTTTCTTGTAATGTCTTGAAATAAGATTTATATCTAGACTTGTTACTTGAATTAAGCTTCAATTAAGGACATATGTTTTGACTGCAATTAAGAAAAATTGCAGGGAACTGAGTTAGCATAATACTGTAATATATAGACAAATATACATTTCTCTTAAAACCACCTTTTTACCTATGCACTGCATCATACATGAATTACAACTAAAGCATATCAACAGTAGTCCTTTACTTAATACAAAATAAATACTGACAAACTCTCTTGCCAGTCTGGGGCACTGTTGGCCGAGTGGTTTAAATGTGTGCCCCACATACAGAGGCTATAGTCCTCATTGCAGCTGTCGCTGGTTTCGACTCCTGGCCTCGTCCATTTGCTGCATGTCTTCCCTCACTCTCTGCTCCCCACCTTTCTTGTCTTTCTTCAGCTGTCCTATCAATAAAGACGAAAAGGCCCAAAAAATATCACTTTAGAATTTAATAAAACTATCTTGCCAGTCTGTGCTGTGTGTCGAGTAAACCAAGTATATGTATATGTGTATACTGCTGAATGAAATTACGCTTCTCACATGGCAGTTGCAAAGCAATGCAAGTGCAAATAAAAGGACAGATAAACAATAAACAAACAACAAAGACAAAATATAAAAACAAGACGAAACAACAAGATGAGTACAGACTAGAAAAGGGATGACTATGTGAGTTAAACTAAACTAAATTTGGACGATAGAGTGAATAGATCAATAGATAAAACAGTAAGGGCCGGATCTACTAAAGGTTTGCACGTATAAAAACACATGAAGTCAAAAAAACCAAGAGAACAACACAAATAAATAAATAAATAAAACAACACAAATTCAAAGCAGTTCAGCACCACGGATAGCGACCGTATCATTCTGACACCCACTTTAACTGCTTCAACTAATGAGAGCACAGTAGGTCACTGTATCAACAGATATAAAGTTTAGTCAAATTGGCACAGCGGCCCAAATGCTCAAATACAAACAAAAAATCAACATGAAGTACTCGGCCTACTCACCACTTTTTGAAGGAGCCTTAAGCTCCGCGGACTTGTCCACAATGTGCTGTATGTCCATTTTCTTTGATCTGTCATTCTCAATAGATAACATGACATGCCCACTCAGTCTCTCCTGTCCCACTGTGCTCATCAAGGGTTTTTTAGTTAGTTTTAACTTGGAGAATAAGCGCTCAGAAGGTGCAACGTTAACGGGAAGAGTAAAAAATAAAAGCAGGGACAGGCCCCATCAAATTGCTCTCTAAACTCCATCGAAATGCTGATTGCGTTTTGGAGTAGAGTAGTTGCGTTTATTTCATCGGCAGATCTTCTGTTTTTTTCTCACAGCATTCACCTTTGCTTGAGTTCACCCATGTGTTTATTTCCCTCCACCACAAAGACCTCCAACTCCATGGCTTCAAATTTAATTTATCGCTTAAGGCCACTCTGGTCTCTCAAACTCTCCATGGTGACAGCCGATAGCACACGCAAAATACTCATTAAAGTGCGGTCTGCATCACTTTTACACTTGTTATCATTTGCGCACGTAGTCATAGTAGATCACCTGCAACACGCCCAGAAATAACACGTGCAAAATTATTATTTGCACATGCAAATTAGCGCTTGTTATTTGGGATCTTAGTAGATCAGGCCCTAAGTGAGGTAGCGCAGGCTGCAAATGTTGCAATATATACATATATATTGAATAAATATTACAGGTAAAGTATTGAATTGAAACAAATAGGCAGTAATGAATAATTAAGGCAGAAATAAATAATCAGATGTTAGCATAGGTAGGCAAACATGATTTTAGCCAGCAGAGGGACCTACTCATAGACAAATATATGTATATGTGCATTTATATCTATGTCTCTGACTACATATATAATATATCTATGGATCTAGTAGACAATGATAAACACATTTTCAACCAATTACCAATATGAGCTTATTATATTTATGAATTCAGCTTATCACTATAGCGGAATGAATTACATTTTTATACTTAAAATATTTCAAAAAGCATTTCACAGTATCTTTTAAAGATATACTTAAACCTTTTTAACATACAGTGTTATTTTAAACCAGTGTTATTTCATTTCATCTGTTTTTCCACACATTATGAACTTTTAAACCAGAGATTTTAAAGGTGACATATCATGCAAAATCAACTTTTTAATCGTTCTCTACCTGAAATATATTTCCCTGGCATGTCTACAAACCCCCTGAAAATGAAAAAATCCATTCTGCCCCTGTTCTGATTTCTCCACCTTTCTGTAAATGTGTGCTGAAACCAGCCGTTTCAGTTTTCAGTGTTTTTCATACGTCACAACGCCATCCGGTCTGTAACGGAAGTCAGAGCTCGGAGCTTGTTCAGCCCATAGACTGTATAAAATACAACTCAACCCCTCCTCTGTTTTTCATTCCCTGCACACAGGTGTGCTAACAAGGAGCTTAGGAGGGAGGCATGCTAATTGTAGGCTGTCTTAATAAACACAAAGGTCGGTTTTACTCCCCACATCTGCAGATTTGAAGATCTAGTGGATGATTTTTATTTTTCATGGAAAAGTGCTAGCGCTAGTTAGCATAGCCACATAGCTACATGTTTGTCGCTGTGTACCAAGACACACGTCGATATACTGAGAAATAAAACAGAGATAATTCAGAGGGTTGAAGTAACGCTATCTGTGAGCAGCCAACATGTAAACATTAGATCAATGTGCTGGTCAGCCGAGGCCCCATCCACTTCCTGAGGGGGCGTGGTCAGAGAGCTCATTCTCATTTAAAGGCACAGACACAGAAAACAGTCTGTTCTCAGCAGTGCTGAAAAAGAGGGGTTTACAGGCAGACCAAAATCTGATTTCAAAGTGTTTTTTTGAGCAATAAACTTCAAAGACATGTTTTGGGGACCTCTTAGACCAATATATTTGGATGAAAAAGAGCATAATATGTCACCTTTAAGAGATTTTTGACATGTTATTAGAAACCTTTTTAACTCAGTGATCACTTTTTATATCCATTATATAAGCTGAATATCGGCAGTCTTGCAAACTGATATACAACTATACTGATATACAACTGATATATAACTGATATATAAATATTCAGAAACTTTTAACAGTACACACACAGATACAGTATATTAATAAACACAGAAGACAATAGCAGCCTACATTTAGACAGGGCTGCAGGAGCTATTTAATCTCATCAGTGACTGAAACAATGGTTACTAGAATATCCACTGAAGGGGTTAAACATAGATTAGTTTCAACAAGACATTTCTGGACCTAAAAGTGACAACAATGGAAGCAACTGCACTTAATGGCATAGATTATACATGGAAGTACAGCTGACAAAATGATGCACAACACCCTTTTGAAGTGACCCCGACAGCAGGACAGACTGAGCCCTGACTGAAGCATGAATGTGGCAGACATATCTGCTCTTTATCTGGCTTAATGCTATATGTTTTTTTATTTATCATGCATCAGCTAAGAGCATGTGAGAATAATCAGTTTACTGTGCACTTCAGTAGTTCTTGCATCAGCTTGTAAAACAGCCAAATCAATATTCAAAGGAAGAATTCCATAGTTCAGCCAACAAGCTCAACATTTTTGCATGATGACTCTTATTGACACGGCTCAACTCCTGATAACTTTTAAAGAAAGCAGCAGCACAAAGAAACAACAAGGATAAATGTTCCTTATAATTAGAAGCAATGGGCTATTGTTTGTTGGCCTGTGCTTCCTCACTTTCAGGGTGATAGATCAGCTGCACCTGTAGGTCGGGAGGAGGAAGGGGCTGGTGAGTTGGCAGCCTGAACAGGAGAAAAGGGAGTGGGAGCAGAGAGAACAATGGTAAGGCCTTGTAGTGGAACTGGAACGAGACAGCATGTCTGTAGGGTCGCCGACTGCATGGTCCCAGAAGGAACCTCCAGCGCCACACAGGAAAGGGATTTCACTTTGTCTGTTTAAAACAAACACACATACTAACACACACATGCACAACATAAAAATCTACACACTTATACAGAGAAGGGAGAACAATAGAGGCCCCCCCGACCAAGCCCTAGACATGACTCCGCTGAAACTCCGGAGACCTCTCTTGCACAAAACTCAAGGAACAGACTGTCCTGTCAGGAAGACAGAGTAACAAAGGCAGATGTCACTACAGGTCATATCATCTCAAGTTGTCTAGTCGGGCTTTGTTCAAACAGCATTGAGGATTCGAGGTGATTAATACTGACAGGGCCACTTTTCATTCCTCTCCATTTGAGACTGCCTGAAATTTGAAGCTTCACAACAAAAATGACCTCTAGCGGGTGAGCTTTATGAGCCACGCTGAGTGACGCAACTGCACACATGGAATCCTTTCGGGAAAGCTGTGAGTCAGACAGGGCGGCGCTGCAAGAGAGAACTCTCCATTAGTTTGTATTCTTCTTCTTCTTCTTCTTCTTCTTCTTCCTACGCATTTAACCCTCATCCTGTATGGCTCTTGTATTATCTTAACTCCTTGACCTTTGCTCTGCCCAGTCAGCAACTTTTGACGCAAAGAGAAAAGTGTCTCTGGACTGAACTACTAAACTCAAACACACTCCACGCTGGAGGAGGCGACTTTGTCAGTGCGGGGTGAAGAAGTGGGGTTGATGATTGTGACGTACAGTGATTCATTGGTGTCACTCCATTATAGTAATGACTTTCAGCTTACAGATAATGATTAAGCAGCACACCTTCAATAAGACCAGCATTGCTTAATATCAAATAACATGAGTATTGATACGATATGTGAATATTCTGAGGGGAATGTTTGACTATAAGATAGATAGATAGATAGATAGATAGATAGATAGATAGATAGATAGATAGATAGATAGATAGATAGATAGATAGATAGATAGATAGATTTGTAGTCCAGCCTCAAAGGAAGGCAAGTAGATAAGTGGAGTTAGAGTTATCATTCATACATACTATACTAATATTGTACTACTATTATTATCATCACATTATAATCATTGTTTTAACCATATCTATTTATTTATTTATTTATATTTTTTTTATCTATTTATAAATGTATTATTTGTAATCATTATTTAGAGTTATCATTCCTACATACCATACTATACTATACTATACTATACTATACTATACTGTACTATACTATACTATACTATACTATACTATACTATACTATACTAATATTATCATCATCATATTATAATCATTGTTTTAACCATTTTTATTTTTATTTATTTATCGATCTATTTTTTTATTCTTTCTTTTTTTAACTTTAACTGATTTTTAACTTTGCCTTCTACCCTTACCTATTGTATTACTTTTACTGTATTGATTTTCTTTTCTTTTTTAGTATTTTAATTAGGATCATGTCTTTTATTATTTTACCCATCTCTGTTGTTTTCTGTCTTTTTATTCTTTTGTGAAGCATTCTGGGCTGCATGCTTTATAAATAAAGTTGAGTTAAGACATGCATTCATTCATTTTTTCCCAACCCAAGGACACATTCGGACCCAAAGTAGCCCAAAATATAGAGTCCCTTATTACATCATGGGACTCTGGTGATATAATGAGGATGCCAACATGCAGGATTCTGACAACAAAGAGGGCTGTCTGAAAAAGAAATGTTTATTCAGACTGAAGTATTTTTAAAACTCATGACCCTTGTCTTATTATGCTCTAACATGAATGAGAATCATACTAAACTCATTCACCTTAATGAATAAACAATAGACCTGCTGAAATCATGTGTGATCTTTGAACAACTAGAGGACAGTTTGTTCTCTTTCTTCTAAAACAGTGTGAACAAAGTCCCTTCTTGTCTCACCTATTATAAATAATCATTTTTGTATTTTCTTTCTGATGCATTTTAATACAACATCAAGTAGGTTTTTATTTTTTTATTAATGATAAAACATTCTCAATAAAGAATGGAGTAGCAGTAAACATTATTTGTACAAGCAGGACACTGACTTACAAGGGCTGATGATTTTGTACGGGCTTTCCAGACAAAGGCTGACTAATGCTGAGCATGTGTACAGATCATGCTTAGTTCCTCATCACAGACCCTGGTTTGAACCGGTCTGCACTGGTATCACTGAGTTCCCTGACACTCCCCGCTGTAATCACTAAGGCACAGCACCTCTCCCTCTGGCCTGCTCCTTTCTGTCTCTTTCTTTTGTATGATCTATTTCTTTATTCAACACCATTGTTCTGACGAAGAGGATAATGTAGACCTTTTATAGTCATTTGATCCTTACCTTTGTTATTTATTTGATAGTTTCCCAGCAGACAAAGAGCGCAGAGACTCTGTTATCCAGGATGTACCCTTATCGTGTCTCCTTTGACCCTTCTAAATATAAGAATAAACCGCATACTGATCAAATATAAATACGCATTTGAAGAAATATTTTATTCTATTTATTCAACACTGACTCAGACTTCATCTTGAATTTACATGCTTTTAAATGTTAAAGTTTTTAGTTTCATAAAGCAGGTCATACTTATGTAATTTTGTAACTTAATTCCTCTGCCCCACACTTCCCACATATCTCTCTCTGAGGTTACTGTCCTCTGGGCTCAAAGGGTGTCTGCCACAGTGTCTGTTTACATCAAAGCATTTTTCCTCTCCAAGGTTGATGAAAGGTGGTGAGAGGGCGGGAGAGGAAATGCCCTGGTCCAACCGCACACCCCTGGAAACTCTGCAAAGGCAGCAAAGACAATAGCCTTGAATTTGGATGTATTTATCCAGAAAGGAGGAGGGGGAGAGCTGCCTGTGTGTGACACATGAGCAAATATAAAGAGACAGCGACAACATTTACTGCATGATTTCCCAAACAATTATCAGAATATAGTGGTAACTACAAGAAAAGAGTAACTATTCATTTAAGGATTATTTTTGTCATTGTTTTATTTGTTCTCAAGTCTTACTAAAAATGTCCTGCATCTGAGACCGTCATACTTTATCAAATCAAAAGATTCCTGCTCCATTCACATTTGATCGAAACACATTGAAATAATTTAAATAGCTTTAGATATTTATTAAACCTGCATTGTGTCCTCGTTTGTCAAAGATATTGACATGAGCATTGGATTATCCCTATTTTGTAAATTTTGCTAATTTAATGATCAAATTATTCTAAATATTTAACATTAAAAATGTGTTTAACCGCCTCCCCAGAACTGTCTATAAATAAAGGTTCAAAGTTCAGTTACAGAATGAGTATCCGTTTGTCTGTGACATTGTTTCTGGCAGCAAGTAACAGCAGACACCAACAGTCCCTTTTTTTTACCATTTCAGGTCATTATTCTCCAGCGAGTTTCACCTCTGACTGATATCTGAGCTTCCTGTTTCACCCAACACAGACGAGGAGTGCCGGGAGTCAGATGTCGTCATGCACAACAACAGAACTGGTTTGAGCCGGCAGAGACTAGGACAGCAAGCAGATTAGCAGGCATCCACTGAAGTGATCTGTGTGCCTGCTGCTAAGCCTTGTGCAGGCCTACACCCAGCTACAAATGAAATGCTGTAAAAGATCTCAAAGGTCTTTGAAATGTTGTGTAAATGAGGAAGGTATAGCTGCAATGATGGAGGGTTATTACATAATAAAAGCATGGAGGAGATGCTATTATCTCTATTATATGGACTCTAACAAAAACAAACTGAAGAGAAAGCATTCCACCCCCACATCCTCGCTGCTCAAACAGAGCTGAACTGGTTTGTGCTGGTCTGGAGAGGCACACAGCCCTGTGGGGAAACCCTCTGAACCTTAGCCACATTCTATCAGGATTACTCTCTCTTCCCCCTCCATCTTTTCACAGTTTTACCAGTTTTATTCCCCTTTTGGAGAAATAAATGTGTGCATTATTCTGTATTTTTCAGTCTCTGGTTATGTCAGGTATTTATTTCACAAACCATCCTCACAGACGCTCATCTCTTGTTGGATGTATCTAGACAAAGACATCAGTTTTCTATTTGGTGATTCAGACTGTCGTTTACTTTGACCATCACCTATAGTTACCGTTATCAGAGATGGCTGAGACGTGTTATGATTTAAAAAACTACAATATTGAACTCTGATCTAAAAATCAAGACATCATGTTCCTCAAATTCTTCAGAGGGTTAACACCACTGTCAAATATCTGAAGAGCAGAGAAGAAACATAACTATTTAACTCATAGCTACAAAACATGCTTGCAACCTTTTTAGAGAACAAATAATTTATTAAAAATTACAAAAGAACAGCATTATTGGATATTATAACAAAACAATGTTATAACATTTTGGTAACAACATCAAGTGCTTGCAAACAGACAGTGTAAAACATAGTGAAGCTGTGAGACAAGGCATTTGTGCAAGACAGGCATTCGTGTTTAAGTTCTTCAGTGGACTGTGCAGTCACGTTTCAGGCTCAGTACAGTATGTGCACCTGTACAAGATGCGGATCCACAGTCAGGTCTTCACATGCATTAATACGAGTCTCAGGGAAGACGTCTTTTCCCTTTATTATCCAAAGTCTCGCTCGATGGGTTCAGACTGGACCCCCAGCTCGGTCTGTGAGGCCGCCGCAGTGCCCTCCACGGGGCCGCCTGCGCGTTCTGCTCCCGATGCGTCCTCCAGGCGACAAAGGAGCCTCCAAACACACACGGCTCAGTCAGATCAGGAGTGTTTTCACATTCAGGTTATGTGAGAGAAACAGGCAATACAACAGTGCTGATACACAGTCAACGCAGTTTGAGCAGCTGTCGCACCATCCCTGCGATCTGGAAGAATTTATCTTTCTTCCTCTGCTTCAGAGCCATGAGAGCCCGGGCCGTCTCCTCCGGGTCCTGCGTAAAGGAGAAGATGCTCCTCACCCTCTCCTCCGCTTTCATGTCGCCCGTTTTCTGGAAGAGCCTCATGACCGCGTCCTGGTTCACGTTTTCGAAAATGTTGGCTACTCCTTTTTTGCGGTGCACGGTGTCGAACCTGCAGCCGTGCACAGACGGGCTCACTCGCCGGCAGTCAGCTGGTGCGTAGGTGGACATCTTTGTCTTTGTTCTTTGTGTATGTTCTCGGTCTGTGCTCCAAAGTACCGGTCTCCCAACCCGGTGAGGTTCTGCAGCGCTCTCGAGTCGTTTCGACACAGCAGTGTCTGTGGAGCTGAGTGCTTGAGTGAGTAGAATAACACTGCTGCTGTCAGTATTTATAGAGCTACAGTGGGAGGTTCTTCGAGCAGTGCGTGCTTCCAGCGCAAGGCACAGGCAGGAGTGAAGCAGAGGCGCCGCCCTTCTTGTTGGAGAGTTCAGTGCAACACATTGCAGGAATACCCAGGGGCAGAGGTTTCCCAAGAATTGGAAATCGATCAATCAAGCTTTCATACAGTTCAAATGAAATTCAAAGAGATTTACAGTGATTGGAACAAGAAAGAAGCAGCAATAAAATAATGGCAAAACATAAACAAAAAAGGATTTTAAAATAGAGATTAATGCACACCAACAACAATAAAATATGTATAATAAAAATAAGTTAAAGCTTCAAATTAACATTAAGAATATAAATAGTTAAAATAGATAATTAAAAAAGGGTAAGGATAAGAGTGAAAGATAAAATAAAGGCTAAAAATGTCAATAAAACTGAGTAGATTAATAAAAAAAAGATAGTTCAAATGAGTAAAATAATAAAAAAAAAAAAAACATTCAAATCAATATAATAGAAAAAAGTAAAGTTATACAATTGTTAAACCCTACATCAAAGACAGACTAGATGTTTTTAATGTACGTTTAATGTTTTAGAGAACTAGAGTTCTCAAATCTTTGTACAATGAATGAAGGCCTATTTATTTATCCACCAAAGGAGGCATCTAAAACCTGTGCAAGACTTTGTATCTCAATACAAGGTGTTCCTATGTTTCAACCTACCTGACTTTAGCAGGGTGTATGTGACATATGCTTGGGTAAGAGGTCATAAATTAGATAAGATAACTCAAGACAGACTTTATTGCTCTGTTGGAAATGTGTCTTGGACTCACTGTGCTGACACAGTAACAATTCATACACCATGTTTATTTACATCTGTATATAAATATAATAGTTTAATAATAGTGTGTTATTAATTTAATAACACATGTGTTCTTAAAACCCACTTACAGAGGTTTTAAGAAGATTCTGACATTCAATGAAGTTGTGTTATCTAAAAGAGCAATGTAGAGCACATCTGAGTGCTGATATGTCAGCACTATATTATTACATAGTGTGTTTTCCTTCATTTATTTCTGTTATATTATAAAATACATTATAAAGACATGATTTAAATATAGCCAACTTTTATTTCTATCACACCATGTTTTGTTTAAACTGCAAAATGTTAAATTATGAATATGAAATTGGCAGTCGGGTTTAAAAAATGACTTGCAACCCTTTAATTAGCTAACATTAAGGGATTAATGTGAAACAGCAGCATCCTTAGAGAAAGCATATCTGACACAGTTAACCAACACAATGGGTGAGGATCATTAAGGCAGACACTTCCGGCCTTGGAAACATCTGTATTATTTTTCCCTCCTAGAAGGACAGTAGTGGTGAGTTGCAGTCTGTGTGCAGGAAGGAAAATTTTGCTCAAAGACAGTACAAGTAATTCTGATCTCACAGGGCAACCAAACCAAACCAAACAACACACTTCTACTGAGTTGCTATGTGCCCGGTGCTGCAAACACAGGTGACCCGCAGGTGAATCTCATGTTAACTCTAGAAGACCAAGGTGGAGCCACTTCATCCAAACAGCCAAGGCTTGATTTCAAAACTCTGTGAGCCAGGGAGGAGTTAACAGACTGACTGTGAGGTTTGATGTTGACGACCTGCTTCATATAACACTTGTTGAGTCTGCTGCTTTCAGAGAACTTATTATCAAAATACCACTGAGATGAGAGGCATGCTTATTGAAGGCATGCTTCAATAAGTGTATTAAAAAGAAGTAACTGTCATGATTTGGATTTTTAGTTAATGTTTTGAAGTCTGGACTCTGCACTCACCTCTGATCCATCTACTCTTGATTAGCTGCCTCATATAAGCTCCGGTCTTCTCCCCACTTGCTGCCAGATTGATAACATTCCTCTCGTGGTATAGGCTGCTCCTTAAACCTTGATTTGTGTTGTCCAATTTTGTGTTACCTGTAGCTTTGTCCTGTGCCTAACATTTAGAGTTTTTTGTCTCCAGTGCCTCCCTCCACCGAGCCTCAGCACTTGTTGCCTAGCCTCAGCCACATCCAAGGCCTCTCAAACAGCCTGCTCTTAATAAATCCCTCTGTCACAACCTTTAACCCCGTCTGTGGTTTGCATTGTTTGGTACAAACCATAACTGTAATAACAAGTTATTGTAACTAATTGCTCATTTTCCGTAACTTTCCCAACACTTCTGATATTCAATAAACCATCATGAACTCATGATGTCTCAGGAGGAAGAGAGCACGTGCATACATACAGAAGTGTGGATGTGAAACCAAAAAAGGAACATTTGGTCCTGGCCCCTGTTAGTGCTCTGGGGCTGTAAACAGAAGTAAACAGTGACATCTGTATCATCTAAGTTCTGAGCAGCTTCAACATATTTCAGAAAATACACATATTTATTTTGGGGAAAAGTAGCTGGATAGAGCCAATAAACAAATATTATGAATATAATAAAGATAAGAATAAAAAGACTGTGTCATAACCCGGCTTGTGGGCCATGACAGAAATACAAGAAGAGCACAAACAAATTAAAGTTTCTGGGTAATTTATTCTAAAAGAAATTTAAATTACCAAGGAATAACAATGAAAATGGGTATTGAGAGTCCGTAACATCAGTAGTGTTCATGTGGGTGTGTGAATATGGTGTTTGAGAGGTGTTGACGAGTGCACTAACACAAAAGTCTAACTAAAGCAATGGCTGGTCTGGCATGGGGTGAGTGTGAGAGAGCCAGGTAGCAAGAGGCCGGCCTTTTATCTAGGATAGAGCCAATCAGCAGTCCAGGCACCTGGAAGGAAAACCATAGACTGTATAAATAATGGACGTAGTATCCGTGACGTCACCAATCTGTTTCTGAAGCGTTGTTTTGAAGCCAGTCGTTGGCAGCAGCCATATTGGAAATGCTGAACTCAACATAACTACTGTCGAGCGAGTGTGAGGTAAAGAGGCGGGCTTTGAGTCTCCTAGCCAACAGCTACAGTGTTCCCGCTTGTCAGCCAAATCAGCTGTGCCTCTCATTGGAAAACTCCTAATCTTAATATCTTCGAAATTACTGCATTAGAAAAAAAAATCACCCCCCTGTAAAGTGTGTGCCGATCGAGAATTGAGCTATCCAGACTGCACTTGTTGTTTGAACCAGGCTGTAAACATGTTTATTTCTGCTGTAAAGATCTTTTTTAATTTTTTTTATTTGTGTGTATGTGGTTTCGGGTACTTTTCTGAGCCAGCCTCAAGCAGATCCTCGATCAACTGCAGTTCTTAGCACTTCCACATTGGTTTCAATTCTCGAGGTTGCCGCTTGGTAATAACCCAATGGGTGTTTGTCTTATTTTCATTACAGTGTGGTAATTCCAGTCTTTTCTAAGTGTTAACCACTACCACTTGATATGGTTGCCGCTTAGAGAGAAAACACATGTCAATAAGTATGGCCATTACAGCACCTGAGCAACCAAGTAGGGGCCATCACAACTGACAGATAGAGACATGGTACGTTAAAAGTGTATTTTAAAAGTTAATGACTGTATATCTACACAGCCTCTGTGTTCATTGTTTACTGCACATCTTTTCTTTTCCACGAGGATAAGAGGCCATGTTTCCCTCTCTGTCACTCTTTAGTTATCTCACTCATTGCATCTTCACCTCAACCCAAACATGTCTAGAAACACACTGTGGTCATCTACTTGGGTGATGCTATTTCCTTTAAGCCCCACCACATGTGATAAGTATTAAGGTCTTTGAAGTTGAACTAACATAACTTAAAATATTCTCTTAGAAGTTAAAATTAGCTTCAATTCTGCATTATCAACAGAAGTGGCCATCATTCGTTGCTTATAATTTGGTTGCAGATTCACAGTTATGGAAGTCAGAGAGCTTGAGACTGCATTAGTAAATAACATCTCAATCACCAGCTTGAAGAAGCTGCATGAAAACTATGAAATCAATTAAAACTTAAGACACTTTGTTACCCTTATTGTGTGAACAAAGTATTCCTGTCTGAGAAGTTCTTGCAAATAGCTTAAAAAATATTAAAAAATGTCCTAAGTTGTAATAAATCAGAGTCACCCAGAAATATCCAGTGTTTATATCTGGCTTGGATACGTATTTATACTTTGGCCTTCAGACAGGACAGTTAGCGAATTGTGTTTACAAGATAACTCTGTCTCATGTAGGACGACTGATAAGGATGTACGGCCTTATTCCACTTAGAGGCAACTTTCTTCAGACAACTGTGAGCTTCAGTCTTCTGTCTTTTCACGTCTGAGACCTTCTGCTATTTCCTTAAATAAAAAAGAGGAAGGATGTTCCTTCATGGCATGGTTGGTATTTTACATATATGATTGCATGCTACTCTGAATGCAGGGGTTCTTGGTTCTACAGGCTGAGATTTGCACCAAGTTTGAGGCATCCTCTTGAGCAAGTAGCATGGCCAATGTCCAGGGACATATCAGGGTTGTATCAGGGTCGTATCAGGGTTGTATCACAGTTGTATCAGGGACGTATCAAGGTTATCAGCACCAAGAATGAGTTATTCATTCAGTTTCAAATAGTTTCAGATTCAAATGAAGAATGTATTTTATAAATGCCTCAGTCAGGTCCATGTGTTTATGACCCAGTAGTGTAGGACACCACAGCGAGGTTATGTAAAACCGCACGTAGTTTACAGTGGGCTATTTGCAGTGATCATTGACTGGGTTATCTCTCTCTGTTATGAAAGCCCCATGACACAGTTTGATGACTTTGTGGATAAATACGGCTAAAGGTAGAGCAGTCCAAGGCTCACATGGGAGCCTACGAAGTGGGTTATTTCCTTTATTCTTTATCCAACTTGATATCACTTAAAGAAGCCTAACCATGCCCATCTGAATAATTACAGCCTCATTTCAAAACTTCCTTTTTTAATTAAACGTTTTATTAAAAGTAATTTTACCACATTTTTTAATTGTATTTCTCACACTAACCCCTTGAAGAAATTCCAGTCTGGTTTTAGAGCTTGTCATAACACAAACAGCCTCTGTGTGCTGCTAAAAGCAAATCATTTAGTTAGAGTGACTTACTTTTTGCAGAAGAAAGGAGAGAGTGAAATATTAATTATCTAAAATATGAGTACAGCTTGATCCAGGAGCTGTTTTAATTAATAGCCCTGCAAAGTGGCTGAGTTTTAAGAACATTTACATCTTCTTAAAGTCTTTATTAAATGTACTCTTCAGAAGGTTTCTCAGACAAGTCTGATTCATGAACACTTTTTAAACAGCAGATTTGTTCTCACCTGTGTTCTTAAACTGATGATTGCCATGTCCTCGTAAGTTTGAAGCTTGTGCTCGATACGCCCCTTAAATGCCCATATAAGGGCATGACTGCAGGGCCACACGGAATTCACACAGGCGCAACAGAGGAAGAGGAGCCATCGGGAGTGCGCACATTAAACAATACAGAGGACGCACACTGGGCCGAAAGTGAAAAGGTGATTTAGTTTATTTGAAACGGAGGTAGAGCAACTGGAAGTGAAACGAACGAGCTGATTCATTTTTATTATTATATTTTATTGTCTCAGGAGTAAATATAAACTAATATACTCACTGATATCACTGGTTCAAAGATCGCTGTCATCAGACACGCTGAGCTCTGACCAGAAAAGGACGCACCGCATGAAGTGAAATAAAAACTTTGATCTTAAATCTGGAGGAAACAATTCCTGAGACATAAGAATCTTAGATCTTTTCCCCCATAATTAAAATGATTTGACAGATTTTATTCTAAAAGCTGTGAAATGATTGACATGTGCCAGATTAGTCATTAAATACGCATGCGTACAGGTAGGTTATTTATTGATGAGAATAAGTTTTCATTCCATCATTCAATATTATTTAAACTGTAGCCTATATTATTGTCTTGTGTCAACTTGTGAGTACATTAGTTTCATATTTCATTTTTTCATGATTAGGTCCGCATATCCGGTCTTAAGTTGATTCTGATAGTTTAAGAATTCAAACCTGGGTGATTATTTCATATTCAAAATTTGACAATATAAATAAAACATTGCGTGATAATTTAAAAGTTTAATACACTTAAATCATGTATTTATAAAGGTGCTCAATGTAGGAAAACTACAGAAGCCCTAATAGGATATGAATAAATACATTTTATTTTCTCAGTTATCTGGAGATAACGAGTGACTTTGACTTGTTTTCTCAAGATCTTATAGAGATTATTTTTCTCTTTATCTCAAGATAATAAGCTTTGTTTTATTGAGATGACGAGAAAAATAAGTGGAGATCTTGAGAAAACAGTGAAAATAAAATGTATTTAGTCATGTCCTATTAGGGCTTCCATACTGAAGATAAAAGGAGCACATGTATAAATACGTAACCAATTAACTTCAGGAAATAGGAAAGACCTGTTATCAGTTTCTTTAATTGTTTTGTGTTTACTATACTATACTATACTATACTATACTATACTATACTATACTATACCATAGCCTACTATAGCCTACTATACTATACTACTCTTGTTGTTCTTTTGATGTGTAAGATAGTATGAGATTCACATGTTGCTGCCAGAAACACAGGTGGACCCTGGAATGACGTTTCACTTGTCTCCACTTTTTTTGTAGCCAACACTTTTTAAATATTAAACAGCATCCTCTCTTAACTCTGTCAACACGATTTTTGCAGGCAACACTGCCACCTCTCGCTAACAGTGTCTCACAATAAAGTTCAAAAAAAGAAAAAAATTACAAAATTTGACTTCTATCAAAAATCCTCTGTGGGTTGCTCCGTTCTTGACTCACTGGTACCACCTTGTGGTGGAAACCAAGCAACACATGTCATCTTTACATGTCAACACCAGCTGCTTGAATAACACTGTAGTCCAGGAGAATACAATAACCTCAGTTTCATCATACCATATTTGAATGGTGTGATGTATAGAATCGTAGGATGCCTGACGCTGCTGAACGTGATATTATTTGAAATATGGAGATTAAATTGTAAAAAAAATTATTTGTAATTGGAGCATTGTCCGGGGAACATGGGGGCCAAATATGGGGCTTTGCTTATAAGCCACTCTTTAAACACCCACACTTTTAAAATAGCTGCCATCCCTGCCCCTCCCTATCTGTCTGAGGGCTCTCTCCTACCCCAAGGTATTTCACCAACTTCTCTTGTGGAGCCCTGTCTGCAGAACAACACCAACACAACCAACAACAGAATACGGAGTGCGTTTGTTTACATGAGTTTGATAAGTCTGCAGACAGACAAACAGGTAACAGGAAACAAGCCTGTAAGTAGGCAGGTCCACATTTCACAACCAACAATAAGTGTCAGCTGTATGCGCTGTACAGTGATTAACCAATGTAAGGTGACTAATATTTGAAAAGTAGGGTGGTGATTATGATCAATGTTATATTGCCAAACATGGTCATGTTAGTATTGCATATATTTGAGTGTAACGAAGAGACAATTGTTGACCTTGATAAAAAGTCACTGTTGAAGATATCTTTGCATCAACGCACAAAACAAGGGTGTGAATTCTTCCACACATGGTGTGTGTTAATATGTTCACATTGCAGCCCAACAGGACTGAAAACATCGACCATTATATTTACATTATCTCAAGTGTCATCAAACATGTTTTTAATCAAAGCCTTTTGTCTTCAACAAGGGTGCAACACAATTCGTCTGAAGATTCTCAGGGTGAGGGTGCAGTGAGGTCACTGCAGTCACAGTGGGACAATTGTTCCTTGAGGTCATGTCCTCAGTAATGTGATATCCAGTAATGCCCACCCTGGTGCCCTCATGTCTGAAAGAAATTGTGCTAAAGTGCCCTCTTGGATTAGATAAAACAGTACAAATAGCCTTCTCAGTGCCCTGCCATTGGAAAGCGTATGAGAAAGTGTCGTCTTGTTGCCCCTCAATTGATTAAAATGTGAAAGAGCGCCCTCCTCTGGATGCCCCCAGATGTATCAAACTAATAAAGTGCCCTCTGGACATATAGATATATATCCATAATATTGTGTTTTCTTTTTTCGTCATTATTTTTCCACAACAATTGCTCACAAAAATATTCACCACATTGCAGGAAATAAAGCGTTAGATGCTCAAATGTTTGGGTGAGTGACAGAGAGGTAGGGGAGGGAGCAGCGCTGTGTATAAATCAAAGTTTGGTGTCTTCAGCATGCAAAAGTTTTGAAACTTAAGACATTTTCTGTCTTGTCTTTTTTCCATATCCTAAAAAAAACGTAGGACACCTACAGTCAGAAAAGTTCTGTCATGTTATGGCTTAAAGCTGCTGTGAGGAACTTTTGATTTGTATCGATTTTGGCGCCCCCTTGGGAACAAACTGATACCTCTGATCTCTTGAACTGTACATGCAACAGTAGTGTTCTCAACAAAGACATTATCCTGTTGTCTTCTAACAGTCAAATTCATTACAAAATGTGATTATTTTCCATGAAAACAGTTGAACAAATGTTGTTTCTAAAGTGATATGTCAATCATCAGGTCTGACACCCACCCCTCACAGCGGTTTCAGGCATTAAAAATGTCAACAGAGCAGGCATCAGTGTTGTTGCTGGTGGTCTTGTTTGCTTTTAAAGGTCATAAAGAGGCATCAGTATCAGTTTCAGTCTGTTTCTCAGCCAGTTCTGCTGACTAAACCTAAAAAAGTATGTCCTGAAGCGTAAAACCAAATTCTCTCCTCCAGTAAGGCAGGCAAAGGTGTGGCCTCGCAATGACAGCAACACAGTGTGCAGGTAGATAAGACACAGTGATAACAGCACTGATCTGCTCTACTAGAGTGACTGCCTTCACTTGGACAATGGAGCAAACAGTCCTGTTGTTGATCCTCATCCTGTATGCATCTCAAGAGCTTCAAGGTAAGGCTCATTGTTTGATTAAAAGATTATCATGTATTTCTATTAAAATAACTTTCATTTAACTGATATATCACAAAGCAGCCTCTCCTCATTACAGTGATTAACAAATATCAATGCTTTATGAGGCAAGTGAAAAACTTCAGTGTCACTTGCTCATGTTGCTCATATTGGGACACACAGGGAGCTTTTTTAAATCAAATCAATGATCTAACTTGTTGCTACATACCTGCATGATACACCGAATCATGACTCAAGGTGACTAGTTTTTCAAATTGACAAGTCTGATGTAAGACCTGCTCTGTTGTTAATAAAGGAAAAGGGGAATCTTTGCCATCCAACAGTGGTACAGATGCAGCGCTCTCCATTTTATTTTACAAAGCTTTAAAGTACAGTATGGGTCATACTCAGGTATGATGAAGACACAGGAATGTTAAAAATACACCTATAAAATAACTCTTGACTATATTCATCACATGTTCAAAATGAGCTTCTTCTTTACCACAAAGTTGAACTGTATTACTAATTATCATTTCATCTCTTAGGATGCTCTAAATAAATATTTATCTTACTGTGTTGATGGTGAGACATCTTGCTCATGTTGAACTGGATGTTTTGCAACCATATAAGATATCTTGTCTTGTCTATGTTTCTACAGTGAGCCACGGTCATACCTTTGGAGAGGGGACAGACTTTGAGGTGGTTCGACCCGTTAAAATACACGCCATAAGAAAGAGACATATAGAGGTACATTGTTTTTCATCATTCATCATTTCTGCTGTCCTCGGATGAAGCAATGAGAAAAGGTCTCATCAAATTAAATAAGTAACACATCTTTTTTACTTCTTTAGCAGAGTCTCAGGCCTGAAACTGTTATTTATGCAATCACTCTGGGAGGAAGACATTGAAATGCAACTTCAGAAAAACAAGCCAGTTCTTACCGTCGTTTAGTCATGCCACTGTCATCAGGGACACTGCTGTATTATAAAATAACCCTCAAGATTACCTGATGTTAAAGAATGTGTTAAACACAGATTACTTGCTTATAGTTAATTTAATCACGATGTCTAGCATGCTTTAAACATGATTCAGATTCTGGTTTTACACCCTTTCTTTTTCTCAGATGTGTTTTTTTTTATGTCAGTGGTGTTATATTTGTTGTTAGACATGCCATGATTTTTGTCAGAACATCTGAACTGGATTTTTTGAGATTACACATTTCAGAAAGTCCCTGATGTTAGCGCACAGGAAGTGTATAAAAGAAAACATATGACTTTGTAAAATGAAAATTTCCTCAACAACACTTTTCATCATCAGTGAATTACTAACCAAAGAGTACACTGAGACATACTAACAAGAAGATGGGACTCTAGTCACCACAACTCCTAATGATATTGTAAGTGTTTCAGTTCGCCCATGCATGACTTTCAATTTAACCCTCTAAGTTCTAATCACATTCAATTATTTGACCAGTAAACTATCCTCTGAGAATATCAAAAAAATAAGCAAGTGTTCTTCTTTCGTAACCCTGTCATCATCTTTATGTCTGTGTCAGGACCATTGCTATTATCATGGGAGGATTTTGCATGACACTAAGTCATCTGTTAGCATCAGCACTTGTGATGGACTCAGGTGAGCTCTCAAACCTTTAAACTTTACTTTCTCTGTGCTATCCTCAAAGGAAATATATATATATGTCTGTGTGTGTGTTTGTATGTTTGTGTGTTTGCCTCTGATAATACAAACCGAAGCAGTGCCTCAAAGCGATGTCTGTTGAATCAAACTCTAACTGTGATTTTGATTTAGGGGTTACTTCAGAACCTCTGAACAGAGGTACCAGATTGAGCCCCTCTCTGATAGCGATGAGGGAGACCATGCTGTGGCCTCATTGAAGGACATCTCTAGCGTGTGGAGTTACCAACACCAGTTGGAGTACTGACTTTGAACCACCAAGTCGCAGCCGATCCAGATCAGGGGTAACACCGTGCTGTCAAAGCATCTCACATTATACAGAATTATAGGCAAAGAGAAAACCACAGATAGATAGATAGATCTTTATTTGTCCTTAATAAGAAGATTTGTTGCCACCGTCTGTACAGGAATACATGTATGAACACAATAACCATAAACATCCAGCCTCACAGTAATGGTGCCCCACATCCCACAAATATACACACCAGACACATATGCACACACTGGGCACATATAAAACACACCGAACACATATGAACACACTGGACACATATATGCACACCGGACACATATAAACACACCGGACACATTACAGTGGCATTCTGTTCAGCAGTGCTATGGCCGATGGGACGAAGCTTCTGCCAAACCGGGCTCGCCTACAGTAAGGGGATCTGTACCTGTGACCGGAGGGGAGTAGTGTGAAGACCGAGTAGAGGGGGTGTTGGGGGTCCAGTGTTATAGTCCGTGCTCTGCGTATGATGGCTCTGTTGTTGAGGTCAGACAGGTTGGGTGTGGGGAGGCGGATGATTTTGGTGGCAGTGTTTGTGGTGTGTATGAGTTTGTTTTTGTTGGAGATAGTTAGCATGTTGTAGTAGCAGGGGGAACAGTAGAGGAGAATGGGTTGGATGATGCTTTGGTACAATATGAGTAGAAGGTGGGGGGGGGACAGAAAGTGCTTTGAGTTTGCGGATGGCAGAGAGTCTTTGTTGGCAGCGTTTGTGAATGTCAGTGGTGTGTTGATCAAAGTTGAGTTTATTGTCCAGGGTGAGTCCGAGATATTTGAAGTGATCCAGCACATCATTTAAGTCATTACATGGTCCACAGAGACATATTGGATCAATTGTATCCCAAAAATTGATGTGAAACTACAGGCTTCTTAAAATTGTTTTTTATTAATTTCTTTTTCAGAGAATATCTATGCTTCAGCAACAGAAGTACATTGAGCTCTTCCTTGTTGTTGATAACAGTGAGGTAAGACATTTGCACAGAAATATCTGTGAAAACCACAAAGTTCAGAACAACCATGGAATAAATGTATCATTCACTGCAAAGGAACTTGACTGAAATTGTTGAAATTATCTATTTTGTCTGAATATATTATCAAACAAATGTACAAAATGTGAAGAAGATCACAAATATTGCTCTAAATGTGATCAAAAAAGAAAAAGAGACTTTTCAAAATTCACACCATATTTTTATGAAGTTCTTGAGCTAAATGTGTAGAATTGTAGCTGTTATTCTTAGTTTGCATAACTGTACAAACGGTGCCACATACTAAGGCCTGTACCACCACCAAAGGTCTTCCATAGTGCCACCTGCTGGTGACAAGGGGAGAATCTTTTCATTCATGGACGGGGACTGATGACAATCCTGAACAGTTTTTCATGAAATTTTCCTGTCTTGTTTGTTCCCTCTGCAGTTTTCTTTACAGCGGTGTTATGATGACCATCAGGAACATTACAGGCACAGTGGAGGGAGAAAACTGAACTTCCAATTGTTAATTTTTAAGGCAATTACTTATTGGTAAGATTTGAACATTTCCTAACCTAAAGTGAGCCACACTGTACTGTACATGATGTTGTTGTTTTTTATGGTAATGTTAGAGAAAATTGCACAAGAATGTGTTTCATTGTAAAATAGCACCCTGCTTTTCTGATTTAACACTCAGGAATATCCTGAAATTTTGCTGATCATCTTTTATTTGATGATCTAAGAACTTTGCACTCTAATAGTTGTAATAGAAACAGTAACTCCAGGTTTCAAGTTTGACACAGAGAGATTATCAGGACTCAATATCACTTAAGCTTCAAATGTTTGGTTTAGCTATGTAACAGCATTTCTCATAATAAGTGCTGGTGATGTTACTCAAGTTCAGTTTTTTTAAACATAGTAGGTGCATTAAAATGAATCTATAAATTCACAGTTTGTTTCATTTTATTGAGAATTAGTGCAGACTAGGGGAGAACAAGGTTGGTTGCCACACGGGTTGGTTGGCACACTCATTATATCTCGCCACCAGAGGGCCCTGTCTCTCAAATTGGGGTATGGACATTTCCAGAATTAGGATCAGAGCTCACCTACATAGTCTTCTCTGGAGTAAGACAGCTGAACTTGAGGTGAGAGGACTTTTTGTGTTTTTCATGTCAAATTGTAAATATTCAGCTCCTCTGTATTTTTCTTCTAGGCTTTTAAACGATGGGTTTATAACAAAACAAGTGTTACCCTTACAAAGTGTGAGGGGAAAGCTATAGTTTAGATTATTAGTATTAGCTAGCTAAGTAACTAGTTGTTAGATGGTTGTTAGCCTTGATGCTAGCAAAAAAATCCAGTTTGGGTTGGTGGCATAGACTGTAAAAAATATGGACGTAGGATCCGTGACGTCACCCATCTGTTTCTGAAGAGCTGTTTTGAGACCAATCGGCTGCGGCAGCCATATTGCTTCTGTCGAGCCAGTGTGACGTAAAGAGGCGGGCTTTGAGCCTCCTAGCCAACAGCTGCAGTGTTCCCACAGGCAGCTGTGCCTCTCATTGGAAGACTAGTAATCTCAATATCTTCTAAATTACCGAATTAGAAAAAAATTCACCCCCCTCACAGTGAGAGGACATCGAGAAATTAGCTATTCAGACTACACTCATCTTTTGTACCAGGCTGTAAACATGTTTATTAATGCTGCAAAGATCATCTTTTCCCCATTCATGTGTATGTGACTTCCGGTACTTCCGGAGCCAGCCTCAAGCGGATCCTCGATGAACTGCAGCTTCTAACACTTCCGCATTGGACTCATATTTTTAGACCGGAGGTTGCCGCTTGGTTGGTGGTCACATTCTCTTTGGGGTTGGTTGTCACATGTAACGACAAACCCCTATGTTGGCAAAATCATGCATGGTGAAATGAGTTGGAGTGTGCAGACCCTACATTTGCCATCACTGTAACTCAGACAGTGACTGCATGTAGACTAGTTGAGTCGGCCATTATTGTTAGGCCTATTTGTTTTGTTCTTTATGTTGTTATATAGGCTGGCCTAAAGATGTGTTTCCTGTTCATGTTCCTTGCTCATTTTATGTTAAAATGCATTAAGTTATGTAGGCCTATCACTTGTCAGTGCAATTAAACATTCAAATTTAGTTCTGCCTTCTTGCCTTTCTTAAAAGATTATTCCCATTAAAATATCATGGTGACAACCAACCCCATAGTGTGTGACTACCAACCCCATAGTGTGACTACCAACCCCATAGTGTGTGACAACCAACCCCATAGTGTGTAACAACCAACCCTATAGTGTGTGACAACCATCCCTGTGATGGGGTTGGTTGTCACAATGTGTCAGAGTGTCTTTGATAGTTAATTGCCTCTTTGTTACAATGTGTTGGAAAATGAGAGGGATACACATTTCAAGCCAACACCTTAAGCTTCAATTTAATGTAGGAATGACTATTGAAAGATGTTTTGATGATGAGCAATCATCAAAACAGTAAAGAGTGTGACAACCAACCCCGTTCTCCCCTACTATAAATAGCTTCTCTGCAGTGTTTTTAGACATGTGGTCAATGAAAGAATGGTATAAACTAGTGACAGTATATGTAATGATGATTTATTTCTGTAACAATTTAATAGTAATTTAATAATAAAACTATAATAATAATAATAATAATAGTAATAATAATGACAATTATTATCATAGTAATAAAACATGTAATGATTTTGTAATCACCATATATACAGTATGTAAACATACGAATCAAGCTTCTGGCAGTGTAGTTCTTACCTATTTTCCATAGTAATGCATTTAGTGCTTTCAGAAGTTCACCATCCAAACCTGTAAATATTATGCAAAGTCTTATAATCCACATGTTCAGGTTTTACTTATACGCAATGACAAAGAGGGCAGTGATTTAAAAGTGTAGTCTAAAAGTTGCCTTCCTAACCAAAGTCTTGTAGCTAGTGAACAGTGAAGATACAGTATATGGTTGGGGAGTAATGTAAAGCACCAAGATGATTCCTCATTGTTAGTTCATGCTGACCTGTTAAATCCAAAATGACGTAATTTATGGTAAATCAATGATGTCATGCTGCCTTCTGTTTCATTTTGTATTTTCCTAGTTTTGTGCCTCTTAGTCATTTCCTGTTCTGTTGATTATTCCCTGGGTTGTCTCGTCGTTGTCTGGTTTGATTTTATATTTTTCATGTTCTGTAATTCTGTTGTTATTCCATTCAATAAAAAAAATGACTTGTCCTCTATCAAATCTTATGAGTTGCTCCTTTCCTGACTCACTGGCTCTACCTTGTGGTGGAAACCACGCAGCAAAGTTCATCTTCACATGTCAACACCAGCTGCTAAGATTATACTTATAAACACAAACTAACATAGTTAACACTATGACAAAATCAAAAATATGAACAAATACATACTTATTGGGTCTATTTTAACGTATGTCCAATGTAATAAACATAATTAACCTTGATTGATTTCTCACACACAGAGTGGTAGTTTCATCATACCATGGTATCTGAATGGTGAGGTGTATGGATCGTAGAATGCCTGACGCTGCTGAACTTTATATTACTTGAATATGTGGTGATTAAATTTTAGAAAAAACATTTGTAATTGGAACATTACGCACATTAGAGGGCTAACAAGTAATTTGAAATTGTGTTTTCCTTCATTTAGCACCTTTATGAATACATTATTTAAATGTAGTCAATTTTCTTTTAATCATGCACGGGCAGGAGGTACAGGACGTTAAAAAAAAGGACAAACAAGCTAAAAAAAACAGTTTTTATCCAAAAGCAATAAGTGCACTAAATGCTAAATAATGCAATATAAAATGGGACTGTGCAATCTTTCTGATTATGAATGTCTCACTGTTGAATGTTGTGTGTGGCTCTTGTTTTTATTTATTATTATTTATGTTTGTCATTGTGATTTTTTAATTTACTACTGTTCTTTTAATGCATCTTTTTGCACTGAAATGGGTTGCACTTCAATTTCGTTGTACAATGTACAATGACAAAGATATATTCTTCTTCTTCAAAGATGTGGCTTTGCTTATAAACCACCCTTTGAACACCCACACTTTTAAAATAGCTGCCATCCCTGCCCCTCCCTATCCGTCTGAAGGCTCTCTCCTACCCCAAGGTATTTCACCAACTTCTCTAGTGGAGCCCTCAGACCGTCTACCTGAGGTCCCCTGTATTGCCCTTCTTTCTGCAGCGTGTTCTTTATCATTAAAGAGATTGTATGAGTCTGTTTCAGCAACAGGTAATGTTCTTAATCACTATAACTTGTATTCAGTTCAAACTGGCTGCAGAACAACACCAACACAACTAACAACAGAATATGGAGTATGTTTGTTTACATGAGTTTGATAAGTCGGCAGACAAACAAACAGGTAACAGGAAACAAGCCTGTAAGTAGGTAGGTCCACATTTCACAACCAGTGATAAATGCCAGCTGTATGCGCTGTACAGGAATTAACAAGGTGACTAATATTTGAAAAGTAGGGTGGTGATTATGATCAATGTTATATTTCCAAACATGATCATGTTAGCATTGCATGTATGAGTGTAATGAAGAGACAATTGTTGACCTTGATAAAGTCACTGTTGAAGATATCTTTGCATCAACGCACAAAACAAGGGTGTGCATTCTTCCACACATGGTGTGTGTTAATATGTTCACATTGCAGCCCAACAGGACTGAAAACATCGACCATTATATTTACATTATCTCAAGTATCATCAAACATATTTTTAATCAAAGCATTTTGTCTTCAACAAGGGTGCAACACAATTCATCTGAAGATTCTCAGGGTGAGGGTGCAGTGAGGTCACTGCAGTCACAGTGGGACAATTGTTCCTTGAGGTCATGTCCTCAGTAATGTGATATCAGGATATGGATGAGCGCTGTAAAACTGCTTTAACGTAGATTCTTTTTATGTTGTCTTTATATAACAAGGTATTATTTTTTTCATGTTTTTGCTGTTTTTGAAGAACTACTATCAGACTGTTTCTTGGCTTTGAACCCATGAGTGTCTTCAATGGAGTCTTTTTTCAAATCAGATTTTTCTCTAACACTGAAAACACAGAAGTTGTATTTCTAGTGTGCCTCTGGCTTTAACACAGCTAAACAATGTGATAAATAATGTAAAGTCAAACTGATTTGAAAATGTGTTTTTTAGCCATTTTTGTGATTCCATAAGGAAAGCTTGCTCTTTAATATTGGAGTCGCACACTGTTAACTCCACAATGCTCCACCCAATTAACCACACACACATCTGTGTCCTTATTTGTCCTGGTTCGCCGCTGAACCCAACAAGCACACACATTGGCCTTATTGTCTTCGGACGCTCCGTCTTTGCTGAGACACCGAGCATGTGGTCAGTGGGTGAGTGACAGAGAGGAAGGGGAGGGAGCAGCGCTGCCTATAAATCAAAGATTGGTGCAACATTTTGGAAACATAATGATGCAGCAAGGATAGCGTGACAAGTAGTATATGAAATTACCATATGGCTCAAGTACTGAGAAGTCAGCTACACCACCGGGTGAGTCATTCTGCTGATTTGTGATTTGTGTGTGAAAAGGGAAGTGCCTAAAACCTCATCTTTCTAAAAAAAGGTAGGAAATTTACTTTAAGACATTTTCTGTCATGTCTTTTTTTATATCTTTAAAAAAACGTAGAAAACCTACAGTCAGAAAAGTTCTGTCATCTCATGTCTTAATTACTGTTGACAAAACCTGAAAAAGTATGTCCTGAAGCGTCACACCAAATCCTCTGGTATTCTTCCTTGAAAGCCCTGAGGGAAGCAGGGGTGTGTTCAGGCCTGTCGTATCAATGCGGAAGTAGCTGTGACAGGTCCAGGAAGGCAGACAAAGGTGTGGCCTCGCCATGACAGCAACACAGTGTGCAGGTAGATAAGACACAGTGTGATAACAGCACTGATCTTCTCTACTAGAGTGACTGCCTTCACTTGGACAATGGAGCAAACGGTCCTGTTGTTGATCCTCATACTGTATGCATCTCCAGAGCTTCAAGGTAAGGCTTATTGATAAAAACATTATCATGTATTTCTATTAAAACAACTTTCATTTAAGGTTCCTAACTCCTGAAGGTAAATGAAATGAGTGCTGTAACCTCACCTGATCTGAACCTGGTTGTTATATTGTAGCACAGCTGAATGTGGCAGTTCTGTAAAGACTAAAAGACACTATATGGATGTTAATTGCACAGTGCGATGAACGGTGTGTTGTTTTGTGACATGTACATTGGACTTATTGCAAATGCTTTTGGACGTACTCCTGCACAGTGACTGGGGGTCTCTGTCCACTCTGATGTGAACATACACAGTATATATATATCACTGCTTTATGAGGCAAGTGAGAAACTTTAGTTTTACTTCCTCATGTTGCTCATATTGGGACACACAGGGAGCTGTTTTTAGGTCAAATAAATTATCTAACTTGTTGCTACATACTGTACCTGCATGATACACTGAATCATGACTCAAGGTGACAGTCGTTTCCTTTCAAGAAGTTTCCTCTGACTTCAAAAAACCACAGCTCAGACAAAAGTTCATAGGCCCATGTATGTATGTTTTTTCTCTGTTTCTGTAACTTATAGGAAACAGAATACTTCCATTGAAGTCTGTATTTGTAGAAAATGTCAACAATTAAGATGACAGTGTACAGAAAAACAAGTCCTTATACATACACTACCAGTCAAATGTTTGGACACACCTTCTCAATTAATGGTTTTTATTTATTCTAATTATTTTAAACATTGTAGATTAATAATAGAGACATCACAACTATGAAATAACCTGGTTTTGTCATAATCTGGATTACAACAGTAGTCATATAGGGCTATCCATTCTATACTAACCCTACCTCTGAACAACACAAGTCAAACACATTAAGAAGCAAGTCATTCTACAAATGAACTCTTGACAAGGCTCATGTTAGTTAGAAACCATTCCAGGAGACCACTTCATGAAGCAGACTAAGAGAATACCAAGAGTTTGCAAAGCTGTCATGAAGGAAAAAGGGGGCTACTTTACAGAATCTAAAATATAAAACAGATTCTGCTTTGTTTAAGACTTTCTGGAGAATTAAATAATTCAATATATGTTCTTTCATAGTTTTGATGTCTTTGTTATTAATCTACAGTGTTAACAATAATTCAAGTAAATACAAACCCTGACTGGTAGTGTAGATGAACCAAATAAATGGGCTGTATTTTCTATGGCCCTTTCTCTCTTCTGACTTCTTAAACACTTACAAATACATGTTACAATCACCCATTCACACCACATTCATACACAGATGGCAGAGGCAGCTAAGTGTTAACTTACAGAATGTCTGGAAGAGTTCAGAAATCAGTATGGAATAACCCTGATTTGAAATTACAGCTGCAATGTGTCTCAGCATGCTCCCCACCATTCTTTCACAATGCTGCCACTGTTGATGCAGCAAATCAAGTAGCTGATCTGTGTTAGATGGTTTGCAAAGGGTTCACCAAGTCGGTGTCTCGATAAGGAAAATTAAGTGCACCTTCTTTTTTAATTCATTACACTCTGGACTTAAATTGTTTGTTCCATTGTTCCATGCAGAGCTGCTGATTCAAGGAAGTGATCTCTGAATTTTTCTCTGAGCTGTTGTGACGGAGTGGCACCGTCACTAACAGCGGGCAGCGCGCACACATAGACACAAACACAAACACACGCACCAAACTTTTCACGTTCCTAACAACAGTTCATTCATATCGGTTCACACGCCAACATCGTTCTTTCCCTCTCCGTTCAGAGTTTCTCAGGGTGCACACTTTGAAGCTATAACATTGTTTAAACACACCTTGTCTTTGTCTTTGGGTTGCTACACTTACCGTCTCGAGCTCAACCAGGTCGTGTCCGGAATGCACAAACCGAGCGCATCTGGTGCGCACCCTATATGGATGTAAGGCGGCCAAAAGTGGCCACGTGACCGTGTTTAATTAATCTTTTCGTTTGTTTTAAATGATGTGTTTGAAATAGGTAAGGAAAATACCTGTGGACATGTTTGCATTACTCTTTTGATTGTGTGTAAGGTTAATCACCTTGAAATGACCTTAATAGTGGAATATAATTGTTTGGGTAAAATTATGCAACTTCCAACGCCCAGTGGGAGGGGCTACACACTTTATAAGAGAGGCCAGTTTTGGTTTTTAATGAACCGCTGTTTTCTTTTGTGTCAAGTGAGTAACTGTAGTACTCAGGCGACACTTATGTATTGACAAGAACAATTGTACATTATATTCTGTTTTTTTCACTTTCGTAAATTTTTTTTTTCTATTGCACTGTGGAGGCCGGCAGCCAATAAAACTATCAAAATTAAGTCTTTCGACTACGCCTGGGTTTTTCCCACATTATTTTGAGTCCGGAAGGAGAACCCCGCGACAGCTGTGGTGAAATAGTTTCTTGACCCTGAATTAAGTAAAATCTGGAAAAGATGAGGTGGATGATGGGGACAAATAAATTCAGGGGGGGCATTTAGAACATAAAGACCTCCTACAGTCTTATTAATTTGACAAATAAAATGCAGTAATGTAAGACTGTGTCATATGAAGCTAAATAAAGAGATCTCATTCAAAAGTTTCTCTGTAAAGAAGTTACAATGTTACAAAGTTCCAATGTCATTTAGCAGACCCTTTTATCCAAAGCGACGTACATACGAGAGCAAGGACAACACAAGCAAAGATCTAGACAAGAGGAAACAAGATCAGTAAGAGTAACAAAGTGCTTCAAGTCCATCTGGGTGCAGGTACTGCCAAGCAGTGTAAAGGCAATGCACAAAAATAAGTAAAGATTTTTTATTTATTTTTTTGTGACATAATAGTCTCATCACAAGAAGTAGAATGGACATGCCCCAACCTTGTAACATGACATTTGTCAGAGGGTGAGACACTGAGAAAAATACTAGATAAAAATGATTCTTGGACGGGAATATTTCGTGACATTTGACCTTAACATTTAGTGACAGTTACATTTGAATCCACTGCAAGCTGAAACTTTGATAAAATCAAGTCCTTATGCATCATAGTTTCCATATTGAAGAGTCTGATATCAGAGCAGTCTTTCGTTTACAAAGGTAAAGGTTTGACATCCAACAATGGTTGGGATGCAATGACCTACATTCATTTTTCAATGTAGTATAAAGGACTGCATGGGTCATGCTAAACACAACATACTCAGCATACACTTATAAAATAACTCTAGATTATATTTGTCACATACCTTATTTACAAATGAGCGTATACTTTTTCAAAAAGTTATACTGTATTACTTTATGGGGCGCTGTTTCTAAAGTTGTTCACACTGAAAATTACAGCAACAATTCTCCACATTTATCTCTGAAACGTCATAAAAACATGGTGTGATCTTCTTCACATTAAGTATTGTTGTGAAAAATAAGTTAAAATCAATGTTAAAACCAAAAGCTAAATATAAATATACATTTTAAATATAAACCTAAATGTTCAATGTTAAATCTAAATTTTAAATCTAGATCTAAATGTAAAAATTTAAATATAAATGTTAAATATAAATCTAAATGTGAAATTTTAAATCTAAATGTTAAATGTCAAATCTAAATGTTAAATAGAAATATGAATGTTAAATTTGAAATCTAAATGTTCAAAATAAATATGAATGTTAACTTTTAAATCTATCTGTTAAATATAAATGTGAATGTTAAATGTTAAATATCAATGTTAAATGTTGCTCTGTGATCCTACATTTTTAGCTGGTATGCAAATTCACACTGTCGGCTACCGTAAATACCAAAATAAAAGCTTTATAAAGACATACAGACTTAGCAATAGCAGCTTAGCTTGTCTCCACCATAGACTGGTTAAGTACTGTCTCATTGTTCAATCTTGGTATTGCGAAGTCCGTGTGACTTTTTAAAATTCTCACTACGTGTTTATGATGTTAAGGAGCTAAATGTGGAGAATTGTTGCTGTTATTTTCAGTGTGCACAGCTTTTCAAACAGCACCCCTTATTACTAATTCCTATTTTATCTACAGTAAATAAATAAATATTTCTCTGACTGTGTTGATGGTGAGACATCTTACTCATGTTGAACTGGATGTTTTGCAACCATATAAGATATCTTGTCTTGTCTGTGTCTCAACAGTGAGCCATGGTCATACCTTTGGAGAGGGGACAGACTTTGAGGTGGTTCGACCTGTTAAAATACACGCCATAAGAAAGAGACATATAGAGGTATATTATTATTTCTTTCAATTTGACTGTCATTTATGCTGTTCTCAAATCAAGCTATGAGAAAAGGTCTCATCAAATTAAATAAGTAACCCATCTTTTTTACTTCTTTAGCAGAGTCTCAGGCCTGAAACTGTTAATTATGCAATCACTCTGGGAGGAAGAGACATTGAAATGCAACTTCAGAAAAATAAGTAAGTTCTTACCGTCGTTTAGTCATGCCACTGTCATCAGGGACACTGCTGTATTATAATTAGACATGTCATGTTTTTCTCTTTTGGTCATGCAGACTTATAAAACATCTGAATTTCAGTTTTTCAATTTTACACATTTAAGAAAATCACAGATTACCTGCTTTTGGTTCATTTAATCACGATGTCTAACATGATTCAAATTCTGGTTTTACACCCTTCTTTCTTTTTCTCAGATGTGTTTTTTTATGTTAGTGGTGATATATTTGTTGTTAGTCATGACATGATTTTTGTCTTTTGATCATGCAGATTTATGAAACATCTGAACTGGATTTTTTGAGATTACAAATTTAAGAAAGTCCCTGATGTCAGAGCACAGGAAGTGTATAAAAGAAAACATATGACTGCAAAGTACAATTAAAATGTCCTCATAAACACTTTTCATCATCAGTGAATTACTAACCAAAGAGTACACTGAGACATACTACCAAGAAGATGGGGCCCGGGTCACTGCAACTCCTAATGACATTGTAAGTGCTTCAGTTGTGTTCTTTGACAAGAAAATTATCCTCTGAGAATAAAGACAAAGAAACAAATGTTCTTCTTTCATAACCCTGTCATCATCTTTATGTCTGTGTCAGGACCATTGCTATTATCATGGGAGGATTTTGCATGACACTGAGTCATCTGTTAGCATCAGCACTTGTGATGGACTCAGGTGAGCTCTCAAACCTTTACACTTTACTTTCTCTGTGCTATCCTCAAAGGAAAGATATACATATATAAACTGTATATATGTATGTGTATGTGTGTGTGTTTGCATCTTATGACATGGACAGTCAACAAACTGAAGAGCACAAACTGATGCAGTGCCTCAAAGCAATGTCTGTTGAATCAAACTCTAACTGTGATTTTGATTTAGGGGTTACTTCAGAACCTCTGAACAGAGATACCAGATTGAGCCCCTCTCTGGTAGCGATGAGGGAGACCATGCTGTGACCACATTGAATGAGAGGAACTACACACCTGCAGTGTGTGGAGTTACCAACACCAGTTGGAGTACTGACTTCGAACCACCAACAAGCCGCAGCCGATCCAGATCAGGGGTAACACCGTGCTGTCAAAGCATCTCACATTATTCAGGATTATAGGCAAAGAGAAAACCACAGCACACCATTTAAGTCATTACATGGTCCACAGAGACATATTGGATCAATTTTACCCCAAAAATTGATGTGAAAAGACACTACAAGCTTTTAAAAACTGTTTTATTCATTTGTTTTTCAGAGAATATCTCTGCTTCAGCAACAAAAGTACATTGAGCTCTTCCTTGTTGCTGATAACCGTGAGGTAAGAAATTCACAATGAAATATCTGTGAAAACCACAAAGTTCAGGACAAATGTTTCACAAGGCATAGAATGAATGTATCATTTGTAGTATTGTTTTGGTCTGAACTTATTATCATGCTCTTTTAGTTTTTGAAGATGAAGCGAGATCAGACAGCGCTGAGAAAGAGAATGTTTGAAATTGTTAACTTCGTGAATTTGGTAAGTCAGTGTTTTTTCTCTTCAACCCTTATTAACTGTTTAATAGCAGTTGAATGCTGCGTTAAAGTTTTGTGATGTTATCCAGTATATATTTGTTTTGTATCATTACAGAAAAATAATGTACATGAGTAAACGTTCTCATGCTTTGTTTCTGATGGTGTCACTTGCAGGCTTACAAGTCCCTGAATACCTTTATTGCTCTGGTGGGATTGGAGATCTGGTCAAACAGGGACTTTATTAAAGTGACCCCGCCTGCTGGGGCTAACCTGAATGCTTTCAGGGAGTGGAGAAACTCCGACCTGATCAAAAGGAAAAAACATGACATGGCTCATCTGATCAGGTTTGAATACTCTCTCTGTAAAGGAAAATGTTCTTCAAACATTCATTACACACTGACATGGAGTCCCTCAACATTCACTTGGCATGTAGTCAGATTTAACCTGGAACGAATTCAAAAAAATCAACCACACATCAATTGTTCATCCATTAAGCAATCTTCCATCCATCCTTCCTTTAATTAATCATCCATCCATCCATCCATCCATCCATCCATCCATCCATCCATCCATCCATCCATCCATCCATCCATCCATCCATCCAACCATCCATCCATCCATCCATCCATCCATCCATCTTTTAATTAATCAATCATCCATCCCATCCATCCATCAATCCATCCATCAATCTGACCGATTAATCATCCTTCTGTCCATCCATTAATCCATCAATACGTTCATCCATGATCCATCCTTAATCCATCCATCCATCCATCCATCCATCCATCCATCCATCCATCCATTTATCCATCCATCCATCCATTAATATATAATTTGTCATCAATCTATCCATCAATCATCCATCATCCATCCATCTATCCATCCATCTACCCATCCATACAACCATCATCCATCATCCATACATCCATCCATTGACTATCATGGAACATACATCCATTATTTGTCATCCATCTATCCATCAAACATCTATTATCCAAAATCCATCAATCCATTGATTCATCATTCATCCAACAATAATCTATCCATTCATAATCACTCCATCATCAATCAATCAATCAATCCATCCATCCATCCATCCATCCATCCATCCATCCATCCATCCATCCATCCATCCATCCATCCATCCATCCAACCATCCAACCATCCATCCATCCATCCATCCATCCTGCCAAAATTCACCCATCAATCCGTTCATCCATCTACCCATTTGTTTTTGCAACAGTTTATGTTTTGTTGTTTTTTGTTTGTTTGTGTTTAAGAGTTTCTCATGGGTTATTATGTGTCTTTCAGTGCTATTGACTTTGAGGGAGCAACTGTGGGGCTGGCTTATATTGGGACACTCTGCTCAGGTCACTCTGTTGGAGTAGTACAGGTAAGGTGTTTTGTTAACACAGACAGACTTGCCCCGTCCCAAGTGGAGGCTGTATACACAACCAAATGTCTTAGGTCATCAGTTCCTAACCTGCTGAGACTATCAAAAAAAGATCTGTATGTATTAACTAAAAGCACGACAACACACTTGCTGGAGGTTTATAAACTGTGTGTAACTGCATAAAGATAATCAAGCTCATGGGTACTTAAAGAAACGATACATTTTTGACAGCAGTTATAGACATGGATCTAGACAGAGAAAGACAAGAGATGACATATCGTATCAAATTTCAAACATACATTAATCCACTGCCATGTGGAGGGGAGTGCTGGTGTTTCCCTCCTCTCTGGATTGAGGCTGCTTCCTTTGCTTGTAAGGTCTCAGGATCATGAAAGATATGAAGCATACCTGCATGTTGAGACCTGTTCCATTAAACAGTGGGGTGTGCTGATAAAGCCAAGAGCAACAAATACAAAAAAGAGAAACCATCTTGCATGAGTGTAGCATGGCTGTGTCTGTTTTCTTGTTTGAATGTGACTGTTGTGGATCCCAGTGCTGTTTGGGGTGAAACCACACTGTGTTTCTTCTTTCTTCTTCTTCTTCTCCTTTTGAAATGCTGTGCCTTGATTCCATTGGAATTATTATGTGGTCAATCCTTTGCTGGCTGTGGTTGTCTACAGGAAGTGGCCCTGTCTGGGTCAAAGCCATGCATTGGCCCAAAGGAGCAGGTGGGCAAGGCCAGCCATTCAGCTCTGATAGCTCAGCAGGCTGACAATCACACACAGGTGGAACTAGGTCTGGGCTCAGGATTTAGATAAGGCCCTACCCTATTTCTCCTTACCCTGAAAGGAAGTGTAGCAGAGCAGTCACCCCCAGAAAGCCTTTGGGAAGGGCAGCCAGTGACAAAGCCACCCAGCACGTCACATAGCAAGGACAGCAGACTCAACCACGACTCAGGGTTTACTAGCTTCCTTTTTCTTGGACTCCAACAGAATCAGCCACAGTTTCATTAGTGAAAGACTTGTGGCACAGACAGGTCATGTGCCAATGTTGCACTCAGAGGCTGTTTCCGAAATGGCCTGCTACATACTACTTACTAATGTATTAGGCAGTAGGTATTGCCTACTACATACTGCGTTAGAATTTAGTATGTAGTATGACTGTTCTGTTCGATCTGTCATGTAGCATGCTGGGCCAGACGTTGCTGGATTTCCGGTTTCGGAAAGCGGAAGTAAACAACGGTGAAGCTGATAAATAAAATGCTTATTTAGCATCCATTTATGATTTAAAAAGTTAGGAAGTAGTTTATATGTAATTTGATAACTTTCAAAGCACCCAAAAACGAATTTCCCCCCGTCAAAAAATAAGGAAAAAGAAAAAGCAGAACGAGCGCTGTGCATTGTGGGAAACAGTACGCGAGGCAGACTGGTCTGATGCATGCTGAGATATTTTCCCGAATCAGTAGACATCCGGGGAGTTTTGGCTTACTGCAGAATTTGCTCTCGTTCACATACTACTTACTACATACTGAATTTTGGACAAATCAGTACGTACTGCTAGTATAGTAGGCGATTTCGGAAACAGCCAGAGTCTCTGTTTCCAGTATTATCTCATCCCCCAAGGATGGCGGTCTCAGACCAATTCTAGACGTCAGGGGTCTTCACCTGTTTCACAGGCTCCTGTGATTCAAGATCCTGACAATTCTCAAGATTTAAAAACTGCTTTGCTGCTGTAGTTCTTTTCCTAAACTTGGAGAAAAGCAAACTTATTCCACACCAAGTCCCCAAGTTTTCTGGATATGACTTTAGTCCAGTTATTGTAACCTTATATTAAAAGAGGAAGTGAACTCTATCTCATGGCAATGTTTCACATTTGAAATTTCAGCACTGTATGGAGGAACTTGTCTAGACTCTGTCATTAGAAAGAGGAACTTAATGTTACTGAGTTTAGTTAATTAGGAAACATGGCAGACTGGTGAAACCAAAATCTTATGAGTTAGCTGGCAAATCTGCTGCATGTTGCACACCCCCTTTAGACAAATATAAAATGGTCATGTCTAACTCAAAGAGTTCTCTTGATGTAACAGGTGGTTATCTTTTTTCAGGATCACACTGAGAGGGCAATTGCAGTGGGAGCAACTCTGGCTCATGAGATGGGCCATAACCTGGGCATGGACCATGACGACTCCAGTGGCTGTGCTTGTGGAGGGGATAGCTGCATCATGGCGGCAGCACTTAGGTAAGAATATCATTCTGAAGCCTCAATCACAAGGTGCTTTGAACAAAGTAGATCAGATGATGGCTGGAAGAATAAGAAGGATTCAAATTCAAATCACTATCATAAGTAAGGGAGTGTACTGTTAATCTTTATAAGCAATGGAAAGCATGACTCGTAGAGTTGCGTGAAGTCTGAGAAAGTCCCTTCAATTATATTAGTTAATGATAGTATTGGCTTTGGGCTGAAAAGGTCCAGTTTGAAAGATGAGTGGTCTGTTTGTTTGTGTGTTTGTGTGTGTGTGTGTGTGTGTGTGTGTGTGTGTGTGTGTGTGTGTGTGTGTGTGTGTGTGTGTGTGTGTGTGTGTGTGTGTGTGTGAGTGTGTTGGAAAAAAGTGAGCTCACCAGATATCAGATGTATCCAACCCCTTATCAGCCCAATGTCATGGACTATATTAGCTGCTACTAGCATAATGCAGCATTTCTGACTTTACTGCAGGGACTTCGATCCTTTTTCTTTTGAGTCTTACAATATTATAGGACTACAAAGATCAATCAACACTCTCAACTGAGAACATTGTAGCATATAACATGTGAAGAAATTAAATTATTTTGCTGCTCTGATGTCAAGGTTTAATGAAATGTTTAATGATATTAGTGCTTGCAGTAGGTTCATACAGTAAATTCTGAATTCAATAATATTTTGTTTTAGACTAGACTTTAGACTTTAGACTTTATTGTACCCTTGGGGAAATTCTTTTCCACAGCACCTTTCTGCATTTCCACAGACATAGACAAACACAAGAACATTCACTGTATGCTCAACAAACTGTCCACCCAGACATCAACACTCAGACAGAGTAGTATAATTCAGCGAGGCCTTTTGTTCAGGCTCTCTTTAACAGCAGGGATCAGGCTCTTGCCAAGGCGAGCCCTTCTGCACCTCAGTGGGATGAGGTGGGTGATGTCCTGTTCTATTGAGGTTGCAATGCGTATGATGGCCCTGTGGTTTAAGTCTGTGAGGTCTGGTGTGGGGAGACCGATTATTTTAGAAGCTGTGGTGGTTATGTGTGTGAGTTTGGCCTTGTTTTTAACAGATAGCATGTTTTAGAAGCAGGTGGAGCAGTACAGGAGGATGGATTGAGTCATGCTTTGATATAGCAGCAGAAGGAGACAGGGGGCAATATGGAGTCCTTTTAGTTTACGGATGGCTGACAGTCTTTGATGGCTCCTTTTTTGAATGTCACTGGTGTGCTGGTTGAAAGTGAGTTGATTGTCCAATGTTAACTAAAAGTTATTTTCTCTCCACAGCTGGAATGTTCCCCGGTCTTTCAGTAGCTGCAGCAGTAGCAACTATGAGAAATACCTGACGAGCCGCAGCCCCAGCTGCATGCAAGACATACCTGACTACAGGAGTCTCGTGGCCCCTGCAGTCTGTGGAAACGGTTTTGTGGAGAAAGGAGAGCAGTGTGACTGTGGGACTCTTGAGGTAATCACACAGAATATTATCCAAACCCAAACTGATATTTGACCTGATTTTTCCTTGAGCCAATAAGCCCTGCTGAGAGGATCTGAGGGGTCTGCAGATGCTGTAGGGGTTGAGAAGTTCTGAGATTTATGATGGGCAAGACCATGGAGGGGTTTATAAACTATCAGGAGAAATTTGAAATGAATTCTGAGATGAACCAGATGCCAATGTAAGGATGCAATGATGGGGGTTATATGGTGACATCTTTTGGACCTTGTTAATAACCGGCCAGCAGCATTTTGAACTCATTGTAGATGGGAAATTGTTGTTTGGGAAATTCTGAAGTAGAGTGACTTACAGTAGTCCAGTCTGGTTGATATTAGCGCATGAAGGACTTTTTCTAGGTCAGAGGGTCAGAGGAAAAGCCTGATTTTGGATACGGTTCTGAGTTGAAAGAAGCTGGACCTTAAAACTAAATGTACCTGTCTATTGAAATTTAGATCACTATCACTACCTGTTTCTATTAGAATTGATTTTAAAGTCCTTTTACTTGTTTTTAAAGCTCTTCACAGCCTTGCTCCTCCATACATCACTGATCTCCTGTCATTTTACGTTCCAGCCCGATCACTGAGGTCCTCGAATGCTTCCCTTTTAAATGTTCCTCGTGTGTCTCATACGGGTACCGGCCGGAGGGCTTTCTGTTTTTATGCCCCTAGGCTGTGGAACTCTTTGCCTCTGGACATGAGAACAGCGAGCTCTCTGGGTGTTTTTAAAAGTAAACTTAAGACTTACCTTTTTAATCTAGCTTTTAATGTGGAGTAATTTATTTTAGCCCTGGACTGCATTATCAGTATCATTATTATTATTATTTTTATTATTATTTTACTAATTTATTATCATTTTTATTATTTTTATCATTATTATCTAAACCATTGTTTTAACATGTATTTGTTTATCTTATTTATTTATTGTGTTCACCTGATCTCGTTAACTCTACCTTATTTTTAACTTTTATTTCCACTCTTACTTATTTTATTAATTTTACTCTGTATTTCTTCTTTTTTCATGCCTTCTATAATTCTACCATTGCTGTTGTTTTCTTACTGTCTGTTACTCTGTGAAGCACTTTGGGCTACATGTTTCTATGTATGAAAGGTGCTATATAAATAAAGTTGAGTTGAGTTGAGTATCAAAGATGACTCACATGTTTTTTGCAAGTGGTCTTAGATGAGCTGAGACGTGGTTCCTCATTTTAATTTTTGGAAGTTGTAAGCAAGCCAGTCCTTGATAGCATGAATGCGGTCCTGTAATCAGGTCATGTCAGTCAGTTTGAGACGTGAGTGGGAGGTAGATCTGAGTATCATCAGCGTAGCACTTGCAGCGGCCGCAACCATTTCCTGCACTCTCTACTCCCCACGTTTCCTGTCTCGCTTCAACTGTACCTTCTAATACATGTATACACGCACGCTGGTGGCCTAGCGGTCAAAGTGCCTCACATATAGAAACTATAGTCCTTGTTGTAAAGGTCGCCAGTTCAACTCCCGGCCACGACCATTTCCCCCACTCTCTACTCCCCACGTTTCATGTCTCTCTTCAGTTGTACTTTCTAATGAAGGCAAAAAGTTAAAAAAAACATGTCTTTCAGATTTACTTCAGTAGTAATGTAGAGCTCAGCAGTCAGCACAACTTCTTTTAACTGGAACATTGTTTTTAATGTTGTGCAAAGCCCTGAATATGTTTATACCTGTTTTTGATTATGATGGTATTTTGATACCAGAGGCACAAAACACAAACAGGTATGAACATCTGGGTGATCTCATCACTCTGCTCTTTAAAGGGTGAATTTCAAGCATGAAACAGAAGTTTCTAGTTGTTATTGCCCTCCAATTGATCCAGCATGTAAACATCAGTTAGTTAACATTGATTACACAAAGCTATTCTCCTCACAATGGCTATCAACACTCTTCTGGGGCTTTAAGGAATCAGGTGCTGTGCATCTGAGTGTTTAATGATGAGTGTGTTGCTGTCAGATTAGAGGTCAAAATGAGCCTACTTTTAGATTTCTGCTCTGATGCTAACAATGCTGTCTGATGCTTGCAGACAATGATGGAAAAAAAACCCAAACAAACACAAAGAATAAACTGGATTGTTCTTCCTTTCAAAGCACTCAAAAACATTATCTCAGTGCTCACACTTCATGTCCTGTAAAGAATTCCAGCAGCTCCTCTTTTAAACTTGCAACTATGTCCAACCCCATAGCCAGACAGCTACAAGTTTTCTCCTGTGCCTTCTCACACTGTCTCTCAGTCTGTGTTCACCAATAACAGACAAGTAGAAACAATAAGCTAATCTGTCCTATGTTGTTCTTTTAGGAATGCACCAACCCATGCTGCAATGCCACAACATGCACTCTAAAGGAGGGTTCTCAGTGTGCTGAAGGAGAGTGCTGTGAGAGCTGTAAGGTGAGTCAAAGTGTTTGATACATGATGCTGTGCATGTTGCAACAACATATTTTGAAACTTTGTGCAAATGCAGTTATTTCCATCACACCCTCCTTACCTAGGAGGGAACTGAATACAAATTTTTGTCACAGCCCTCTTTCAAGGACTCAAGTATAAGACACTTATGATATAACTTGCTCCTGAATGGATCATTCAAAGTTCATTTTTAAATTCCTTTTGATGGATTGTGTCGGACAGATCTTGCCTCGGTCCTGGGAGTGTCGCAGGAAGCAGGATGAATGTGATCTGCCAGAGTACTGTGATGGGAAGAGGGCCACTTGTCCTGAAGATGTCTTTGCTGTGAATGGTCTTGAATGTGATGGAGGCCTGGGATACTGCTACAATGGCCAGTGTCCACAGAGGCCAAGCCAATGCACCAGGATGTATGGTTACGGTAATTGTCCACTTAGTTGTTTGTGTCCTTTCATATTACTATCTAAGACAAACAAGATAAATATTACAGTAATCACCCTTCACTCTATAAATATCCCTCTTAATATTCTGTTATCAGGTGCTACAGAGGCCCGTTCATCCTGCTATAACCAGAACAAAAGAGGTACCTACTATGCTTTCTGCAGACGTCCCTCAAAGGACCAGTACATCCCCTGCCAGATAGAGTAAGTTTCCAAGAAACACACAGTACTACTTTACTGTACTGTCGTCACTTTGTAATGGAGTCCATGTACATTTCAAATATGGAAGTAAAGTATTTGTTTAAATAGTCTCAGCAGATGTGTGTCTAACATGATCTGGTCCTGCTGGAGGTTTCTGCCTGTTAAAGGAAGTTTGTCCTTGCCAATGTAACTCACTAAAGGCTGCAAAGTGCTCTGCTCATGGTGGATTAAGATAAGATCAGACTTATATATAAGTATATTGATATAACATATCAATCAATCAATCAATCAATCAATCAATCAATCAATCAATCAATCAATCAATCAATCAATCAATCAATCAATCAATAAACAAACCAATCAATCAATCAATTTCTTTTTGCAACAAGGACTATACCGTACTCTATGTTCTATAATTAACAAAGACCCAACATCAAGACAGGATAAGATCCAGTCCCATCTTACAGACAGGAATCAGTTTGATCTCATCTTAATCCACCATGAGCAGAGCACTTTGCAGCATTTAGCAAGTTACAGTGGCAAGGACAAACTTCCTTTAACAGGCAGAAACCTCCAGCAGGACCAGACTCATGTTAGACACACATCTGCCTGAGACCGTGTTGGAGGAGGGATAGGGGGAGATGACAGATAGTAGTAGCTGTTGCTGCACGTCTGTAGACATAGAGTACGATCTAGACCTGCTCTGTTTGGAAAGTGTCTTCAGATAACATTTGTTGTGATTTTGTCCAATACAAATGAAGACTGATTGAAATGTTTACTGTAAAAATCTTATTTTTAGCAGATTAAAAGTGATTATTTGCCTGTAATAAAACATTCAGAGTCAGTATAACCCCTCTTTCCTTTTGCAGGGATGTGTTTTGTGGAAAGCTCTTTTGTCAGAATGGTCAGGAAAACCCAAACTATGGTCGAATGGTCCGGGTGGGTGATTGTAAGGCAGCTTTCTTTGGGGACCACGACAAAGACTATGGCCAGGTGGATGCTGGGACTAAATGTGGTGATGGAAAGGTAACAGCACTGTTTTTCACTCTTTGCAGCTCATTTTGTATTTGTTCATGATTACAGGTTGGATATGCATTTGGAAGGTGCAGCATATAGCCTTCTGTATGTATCAAACTAAGCAATGACTGTTTTTTTTTAAGGTTTGCAGCCAGAATGAGTGCATGGAAGTTGAGGCGGCCTACAGAAATATCAACTGTTCAGCCAAATGTCCAGGACATGCTGTAAGTAGTTCATACCTCAACACTGCTCAGGGTTCACTTTATTGTGTATTCAGAGATTATTACACACTTAGAGTCTCTCTAAATTGTAAGAGAAGATGCAAATACGAACATCTTCTGATGCATGTGTAGTAAACTGATTATTTTTTGGGGAAAAAGAAGGGGAAATATTGAAATTGTCTTATAGGTATATACGCCTGCAGGAAAAAATGATGAACATGTATTTTAATAGTAATGCACTCAAATGACCCTTGTAAAGAAGGTTATTTATATTGTGTGAGGACAAAAACAAGTCGACATGTTACAATCTATGAGATCACTGCAGTATACTTATAGCTTGTGGTTTTTATGGGACACCCCCAGGCTATTTTTTTCTACCTCAGACAGATATGGATCAAGTTAAATGCAGGCACATTTTTCAGCAGTGATGATGCTTCATGGTGCTGACATCTGATAATCAAAGGGTTTCTTCTGTGCTTCTAGGTGTGTAATCACAGGAGTGAGTGTCAGTGTGAGCCGGGTTGGATGCCTCCTCTCTGCAACTCAGAGGATGAAAGTTCAAGTTCTCTCTCAACAGGTTAGACCTTCGTTTTTCTGTTCATCCAAATAAAGTGCAGAAAGAAAAGTCTGTGTAACTAATGTTGAATTTGTACTTCTCTGCAGGAGCGACCATTGCCATTGTTCTGACAGTCATACTAGTGGTTTTAGGAATTATTGCTGGTGTGGCAGGGTTCATCTGGAAAAAACGACAGAGTCCCATTTTACCAACGTACGTCATTATCACTCTTTCTTGGAATGGCTACAGGAATGTTAACTCACCTTTAAAGTCATTAAAGTTGTCATGTTCGTATTTCTATAACAGCGCACGCACCCAGAAGAGACAGCATGAAGTGGGCCATGCTTACCGCCCACACCAAGGGACTGTTCCAAGTCAGCCTTCTCCACAGGTAGCTTACAGAACAACATGCAAAGTTTAGATATAACTTTTAGAGGAAAATAATAACCATACTTGAAATTTCAGGTTGGACCTTTAAAGCCCAAAGGAGCTCCCCCTCCTCCTCCCCCAGCAGGAAACAGACCTAAACCGCAGAGCCAGAGCTACACAGCTGCACGCCAGGTAACTCTGATTCATTACAGGTGTTCATCAGAGCAGCTCATCCGACTGTGACAAACACTAACATGCAAGAAGTATTTTATCTGGATGAATGTACAGTGGCCCTGAAGGACAAAACTAATTTACAAAAGATGAAACACTTTTACAAAGTTGGAGACAAATTTACATTTTGGAATAACATTTTTACATTTCATGAAACAAAATTACATCAGCAAAATACTTTTACCAAGTCCAAAACAAATTTTCATTTAAGAAAACAAATAAAAAACAAATAAAAAAAACACATTTACAAGCGGTGAGACAATTTTACAAACAATGGAACACTTTTACCATTCCCTGAAACAAATTTACATTCATTTTTAATGGAAAGGGAATGTGCCAAACACCGGAAGTGATCCGGTACCAAACAGAGTACCAGTACCAAACGTTGCTCCGTTTGATTTCTCTCCATCCAAACAAACTAAATGACCCCTCACTCCATCACTTCTGGACCATTTCTGGTATTTGGTACATTCCCTTTCTGTTAAAAATACATTTAAATTGTTTCAGAAATGGTAAAAGTGCTCTGCTGTTTGTAAAATTGTCTCACTGCTTGTAAAAGTGTTTTTTGATTTTGTAAATTTGTTTTCTTAAATGTGAATTTGTGTTGGCCTTGGTAAAAGTGTTTTGATTTTGTAATTTTGTTTTCTTAAATGCACATTTTTCTCCAACTTTGTAAAGGTGTTTCATCTTTTGTAAATTTCTTTTGTCCTTCAGGGCCACCATATAAATGAGATGCTTCATGCCAAACAACAAAATCATTATAAGTAATAATGATTTAATGTGTAAAGATAACTTTAAAGTTAGTAATGCATCTACATTCTGCTTTGTCTTCTAGGCTCTGAGGCCTGTTCCACCACCAAAGGTCTGACACAGTGCCACCTGCTGGTGACAAGGGGAGAATCTTTTTGTTCATAGACGGGGACTGCAGGCAATCCAGAGACACAGAGAAAAGATTATCATAAAGTTTGACTGTCTTGTTTGTTCCCTCTGCAGTTTTATTTTACTGCGGTGTTGTAATGAGCATCAGGAACATAACAGGGACAGTGGAGGGGAAGACTGAACTTCTCATTGTTATTTTTCGCTCCAGACTGAGGTCTTTTTTTTATAAACCTTATTTTTAAGGGACTTATGTGTAAGATATATTGACCTGAAGTGAGCCGCACTGTACTGTATATGATGTTGTTTTTTATTACTATGGTAAAGAATTTTGCACAAGAATGTGTTTCATTGTAAAATAGCACCCTGCTTTTCTTATTTAACCATCAGGAATATCCTGAATGTTGCTGATCATCTTTGATTTGATGATCTAAGATTTTTGCACTTTAATAGCTATAATAGAAACAGTAACTCAAAGGTTTCAAGTTTGACACATAGAGAGATTATCAGGACTTAACATCACCTAAGCCTCAAATGGTTTGTTTTGCTATGTAGCAGCATTTCTTATCTAATATCAAACAAAGCCTGACGTTTTAAAAGTTTTTACTTAAGTTTCTTAAATATACTAGCTGCATTAAATTAATCTATACATTTACAGTTTGTTTCATTTTATCAAGTTATAGTGCAAAATACTATGAATAGCTTCTCTGCAGTTTGTTATCCAACAAACACATGGGTGAATTATGAGAGCAATACATAAATGCTGTCTGCTGCAGACTCAACAGCAAAATCATCTCAACTTCAATACAATGGCATCTGTTTTATGTTATGTTAGGGTTACAGTATGTATAATAATACTTCATTTTTAAATTCAATAATAATACAAATAATAATTTACAGTCATAATAATACTTTATTTTTGTATTAAATTAACAATAATAATGTATAGCAATAAAACTAATACTTTAATAATAATCTTTAAAAAAACAAATAAAAAAGTTTTTCACAAAAAATAATTTAATAACAATTTATTTTATAACCATTTTATAATAATAATAATTATCAAAATAATAATAATAGTAATAATAGAATAAAAGTAACAATAATATAATACTTTATGTTAATTTAATTTTTAAAATGCATTGACATAATACTACATATAGTATGAAAGCATGCTGCCCAAATCAAACTTCTGATGTTGTAGGTCGTTCTCATTTTCCATACTTATACATTCTGTGCTTTCAGAATTTCACTTTCCAAACTTTTAAAGATCACTTTGAAGTTTGTAATTCACATGATCAGGTTTTGCTAATACACAATGAGAAAGGAGGCAGCGATTTATAAGTGTTGTCTAAAAGCATATTTAAATTTAGCCTATATCTTAAAAAGCAACATTAAGGGTCCTATGCATTGTGAAAGGAGGCTACACTCCAGGTGTTAGGAATCTTTGGGGAACGTTTTTAACAATTGGACCCTGAGCAAACCAGACTGGTTTAGGCTTGTTCTTGGAACGTCTGATTAAGAATGTCTACCATGTGTCATTTGAGACAACAGACCACAGAGTGGGACTGTCTTAACGGTAAAAGGACTGTTTATATTATACATGTGTTTATACTTTCTCTAGTCTTCTGACCACTCAAAGTGCTTTTACATTACATGTCACATTCACACACTGATAGCAGAGGCAGCTACACTTGAGTTCAAAATGATTAGCCCCCCAGGAATTCTTGAACATTTTCCTTAAATTCCGCCCAATGTTTGAATCATTGATAAAACTTGATATAAGCAAACATTCACCAGTGTTCTTTAGTAGCTTTGGTACATTTTGGAATGTAAAATACATTTTTAGGATAACTTTATATCAAATATAGTGAAAAATGGGGTGGTCAAAATGATTAGCCCCCATGTGAATTTTTATTTTTAAAACACACCTGAGCAGTCAGTTTGTTTCCTAACAACACCTGTAGGTCTGTTGGCTTCCTAACAACACCTGAACATTCAAACAGCATTGAGATTTACTCAAGGGACTCCAAACAGGGCACTTGAACACGTTATTGAGAGAGACTACTCTTACTAACCATGCCAAAGACAATGGAAATCAGTCTTGAGCTCAGAAAGAAGATAATTGAGGCTCATAATAAGGGGGAAGGCTAAACTGTCATTTCCAGGTGTTTTAAAGTATCTAGAATAGCTGTATGTTACATCATTGCAAAGTACAAGGAGACAAACTCTGTTGGAAACAAACCTAGGCGTGGTCAAAAACGCAAGATTTCAAGAACTTTGGAGAGGAAAGTAGTCAAAGATGTCAGCAAGAAGCCCCGGACATCTGCCAAGGTGATTGTTGCTGACCTGACCTCCTCTGGAGTTGATGTTTGAAGGAGCACAGTTGTGAGGGATCTTCATTGTACTGAAGGGGGGCTTCAGGACCATAGTCCCAGAAGAACCCCTTTACTCAAAGAGCGGCACATCAGAGCCAGACTGAGGTTTGCCAGAGAACATTTGAAAGGTAAAGATGAGTTTTGGAAGTCCATCCTTTGGTCTGATGGAACTTTTTGGGCAGATGGATGTTGTTCATGTTTGGCCAAGAAAGGGAGAGTCCTTCAACCCTTAGAACATGGTCCTCAGAATTAAACATGGTGGGGGGAGCAATTTACTGTGGGGCTGGTTTGCAGCCTCAGGCACAGGTAGCCTTGTTCTGGTGCATGGCATCATAAAAAAAGAAAGTTATGTTGACATTTTGAGGGATAATGTGAAGAACTCTGCTCTTAGCCTAGGCTTTGGTTGGCGCTGGGTCTTCCAGCAAGACAATGATCCAAAGCTTACATCAAAATTGGTCAAACAGTTCTTAAAGGACACCAAAACCAAGGTCCTGGAGTGGCCCGTACAGATCCCAGATCTATATCCTGTGAAGAATCTGTGGCGGGTGCTCAAAGTGAATGTCCATGCTCAGAAACCATGTATTTTGGACCAGCTGGAACAATTTGCATTGGAAGAATGGGCCAAAATCCCTCCAGAGACATGTGCCAACCTTGTAAAGAACTATTTGAAGAGGTTGTTATCAGGTGTGGCTCAGAAAGGGTGCACTATTGACTACTTAGGGCCAGGGGGGTAATAATTTTGGACATGCCATTTTTACCTTTTCTTGTTTCAATTCATTGCATCAATAAAATCTTCAAGTCAAACATAGTGATCATTTGTCTTTGCTATTTTGGAAACACATAAACTATAAACACTTGTTTTTAATGGTCATTTTCATGGAGAAATCAAGGGTTTTATCTGATTTCACAAGGGGGGCTAATAATTTTGACCTCAACTGTATGTAAAGAGCCCATCAGTATAACTACTGTACTCCCATTCACACTTTAATGGCACAGCTACCAGGGGCAGTTCAGGATTAAGGTATGTGGACAGAAGGACCTTGAATCGAACCCAGACCTTCCGATTGAGAGATGAACAACGCATAGAGAAACCATGGAACTTCAAAGAGACATTGTTTTTGACTTTTATTCCTCCTTTCAAGTGATACATCTATTTCATGGCCTTGCAATGAGAAAGACGGTACATTTTCAATCCTTTGGACAGCTATAATCTTTTCTTAATAACAATATTCTTACATTCTGCAAGATATATAAATGACCTAACACGAGGTCAGTATGGTGTTTGGCTCATTCAAAAAAGCCTTACCTTAAAATTTTAACATCACAGTTAGGAACCAAAATACTTAATCCTCATGAAGCAGCTACTGAATACAATGTTATGCAACATTTTAAAAATGTCAAGGATATCAAGATTAACAGTAATTACATAAAATCCTAACCATATGTGATTGAAAGTACCCCAGCTTGACTCTGTTCACCATCCACAAACACACAAACGTAGGTCTTGACATGTGTGGCCGAGGTGGCATGGCACAAACGCCTCATTTAAAAAAAGTTCACAAAAGAAGAGCGAATCTTAAAGCTTTTTTCCCCTCATCTTTTCTTAATGACAAAAAGACAACAGAATTACGGTCAGGTGTGTCGAGGCACCGGTTGAGATGGTTGTATGTACGAGTGAAAGCTGAAGAGAGGTGAGCTACCTGCAGATCAAAAAAACAAACACAGACTAGCAACTTCAGCAAGCTTTTAACCCTTCAGCATCTAAGAGAGACCAAAGGTTGAAAAAGATGCCCTGTTAGCCGTGTTTGAGATAAATACTGTTTCACCCCTGCCAGAGGGAACGAGCTTGGGTCCTGGACGGATTAGCATCGTTTAATAACTCACAATTTTTCCTTTTACAACACATCAGAGCTCAGTATCTTAATATATGAAGACACAACTGTTCAAACAAAGGGAAGGCCAAGAGGCTCATTCCACTTCTCTAGTGTAGTGTGAATACTTGTTCAGTTTCTCTGCTCTCTGAGGACGCATGACCTCTAGTGCTCAAAAACAACAACTGAAGACAAACTCTAGTCATCATGCCAGATATGCACAATGCTCAACCTGACAAGAAGAAGTGCTTTTAAGCTGTATGAGGCAGCACTGACAGGGGAAAAGCTACTCTGATCCCTTGTTTTGGTTTAGCAGAATGAGACACTTCCTAGTAATCACCACCAACACAAGCCATAACTAACACAGGACAGGCAGCAGCAACAACTATCACTCCAGATCAAGCATTAATCCTTCACTTGAATTTACCTGAACATCAAACTGAACAAAAAGCACCTTTAAGAATTCATCAAATATATGTGGACAATGTGTGAACTTACTTCTTTTTTTTCTTTCAATACATCATTAACTTTAAACTGACACACATTAACCTCCACAGTCCGTGGTTTCTCAAGTGCCAATCACTTCTTGAAGAATCTTGTAAGATCCTCACGGGGCTGTGAGGCTACAGTATTTGTACTTTTCTGAGCAAATGAAGAGAGAACAATGCAAAAACTGCAAGAAACTAACATTTCCCAGGTAACAAAGACTCAGTTCACATCATCAACTCATAAATATAAAATTCTCCTTCTTAGAACATGTATGTTTGGACTTCTGTTCACATTATACCTTTGAACAACTTCAAAATGTCTTCAGTTTGATCAATTATTACCAAAATCTCTCTATCCTGTTTATCTGTAATAAATATGATTGTTTGTCTTTCCCAGCCTTCTTTTGTTTTATCTACAAGTGTCTGCTTCTGTTCTTCCGCCCTACAGGGCTGAAAGTAAAACAGTTTGAGTAGAAAAGACAGATCGATGGGCTGACGGGAGACAGAGGCTGAGGGCTGTGAGTCAGGAGGTGTGGGTTGTTCAAAAAGAGAGAGAGGTTGGTGGTTTTGTTGCCTATCCATCAGTGCCGTTCTTGTTGGGGTTGTTGGAGTTGATTATGGTGCCGTCGGGCTGCTGGCTATCTTTGCGTGGCGGCATCCTCTCGTTTATCCTGTCAAGGCCACGCGCCTCCTCAAAGTTTCGAATCTTTCTTGTAGGAGAGAAGTCTTGAATGGCTGGAGGGCAGAGAAGACACCGAAGATTAGAGACTTTTACGCATCAGGTGCATTTCTTTCTGCAAATAGTGACTATAGGTGCATTTCGACCAAGAGTTCCAGGGCTTTTTAGTCCCTAGAACTACTTTCCCCGGAACTAAAAGGTTCCTGTGCCTCCATTGTTGTCTGTGTTTCGACCGCGCGCAGGAGTACAGGGAAGATTGTGCAAATCAGGCCAGTGACATATGAAGAAACAAAAAGAGAATGCACTACACCACCAGACCAGTAGAGGGCAGTAAAACAAAGACAAATGCAATTCATCACAGATGACACCATAGAAGCAGACGGACAGGCAGGTATCATTATGAGCAACACAACAGTTAGCCTGTTAGCATGAAGAGACTCAGCTGGTGCTGTTTTAGATGGTGCTATATTTCATCACAGATGGATTCACTGAATCAACACGTGAGAGGAGATAAGCGCGAGTAGCAACAACGTTTCAACACGGCTTTAAAATCCTTTTGAACTCAAAAAGCCGTGGCAGAGATCGGCAGGTGTTTTGGTTTAAAGCGTGACCCTGTTAACTGCCGACCTTCAGCTGGATGCATTCCTCATAAACGTCTTTAGACGATCATTAAATATCTGATGAGGTTATTTTGAAATTTTAATTAAAACTAAACTAGTTTTCATTCCCAGGAACTCCCTCTGTGTTTCAACAGCTGTGTAAACTCCACAAACACTGACACGTTCAGCTGAAGTTCTCCAGTTTACAGGGTCACTTTTAAAACCGGAACACCGGGAGAGACGCATTCACGGTGGGCTGAGAGAAGACTACTGTTACAAGCTGTTAAATCAAGAGAATCACAGCTTCCTCTTTTGAAAAGTACACACACATATACAAACAAGATAGAACAAATAAAAACTAATGAAAGAAAGAGAAATCAAGTGAATCACAGATGTGTGTGATGTTATTGTGGACGGCGGGCGGAATAAAAACACTGCGGTTAATCTACCAATCAGACACGTTTAGCATTGCAGGTCCTGCCCCCTGAAAGTCCCGGGACCTTTGAAAAACTAGCCCCCAAGCAGGGGCTTTTCAGGGGGGGATTAACTACCCCTGAACTAAATTTAGATCCTGCTTCCTCTGGTCAAAACGCATGTAGTTCCGGGGTAAAGTTCCTGCGGTGGAAAAACGCCTTATACACCTTGTTATTTAGCTTTTAATCAGCCTACATCAAAATGGAGATTTATGTGAAATGCACAAAACATTGATCAGCCGAGCACAGTTAAGATAATATGTGAATACAACACATGCATCACTTCTAGTGTTCACCAGTGGAACACAGCACAGAGGAAACACATCTCACACAGTGTAGACTTACGGTAGAGTCCAGAGCCAGCCAAGAAAACCAGAAAGAGAGGTGAGCAAACAAAAAGCAGAGTTGTAAAGGAACATACTCTTCAGTCATCGAAGACATCAAGTTACACAAAGAATGAGCACTCTACAGTGACGGTCTAAAGGGGGCTTAAAGCCACACTAACTAGGGAATGGGAGGTACTCTTGCACAACCAGATTTCTGTGACAGTGAAGGCCACGTCGTTTGTTTGTCATTCAAAACCAGAGGTACTGAAGCAGCCGTGAGAGTTATACTGAGAAACTGTTGGATGGCTAAATTAAATTAAAGATATACACTACCAGTCAAAAGTTTAAACACACCATCTCATTCAATTGTTTTTATTTATTTTAATTATTTTAAACATTGTAGATTAATACTGAAGACATCAAAACTATGAAACAATCTGGTTTTGCCATAATCTGGATTACAACAGTAGTCAAATAGGGCTATCCATTGTGTACTAACCCTACCTCTGAACAACACAACTGATGGTCTCAAACACATTAAGAAGGCAAGTCATTCTACAAATGAACTCTTGACAAGGCTCATGTTAATTAGAAACCATTCCAGGAGACCACTTCATGAAGCAGACTGAGAGAATACCAAGAGTGTGCAAAGCTGTCATGAAGGAAAAAGGGGGCTACTTTACAGAATCTAAAATATAAAACATATTCTGCTTTGTTTAACACTTTTTTGTTCATTAAATAATTCCATATATGTTCTTTCATAGTTTTGATGTCTTCAGTATTAATCTACAGTGTTTAAAATAACTAAAATAAATACAAACCCTTGAATGAGAAGGTGTGTCCAAACTTTTGACTGGTAGTGTATTGATACCCATGTTTAGTTTGAGGAGACAAAAAGAAAGACATTGGTGTGATGTTGAGAATGAATACTACAGGGTCCGCTGGAATACCTTAAAGCCATTAGTGACAAGCAGATCATGCTAGCATGCTAACCAAGAAAAACAAAGTACTCATCTCAAAGTAATAAATACTGATTCAACGGTTGGATTAAAAAAAATGACGTCATTTGAAAGCATTTGAGATAGTGATTAATACGGTTATACAGACTTTATTTAATTATTCAAAGTGAAATATGTAAAATTGTTGCTCATGGTCAAGTTGCTCTACTTCTTGACTTTGAGTTGAGACACTTCAAGCAGCAGAATAATTCATTGTTATATTTTTTGGCTAATTTTAAGCATTAGAGAATTGATGATGAATGCAAACAAAGCATTAATAGTATGAGAATAAAATCATATATTACATCAGAATTAATGACTTGAAATAAATGTCTCTCCTGCCTGCACATACGGTCCCTTTGCTTCTCTCTGAGATCAAACTTTGAATCTGTTGATGTGCATTGAGGCCACCATGACTCAGTCTTGACACATTTGCTTTTCTCACAGCTCAGGACTTTTGGTTCACTCTAACCCAAAAGGTGTAGACGGTGAAGCAACAGCAAAAAGGTGTAACGAGATTAGCTTCTGAAAATATCCTTGGCAGGGATGTCCCTGGTCTTATCCCAGCCAAGTCTTAGCAGGCTTTTCTCTTTGTGGCAAGACACACTTAGCAAGAAAGAAAGAGCCCACATGGATTCAGCTGGGGAAAGTATGCCAGTACGTTCAGAGCAGGGTCAGATCTGCAAATACTAACAAAAGCTTGTCAAGTGAAAAGCCTGATTTAAGACTGGTGACAATTTGTGTCTAATAATGTGTGTATCTTCAATATAACCTTTTACTGCATTGCTTTGTCATCATGTTTCTTTGTTGAAACACATTAAGTGTGATCAAATAGACACTGGTAATGCAAGAGCAACAACCATTAAGTCATATAAAAAACACAGGTGAAAAGATGAAACTGTGGGGACACTACAGGAAGACTAAAATCAAGAAAAAGGATGCATTAAAATGTGGGACTGTGTTTAAAGGGGTGAACAACACACAACAATAAAAGACGAGGCGCACAGCCGTCCGTACCTTTTGCTTTAGCTGCCTCGTCTGTAGCTATTTTAATCAGGGTTTGAAAGGGGGACAAAAGGGAGTCATCAAAAGCAGCCAGAGACAGAAAATACAACAGTAATATCAGAGTGTAAACCCTTCTGTGACAACCAGGTGATATGTAGGCCAACAGACACACCACACATGAAGAAATCACAGCACCTGCAAAAATCTCCTCACAACACGGAAGAGACGGGAAAGCCTGTTTGAGATTTAAAATAGTGTCGGTGTTAAAGGGTCACGGGGACTTAGGTAGGAAGCTGTGGATGGGGGGAGGCAGGTGGGTGGGGATTTGGATGAGTACTAAGAGTCTAAGACCATGATGAGATGAGCAACAATGACTGGGCAGAATGACGTTTCTCTACAGGTGAACAGAAAAGTTCAAGTTGGTGTTTACAAATAAACTTACTTCTACTTTAACTTCACAAACACATGTATTATTATTATTATTATTATTATTATTATCATTATTATTATTATTATTATTATTATTATTATTATTATAATTATTATTATGTATTACCGTAATAATAATAATAATAATAATAATAATAATGACAATAATAATAATAATAATAATAATAATAATAATAATTATTATTATTATTATTATTATTAATATTCATTATTATTATTATTATTTTCGTTATGTATTGTATTATTATTACTAATGTATTATTTGTATTTATTATTATTATTATTATTATTATTATTATTATTATTATTATTATTATTATTATAAAGTTAGCTTCAATACAAATCAGGATAAACTATATAATTCTAACTGTGTAAAATGAGTTGTGTTGAGCTGAACATGTTTCATACTTTCATTTAAAAACACTGTTTTTTGGGACATTTTGGCCTTTAATGGATTGGACATCTGAAGAGAGGCAGGAAATGTTGGGAGTAGAGAGTGGGGGAAGACATGCGGCAAATGGTCGAGGGCGGGAGTCAAACCTGTGACCGCCAAGACAAGGACTATAGCCTCTGGACATGGGGCGTGTGCTTAGACCACTGCCAATGGCACCCGTCTTGCTATTTTGTAGCTCCAAATATTGAATCCATGATGTGGATGGATGGATCAAGATCTTTAATACCAGAAACAACCTAATTATCTTCTCATTTAATATGCTGGTGTGTGAATCATCTAATTCTATCACCAAATCAGTAAAAACATCCGACCCAATAAAACTCACTGAGCCTGGATGAACCATGGATTTATCTGTTTTAGTGGCGCAGTAGGAGTTGTTTTTTTTTTGGTGACTGTAATGGTGGTAGAGTGGATCATACATAGGATCCAAAGATTGTAACATGCAGCATCTTTTGTGTTTTATTAAACCGAAGGCTTCTTACAAACAATCGGTGGAGTTTTCGTGCTCTCATCAATCCCTGCAAAAAACATTCACCCTCCCCAGTGTCCGCTCCTCCTATCTGACCTGCCCATATACACATTAGCTGCTGCCAAACTATCAACCTATCAAACTGAGTATTGAAATATGTTAATAACACCTGAGGCATCACACTTAATCCAATATTTACCTTCAATGGATTAAAAATATAGTAATTAATTAAAGTCAAAATAATGAAATATATGAAATGATAGCTCCAACGGTGACACTTCTGGTTGTTGGGAAGTAGAAACATGACTAGTAGTTGTTTTTTAATTCATGCATTGTTCTCCCAGAAACAACACAAGCTGCAGAATCTAGAGCAGATGTGTAAAGTATACAATGACCTGCTCTCCATTGTTCAAAGCTGAGCCTCGGGGGAGAAGTCGTGGATAATGACATTCTCCGAAAGGTCATGAACAGGTTTCTCTTTCTATGTCTCTCCGACTTCTATGGGAAACTCAAGCGTGGCAAACTGCGACACGCAGCATGTCCTCTGAAGGACGAGGCGGTGACCTTTAGATCAGAAGGTCAGTACCTAGCTCCAGGTGACAAACCACCCAGCCCACAGCTTCATACTGTATGTGAGGGAGCCGGTCAAAGCTGAGCCGGTGCACCCTGTGGAGGGCTTGCTGTCATTGATCTGGGAGGTTTCAAAGGGGACACTCAGATTTTGGAGGCTCCTCTGATTTAAGGACAGGTAGCTCCAGTGCCTCTACACGAGGGGAGTCAACAACGTAAAGTCACCATTCAAGGTACAGACAATCATCTTACTCTAAATGATGAACTAAGACTTTGTTAGAGTTAAAACTGACATGTTGTGTATGGTTGTACTTCCCAGAATGCCTTTTTTATTCCCATTTCTGCTCTCCTGTTTTAAAGATATGATGGAAGAGGTTTGGTCGCACACTCAAAGAACTATGACGTTAAACAAACTGTTGTTTTGTGTAAAGTCCCGAACACAGACTGATACACAATAATCTCAAACAGCTGTTTAAATATGAGGCTGATCTATGGGGGAGCTGTGCTACAGCTTCATCCCATGATCTGTTGGGACAACATATAAACTGGGATGGATTGAGTGTCCGGGGTTGTTTGGTGTTCTCAAACCACAATTCTACAAGTTGATGTGCAGCTGGTTACTTCTCATGTCATTTTGCATTATGTTAGTTTAGGATGGTTGCAAAGAAACACGAGATGTGGTATTGGGCGACTTAATGTTAGTATTGCTGATACAGTCAAAGATTAGAAACTTAAAGGAGAGAGGTTGGGTGGGATGCTACTGTGTGTGTAGAGAGGAAAGATGCAGGTGTAGTGTGTGTTTGTGTGATGGAGGGTGTGTGTGTGGGAGGGATGAATAACAAAGGTTAAAGGAAGAAGGGTGAACAAATTTAAGTCCTTGAAATATGTTTTTGGGGGAATCAGTGCTCTTAAAACTGACGTAATAAAAAAACCTTAAATAATTAAATAATACAAATTATAGAGAACTTGAATCCTAGAATCAAAAATGTATCTAAGAAATCAGCAGAACGTCATTTAAATTTTACATTGTAAACACAAATTAAATATGATAACCTGAATACTTATGGAGCAGAGATCATGAGGTCTCAGACAAGATATCATGAACATGGAGGAAAAGCCCATTAAGTGTAAGCAAGGCAGTTTGGCCCAAATAATATTTAACCCTCAAAGACTTAGACCATTTTTGGGGGCGCCAGACTCTCCTGAATTCATTTTGAATATGCTGAATGAGACAAATATGGTATCAACGTGAAGCCGAGAATGTCCGCTGTTATTGAATTTTTAAAGCTTGTTGATAGGATTAGGGGTTCAAAAGTTATCACACATTTAAGAACAAGCAGCCGCCGGCAGCTGTCTAAGTCTTTGAGGGCTACTGAAACCGAAGGCAAAGCCCCTCTGAAGATCCCTGAAAATATTACAGTGACTCCTCAGCAATATATACATTTTACTCCCCTCTAAAGTCCTGAACTTAAACGATGAGGACAAGGAATCTATCAGAAGAAATGTATAACATCTGAATGACTGGAAGCTTTGTCACTCTCAAATAAATCCCCAGGTGAGGTCAAAAATAATTTCTAAAAGATTAGAAAGATTCCCAATTCCCTCAAAAAGGCCTCTGACCAGTTAGGATGGCGTCACATCTTTAAAGTGCTGATACAGTTGTCTTTGACACATAACTTACAGATTTAATAAGAGCTTTGCATAGACCTCTCAAAGCAAGAAACCCCCACACTCTTTATGAGAGGGGCTCATGGGTCATACCAGACGACAACTTCCAGAGAGTAAACAAAAGGTCAGAATTACAAACATTTATCACACTTACCAGTTTGTAAGGTCTGCTTTCCACCTGACAGCACACCCATAGGAAGAGTCCCTGTTGGGGTCAGGCCCTTGAGCTGTAATACACTTTCACTTTCTTCCCTGGAGTCAAAAAAAGAACACAGAAACAAAAAGAGAATCTTAGCAAACACAGTCAGTACCGGGTGCTAATGAGGCTGTTCAATTACAAAGGTCAGAAACTGAACCCTTCCTGTATGTTTACTCTGTACCCACTTTGAGTCTTTATCAGTAATGTGAATGAAAGGGGACAGAAATAGCAGGAAAATATACAAATTAAAAATGTAACTAAGTATTTAAGTATAACAACATGTGCACCCTAATCTCAATCTGTTTGTTTAATGACAATAAATAGTTGGTTTTATTAAGTTGCATATCCAAATACAGGGAATATCAAATTAGTGTGGGACTTGGGGTCCTACTCATAGACTGTATAAATAATGGACGCAGTACCCGTGACGTCACCCATCTGTTCCTGAGCGCTGTTTTGAAGCATATCGTCGGCGGGAGCCATATTGGAAATGCTGAACTCAAACAAGCTTAGTGTGAGGTAAAGAGGCAGGGTTTGAGCCTCCTGGAGTCAAGTCAGTCATGTCCTTATTTGGGCAAAAACTGGTAATCTTAATATCTTCTGAAGCATTGCAATAGAAAAAAACTCAGGTCCTGGTTCCGAAACTGAGTCAGTGACAACTTGTGCCAATTAAACAGCTGAAGGAATAACTCTACGTGCTGCCTCCAAAAGTAAACTAACCTTAAAGTTAACACACTTAAATGTGCACATCATCACTTGGGGTAGAGTTAAACATCCTGATGGACAATGATAGAGTTACTCTGGGTGGATGAAGTCCCTCCATTATCCAAAGCTGTGTTTTGGGCTAACATGAATCAAACCAATCAGAGCTTTAATTCCCTTTAAGTCCCATAGCAGATTCCAGCCTTTAGGCTTAAATAGACAGGACTTGGGTCTGAATATCTAACTTTCTCCTTCCACTGTGCCCCTATGCCCACTGTAGAAAGACACACACAATGCTTTGCATGAGTTTTGTTGATGCATGGACCGATTTTATGGTCAGAGATGAACAGAAAAGATGGAGGACTTTTTTTGAAAATAACAGATGAGTACATCTACACACGAGGCAGTGTAACTTCATTCATTATTAAAAAATCAGGACATGCTGAAGTATGGGGTAGGAACCAGGATCAGTGCAGGACTGACCTCATGTGCACTTTACATCAAAGAAAGATTGGCTGGTATTTAATTATCTTTGATGCTGGGTCCCATGATAGTATCCTGAACTGTGTGCCTAATGGATGCTGTTCAGTCAGAATTGTCAAAAATGAATCACACCATAGTTATGTGTGAGTGTGTGTGTGTGAGTTTGTGTATGAGCGTGAGTGTGTGAGCGTATGGTTGTGGTTTGCAGTTTTAGGCTCGTACAGGGCGAGTTAAATCAGCTTTATGATAAGATAACAGTGAGGGTGTCCTCGTCTTCTCCCGTCCGTACATCAGACTCAAACCGAGGGCAGTATCATGATGAATGGAGAGGATGGAACAATACTCAAGCCCTCCATCTTATTAGAAAACCTATCCCTGCACACCTCTGCATGTCACAGACAACAAGCAGAAGAAGGCGCGTTGTGAACTCCTTCGCCCGTCTTCCCTTGTTAATCTAAGGTGCGGCTGCTTTCTGTGTCCCCAAGATAAAACCACGCCACCTTTGTGCCTGACCACACCTCTTTTTAAGAGCAACACACCCACAGGCTCTATCGTGGGGTTCAAAGTCACTTGATGTGACTCACTGTGGGTGATGGGACACTCGCACTGCACACCACAATGCTTTGTGGCGGGTTTGAGATCACTCTGAGTCAGAGGTAAGGTGGTATGAGTTGCATAATTCAACAACTAGCTGTCCAGTTAGATGGTGTCCATGTTTTTTGGTGAGTGAAGTACCATGTTGTGATAAGGACACCAGGTACTTTGGGTTCATCTACTGCCCTACTTTCCACAAGCTCATCATCTTTACTTAGACTTTAGCATAGTCTTGATTGGATTGTCATTTTGAATGCAAACATAGAATTGAGTGTCTCCTGCAGAGGAATATTCTCACCTTAGAAATAAAGAAACAGATGTACGACCTGTAAGACTGAATAAAAACAGTCTTGCAGAGTATGTTCCATCTTTTTTTCTTCACTGATTCAACTCTTTTTATTCTCTATCACCCTTTAAGACACTGACTCATACACTCTCTTCCAAAAGGCAGGCTACCCTGCAGCCTTCCAACTCGCAGCACGGTGACAAGGTACAGAAGAAGCCCTAATCTGGAATAATGTCATTACATAGTCTGGGTGCATCATGGCTTATCTGGTGCCAGCTCGCTGACGTTAGCAGGGCAGTGTGTTTTGTAACTCCAGCTAGTGGCTACCTGGATCCACTCATTGTGTATTAATCATAAACATTGTGATAAGAATTTTCAAGCTAAAACTCAAGAGGAAGAAGTAAATGAACAGCAGAGCTTCAGTTACTTTAGTTACTTTAGTTACAGACCTGAGGACTGAGAAGACTCGAGCCATCTTCCCAACAGCACGAATTTTGTTCCGGATCACTTCCTTGCGCATCGCTGAGGTTCCACCTGAAAGAAGCCCAGAAAATCAGGTAAAGACACCTTCCCCTTCTTTGAATCATACTTTCTTTGTACTGACATAAAATGTCTTTTGAAAAATGCACGCACATACAAAAAAGATAGAACAAATAAAAACAAATGAAAGAAAGAGAAATCAAGTGAATCACAGATGTGTGTGATGTTATTGTGGTTGGCGGGCGGAATAAAACCACTGCATTGCAGGCCCTGCCCCCCGAAGGTCCCAGGACCTTTGAAAAGTACTACCCCCCAAGCAGGGTCTTTTCAGGGGGGAGATTAACTACCCCTGACCTAAATGTAGACCCTGGTTCCTCCGGTCGAAACGCACGTTGTTCAGGGGTAAAGTCCCTATTTCCCAGGTAAAGTTCCTGCGGTCGAAAAGCGCCTTATAATGTAAAAAGCGTCTTGTATGAAGAGAACATGGATAAACTGATGAACTGAGAGTTACATTATAAGGTAACTGGGTTTATAAAGCGCTGTCTCTCGTCTTCTGACCACTCAAAGAGAGGGGGGAAGTTAGGGGTCAAGTGTCTTGCCCAAGAACTCTTTGGCATGTGGACAGCAGGACCCGGGATCAAACCCCTGACCTTCTGAATGAGAGACGACTGCTCTACCACTGAGTCACAGCCGCCAAATGACTCATTATAAGCTGGAACGTAACAATGTAGGTTTGAACCATAGACTGTATAAATAATGGACGTAGTATCCGTGACGTCCCTCACCTGTTCCTGAGCGCTGTTTTGAAGCCAAGCGTCGTCAGCGGGAACTTAGTGTGAGGTAAAGAGGCGGGGTTTGAGCCTCCTCATCAACAGCTCTGTGTTCCCGCCTGTCAGTCAAGTCAGTCATGTCCTTATTTAGGCAAAATTCATAATCTTAATATCTTCTGAACTGTTGCGTAAAAAAAATTCACCCTGTACAGTGTGTGCCGATAGAGAAATTAGCTACGTACACCTAAACATTTTTTTGAACCAGGCTGTAAACATGTTTATTTCTGCTGTAAAGATCGTCTTTTTTGAATGGGTGTGTATGTGGTTTCTGGTGTTTCTGCAGCCCGCTTCAAGTGGACGCTCGATGAACTGCAGTTTTTAACACTTCAGCATGAGCTTCATATTTTGAGACCGGAGGCTGACCCTTGGTTTGAACACTAGACATGCTCGCCATGAGGTTAATGGTTTGTTCTAAACAGGTTTCAATCTCTCTTTAACACCAGAACCAGAGGCTGAATTAAAATAAATGTTGATATGAATGACGGAAGAAGCAGTCACAACAGTCTACCTCAAAAAAAAACGTGTTGAAGGTCTCACTTAGTCTGAAACTAATCTGAGCGTATCATTTAATGAAGGGAAACAATTGAAGAATGTTAACAGCTCAAGCTCACATATAAGCAGACAGACATCAATGTTGTCAACCTGTAACTATCAGAACTGCTGTACAGATTTTAAAGTGTGACATATTATATATATTTGTAAGAAAGGTACAGCTTCAGAAGCTGTATTATTATTATTATTATTATTATTATTAATAATGCACAGCATCTGAGCACTGAAAGTAATAACACAAATGGGCATGCAAACATCCATAGAATCAAATCAGCTGTTAAAAGTTACATTTTCCTGTGTTATCAAGAAAAACATTGCTTTTCCAAATATTCATACTCACATTACATCATCTTACCTTCATAATTGTCATCTCCTTCTGACATGAGTTCATCGTCAGAGCAGATGTTCAGCACGTTTACCAGCATCTCCGTTACTGTAGGGCAGAAAAACCATGTTACACTGAGTGTGGTATCAAACCATGTTAGATAGGATGTTTGTGAAAGTCTCAACAGATTGATTTAAACACTTAATATGACATCTTATTGTCTTTCCCAACTACAGTGTAGAGTGCAAACTTTACAATGCTGGAGTTTAGCAGGGAGCTAAACATCCTGAAAGCTACATGACCTTTATGTAAAACTATAACTTTAACATTCTCAAAGCCTTGCTAAATATCAATCACTTTATTTAAATATCTCTATTTGAAACTAAAGCTTTAAAAATGTTGACAAACTGCGATCAAAGTGATCAATACAAAATAACAGCATGTTAGTGCAGTATCAGGCCACAGAGCCTCCCTTAAAATATTATTTGTGTAAGTGTATGTCTATGTATGTATGTGTGTACATATATATATATATATATATATATATATATATACATATATATATATATATATATGAAAATTAACAGCAGCAAGACTCACATATCCCTTCCAGCCACCAAATAGTATCATAACAATGGTGTATGCTGTTTTGTAATGACACAGCACAATTTTATGATTTAATAAAAATGTATTCGAATTATTTCACGGACCCCCATGCTATGGTTCACGGACCCCCAGGGGTCCCAGGACCCCACTTTGAGAACAACTGAGCTAGAGTACGGTAATTGAGCCAAGTGTACCATAAAACATAAACAATATACCCCCGTTTTCTGTGAATGCATGATTATGAAGTGAAGGAGAAAAGATGTGAAAAAAGTTGCGCAGTGTCGCTGTCTTTTCCAGCACAGCGTGCACTCAACTTTCAATGAATGGGGATGTGTTTTGTTAATAGGGTCAGGTCAAACGCAGCCATGTTGGAATCATTTTCCAGGACTATATGTGATTTTCCAGGACATTTTACTTTTTCTCCCATTTTCCAGGTGTTTTCCAGTACTGGAAAACTGGTCAACTGTTTTCCAGGTTTTCCAGGTTTTCCAGGTTTTCCAGGTTTTCCAGGACGCGTGGGAACCCTGATTGTGTTTATTTCGTGATAATGTTGTGATTATTGTTTTTAAAAATTTGAGTTGGATTTGCATTTTTGTAAATTGTGTGTGGATTATACACATTTGCATTAGTGGACCCCAGGAGGAGTAGTTGCTACCTTGGTAGTTGTTAATGGGGATCCAAATAAATAAATGGATGAATGAATGAATGAATGAATGAATGAATGAATGAATGAATGAATGAATGAATGAATGAATAAAAAAAAATAAATAAATGTGGCTTTGTTCATCTATTTCACTACTGCACAGCTCTAATATAAGTCTGAAGAATGACAGCGCAAAGACATCATTCAGGAGAACTTCCTCCATTTCATTTGCTACATTTTCGCAATGTATACATTCTCATTCATAAATTTGGATAACCATAATTTAAATGTAATTTAAATAAGTATTGCTCAATTTATAATGTTGCTAATTACATCCATTTTGGTGGAATTTAAACTTTTACTTCTGTGCAAATTTATTTTAATCATAATCAATTGAAAATGAATTAGCTGAAATTCAAGATGCAGTTAAAGAAACATACAATACAAAACCATCTGTCATAAAGTTACTACAACTCTAGCACCTCATCCTGCAAACTGACTCTGCCTGAAATCTCTCAAATGTTATCTAAAGACTCTTTCCAAACAGAGCAGGTCTAGCCCGTACTCTATGTTCTATTATTAACAAAGACCCAACATCAAGACAGGATCAGATCCAGTCCCATCTTACAGACAGGACTCAGTCTGATCTCATCTTAATCCACCATGAGCAGAGCACTTTGCAGCATTTAGCAAGTTACAGTGGCAAGGACAAACTTCCTTTAACAGGCAGAAACCTCCAGCAGGACCAGACTCATGTTAGACACACATCTGCCTATGACCGATGAAACTTATGTGGTGTTAGAAATACAGTGCGGTTTATTTCTTTTTCAGAGTAAACAATAAGTTCTCTCCATGAGTTGCGGTGAAACTTGAATTGAGGGCAAAGTGAGTGTGGGGCAGCTTTGAGGATGTGTGCTCAAGATACATCTGTGTGAACCAGGGGTGGAATCCCTTGCTGCTTTCCTTCACTTAAACTGTGATGTGTACCTACACTACCAGTCAAAAGTTTAAACACACCTTCTCAATCAATGGTTTTTATTTATTTTAATTATTTTTGACATTGTAGATTAATACTGAAGACATCAAAACTATGAAATAATCTGGTTTTGCCATAATCTGGATTACAACAGTAGTCAAATAGGGCTATCCATTGTGTACTAACCCTACCTCTGAACAACACAACTGATGGTCTCAAACACATTAAGAAGGCAAGTCATTCTACAAATGAACTCTTGACAAGGCTCATGTTAATTAGAAACCATTCCAGGAGACCACTTCATGAAGCAGACTGAGAGAATACCAAGAGTGTGCAAAGCTGTCATGAAGGAAAAAGGGGGCTACTTTACAGAATCTAAAATATAAAACATATTCTGCTTTGTTTAACACTTTTTAGTTCATTAAATAATTCCATATATGTTCTTTCATAGTTTTGATGTCTTCAGTATTAATCTACAGTGTTTCAAATAATTAAAATAAATACAAACCCTTGAATGAGAAGGTGTCTAAACTTTTCACTGGTAGTGTACTTTGACCAGTACAGACATAAACTAAGGTTTATTTATTTTAACATCCCACCAACATTGGCACAATCAAACAACAAACGTACCTTTCTCTCCAACAAAAGGCAAAGACCAAGTGAAGACATCCATAAAGTTGGGTAACCAGTAAGGATGAGGGGAGCAGTTGAACTGTCGGATGTTCATCACGTTGTTCTCGTATTTTAATACAGCAGCTGAGTTTGAAGGAAGGAGAGTTTCAAAGATTCAAGCCTCGTCAATACAAGAACAATTTCACAACCACGTGAGGGAGAACAGAAGACACAGACCTTTGTTGTTGTAGACATCAAGGTAATTTGGAGCTGAAAAGATTGTGATTAATGAAGGGAATCCTGTAGTCTGACTTTTTCTGTACATCCGATACCTGTGAGGACGAAAGGAAAACGCCTTCAACATTATAATTTGAGATAAACAGGAATAGAATCAACAAAGTGGAACCGTACTTACCCTGCATCCTGAGCTTCATGGGCTCTTATTACTGATAGCAAGTTATTATTCACCAAAAAGTCACAAACTGCTGAGTAACTGCAGGAAAGAGAACAAGAGAGAGATTCAAACTCAAAACCAGGACAGAAATCCGGCACAGCTTTAGACCACTGATGACTCTGGTATTGATTTCACTGAGCCGTGTCCTTTGGCCTGTGGAGCTCAACTCAACTGAACTCAACTTTATTTATAAAGCACTTTCAAACGACCACAGCCGGAACAAAGTGCTGTAAATAAATAGACAAACAACGCAGGCATGAAAACAATTAAAACACAGGATAATAAAACAATACAAACAATAAAACAATAAATAAAAACAAGCCATAAAACACTAAAACAGGAGCAGAGTCTCATGCAGGGTTGAAAGCCAAGGAATGAAAATGGGTTTTAAGATGAGTTTTAAAAATGGACAGTGAGGAGGCTTGTCTAATGAAGAGCGAGAGGTTTAAGGACACTGAGCAAAGAGTCGGGTGTTTGAAGTTCTGCTGGCCTTTGAAGGAGTTATGGCCGAGCAGGCGAGCGCTGCATGTAGGTGATACTTGAGCTTTTCTCATCGCATTTCTGTTTTTCCACCGTCCAACTATTCCATACTTAAAAAATAGTTATTGTATCAGGGGGCATGACAGCTGACATTAAGCTTAATTTGCCACGGGCCCTGGCCCCACCATTGCAACCACTGACCACAGGAATATTACATAAGAATTTACTCTTTAAATGAAGAAAATGATCACAATTGATACTAAAGTGATTAATTAAGTGAATTTTGTCTAATTCATTTAGTTCTTTCTCCATCTCCCCCTCAGCCGGCTGGTCCTGACTTCTTCCAGATGCTCAGGCTCTTGACCCAGACCTCCACCACCTCAAAACAGCTCTCTTAGCATTGTACTCAACAGAAGAGAGCAAGTCATCCCTACATAACAATACATGAGCAGAACTACCTCATCTCCTCTGGACTTAACCGACTTGTGTCGCCATTGACCGGCAGTTTGCAAAACAACCACTGGAATATGATGCGGCTACATTTTTGGCCGCATCGTATTCCAGCCAACTCCAGCAGTCCCATCAGAGCAGCTGGAACTTACTCCCCCATCTCCTGTCACACTGTCACCCTCCCTCAACTCTTCTGGCGATTTTCTTTTCTTCACGTATCGACTTTTTCCCGACTTCTGTCCAGGGACCGATGGTGTTAAAGACATACTAGCTTGAAAGACAACCCGCACAACAGGAAGTGTCCAAGAGTACACATCAAGTGTAGGTAGAACGCTCACTTGAGTGGCAGCAGTAAAGATGTTGGCTCCTTTTAATAAGAACACGCGTGCCTATGAGACGTTGATGCTTTAATTAACTAGATGACAAGAAACACTGACAAAACCCCTGTATCACACAAAATCAATGAGAAAGCATCTGACATGATCTTATAGGAAACATGATCCCTGAAGACAACACTTCTGAAACATTCAATCGCTGGCCAGGAGTCTGTCAATCATGCATCTGGAACAACAGGCCAGTTATAATGACTTGTATTTTTCTGCATTAATTTTGATTCAGCCCTCTGTTAAAAGCAAAACCCAATAAAAAGATTGATTAAAAAAAAAAAAAAAAAAAATTCAAGATCAGTCTGTTCATTGCTTACAATTAAACATAGCAGTTTGAATCTGTAAGCATGTTCTGTTAGTTATACCTGTAAATTAGCTGGTTTGTTTCAGCAAAAAACATATCTACACACTCTGAATGGTGAGAATAAGAATAATTTCTTTAAAGACTCTTGTGTTGTTATTTGTTTTAACTATCTGATACTTGCCTTCAAAATAATCCAACAACCTGATAATAAATAGATCACTTATTTCGTAACAAACGAGATATATTTGAGTCATTATTTAAGTTCACATGCAGATTTAAGTGAAGCTCCCACAACAAACAAGGTTAGATTAAAGTGGGAGAAAGAATCTGGACTTGTTATTTCGGAGGAGGATTGGCTAAATATGTGTTCTGTGGAGTCCACCTCGACCAGCTCAGGTCTTTGGAGGGATTTCTGTTGGCGTAATGTAATGAGGTATTTTGTAACCCCAAAAACAAAATGTATACAAACAGCTGAGGTTGGAAACGGTCTGTGTTGGAGGAAGTGTGGAGAACAGCTGGCAGACCATTTTCACATATTTTGGAATTGCCCAAAAATCAATTCATATTGGGGAGGAATAATTAAGGCATTACAAAACATTTTTGGAGCAGGGATTGACTGCTCATTTTTAACAATTTATCTGGGTAACATCGCAGCCCACCTCTCAGTTAAGGATAAATACCTGCTAAAGATTTTATTAGCAGCCAGCAAAAAGGCTGTGACATGAAAGTAGCTGCAACCCAATCCTCCAACAGAGACTGAGTGGATAGAAACCGTGTCTAGTATTGAACATATGGAGGAATGACTTACTCACTAAACCTTAGAACAGAAAAATGTTGGCATTACTGGGAGAAATGGACTGTGTACGTAGCATTGAAGGATTAAGGAGCCATTACTGTATGAACTGACTGTATTTCCACTATTATAACAAAGATGTATAGATGGGCTACTGTTTCTGTTTCACTGAGCTGTGTTGTCTAACTATGCCTGTTTACAAAAATAAAGTACAAAAAAAATAAAAAAAAGATTTAAGTGAAGCTGCAGAGTGTGTGTTGAATATCATACCTGAAAAAGTAAGAACATCCTCTGACCGAGTTATGGTTAAAGTGTTCAGAGGTTTTTTCACTTCCATAGTCCTCACCGGGGTCGGCCCAGATCAGGTCACACATTGGACCAAACGCTGGGGGCTCTTTAAATCTGTCTAACTGTGAAGCACAAAACACAAACACTCATTTAAGATACTTTATGATTCAGAAAGTTTTCCTCTGGTACACACATGAAAACAAAATTAAAACAATACCACGGGGAATTAGAAGTTCTTTAATATTGTGTAAACTGAAGTGTCATTGCTTGATGACTTACTTTTCTTATGTCGTCTAGGCAGTTGATTTCTGGTGAGAGTCCACCATGTACACATAAGAACTGTTGGTTGAGCAGGGCAGCGAGGGGCAGGCAGTCAAAGGCCTCCATACATGCGTCGTATACGCGCTCAGAGTATTTAATTTTACCTGCAAAAATCACAAAGGGACACAAAGGAAATGGGGTTTATTTTTTAAGCTCATCACACACACTGATGATGATACGTCATTCTTAAGTCACCACAGTATACAGGTGAACCAATGTTTGTGTCTAGTCCTTTGTTAAACTTCAATGTTACTTTGTAAAGCTCTTAAAATCTCCATATTTCTGCTTTTCTCACAAAACAAATTGCAAAGTTAAATTTTCAGACTCTCCTCACGATCAAAATTGATATTTCATTTATCATCAAATGTGTCACCGTAAACATTATTATAACAAATAGATACATAAAAATGAATGTCATGTTAGCTGATATCTTTTATATCTCAGATCACAGTTTTCTTTTTTATCCTGAGTCGATGGAAAAAAGATCATCTTTAAATTAGGGGTGAGTATTGCCAAGAACCTCACGATACGATACGCATCACGATACAATACGATAGTATCACGATATATCACGCTATCACAATATTGTGATATATTGTGATATTCTACACAGTAAACTAAGAAAAAATAGGGATGGTGTAAATCACACAATATTACTCACAATTGAAAGGACAAATTAAGTCAAAACTATTTGATTGAAAACAACTTTTCCACTTTATTGTTTTTGAAACACTGAAGTTGTATTTTAGTTCCAACTAGGCTAAAATGTGAATTTTCATTATTACAAAAATATCGATATTAAGAGTTGAAATATCAATATCATATTGGAGGTGAAAGTATTGCGATATATTGCTGTATCGATACTTTTTTACACCTCTACTTTAAATCTAGTTTTAAGATTCACGGGGAGATCCACCTTGTCAAAAAACATGTGTTGTTTAGATGAAGCAAACAAAGTCTCAGATCTTGAACAGCTGTTCTTACAACCCAAGTACAACCCATGCATGCTGATCTGAGCTGATTCACCATGCATAGTGACTACTGAGGGTCCAGGCCTGTACACATCCATGTGCTCACAAGTAGGGATGGGTACCGAATTCGGTACTTTTAAAGGTACCGACCGAATTCCGTCGGTACTACTGAGTACCGACTCACGTAAAATCAAACGGTACCATGTTTCGGTACCTGAACGCATCCCTTTGACTGTGAGGGAGTGGAAGAGGAGGTGAGTTTCCATACTTTGGCCCTGTAATAAAGTTCAAGACTGACCGGGTGGAGCTCTCTGCTCTCTGCTCTCTGCATCTGCACGGGAGCGCGCCAAACGAAGCCTGCAGCTGACGGGCGCGCACACTCACTGCGAGGCAGAGCTGCAGGATTAAGTTTATTTTATACAGTCTATGGTTGAGGCGGACCCTCTCGCTCCGACTACCTGCCCTGTTTATAACCGTTCCTGTCTGCGTGAATGCCCAACAAGTAAGTTGTGTGTCCTGTTATTATAAAGAGACGGAGAACTGACTTTCCCCTTCCGCAGGCGTTCACGTGTGTTCATTGATAAACTCCAGAAAGAGCAATTAGACGCCACGAGCACGTGTCAGCTAATATATCTAATCACCTATATAATCCTGTTTCTGTTCATGTCATGTTAAATTAAATAAATATGTTAAATTAAACAATTAAATGATTTCATTTTTTTTAAATTAACATTTACTACCACATAAACACAAAAGTACCGAAAATTGGTACCGTTAAGTACCGGTGTCCATTCCCAGGTACCGGGTATCGGTACCGTATTGGTTCAAATGTGAAAGGTACCCATCCCTACTCACAAGTGACCACTTTCCTCCTAAATCCGCATCCTCATGCCTTATGATGACATATAAAAAAACAAGTATCCACTTCCTCAGCTTCTTTTTTCAGACAAAGTTACTAATTATGTTTTAACAAACTTAACCTGCAACTTGCACTCTAACTTTTGGTGAAGTCCAGTTCACTGTGACGTCCAATTGAAGACTTGTGTGCTGCTCTTGGGTATAAGAACATGATATTCCTCTGATTCCCCTCCTCTCTCATCAGTCCCCTCTCCCCTGAGCAGCATTAACACCTTGAGGATGCTCTTTGCAATAGGAGCAGGAGCAAAGCTACTTCTGGTATGACCAATGAAATGTTATTTCAGAGCTTTGGATGCAGGGCAAGTGTGTTCAAAGTTAAGTTGAAATTCAGAAACATTATGACGGGCTGCACGGTGGTGCAGTGGGTAGTGCTGTGGCCTCACAGCAAGAAGTTTACTGGTTTGAATCCCCGGTCGGGCAGGCTGATTAAATCCAACTCTTACTAGAAAGCGTACCTAGATAAAGGTGTGGATTTGGTATTTGCAGCGATGTCCTCCTTACTAGCAGTAACAGTAACCCGTCTTTTATCATACGGCTAGTCAGTAAGCTAGTTTGCCAGCAAATAAGAAGTTATCTTGGGATTGGTCACAAATCATTAGATTGTCTTCTCCTGCTACTACAATTGCAATTAGCTCACGTACATATTCTTGAGAGCACAAAGACAAGATTCAAACGTTTTTAGTTTACCTAACCCACAATACCACCACCTAAACCACTGAAAGGTGGACGTGTTGATGCTGTTGTTGTTGTCTTGTTGTAGTCCAAGTCTGATTTTATACAGAGTGCCAAGGCAAAACAAAATGCAAGTCCACAAACACATAAACAATGCTGTTGCTCGATCTGAAGTCTGATAACTAAGTCGTCTAGATGTGGTCCAAAGATCATCAAGCACTGACCGTGGTCTTTATATGGTTAAAAGAAGCACTCAACTTACATTCCTGTTTAAAGGTGAAATACTCTGTTAGGTGCCGGCACTCGTGGTTCCCACGCAGGAGGAAGAGTGTGGTGGGGTGGTTGATCTTGAGGGACCAGAGGTAGAGAACACACTGGGCAGACAGACAGTGAGGAAAACAAGAGAGATTAGAGGACATGGACAAGTCAAAGATCTGTGCTGAGGAAACGTTCAGACATGGTGAGAGGGCAAGCTCTGAAGGGGCTTAAAAATCAATTTTCAGCATTGAATCAGCTGTTGACTCGTTTTCAACCCTGGCTTCCCGTATATGGACCAAACCTCAGCATCAATAAATAACTGAGAGTTGAACTATCTGAAGAAAATACCACACCTTTAAAACTAAGAATGAGTTCATGAACACCAGCCCACAAAAAACCTTTAAATTCACTTTTTTTACTATGTCATGTTTTAGATGTCTTCACTGCTTGCTTCACAGTTAACTAAGCGTATAGTTAGAGCTGGCTCAGGCTTAGACCAGCTCTTAGTTATAACAGACACACTGGGATCCTGTCTCTCTCTTCTGTCTGCCTATCACTTACTTTAAGCCTACCTGTCCCATTAAAGGTACTAATCATAGACCTTTCTGGAGTCCCTGAGCTCCCTTGTCTCGTAGGTTCCTCTGGATCTCTGCCGAAGACGTGCCAGACTCCAGATACTACAACTACTACTATCCATCTCACCACTATCATCTCTCTCTCTTCATCTCCCTCTATCCCTCTCTCCAACTCGGTCTCAGCAGATGTGTGTCTAAAAAAGGAAGTTTGTCCTTGCCACTGTAATTTGCTAAATACTGCAAAGTGCTCTGCTCATGGTGGATTAAGATGAGATCAGACTGAGTCCTGTCTGTAAGATGGGACTGGATCTTATCCTGTCTTGATGTTGGGTCTTTGTTAATAATAGAACATAGAGTACGGTCTAGACCTGCTCTGTTTGGAAAGAGTCTTCAGATAACATTTGCTGTGATTTGGTGCTTTATAAATAAAGATTGATTGATTAGTTGAACTCAAATGTTTTGGTTTTCTTTTGAAGACACGTTAACTTACCTCAATACTGAAGTATCCTCGATCTACATAGTCACCAAGGAAGAGATATCGAGTGGTACTGGGTGAGCCGCCTACTTCAAACAACTTCATGAGGTCAAAGAATTGGCCATGGACGTCACCACAAACTGCAAAAAGAAACAAAAGATGCTTTCTTAGTCTCTGCTCAGTTAGGCCTGAGGAAGAACTCTCTGAGGACAATAATTAATTCATAATGACCAAAATATGTTAGGACACTTTCCAAAATATGAATGGAAACAGAACATGATGAATTGCAAACACTGAAACCACATATTTAGTTTGAAATAACATAAATACACAAATCATATGTTGAAACTTGAAAATGATGCCTGTTTACCGTCATGTTTACCGCTCTGTTGCATCACCTCTTCTTTTAACAACACTCTGTGAGGGTTTGAGAACTAAGGAGACCAGTTGTTTTGATTTTGAAAGTGAGATGTTTTCTCATTCTTGCTTGATATAGAGGACTTGGCTGGTAACAGGTTCAGGGTCCAGGGTTTCAGGATTTTACCTTTCATAATGAGAGAAACAACTGTCACTGGGCTCCAGGTCAGGACTGCTGGCAGGCCAGTTTAGTACCCTGACTCTCTGACAGTGGAGCCATTTTGTTGTGAGACGTGCAAGATGTGGTTTGGCATTGTCTTCCTGACATAAGTAAGTCCCTTTCGGATAAAGACGTCGTCTACTTGGCAGCAAATGTTGCTTCAGAATCTACGTATATCAATACAGCCCTCACAAACGTGAAGGTGATCCATGTCATGTCCTCTAGAGTCTAATGCACCCACAAACCATCATCGGTGCTGGGTCCATGATTTTTCATCAGACCTCATGAGAGTTTTCAACTTAAGTCTAAGCTCAACTTTTGTTTTAATGCTTTTCTGTTTAGCAAAATTCATTCTTAAAATGTTGCACTTTTTGTCATTGCTGTCTTTCTCAAAGTGACGAACCATCCCATCATTACATTAAAAGGACAATAAAAAGGCTGTTCTTTCTTATATAGATAAAAGGTTGTGTATTGTTTTGTATTCACTTATTCACAATTTGAAGTTTTACTGTGTTATTTTTTCATACATATACTTTCTTACAGTATATGCCCAGCCTGCATGGTATTATAAGACACCATGAATTCAATCAGTCTAGGGGCAGAGCGCACTGCATGTTCATTCATTGTCAAGAAACGGAGGAAGGGGGCGCCGTTGGCCTAGCGGTCTAAACAAGCGCCCCATATACAGAGGCTGTGGTCCTCATTGCAGCGGTCGCAGGCTTGACTACTGGCCTCGACCATTTGCTGCATGTCTTCCCCCTCTCTTCGCTCCCCACATTTCCTGTCTCTCTCCAGCTGTCCTATCAATAAAGGCAAAAAAAAAAAAAAAGCCCCAAAACATAACTTAAAAAAGAAACTGAGGGAGAAAATTTTAAAAAAATAAAATAAAAATGCAAATTACTTTAAAGCTACGGTTGGTAGTCTCGGAAAACCAGCATGAATTTGAATGTAGCTTTTCCTCAGGACTCCGTCTAACCCCTCCCTTCCTCCCTCGGAGCTCCTCCAAAACGACGCCCCCCCGCTCACATGCACGAGCGCCGCTGATTCTCGACCATATGATCGTGACTGATTCAAAACCGGTCCTCACCAAAACATTACCATAGTGAAAGTTAAAAACACAAACAAACATGGCTGCTGTTAGTACTCACAACTGTCATGCTAGCATTATCCAGTTGTACCGGTGACACGATATCAGGAGAAAAGTTATAACACATATATAATACTGTAACAGCTCTACTGTTTGTTAAACGTGTTCAGTGTAGATGTTCTTAATTCCTACAGTGTTGACAGTCAGTGAAGGCATCAGGAGAGGTGTAGAGTGTGCGAGTGGGAGAGAGGAGAGACAAGAGGAGAAGTTCTTCATTCATTCAAACATTGATTGTTGCTTTGTTGGTTGGCGTGATCACGGCCGACAGTGACCGGTTATTAAAACTCAACGTGTTCACGAATCGGCTCGTCATCACTACAGCGTCCGGACGGACGCTACAATAAATATATATTTTCTGTGGGACTTACTGAACGTCATTAATTATTCTGCTTGTTGGTGAGAGCTTTTTAGACTCTGATCCGGACTACAGTCCTGAGCAAAGCACCTCATCAGGTCAGAGGGGACAGGCCCGAGGACGAGCGAGAGGGGCAGTAAATAGAGTCAGGGGAAGCAGAGGGAGGGCAGAACGGCTGGACGGGATTTGATTGGTTTAAAATTTGGGGAGCCAAAACACGGTGATTGGTTGGTGTTCTCCCAGGTTTACTCCGGCTGTGGATAGCATTTTTTTTTCACTCTTTTTTAGGAACACATCATGTAATGATTGCCATCAGGACATAAAGATCATTTTAACCAGTATAACAAAAAGTGTATCTAAATCTGATTACCAACCCCAGCTTTAAGAGACTATCTTGTCTTCCTTTCCAGGCTTTTGAGACAAAATGAGCAAGCTTAAACATTAAACAGCCATTCTAGTTTTTGCTCTTCTGTCCAACACAATATTTCAAGCTTTTTACGAGCGATTATCCAAATAAATTGATTGCCTGGAAATAACATTTGATGCACATTTAATGTGAAGGGCTCAAAAGTACAGTTGGAAAACTCTTCTTATAGAAGTCACACTTTAACAATATCTCATGCTGAAAATAAGAGTGTGTGATTATGTCACAGTATGGTACACCTAAAAAGGTGTACATGCTTCATACTTCACAGTTAAACACTTTGGTAAGTACAACTGTGAAGCTTGTAGCAGCCAGTTTGGACCTAAATGCATGTGGTCAAAAGCTTGTGAAGCAAAGACGTTAATGATAATCCATGCCCCCTAATTCAGCAGCACACAGCAAGGTGCAGGGTTCAGATTTTATGTACATGCATCACTGTGCAGGTATTTGTTCATACATTTCAAATAAAATGTCATGTGATCATCTTTAAATTTCTCTTTTCATTATGTTCATTTCTCTGATTGTTTGTTTTTATGTTTGCATCAAAGCACTTTCATTTGTTCTAAGGCGCTCCTTCACTAACTTTGACCGTCACCTGCAGCGTGGTTGTTGTTTCCCTGTGTATTTTAGAGAAAGCACACAGAAAACAGAGTGAGTGTAAGGGAGAGTTTGGTGCAGAGCTATAGCTGAATGCAGCAATACCAGAAAGGGCAAATGATGCCACAAGGAGTGAAAGAAATTGAAGAGATCAGGGTGACAAATAAACAATCCCAAAGTCTTCTATCCATCCTTTTCCGTCTGTTTGATACCTAGAGTTTGTAAAGCATATTAGACAAGAGACTTGTGACTTCATGTTTGTGAATCAATGGGGCAGCTGCTTTCTGCTACTTCAAGATAGGAGCCATCCAACAATGTGCAAGACTGATCCATATTTAACACAGCAAGGTAATAAAAGTGAATTAAGATAAATAAATCCAGGAATAATAACAAATCTGTTTTGACCTGCCAGGAACTATGGATGGAAACTGGATGCTGAAAAGTTCACTAATATGCACTGTCCCTTTAAATAAATTAAGAGTTAAAGTACGGAGTGGATTTGACTGACACAGTTCTCTCCTTTGTGTATTAGACACTGACTTCTTCTGTTGAACCTTTAATAAAGTGGTTAACCCTGAGTTTAAATCAATGAGTCAGTTTCTTCAGAGAGGATGACTCCTCTGTGGATAATGTGGCTCCATTTAAAACCTTGAAACGGAAAATAAATAAAAAACAACGAGCTCAATTGATGTCTGGTCATATTCTTAACATGAACTTTATTAACTCTAAATTATTTGGAGTCTAACTAATCACACATCGACGACAAGCAATAAACCTTTATGCTATTCTTATATGTAATAGTAACTGGATAGATCCAAGTTGATTTATTTTGCAGCTAATTAATTATCCTGTGCTTACGGCAGTATTACATTCACAAGGTGGTCAGAGGTGAGACTCACAAAACAAAGCAAGTATTGAGAGGAGTTGGATGTCTTGTTTAAAACACTACACCACAGTAGTTTTGAGTTCTTTCTCTAAACTTCCAGTAAACAGGAAGTCTCCTTTTTACACATCAACTGCAAACCCTGAAAATATTGCATTTTCTAAACCCGACTAAAACACCATGTTTGGACCCCGGTGAGTCTCTACAAACCTACCCGTTATAGGTGCCTCTACTTCCAGCATGCACTTCTCTTGGCGGAGGATGTTGGCCCCATCATTGATGATTTTAAGCGCCACCTCTTCTTCCAACCTGCCCTCTTTGACCAGGTGATTGCGGAGCAGCTCCGCGTTAGGTTTTCCATCTTCATAAAGCTCTTTCGTGGTCAGTTTATGCTGAGGAGGGTATGGCACAGCTGTTGGAGGAACAAAGAAAAGGATGTTGAATTAACAAGTTAGAGCTTAATACGTACGAATAAAACGGGCTCAATGTACTGAAAAAGTTGTCAAAAGATAAGAAGCTCATCGATGTCAGTGGAATACCACTCATTTATAAATTCAACCCCTTATAGAACATTTCAATCATCTCAGACTGTAGGCTATCAGGGCTGTGATCATGGCGTGTGGAATTTGCAGTGATTTGTATAAGAGGCAGATATTGCCAGAGGAGAATAAACATACAACCCTACAAAATAATGTGACGCAATGCAGACAGAAAGAAGCTCCATCTTTCCTCTGTTATCTTCTAGGCTTGTGTATTGGGATGAATCTAACAACTGGATACATATCCTGATACTGGGGTGACATTTTGCAATCACAGACTGTATACATAATGAACGTAGTATCCGTGAAGTCATCCGTCTGTTGCTGAAGCGCTGTTTTGAAGCCAATCATCGGTGGGTGCCATATTGGAAATGCTGAACTCAACCTAACTGCTGTTGAGCTAATGTGAGGTAAAGAGGCGGGCTTTGAGCCTCCTAGCTTACAGCTACAGTGTTCCCACCTGACAATCAGGTCAGCCACGCCCTTAAAACTTGTAAGTTTGAATCTTCAAAGAGAACTAGTTATTAAAAAAAATCCATAGAGATATGAGCTCTTCAGACCTAAACTGTTTTTTGAACCAGGCTGTAAACATGTTTATTTCTGCTGTAAAGATTGTCTCTTTGAATTGGTGTGTATGTGGTTTCTGGTGTTTCCAGCCAGCCTCTAGTGGACGCTTGATGAACTGCAGTTTTAGCACTTCCACATGGGCTTCATATTTTAAGACCACAGGTAGACTCTTGATTGCTGTATATTGGGATACTATAAATGATGCTATTGTTTCTTTTCCAGAATAGTCTACTTTTAGAGAAACTCTCAAAGTATAAAGAACACACAATGCTACATGTATAAACAAATACTGGTTTGTGATTCTCTTCAAACAGTTGGATTCATTTGTTTTTCACAGTTCCGACTGCCTGCTATGTTGCACCTCAAAGTGACTCCAGTACCCTTGCTTTAACTTCTGTGTACAGCTCTGAAGTTTTCATCACATCACAGAGGCCCTCACTCTTTACTGTCATTCCTTTGTGTATTTTCTTGTGTTTTAGTTTAGTTTATTGTGTTTCCTGTTTTATTTTGTAGTACTTGATCCATGTGTTTCAAGGTTAGTTTTACATCCTCTTCTTGTGTGTTTCCCTCCTTTTTGATGAACTTGATTAGTTTCACCTGTGTCCTGTGTTCACACCTGTGTTGATTACTCTGTGCGTTTAGTTCTTCTGTTTCCCCTGTCCTGTGTTGGATCATCTTCTTTGTGTTCACTGTGTTTCTTTATATGATTGGTTCCTTATGTCTGTTTTCTTTTAGATTTACTTTCTTTGACATTGTAGAAAGCTTTGTTTGTACCTTTTGTTCTGTTATTATTAAAATCTTTATTTTTCTGCATATAGGTCCTCATCAGTTTTTCTCCATTGTGACATTTACAACACTTAGAGGTCGTAGATATTTGTAAATACAAGGAATATTGGCTCATTGGTTTTGGTTTCATGAGGTGAGGTATAAAACATCAAATGTCTTGCCCTTTATTAGGAACTTAATGAACTTTTACACATTGTCTAAATTACAGTTTGGGCTGTAGGCTTGCTCTGATTTCTTTCTTTCTTTAAGGTACATTTTTTTTTGGTGCTTTTAGCTTCACTTTTACCATTAGGCCAAGCCCACACCCAGATTCATTTTCTATAACATTCAAAATGAAACATAATAAAAATATTTTTTTTTAAATTTATTTTTTTTTTAAGAATAATGTAGGCGCCAAAATGCACGATGACAAATGCAGGCTGATCTTCAGTTTGATAAGGTCTATTCACTACATATGTTTACCTAAAATAACTATGCTGAGTGTTTCATCCCATTCAGATGCAGCTTCTCTCTCTCCTTTTCCTCTGCTGTCTGCATGTCTGAGTTCTGCAGGGTCAGTCTGACCCACACAAAAACATGAGCACACGAGCATACACACAGGAACGCCACGCACCACTGTACAAAGAGAACTCTCAGCTGCTCTGCTGGAACCAGGTTTTCAGGATCGAGACGTAATGCTAACTGACTGAAGGCCTGTTTAAATTTTTGTTTTCATCAACCTTCAGAGGCTTCATGTGTTGTCACGAGAGATGACTCTACTCCTCACTGTAACACACATGGGTGATCACTGGTATCCATTATTTGAGTTCACAGGGTGAGTGTTAAGGAGTGTGTGTGTGGTGTGCTTGTGTTTTCAACTCTATGTGACGGTCCAAAATATGGACGGACAGAGCCTCAAGAGTCAACACAGACATAGCTCAGTTTATCGATCCACCACCGTCACAGAAGGTTGATGCTTTTTAAGACTGAGACCTGAGGGTATCATGAGGGAATCACTTGAGAGTAAATCTTTTAAAGATGTCGTATGTATCAGGGTCAAATTGACGATCCAGCAGTGGAACAGTGGTGAGATATATATATGGGTATTTTTGAACAACTGAAGGCTTTAAATACAAGCTCAGACGTGTTATTAGGAAAGGTTTCATAAATTCTGCAATATGGAACATTTGCACTGAAACTCAGTGTTTTTATAAAATGTATATAAGATGTGTACTCATCCAATTTCATTTAATATGACTAACTGGCATTAATGTAAAAAAGAATCAGAATGAAGCACAAGAAAACCAAACTTGCATTCAGGCTTTTCTCCCTGTAAAAACAAGAGTTTTTGTGTCTCTATGTATTCTTCTGTTCAGTGTGTAGTTTTATTACATTCACTTCACTGAGCCTGGTGTTTGGTGAAGGATGTGAAGAAGTCTAGCTCTGACTTTTTTTTGTGAAATAATAATAATAATAATAATAATAATAATAATAATAATAATAATAATAATAAAGTTTATAGTACCTTTAAAAACAAATGTTTACAAAGTGCTTTGACAAGCAAAGCATGGCCAGATTTGGAAGACAAAATAAACCTTAACAGACAGAGAGGAGTGTAGAAATGTTAATGCAAAAACTAAATACAACGCAAAGATTAATAAGAATAAACGCAAATTAAACAGAATAAAGTGGTGGGACAGTAGAGCAATAAATAATTATTGAAGAGGTTTATTTTTTTTTCTTAAATACATGAATAAAAATAAATGAGTGAATAAATAAATAAATAAATAAATAAATGAATAAATAAATAAATAAATAAATTAATAAATAAATAAAAGCATTAAAGGTTTTAAGAAGAAGACGACATCACATCTGAGACAGCGGAAAATGGAAAAGGATAAATTAAGAACATTAAAACAATCAATGAAAAATAAATAAAAGAAACTATAAATAATCAAATAAAATTAAAACAATGAATTAGTTGGATAAAAACTAAAAATAAGGGGCTCTGGTGGCCTAGCGGTCTGGGCGCCCCACATGCAGAAGCTGTAGCCCCCGCAGGGGTTGCAGGTTCCATTCCAGCCTCGACCATTTGCTGCATGTTCTCCCCCTCTCTCTAATCCCCACATTTCTCTCGTCTCTCTTCAGCTGTCCTATCCAAAAAGGCAAAAAAAATGCCCTAAAAATAACTTTAAAAAAACAACTAAAAATAATAATAATAAAAGTAAAAAGCGGTTAAAAGGATAAAAGGTGATATGTCCTTCTCTACAGCCAGGTTGTTCTCTTTGAGTCTGCACACAGGCTTTAATGATTTAGGATATTTTCTGTTATTAAAGGATTGTTCATCTGTTATAAAAAGCTTGTTAAGGTGATGCTAAACAAACTGGCGGTAGACAAAGATGTACTTATGATGATGGTTCATTTTGTACACTTATTTTGTTGTTTTATTCTGTTATGATGTGCAATTAAATGTCTTCATAATGTCCTGTATCATGTTTGTATCTGTGGCTGCTCTGTCTGAAACTATGTAAACTGTGCTGCTGACTATCTCGACCAGGACGCTCCATCAGAAGAAATTTATAACCTCATGAGTTTTTTTTTTTCCTGGTTAAACAAAGGTCAAATTAAATAAGAATAATAAAAGAATAAGGACTAAACAATGCACCAAATTTTCCACTGTCAAGAGTGATACTGTAGAAATGACAGCACATAGTTGCACTTGTTCTAGTGTGAGTATTGAGTGTGAGTCACTCTCTCACCTCCAGGGCGTATTAGGAAAAGCGAGACACACATCTGATGCATTATTGCACCAATTAAATATGGTTTATAATTAGACAAGAGGTGTTTTAATCACTGATGCTCATTACTAAAAAAAAGGGTATTTTTAGGGCTAAAATCAAGTATGCATTAAAGCCAGAGAATACCTTTCTTTCGTATTATGAAATGTATTCATGACACAGTGTAAGGGCCTCATGCTTTCAAATGTGACATCAATTCCTGTGTCTGATTTGGGATATGGGCGTCTTGTGGTAAAAGGCTGTGAATGACAACCTTGCTGCTATTCCACCGAGGCAGTTTCAGGGCCGGTTCGGAGCCAGTACTTAATTGAGAACCAGTTTTTTGGGGAACTGGAGGCGAGGGGTGAAGTCGTTGTCCATGTAAAGCACGACGAGTAGCACAGAAGTGTTGGTAACGTTGGATAAGTGGTCTTCGGGACCTCATGTGATTACGAAAAGCCAGGAGCAACACCAGCAAGCGTGCGACGTTGTCCGCCATCGTTGTTATTGTGAGGGAAAGTTTGCGGTGCTGGCGACGTCATGATGTGGCTCTTCCACAGACTTGAGCGGGTGGAAAAACAAACTGGTGCCGATGAACTACAACCAGGTTTGCATTGGTCGAATAGGGGAACCTGAGAATCCACACCCCCAGAAAAAACAAATCAAAGTGCAACTTCACAAAGGTATCTGATTTGTAATGTGTGTGCATTTGCTGATCAGTGACGTGGCGTCACCGGAGTGCAGGTGAAGCCTCAGACTGTATTTCAGACTGGACTTGAGCAGTATGAGTGTAGAGGCTGCTCCACTGATGTCTCATTTGTTTTAATGCATGACACGCTTTGGTAGATATGAGGCTGTGAATGTGGGGTTGCTGTTGGAGGAAACGTAGGGACCACAAACTATAACCAAGGTTTGAGAGAGGAGAGAACATTTCTTATTTGACTCGCCTATAGTACGGACAAGCTGTCATGCATAGAGCAGTGTAGTATAAATAAACATTAAGTGCTCTCAGGCCCACAAGGCCACAAAGAAAGCTGTAAGCTGAGGTACGAGCCTTAAGAACAGATTAGGTAAAGCCTCTATTAGCAAGGGCTTCCAGATTCGGGGACTGTTTACTTAAAAGCCTTGTCATACTGTTGTAGGGCTGCAGAAGGATATAAAGCAGACTGTGTGAAAATACAACGCGACAAAAGGAAATACACAACGATCATTTGAGGACTGGACTGTAATGACATTTTAGGAAACTGCTTCAAAGAAAAACAGCGACACGGACACAGAGAAGAGAATCGTTTACTTCACACACGTCGTAACAGAAGGAAAACTGCTACTGCTCTGACATACACCTCTTAAAGACTGCCAGGCCTGTGGAGCATCAATGTCTAATGAACTCCACACACACACACACACACTGCTGTGACTGCTGCAGCTTCACCTTGGCTGTCTGGCATGAACGACTCCAGAAACAAAGGCATTACTATCCACCATCCTGCCAAGAGGATGTTGTTTTCTCCAGCGACACAGCAGCAGCAGCAGCAGCGAGGACACATGAGACTGAGTTACAGAGATGTCACTTCAGTGTGGACTGGATGAATCATAGAGACAACTTTAGATTCCTCTCATTATCAGTGAGTGTATTACCTTCCCAAACCAGGAAGCAGGGTTTGTTCTCTCTGTATCATGCATCTACTTTATTAAACAGAGGATTGCAGGGAACACAGCAACATGGATCTCATGAATCTTTGTCACGTGAAGCAGAAGCTGGTCTTTTTTTATGAACAGTGTGCTCACACACCACTTTTGGTTTAATGCTGAAGAGACCAACCCCAGTACTCAGCTGTGATGATCCTACCAGTGGACTAACACAACCAGAGCAGCATTAGTCTGTGGTAGTCTACCAGTTAAGCCCTCTTACAGCCACCAGTTAGTCCGACAACACCACCACAACTACCTGCAAACATACATAATGGGAACAATTATGTGTCTTCAATCTGGTTATAGTTGTTGGGAGTTCCACCTTTTCATCACCCTAGTCAATATTTCCTCTGTCTCTCCACCGCCCTATCACGTTCATGTATTCTCTCACTCTGCAATGTGGACGACCATGTAGGGAACATCGCTGGGGAGATTCTTTCCACAATTAACTCACCCACTCTTTACTGGCTCACACTCCAGCATTCCAGTCCCCTGGCAAGACTGCACTCTCCAAGTGCAGATGGATGGATATGTGGGCTGTGATGGCATTACGTGATAATAGAGGTGGCGGCGACAGTAGTTAGCTTCTCTTTAATGGGAGCTACCTCTGGTATTAGGTTCTGTTTGTGCTGTCTGAGGCGAACACAATAAAATCTGTTAGGAATTCAGTTTTAAAAATTCTGTGGACATTAAAAAGGCGTGTTTTTAAAAGCCAACTAGCCCTATGTTTTTAATCTGGCTTTTAACTTGGAGTCATTTCCTATTAGCCCTGGACTGCATTATTAACATTATGAGATCGTTTGGCATCATTTGTATTAATTATATTTTTATTCAATCTTTTTTTTAAATTAGAATTATTTTATTTTATTTATCTGGTATTTATTTTATGTATGTATGTATTTATTGATTTGTTTTATTTTATTCCAACTTGTTTATTTATTATTTTATTTAATGTATCTGTTATTTATTTTATCTATTTCATTTATTTATCTTCTATCTTCTTTATTTATTATTTTATCTTATTTTACTTATCTGGTATGTATTTTACTTATTCAATTGATTAATTTGATTTATTCAGTTGATTAATTTTATTTTAATTTATTTTAATTTGTTTTTTCCATCTTCTTTATTTATCATTTTATTTTGTTTCTCTGGTATTTATTTCATTTATTCAATAGATTTTTAGTTTTATTTATTTATTTATTTTTCTACTTTATTTATTTATCATTTTATTTTATTCTATTTATCTGTTTCTTTTATGGATTAAGTTATTTTATTGTATTCTATTTATTTTATTTATCTATTTCTTGTTTTATTTATTTAATTGATTTATTTTATTTTATTTTTAAGTATTTCACATCACATTCCTCTGTCTTGTTTCAGTCTTGTATCATTTTACCTACATATTTTGTTATTTCTGTCCCTCTGTTATTTACTGAAGCACTTTGGGCTTCATGCTTGAATGTGTGAAAGGTGCTTTATAAATAGAAGTGAGTAAAGTTTGTTATGCTCCTCTGTAGTAGACTTTGGGGATGCTTGAGTGAGGAACAGCCTCAAGAACAAGATAGATATCATGCATGTGAATTTATATATGATTTCTGCTTGATTTATCAGTGGACAGGTATGGAGATAACACTTTAGAGAAGATCTAATGTGTAATGTCATCACCATCTTCAGAGATCTGAGCATCCTCTCGTAGAAGTGATTGCTGGTAAGCCGTATATCAAAGTATGCAGTAGTCACAAAGTGTTACAACACATTCAATCCAAGCTGTCTCGAAGCCTTTCAGTTCTCCCCAAAGTGAACAACATTCTGGATCATAAAACACTTCTTATTCTCCACTGCACAATTATTTCACCATATCTCAGTTACTGTACTGAGGTTTGGGGAAACACTAATAAAAGCTCACTGCAACCAGTGTCAGTACTACAGTGGTGTTCACAATGTTGATTTCTGTGAACACACAAATTCACTGTTCCTCAAATCCAAAATATTCAAATTATTTGACCATGTGGATTTTAAAACTGCACAAATTGTGTATATAAGGCAAGGAAAAATCTCCTTTCAGAAAATATTCAAAGATTATTCTTGGTTTTGTGGGAATCATAGTATAAAATATGGGGTTACAAAAAGGTTCTTAACTAAGGAATGGTTGGGTGAAATGAACAAAATAGACAATTATGAACCTCTCATTTTAAAACCAAACTACAGACAGGAGATAGTTTTGAACGTTCTGTATGGGCCTCTACATGGATACAATATTGAGATACTGTAGCTAACTTGGGTGAAGTTATATGTAAGAGTTATCATTATGATAAGTGTCTTGCCAATAAAGTGATTCATTATAATGTTTGTGGTAGATGGGACAGACATTGCTGATAACGGTGAGAGAATGATGGGATGGGTTACAACCATAGACTTTATATAAAATGGACATAGTATTTGTGATGTCACCCGTCTGTTTCTGAAGCGCTGTTTAGAGGACAGTCGGCGGCGGCAGCCATATTGCTACCTGTCGAGAGATGTGATGTAAAAAGGCGGGCTTTGAGCTTCCTCGCCAACAGCTACAGTGTTCCTGCAGTCAGCTGTGCCTCTCATTGGAAGACTCGTAATCTTAATATCTTCGAAATTGCCTTGTTAGAAAAATGGTCACGCCCCCGCACAGTGGCTACGTTTACATGAGACTTTTAATTCCTCTTTAATTCAGAATTAAAATTAAATCCTCTTTTTAAAGAGGATTTAATTTTTTTAAAAGATTAAATATAGCCATGCAAACACCTAATTCCGAATGAAAATGATCATTCCGAATTAAACTTAAATCCGATGTAAGTGTCTGGTTTATTCTGATTTTAAATCCGAATTAAACAATTCCTCTATCATGTATACGTTCATTCCGCTTTAAATTAATTCCGGTCATTCTGCGCATGCTCGTTCCATGGTCCTGTCGCGATGACGCACATATTCCGCGCTGGTGGGCACATATTTCAGGCTGAGGTAGAGCAGCCGTTGCACTAACCGCTTTGATTCGCCAAAGTACAGTCATCCGCCTCCCTTCTCCGGTCCTCTATCTCTCTTCTCCTCCTCAGCTGACAGAAGTGAAGCAGTACGTTTGTGTCGAGCTGCTTTTTAAAAACTATAGTGAAAAAATCAAAGCGAAATTCGAACTTATTGTGTGGTCTTCCATGCTGTAACCGAAAATGAAAAAGCAGGAACTGGAGTCTGTTTTCTTCCGGTAAGCGTAATTACGTCACGCCCACCCCTGTCCAATCAGAACCCTTCCCTACACCCCAGACGTTAAGAGGAATTGAATAAAAACAATTAAACGTGTTTTCCATGTAAACCTCAATTCGGAATTACTATTTCCATGTAAACACGAAGGAGAAAACTTTAATTCGGAATTATTTAATTCGGAATTATTAATTCAGAATTAAAAAACATCATGTAACCGTGGCCAGTGTGTGCCGATCGAGAAATGAGCTATCCAGAAATACACTCGTCTTTCGTACCAGGCTGTAAACATGTTTATTTCTGCTGCAAAGATTGTCTTTTTTGAATTAGTGTGTATGTGGTGTCTGGTGTTTCTGCAGCCAGCCTCAAGTGGATCCTCGGAGAACTGCATTTTATAACACTTCCGCATGGGCTTCATGTTTTGAGACCGGAGGTTGCAGCTTGGTGGGAATGCACACGTATAATGCTATAAAATAGTGAATAAAGGGGTAGGATTAGATTTAAGTTTTATCTTCTTCCTACTCCTTTTTGCACATGTAAAGTAAAATGTTTCAGTGCTTGCTAATGGAACTGATTGATTATGGGGTTTTTCTGTATAACTATTTCTTCTTTTTTACTTGTATGTTTTCGTTTTTTCTATTTTACTTTTACATGTTCAAAAAAAAACATCAAACCAAATCAAATCCAGACTTCTATGATGAAGTGATTCAGAAAATAGCTACACTAGGTTTTAATGTAACAGTTCATAGAGTTTGTGGCACATCATGAAGCTCAGTGGGCGTGTGAGTGTGACACAGACACGCACCTTTGATGAGCCGCTCCGTCGTGGACTGTTTCTCCTGTTTGTCTTTGTCTTTATCCTTCCCTGACATCTTTGCTTCGTCTGTAGTCTTGAGTGAGAGAATGAAATGTTGTTTCAGTCCTCCTCCTCCTCCCAGCTAGCCCTGAGGACGAGCTCGCACCTGGACCCGACGCTCAGATCCGTCCTGGTTTTCAGTGTAATAATAAGGGCTGGTACAGAGAGAGAGAGAGAGAAGCAGCTGCAGCTCAGGTTGTGTCAGACTGCAGAGTATGCAGCCACATTAATACCAACACATTTTAACAATAAGAGAAAGAAGTATGATAGGTAATACAAGGAATGTGATGCCCGCTTAAAAACAAACTGCGGCGAGCTGTTCCAGTATTACCTGGTTATTATCCAGAAGGGAGGCTGCAGTTGTCAGCTAATCCGATTTAATGTTAGTTAACCTTACTCTGTCTCAGCTAGTTAGCCAGCTAACATCCTCGCGTATCTGCAAAACGGAGGACAGTCAAGCAAAACAACGCAAGACAGTCTCTTCATGTTCTCCAAGGAGGCGAGGTGTTATGGAAAAATGAGCGTCCAAGCTGAAGTCGCGTTATTTCTGTGAGTTTGTAAAGCGAGCGTCCTTCCTTCCAAGATGCAGCCAGGCAGCTTCTTCTTCTTCTTTTTCCTCACAGAGTATCCTCCCCCTCCTCGGATTAAACTGTAATCTGACAGTAAGTGTGGAGCAGAGCGGCAGTGGATTTCCTACAACATGGTGGGGCCGACATGACGTGACTATGGAAACGTAACACGTGGGATAGTGATGCGTTCAATGCACATACCTTACCATTGAAGTCTCTCTCTCATTCTCTCTCTCTCTCTCTCTCTCTCTCTCTCTCTCTCTCTCTCTCTCTCTCTCTCTCTGTCTCTCTCTGTCTCTCTCTCTCTCTCAAATTCAAATTCAAATAGCTTTATTGGCATGAAAGTTAAACAGATAAATCATGTCAGAACTTTTTCCACCTTTAATGTGACCTTTAACATGAACATTTCAATAGAAATTGCTTTTAAAAATTAGGAGGAAGAATAAAATCTAAAATAATGTGGTTGCATAAGTGTACACACCCTTTAACTAATAATTGTTTGAAGCACCATTTGATTTTATTACAGCATTCCATTTTTTCTGGTAGGACTCCATGAGCATGGCACATCTTGACATGGCAATATTTGCCCTTTCTTCTTTACAAAAAAGCTCCAAATCCATCAGATAGTTAGGTTCATCTCCTGTGCACAGCCCTCTTCAGACCACCCCACAGATATTCAACTGGATTCAGGTCTAGACTCTGGCTGGGCTATTCCAAAACTTTAATCTTCTTCTGGTGAAGCCATGCTGTTGTTGATTTGGATGTATGCTTTGGTTTGTTGTTGTATTGAAAGGTGAAATTCCTCTTCATCTTCATCGTTCTCTCTCTTCATCTTCATCTTCAGCTTCAGCTTTCTCTCTCTCTAATAATAACAATAACATTAATAATAAACTTGGCTGTTTTTCTTCATATGAAAAGGCTTTCGTCTTGCCACCCTACCCATAGCTGAAACATAAGAAGAATAGGAGAGATGTTGTCACATGTAGTACACAGCCAGTACTGGTCAGAAATCCCTGTAGCTCCTTTAATGTTGCTGTAGGCCTCTTGGAAGCCTCCCTGATCAGTTTTCTTCTGGTCTTTTCATCAGTTTTGAAGGGATGTCCAGGTTTTGGTAATGTCACAGTTGTTCCATATTTTCTCCACTTGATGATGACAGTCTTCACTGTGGTCCATGGTATATCTAATGCCTTGGAAAAGTTTTTGTACCCTTCTCCTGACTGATACCTTTCAACAATGAGATCCCTCTGATGCTTTGGAAGCTCTCTGTGGACCATGGCTTTTGCTGAAAGATGCAACTGAGGAAATATCAGGAAAATCCTCCTAGAACAGCTGATCTTTATTTGGATTAATCAAAGTCACTTTAAATTATGACAGGTGTGTACTGACTACTATTTGTCATGAGTTTGAATGTGATTGGTTTATTCTGAAAACAACCACACCCCCAGTTATAAGGGGGTGTGTACACTTCTGCAACCACATTATTATTATTATTTTTTTTTATTTGTCCCCCTAAAAGATTTATTTTTTTTCAGTTGACTTTTGCACGTTATAGGTCACATTAAAGGTGTAAAAAGTTCTGACATCATTTATCTTGGTCTCATTTTTTTATATCACAAAACCTGGCATTTTAACAGGGGTGTGTAGACTTTTGCTATCCACTCTATCTATCTATCTATCTATCTATCTATCTATCTATCTATCTATCTATCTATCTATCTATCTATCTATCTATCTATCTATCCATCTATCTATCTATCTATCTATCTATCTATCTATCTATCCACTGTATCTATCTATCTATCTATCTATCTATCCACTGTATCTATCTATCTATCTATCTATCTATCTATCTATCTATCTATCTATCTATCTATCTATCTATCTATCTATCTATCTATCTATCCACTGTATCTATCTATCTATCTATCTATCTATCTATCTATCTATCTATCTATCTATCTATCTATCTATCTATCTATCTATCTATCCATCCACCTCTCCGTCCATCTATCTGAGTCCAGGGTTTAAGTATTTGGCTCCATGTTCCCTTTTTAAAGGTATACAATTCAACACATACAATATACAAATGTTATAGTTTTTGAATTTAGAAACAAACACATCTGTAAGTTGGTATCGTTAAAAAGAGTATTGCATGCATGTTTTTAACAAACTAACGTACTAGTCTTTTTAAAAAAATATGTATTACTCTTAAATACAAACAAATGGTCAAGAGAAACTCAGCTGTTTTTTCACAAGGTTTGAAAAAACAGTTTAAAAAAAGTCATGCAGTATCAACCTCCGACCACAAGATGGCTCCCATGCGTCTTTCTCAAAGCATGTTCCTTTGCAAAGGGCTGTGACCTTTTCTTCTGTGACAAACAGAAGCTGCTTTAAGCCAAAGACTCAAGAGGCGTTCACTGACACTCCAGATTTCTTCATTGCATAATGATAAACAAGTGGATAAAAACAGATGCAAAACTTTGAGATTTATTCCACTTGAAAATAGCATTGAATTCCACTTGAACATTCAGTTTAAGTAAATACATACAACATTACACTGAAAATAAATCCAACCACATACAAAACAATGCATACAGAGAGAAGATCAAAGTAAAGAGCAGCTCAACAGCTTAAAAAAAGAGTTAAAGAGGAATATTCAGACCAACACAGAGAGCATGCAGAAAGGAGTTATCATTGTTAGTTGGTCCATGCTGGTCCATGGAGATGCTTAATGCTTTTTTATATTCTATAGTTCGCCTTCTGACATGTTGGCTTTGTCTAGTCAGTCAAAGTTGTTTGCCTTAAGGTGAGAAATGATCACCGATTTATGACACAAAACATTCCTGAGCCCCGGTATTATACAAATTAAAAAGAAAACAGCAACAACATAAACAAACATATGGAAACGTCACCCTCACGGAGATCAAAATGTCGCTGTAAGAATGAAAGATATGCAGAAGCAAGAGCACCATCAGGCAAAAAAAGCCTAAGGGTGTCATGTCATCCACTTTGTTTTACTCTATTCAAAGCAACACCTGACAGAGTGACAGGCAGGCATGGTCTTAAACCGTCTTCTTGGTAAACTTAAAACAAGCAAAAACAAATCACCAGCAGGAGGAGGAGACCAAAATGCTTGGCTATGTTTTACTCGGCTTGGAAGGCTTGGAGTGGGAGTGGGCTGGGGGCTACAGCTGGAAACACATGGAGATGTCAGCAGGACATGATAATTTCAAGTGTAGGCACTCATGGCTCTTTAACAGTGCACAGCTACTACAGCCTTTGGGAAGAAGGAAGTGATTTTTTTTTTTTTTTTTAATCGCACCAGAAAGATTTTCCTCCCAAAGCTAATAAGGTGATCTTGCAAGTTTCTCTTGTCAAAATCTGGCAAAAAACATTGTTACAAAAGAAGTGTCACAACCCAATATGTTGGTGACTATGTTAGACTAGCTCACTAAATGTTTCACTTACTTAAAAAAAGACTGCAGCAAAAACATGTACACGGAATGATGCGGGGAGTCTTTGGTGCTCAGTGTAAGAGAGACAACTGAACAAGTCCATCTGTGTGAGAGCCAAAGAACAGCTGGCATCTTCTCTGGTCTCATCTCAGGGTGATAAAGACGACGGACATCATATTAAAGGAGTGTTGGTTCACAAAAGTAGCCCGAAGAAAACGACACACAGAAGAAGAGTTCTGTATGGCTGAACGTAAATCCTTCATTTCAGACCAGGGTCATCATGGTGAGTAATTTGTTACGATGGCTCCGCCTCAGTCCTCTCTCTCTCCTCGTCTGTCCTGAGACGCTCAGTCAGACATCTTAAACTTGGCAGGTCTGGACTCTCTTCAGTAAAAATAAAGAGATCCACAACCCAGAAGCTCTCCCTCACACGTGCTATTAGTCTACCCTGGCTTTCATCAACATAACTATTCATATTATATTCTAAGGAGACGATGAATTCAAATATTTCTATGTTACCTGTGAATTTTTCATTTAAAAATCACAGTATAGTTTCAGTTTAGCCTGAATATAATCTGAGAAAGATAACTTGATTAAACCTGCACAGTAATTAGGGTCTCTCAATGCTTGCATATTCATATGTATACCAAGGAAATCATTGTGCTGCAGATATTAATAACTTATTGATTATAGTGTTTTTTTTTAAAAGCAAAAGGAGTATCTCTGATAGAAGGTGAGAGACCGAAAACGTATGAGCATGCAGAGCTTCGAGGGAGACAGAAAGTGCAGGTAAATGAAAAGTCCCAGCTCAGTGACGTGAAGACAGACAAGTGTGTCAGGGCCCTTCATCTAAAGAGACTCAGGTTAGCATGACTCTACGCCAATCTTGTCATGTCTTCTTTTTCTTTTCTGGAGTGTTGATGGGATGGAGAGAACAGCGCAAATCCACAGAGACCTTTCCTCAGCTGACCGGCCGGGTGCAGGTCTGCCTCTGAGCCGTGGTTCTAATATTCCAATAGCGCTGCCGACAGAGAAGAAAATCTTCCAAGAGGAGATCCAGTTGTGAAAAGTCAAAGACACCAACCGTGTCTGGTAAGTTGCATCTGCTTTACATTACTGCATGATGAAGCCAGGCTGTGGGGTGATCCGGGGAGTGGGCCTCTGAGGCAAAGCGGGGGGGCACTGAGACAGGAAGTGGTTGGGGTAGCCAGAGGAGATGTTTGGAAAGGGCTGGCCTGTTCTGGGAGGAATCGGTGGGTACGGCGATGTGAAGAAGACTTGATTCTGGGGGGGAGCTGACGAAGCCGGAGCTGTATTAGCACTTGGGACTTGCTGGGCTGCAGGAGGAGGTGGAGGTTTTCTCATCGGCTGTGCTAGAGGAGAAGAACTGCTGCCGGACTCTGCAAGAAGAGAGGAGGATGAGGGTCTGGCTGCTGCTGACACATCCTGAGATCGTGAGGAAGGGGCAAACGCCTCGGGGAGCCGCTGGCCCTGCAGTACCATCTCTTGCAGCTTTTCGATTTTCACCCTCCGTAAGTGAGCCAGCTTTCTGTTGCTCTGGTAGGCATCGATAAACGAGTCGAGGGTCATGTCGCCATCCAGGAAGGAATCAGCCATGTTCTGTGAGACAGAGAGAGAACAGAGACAGTTTGAGACAGCATGTAGAGAGACACTCTCTGAATGCTGCTGGACATAAATGATAGCCAATGGGATCAAAAACTAGGACAGATAATTATCAACCAAAAATGTTTTATCTGATGTCTAACTTAAATTTCCCACAGTTGTGCTCCTTTCAGATCAGCGGTCAGATGAATCATTACTTAGTCCTCCTGTGGTCTAACTGTGTAGTTTCAAGGTGACAGGATTAAAGGTTTGTTTACTGATGCATCCATAGAGATCTAAAACCAGATCTAAAAGTATGTGTGGGAACAGTCTGTGCAAGCACGGCAGCTGGTATTTAAACATGTTTAAACTTATACCCTCACTAAAAGAACATAGATTAATCTCAACTATTCTAAATCTGCCTCGACTTCCTTTGTTAATCAAGAAATATGCAGTCAGTTCAGTCCAACGCCTGTGTCTCAATGCCGACTGCTTTTTAACCTGTTCAGATTTAAGTGCTGTCTTTACAGCTGATGACGCTCTCCGTGGTGAACAAATAGCCTCAGCAGAGGTGATGTGTTCATGGAAACTTTTGTGGTCAGTAATGGTTCATGATCAAAGACAGAAAAAGAAGAAGCTACAGTAACACAGCCGACTGTTTACATTTCATCATGGATGCCCATCAAGAGTCAACCTCCGGTGGTGAAATATGAGTGCTGCATTTGTGTCCACTTGAGGCTGGCTGCTAAAGCCAAAGAATTCCCCTTTAATAATACTCATGTTTAAATGTCATTTTTTACAGCTAAGTTATACATGCTTATAACAGTTTTGTTCACAATAATTCATTTCTGTGTTTGTACACGCTGTGAAGGTGATACATTTAAAAAAAACTCATCTATTTTGAATATATTTAGACTAAGAGTTATGCACAGATGTCGTTATTTCTATTTACTGTCAATGTGAGGTGAAATTCCATCGGGGTACGACTCGAGTACCAGCTGCCAGCCGAGCTGATCACAGCTGATGCTCCTGATGTGCCGAGCTAACAGCTGATGCTCCTGATGTGCCGAGCTAAAAGTAAATGCTCCTGATGTGCCAAGCTTACAGTCGATGCTCCTGATGTGCCGAGATAACAGCTGATGCTCCTGATGTGCTGAGTTAACAGCTAATGCTCCTGATGTATCAAGTTAACAGCTAATACTCCTGATGTGCCGAGTTAACAGCTGATACTCGTGATGTGCTGAGTTAACAGCTAATGCTCCTGATGTATCAAGCTAACAGCTGATGCTCCTGATGTGCCAAGTTAACGGCCGATGCTCCTGATGTGTCAAGCTAACAGCTGATGCTCCTGATGTGCCAAGTTAACAGCTGATGCTTCTGATGTGTCAAGCTAACGGCCGATGCTCCTGATGTGTCAAGCTAACAGCTGATTGCTCCTGATGTGCCGAGCTTACAGTCGATGTTCCTTATGTGCTGAGTTAACCAGCTGATACTCCTGATGTGCCGAGTTAACAGCTGATGCTCCTGATATGCTGAGCTAACAGCTGATGTTCCTAATGTGCAGAGTTAACAGCTGATGTTCCTTATGTGCAGAGTTAACAGCTGATGTTCCTTATGTGCAGAGTTAACAGCTGATGCTCCTGATGTGCCAAGTTGACAGCTGATGCTCCTGATGTGTCAAGCTAACAGCTGATTGATCCTAATGTGCTGAGCTAACAGCTTATACTCCTGATGTGTCAAGCTAACAGCTGATGCTCCTGATGTGCCGAGTTAACAGCTGATGCTCCTGATGTGTCAAGCTTACAGCCGATGCTCCTGATGTGTCAAGCTTACAGCTGATGCTCCTGATGTGTCAAGCTTACAGCTGATTGCTCCTGATGAGCAGAGCTAACAGCTGGGGGTTAGGGTGATCGTTAGCAAATGGAAACAATTATCACTGCCCTTATTTGCAGAAGAAATCAAATGTTACGTTTCGCCAATCAGCCTTAGCATTATGACTACCTGCCTAAAATAGTGCAGGTCTCCCTCTTGTCACATCAGGTCACAGAAAGCCCTGACCTGATAAGACTTGGAACCCCAAGACCTCTGAAGGTGTGCTGTGGTATCTGGTGCGGTTACCAGTAGATCCTTGAAATTGGACATAGTTCTCCAATACATTTGTGCAGCTCCAAAGACATAAACCGGAAGGACCTGATGTGGACTTGTTTAAAATTGTCACACACTGACAGGTTCCATTGTTGGGAGATAATCAGTGTTATTCCCTTCACCTGTCAGTGGTCATGATGTCATGGCTGATGGGTGTTAGCTGCTTTAACATCCTTCACACACAAGACTCTTCAATTTAAACTGTTGACCCTTTGTAACAGAACACAGTGACAAACAGAGAGACAGTAAAAATCTTACCTCTGTGTCCTCCTCTATCTGGGCTCCCTCTGCCTGCAGTAGAGCCAGCAAAGTGTCCAGAGAAGTGTTTCCTGATTTGTGATCTGTTAAAAAACAAGAGATAATGGAATGTCATATATTATATTATGATGCTGCACTGAACGAATCAAAGGTGAGTCAAGTGTTGTTGGCAGTCAGACGTGTCACAAGATAATTTACAGATCCATAAAGATAGTGTAGAGAAGGGAGTGAACCTTTAAGCACATTGAACAACGGAGTCTACGGCCTCTCTTTCTACGAGTGTTAGTCATGATGGATTTTAGTGAGCCAGTCAGATAAAACTGGGGCAGGACTTAACAAAAGTACCAGTAAAGGTCCTGCAATCAGACATACTGCCTCTATATCACCTGAACCTGCAAGGGCTGACCGAGTCAGCTGAAGTTTCTGTAGGGTGTCCAAAGAGGGAGACGGTTTAGTGAGTGTTCTGAAACTAAAGTGAGAGTCAAGATAACTAAAGCTTCAAATGTAGGTTAGCATTCTTGGAATAAGATACAATATATGGCAAATAATTAGTAACTAATTTACACCATAGAAATGGAACATCCCCATCCATCCATCCATCCATCCATCCATCTAGCCTCCTGCTTTTCCCATTCAGATCGTGGGGCGCTGGAACCTATCACCGCTGTCATCGGTACACCTTGGACAGGTCGACAGCCAATCAAAGGATTAACATGTCGAGACAGAAAACCATTCACGCTCACACTCACACCTACGGGCATTTTTGAGTGACCAAACCTGCTCTGCATGTTTGTGGACTGTTGGAGGAAGCTGGGTAGAACATGCAATCTCCACGCATAAAGACTCTACATGTCAAACTTACAAACTGATGTGTTCTTCGTTAAATGCCATCGTGCACAACAGATCTGATCGCGCGTCCACATTGATCACTCACTGGTTATGCCTGCACGGACATTCTGGGGTGAAGTGTTTTGGCTAAGTGCACATGTAGACTTCAAGAGCAGGGGATCTAAGCTGCCAACCTTCAGAGATGAACCGCTCCTCCATTAAGGAACAAACCCCAAATCAGAACCAAACTCAAAACTGTGATTTATAAACCTCTGAAGGCAACAAACAAAACTGGGAAAGAATCAGAGACCAGGACATTATTTTAAGAGTTTTAGTAAGACAGAGAATTTCAGATAAAACTCAAAAGACGACCGAACTAGTTAACAGATGTGGAGAGCGACTCGAGTCCACGAGACAGCAGTTTAGTGCTCTCCTCATCCTCTGCTGTGACACTGACCTCACTGTCTTTTCTTCATTCTCACAACTTCCCCATCATCCACCACTCCCTTCCACCAGCTCAAGCTACTTTACCCCAGCTCTCCTGGCAACACAATGGCAACACATCCCACCTTAAAACATATTTGTATTCTTGGCTTTTAACCCAACATGAGAGTTGGTGTGTTCTTTGTCTGTTCTTTTATTGGATTTTTTATTTACTCTACCAATGTTTTTATTTTATGTTTGTGTTTTGTTTTTTTGTTACAATTTTTAGTGTTTTATTATGATTCTTTTATTTTATTCTATCTTATTTTCTGACAGAGTTTTATGTTCTGTGTGTTTTAACTTATTTTACCTCACTGTGCAGCACTTTCCTATACTTTATTTTTTTTTTTTTAAATGTGCTATATAAATAAAGTGGATTGGATTGGATAATGTAGAGCAGTGGTGTCCAAACTTTTTTCAAAGAGGGCCACATTTGATGCTGTCAGAATACCTCAGGGCCCGTGGCTCCTACTGAGACTTAGGAATCATAAAAGTTATATATGAAATATCTATTTAATAACAATATTTTATTTTTCTTCTCAATAAATCAGTAACTAGATAGTCCTCAGTTCTCCACAAGCCATGTAAAGATTAGCAAACGTTATCTTCTTCTGGAGGAAAATGTTTTTCATAAGGGTCGGGCAATGTGGGAAAAATATTGTATCATTATTTTCCAATGGCAGGTACACGATCTGGATTTCATCACACTTCTTTTTCATGTTGTTAAGACTTTTCTGACCAACAGACGACATTTTATAACAAAATAATTATTTTCCTGAGTTCTGAACATTTTTTATTCTCCAAATTTTGCCTTTTCTGTACGATTGCATAATTTTGATCTTGTCTTGTTTCCGCTTTTGTGTCTTCTGAACTTTTAGTGCTCATCAAGAACATTTATCAGATTTCACATCATGATAAAAACATTAATTTGAAAACCTGTCAGCTTTAAGAGTTCTTGTGTTTCTTCTTTATTGCCATCTTGTAGAATTCCCTGTGCTTTGGATTTTATACAAGTAGTCCATATGAAGCTTTTTGAGACGTTTCTGGATTGACTTTAGTTTTGTTTGTGTGCTTGAAAGAAACTACAATTGTACATAATTAATTAATGTCTGTGCTATAAATAACACAATTTAAGATAGAAGCTTGGGGCCATAAATAAAAGGACCTTGGGCTGCGATTGGCCCCCGGGCCGTACTTTGGACATGCCTGATGTAGACGCTGCACACTGGTAGTGGTGGTATTAGTGTGTGCAAACATCAGCATAGCTCGCTGCTGCTAATTGAATCTATCATCTGGGTCAAACAGTAGTGTTCATCAGCTGCTCTGTGGGAAAATCCCAAACTAGGACAAATCAGTAAAGGAGGGAGACACCAGCAGAAATGCTCTGAAGAAACTCTATCATGTTTCAGTCTGTCCTCAAAGCAATCAAAAGCTCCCCATGTTACAGCTCACGTAGACTCTGTAGTCTCCATGACAGCACTAAGCTTCAGGAGTGTACATGCCTCACAAGAAAGAAGGCAGGTCAAACTTTTATAACAGAGAGGTGAATGGTTGGCATGCTATTGTGCTGCTGAGCAACAAGGTAAACAAGGTCCCAGGGATTGTCACTCCCTTGTCTTTGTGTGTCAGTAAGATATTTGATGGCTCTATCTGAGTGTGATATAAAGTAGACATCAAACTTTCTCTTCTTTATTGGAGTGAAATAATAAAATCCTGCAGTCCAAAAAAACAGCATTAGTTAGAGAGGCTGCGACAGTGTCTGATATGAGAACTGGTCAAACAGGTCTCTGTGGGACGTGTTCCTGTTGACTCAGAACAACCAATGAGTAAAAACACATTATGTAACACCTCAGGTTTCTATTGTGGTACAAAATGTCCACTTGTACACTGACAGGTGTACAGTCATGGCCAAAAGTTTTGAGAATGACACAACTATTAATTTTCACAAAGTCTGCTGTTTCAGTTTTTATAATGGCAATTTGCATATACTCCAGAATGTTATGAGGAGTGATCAGCTCAACTTCAATTAATTGCAAAGTCCCTCTTTGCCTTGAAAATGAACTTCATCACCAAAAACACATTTCCACTGCATTTCAGCCCTGCCACAAAAGGACCAGCTAACATCATTTCAATGACACACAGGTGTCACACACATTAACACAGGTGTGGGTGTTGATGAGGACAAGGCTGGCGATCAATCTGTCATGATTGAGTGACTGGACACTTTAAAAGGAAGATGGTGCATGACACCATTGTTCCTCATCTGTTAGCCATGATTACCTGCAAGGAAACACGTGCAGCCATCATTGCATTGCACAAAAAGGGCCTAACAGGGAAGTTTATAGCAGCGAGTAAGATTGCACCTCAGTCAACCGTCTATCCAATTATCAAGAACTTCAAGGAGAGAGGTTCAATTGTTGCCAAACAGGCTCCAGGGCGCCCAAGAAAGTCCAGCAAGCGCCAGGACCGTCTCCTGAAGGTGTTACAGCTGCGGGATCGGGCCACCACCAGTGCAGAGCTTGCTCAGGAATGGCAGCAGGCAGGTGTGAGTGCATATGCACGCACAGTGAGGCGAAGACTTTTGGAGGAAGGCCTGGTGTCAAGGAGGGCAGCAAAGAAGCCACTTCTCTCCAGTAAAAACATCAGGGACAGACTGATATTCTGCAGAAGGTACAGGGACTGGACTGCTGAGGACTGGGGTAAAGTCATTTTCTCTGATGAATCCCCTTTCCCATTGTTTGGGGCATCTGGAGGAAGGCTTGTTCGGAGAAGACGAGGTGAGCGCTACCATCAGTCCTGTCTCTTGCCAACAGTGAAGCATCCTGAGACCATTCATGTGTGGGGTTGCTTTTCGGTCAAGGGAGTGGGCTCTCTCACAATCTTGCCTAAAAACACAGCCATGAATAAAGAATGGTACCAGAACGTCCTCCGAGAGCAACTTCTCCCAACCATCCAAGGCCAGTTTGGTGATGAAGAATGCCTTTTGCAGCATGATGGAGCACCTTGCCATAAAGCAAAAGTCATAACAAAATGGCTCGGGGAACAAAACATTAAGATTTTGGGCCCTTGGCCAGGAAACTCCCCAGATCTTAATCCCATTGAGAACTTGTGGTCAATCCTCAAGAGGCAGGTGGACAATCAAAAACCCACAAATTCTGACAAACTCCAAGCATTGATTATGCAAGAATGGACTGCCATCAGTCAGGATTTGGTCCAGAAGTTGATTGACAGCATGCCAGGGAGAATTGCAGAGGTCTTGAAAAAGAAGGGTCAACACTGCAAATATTGACTTATTGCATGAATTCTGTGTAATTCTCAATAAAAGCTTTTGATACTTATGAAATGCTTCTAATTGTATTTCATTATACCATAGAAACATCTGACAAAAACACCTAAAAACCCTGAAGCAGCAGACTTTGTGAAAATGTAATATTTGTGTCATTCTCAAAACTTTTGGCCATGACTGCATATGTTCCATCTTTTTAAGCATTCACTGTTGAGGTTTCTTTTTCTTCTTTCAGGATTTTGCTCTCTTGTTTTTCCTGAGACCTCGTGTAACCTTTAAACCAAGAGAGATTTAAAACAATGCTCATTGGCATCCATTGTCTGTGGGTCATAATGAAATGTGGATTATAAAAAGAAGTGGGCTGTGGCTGTAAGAGTTGTAATATTTACAGCCCCACACAGAGTTACTGACAATGGCAGCTAGTTGTAGCTCTGTTGAGCTCGGCTAGCTCAATGATAGAACGTTTCATTTACGAAATACTCTTCACAATAAAAGTCTCCATGTGTTATGTTGTTAAATTATTAAACAGCCATATTATCAGGGAATGATTTCAGCAGGGGGAATTCAACACAGCTCCTTAAACCACAACATAAAACTGATGTCTTGAATTACAAACACAACAGGGAACAAAACCTCAGACCGCTCAGACTCAGTAAGTAAAAATGTATAAAAGCATCTTCCCTGGTTCTAAGTGAGCAGAGCATTACATCACAGGCTTGATGGACAGAAGGTGGGTCGTAGGGAGTGAACACACCTGTGCATGCTCTCTTGTCATTTTGTATTACTGCGTCATAAAACCGTAGTCACAAAAAAAAATTACGGATATATACACTACTCACAATAAGTTAGGGATATTGTGAGAGACTCAGTGGATTTCATACATACGGTGATTGTTTCACTTCAGAGATTTTTGGGATAGGGAGGCAATTGTATTGGGGTGATAGACACACCTCATTTTGTGTTTTCCACATAATGGTCTCACTGTGTACAGTGTGCCATACATATTGGGTCCAATACCAAAAAATACCAAAAGACAACCCTTTTCAATGTGGCATCAATTTCAACATTCTGTGGGTATAAAAAGCTGGTATTGTCAGTAAGTCATTCCAAGCTCATCATTCAAACAGCCATGAACACACAACGTCACTTAAAGGACGAGCAGCGCCACCTGGCCATAGCGTGCCTTCGGGTCGGTGGCAGGCAGTCAGATGTTGCTCGTGAACTTGGTGTGTCTCAAAGTGTCATCAGCAGACTTGCATCAAGACACAGAACAACTGGCAGAGTTCGTGACAGACCCAGGAGTGGAGCCCCACGAATGACAGACCGCAACGATGACCAGTACCTAAGGACCTATGCACTCAGACATCGTTATGCAACTGCCACACAGCTGCAGGCCCGTTTACGAGATGTGAGGGGTACTAGGGTTTCCAGACAAACCATTCGCAACCGACTCCACCGCTTTGGCTTGAATGCCAGACGACCGTTGCAGGTGACTCCACTGACACCAAGACACCGCCGTGAACGTTTGCAGTGGGCACAAGACCATGTGACCTGGACAATGCAGCAGGGGTCTACCGTCCTGTTCACTGATGAGTGTTGGGTCACCTTGCACAGAAATGATGGTCGTCAGCGTTGCTGGAGAAGGCGAGGTGAGCGATACGCCAAGGTCAACATGGTCTCCAGGGTTCACTTTGGTGGAGGAGGTGCAACAGTCTGGGCAGGCATCACCAGTCAGCGCAAAACAGATGTGGTTATTGTAGATGGCTCAGTCACTGCACGTTCTTACCTCAGAGACATCATAGAACCCATCATCATCCCCCAATTCCGCCAGCACACCCCCAACTTTCTGTTCATGGATGATAATGCTCCACCACATCGTGCCAGAATTGTCACAGCTCGACTTCAGGAAGTCGGAGTGCCTCATATGGTATGGCCAGCAATGTCCCCTGACCTGAACCCCATAGAGCACGTCTGGGACCAGCTGAAGCAGAGACGGAATGATTGTACCCCACCCCCACGTGACCTGGCAGAACTGTGTGTAGCACTTGTGGAAGAGTGGAACGCATTGCCTCAGAACAACATCATGAGGCTAGTGAGGAGCATGAGACGTCACTGTCAAGCTGTCATTGCGGTAAATGGTGGAAACATCCGCTACTGACATTGTCAATTTTTGTGATTTGGGGCTATCCTTGTTATTGTCTAAATTTTTGGGGTAATAAATATTAAAATAATGAAATTAAAATTTTAAATTTCATTAAATTTCATTAAAATTCAGACCAAATAGGAAAAGCACTCATGGAAATAACAATACCCCTAACTTATTGTGAGTATTTCAGATCATATCGCCCACCTCTATGAGGGGCCTTACTTGAATAATAAGCAGGCTTATTATTTACTTTGTTGGTAAAATTATTTATACAGTAGGGAAGTGTAGTTCATTCACATGAGGAAAATAATCTGCTCTGTAGGGATCCAGTATGTTCAGTACTTGTCTGATTGTCTCTTGAGCCTCTACGTAGCCAGTTTTCAGATGCATCATCTTATCTCCATGAAGCCATACTGCTCAGCTGATCCTGGAGGAATGCTGCAAGGTCCAGCAGTCCAGAACGGGCCATCTAAACAACTGCAGAGTCCTAAAGTTCCTGTGTAAAGTCAACAAACTAATAACAACACCATCCATGTTGCTTAAAGACACAAGTATCTCTCAATGTCTGAAACATAAAGTAATAAAACTGGATTCAATTGAACAACCAGGACATGTTTACTTCCTTGTCTTTCTCCTGTTTTCTGTAAAATTTTGTATTTTGTATTTTGGTAATCTATTTTCTGATCACACAGTGGAGAGGTTGTCGAGGTGTTTCTTGTATTTCTTGTGTTTTTGTATGTATTTTTTTATTTTACTTCTTGTTTTTGTATATTTCTATTTTATTTCAATTTTTGTTTGTGTATTTCTACTTTGTTTTATTTTTGTTTTCGTGTATTTTTCATTTCAGTTTTTTGTATTTTCTTAATTTTTGTTTTAGTTTTTTTGTTTTTGTGTATTTTTTTGTGTATTTCCATCTTATTTTAATTTTGTTTTTTGTGTGTTTTTTATTTTTATTTTATTTTTTATTTTTTTGTGTTTTTGTGTTTTATGTGTATTTCTATTTAATTCTAACTGTTGTGTATTTTTAGTTTATTTTTAGTATGTTTTCAGTGTATTTTATAATTTGTTATTGATCTAAAATAATTCTGTTTCTATTTTTTTCTGTGATTCTTGTGTTTGCATTACTTGGTATCATTTTGTAATATGCGTTTTTTTTGTGTCACCTGGCGTTAATTGTGATAAATTGGACACACCCACCCAGTTGGTGAGACGCTGAAGAAAGCCTAGGGCTGAAATGTGTTTGTTTCTTTTCTTTTTGCTGCTGTCAGATTACTGACATTAAAAGTTTGTTAACATTACTGCGAGTGCTGACATTTTTCAATTGTATTATCCCCTTTGGGTCAGCACCGAGTAATGTCTGAGTAGTGTCTGAGTGAGCATGCCAGTTCTCTTTCTTGTACTTCCTTGAGGTGCTGTTGGGATTAAATGGAAGCAGTATGACATTAATTCAGAAAAACAGAGCAGGAGTTTTTCTCATGTGAATGCAATACTGTTCAGTAATACAGCAGTGTTTTACAACACTGAAAAAATGCTGAGACAATAACTGTTGTAGGGCGCTGTTGGTCTAGTGGTTTGGGTGCACGCCATGTACAGAGGCTTCAGTTTCAGCGGTCGCTGGTTTGACTTCCGGCCACGACCATTTGCTTCATGTCTTCCTCTGCTCTCTACTTCACACACTTCCTGTCTCTCTATCAAGCTGTCCTAAACACTAAAGGCCAAATCACCAAAAATATAACTTTGTATAACATCTTTTGTAGTTGTAATGTGCTCGTGGAATAATGAGGTGAGTTCATCCAGGTTTCAGTTTGCAAAGACTTCATGGACACGAGTGTGTTTGATTCTGTAAAGGTTCGGTGTCATCAACTTATTATTGAAACAGTTTTCATTCATGCCGAGCTGTTCCTTTACCTAGGGTGGATTTCCGAAGCTGGTAGGACTCAAAACTATCCTGAAGACAGTTGTAGCGCTTGGTGAGCTGCTCCTTCTGATGCTCCAGTTGGGGCTGCAGGGCAAGGTTGTGCTCGGCCAGCGTTCGGTTGTTGACCAATGTCTTCTCCTTGCTGTGCTGGACGTCCTGCATCTATGAGGAGAAACACAAACCTGTTAGAAACCTTTGCACTTCAGTGATGATAGGATCTGACTCTTAACCCCTACAGGACACGAGATGAGCAGTTTCAGATGTTCACTGCTCCTGCTTGGTGAACTATCATCACAAGGGAAGCTGATACTCTCATCAGAAGTGGCCTAATGAAGAAGCAGACTTAGTAGTATAACTGCAGGCGTGTTTGCTTGGAGAGAAAAACTCCCCTCCAGTGAGTCTGTATGAATAGATTAGAATAATATCAGGAAATGTAGGTTAAGCCCGTCTTGATGGACAACAGACCTGGATTTTTGAAAGCTACTGTAGTAATCCACAGGAAGAGAGATTTTGCTGTAGTATGCAAAACATAAATAAACAAAGATGTAGCTGGAGCTGTGAGTGAAAACACGTGCTGAACCCACACTTCACAAGAGGATCCAACACTTCACACCTTTTAAATTCATATCGATTACACAGCTCTTCAGTAATACGGTATTGCAGTCAGACGGTGGCTATAGAGCGTCTGAAAGCTGTTTGATAACCGCATTAAGTAACAGAAGAAGGTGAATGCTAACTGCATCAAACAGAAAAAGAAGATGAAAACGTTCACGACAGTCGAAGCGAATGTCCCCGTTTCTGAATCTTACACTACTACACGTGTATTTCCAGAGACTGAGCATGGTTGTAAAATGTAAACACACACACCACACTGCGTCACAGAAACACCAACGTAGAGATCGAGACAGACTGACAGTATCCGCTTATAGCAGCACCTCACCCTGCTGCTGATTAACACGACTGCCACACAAGTGGGACAGGTGTGTGTGTGTGTGTGTGTGTGTGTGTGTGTGTGTGTGTGTGTGTGTGTGTGTGTGTGAAAACAATGTTCTTGTTTTGATATATTGAAAAAAGAGATCTCTCAGCATATATTAAGGTCTAATGTAAGGAGATAAAAATGTATAATATTACATTATTATTGTTAACTACAGTCATGGCCAAAAGTTTTGAGAATGACACAAATATAACATTTTCACAAAGTCTGCTGCTTCAGGGTTTTTAGGTGTTTTTGTCAGATGTTTCTATGGTATAATGAAATACAATTAGAAGCATTTCATAAGTATCAAAAGCTTTTATTGAGAATTACACAGAATTTATGCAATAAGTCAATATTTGCAGTGTTGACCCTTCTTTTTCAAGACCTCTGCAATTCTCCCTGGCATGCTGTCAATCAACTTCTGGACCAAATCCTGACTGATAGCAGTCCATTCTTGCATAATCAATGCTTGGAGTTTGTCAGAATTTGTGGGTTTTTGATTGTCCACCCGCCTCTTGAGGATTGACCACAAGTTCTCAATGGGATTAAGATCTGGGGAGTTTCCTGGCCAAGGGCCCAAAATCTTAATGTTTTGTTCCCCGAGCCATTTTGTTATGACTTTTGCTTTATGGCAAGGTGCTCCATCATGCTGGAAAAGGCATTCTTCATCACCAAACTGCCCTTGGATGGTTGGGAGAAGTTGCTCTCGGAGGACGTTCTGGTACCATTCTTTATTCAGGGCTGTTTTTAGGCAAGATTGTGAGAGAGCCCACTCCCTTGACCGAAAAGCAACCCCACACATGAATGGTCTCAGGATGCTTCACTGTTGGCAAGAGACAGGACTGATTGTAGCGCTCACCTCGTCTTCTCCGAACAAGCCTTCCTCCAGATGCCCCAAACAATCGGAAAGGGGATTCATCAGAGAAAATGACTTCACCCCAGTCCTCAGCAGTCCAGTCCCTGTACCTTCTGCAGAATATCAGTCTGTCCCTGATGTTTTTACTGGAGAGAAGTGGCTTCTTTGCTGCCCTCCTTGACACCAGGCCTTCCTCCAAAAGTCTTCGCCTCACTGTGCGTGCAGATGCACTCACACCTGCCTGCTGCCATTCCTGAGCAAGCTCTGCACTGGTGGTGGCCTGATCCCGCAGCTGTAACACCTTCAGGAGACGGTCCTGGCACTTGCTGGACTTTCTTGGGCGCCCTGGAGCCTGTTTGGCAACAATTGAACCTCTCTCCTTGAAGTTCTTGATAATTGGATAGACGGTTGACTGAGGTGCAATCTTACTCGCTGCTATAAACTTCCCTGTTAGGCCCTTTTTGTGCAATGCAATGATGGCTGCACGTGTTTCCTTGCAGGTAACCATGGCTAACAGATGAGGAACAATGGTGTCATGCACCATCTTCCTTTTAAAGTGTCCAGTCACTCAATCATGACAGATTGATCGCCAGCCTTGTCCTCATCAACACCCACACCTGTGTTAATGTGTGTGACACCTGTGTGTCATTGAAATGATGTTAGCTGGTCCTTTTGTGGCAGGGCTGAAATGCAGTGGAAATGTGTTTTTGGTGATGAAGTTCATTTTCAAGGCAAAGAGGGACTTTGCAATTAATTGAAGTTGAGCTGATCACTCCTCATAACATTCTGGAGTATATGCAAATTGCCATTATAAAAACTGAAACAGCAGACTTTGTGAAAATTAATAGTTGTGTCATTCTTAAAACTTTTGGCCATGACTGTACAACTTACGGTCATATTATATACCAATATTTATTTATTGTATTGCTTAATCTGTCATTACCAACCATAATCACACCATGTCAACCTGTCACTACTGAAACATTTTTAATACTGCCTGTAATCACTGCTATTCAAACCATTTGTACCATTGTATATATCTAAATTATATTATATCTTTATTTTACTAATTGGAACTTTTTTCTTGATTGTACTTATATCTGGGTTGCTGCAACAACTTTACTGCTTTTAGTAGTTTCTCTTTTGGTTTTTCTGCTTAAATTGTCTTGCCAGCCCATATACCCCCCCCCCCCCCCCCCCCCCCCTGCTTTGTTCTCTTTATTGTGGGTTTTTATGACGTTAAGCACTTTGTAACGTCTGTTTTGATAAGTGCTTTATAAATAAACTTTGTTATTATATATTATTATAGTGCATGACCTCCTTGTAGTGTCAGATTATAGGGGGAGCTTTATCTACAGCCTCTTTCAGGTGAACCACCATATCTCTCCCTGCTTGTTGCGACCAGGAACAGCAAACCATGGTAAAGAAAGTGAGACTGAGCAGTTCTTCTTGTGTCGTCTTTTATCTGGATCTGGAGTCGGCAATAAAAGTGAACTGAAGTTGAACTTCGACCAGACTGTGTCCATTTGGAGCTGCCAGATGTACCACAGAGTCAGCTGGATATTTAAGTAGCATTACCCTTTGAGTGCAGAACACTGGACTGTTGTTAAACTCTCACAGTACAGAGAGATATCAGTGGTGGCCCTTATCTTTGTTGTCACACCGACCAGACCTGTTTGTTTTGTTTCCATTTATTCATGTATCTATTTTTAGACAATGCCATTAAGGTCAAGTTTTGGCTTTAACAATGCTGCACCACATGTGAAGTGTGTACTTCTCCATTAGAGAATGAATAACTTTCATAATCACTCCAATAATTAAGAATAACTTCCACAAACACCACTAAAGGTAAAGAGACTGAAACAAACAACGTGGCTTACAGACTGAGAATGTGTAAACTTCACAGAAAAGGTCAAAATACTTTATTTTATTTCACAATGTTTCTTCAGTAATCAAGTTATTTAACACTTATGTCTGATATAAGAAGTTGTTTTAAATAAAAAGGAGCACTTGTTCTTGTTTACAGAAGTCACAGAGTGTTATGTTACGTAAGAGGGCAGAATTGTAAAGTGTAATATGAGACTGAAACAAAGAAAATAAGGAGGAAGTACAGCTCCTCTTCACAGCTGAGTGATTTTCCAGGAACTTTCCAGGAAGTTAAGGATTGCAACAAATACAGCTTATGTTGTGGCAATGTCTTTGAACTCAAAAGATACTTTCCTTTTAAAAATAAAAGACATAAACATAATGTCATAAACATTTTTAAAAACAAACCCTGAACTTTTTTAGTCTGGCTTTTAACTGAGTTTTATTCTTATAGCAGTATTATTTCACCTTACTTTATTTATTTGTTATCTATTCCAAATTTTGTATCTTTTTTAAATATAGCATCTTAGTTTCTTCTACTGGTTTAATATTTTGGTATTTTATTGTCTTATTAATCTATTTTATTTTGGTGAGTTTCCTTTCCTGTGTTGAGTTTTAACATCTTATTTTACCTCAAGTGTTTCCTCATTCATTTATCACAACAGCATTTCCTCAGTTTGTTCAGCAAGTTATTTTTTATCTTACATTTAATTATTTTATTATTATTATTATTATTTATTTATTTATTTTTAATTTGTCATTTTCTTAACCTTAAGATTGTGGGGTGGGTTTGGGGTTCTATTTTTATATTTTTATATTTTTATTTGTTCATATGTACAGCACTTTGTGTTACAATGTCTGTATGAAAAGCACTTCATAAATAAAGTCTGACTGATTGATTAGTGAGAAAGGAAGATAGAGAGTGTATTTTGAAGGGTATAAACTTAATAGTCCAAGACTACAGTAGAACAATTATTCAAACACTGGATCTGAAGGGGTTAACTCAGGGGTGTCAAACATACGGCCTGCGGGTCAAACCCCTCCTGCCAGAGGTTCCAATCCGGCCCACGGGATGACTTCCAAAAGTGAAAAAATTACAGAGAAGACATGAACTGCAGTTTTTCAACAAATGTAGTCAGAGTGCTGACGGACTGCTATGTGAAGAAATAGATTACGTACTGTTTGCATAATCTGGTAGAAAGACTTTTGAGAGAACTTCATGATCCAATCAGCACTAAAGTTTATGTATATAAACCTGTCAAAGAAGGAGTGTAGGATCCACACCTGTCGAAAGGAGCCACATATTTGCATGCTTACCATACATGTGCGTACGTCACAGGTGCGCTTCGTCACAGCTAGCACTAGTTCTACACCCCTGCATACAACACTGTCCATGCTGGAGCTGAGGGGTCCGTAATAGCCAAGTTTACCTCCATCATTATCATAATCAACCTCTTATTTTGCAGTCAACATTTCACTCTGTGTCATGTGAAAGGGTAACCTGTGTGTTTGGTGTGTCCGCAGCAGGTTTCAGTGCTTAAAGAGACTCATCATGGTAATACATACAACAGCTGTTTTTGTAAAAAGATAGTTCATTCCGTGAGAACATTTTCAGAATGTAAATGTACTTGTTTGCACTACAACAAAAGGGAACATTTGGAGTTGTCTGTATTTACAGGTTATTATCATAGACTGTCACCCATCTGTTCAGGAAGAGGTATAAAGAAGTAATTTTCACAAGGTACAAGGAGGAAGACAAGTGTTGAGAATCATGAGGGGTTTGCTTTTGATTGTAGGTGTAAGTATGAAGATAGGAGATGAAGATTTGTTTTGTGGGAATCCTAGTATAAAATATGGACGTAGTATCCGTGACGTCACCCATCTGTTTCTGAAGCGCTGTTTTGAAGCCGATCGCCGGCCGGAGCCATAATGGAAATGCTGAACTCGATCAATCTTCTGTCAAGCTAGTGTGACGTAAAGAGGCGGGCTTTGAGCCTCCTAGCCAACAGCTGCAGTGTTCCCGCCTGTCAATCAAGTCAGCTGTGCCTCTCACTGGAAGACTCGTAATCTCAATATCTTCTAAATTGCTGCGTTAGAAAGAATTCACCCCCCGTACAGTGTGTGCCGATCGAGAAATGAGCTCTTCAGACCGAAGCCGTCTTTGAACCAGGCTGTAAACATGTTTATTTCTGCTGTAAAGATCGTCTTCTTTGAATGGATGTGTATGTGGTTTCCGGTGTTTCTGCAGACAGCCTCTAGTGGACGCTCCATGAACTGCACTTTATAGCACTTAAACATTGGCTTCATATTTTGAAACTGGAGTTTGCTGCTTGGTTATTATGCTATGATTTTACAGGTCCGGCCCACTTCAGATCTACTTGGGGGGTATGTGATCTCTGAACTGTAATGAGTTTGACATTCCTGGGTTAGCTTAAAGCTCATGTAGCCATATCTAACCTAAATGTAAACAATAATGTGGTGAATCTGTGTTATTGTGTATTCAAGTAATGGTTGTGGGTGTATATAGATGTAGATGACATTAGTATTTTTGGTATGTTTATATATATATATATATATATATATATATATATATATATATATATATATATATAATTTGAATATAATATTTTTAGCTTTACTGTAAAAAAAACAGCTATCATAATGTAAAATGGCAGACTTGTGAGTGACGACCTTTCTGCAGCTGAGTCGAAGTTAAAGCCATTATTCCTCATGTTCTCCTCTTAAAGGTGACTCAGCAGCAGAGGTGTGTCCTTAAAGCTTTCTTATATTCATAATCACAGTTCAATAAGGAGACACACAACCTGCTGTGTGTCATAATGTCGGACTCTGGGACTCCTCTTGTGTTAAAACTTGAGACAATGCTAACCCCTTGTTGTCCCCCGGATGAGAACTAGTTCCAGGTTTTAGGACATGTAACTTTGGTTCACAGCACATTTACTCATGATGAAGTCCTCATCCAGATTACAGGACTCATTTCCGTGAGTGGACCCAGACGGTTTACAGGGTTAGCACAACAAAGGGGAACACAGACCCAGAAAAGGGAGGACGGACTGGAGCGGTTCACGTACCTCGTCCATCTCCTGGACCATCTTGGTGAGTTTCTCGTCGTCCTCCAGGAATTCGTTGAGTTGAGTCATCGTGTACTCGCTGAACGTGGTGGTGAAAGCTGACATTATGGGTCTTGTTGTGTAGCTGTGCCTCTGGATTCCCTCTCCTCGCCCTTCTGATACTGACAGCTGACTGAGACTGCCTTACCGGAAGTTGTCACAGCACATACAGGCCGCTTGTTGCCTTCAAGTGCAGTCGGAAATATGTGTTCTAGGCTGCAAGCTGGAACCCAAAGCTTTAGCGTTATCAAAGTTTAAGCTGTGAATATTTTACTTTTTCAACTCTAGATAGGAAAAGATGGATGTTATTATTTTGTTATGGATTATAACACAGCTTAAAAGCACAACAGTAGCCTAACAATTTATTATTAGCATCAGTGGTGGACTCAGGCTGTTTGAGGGGCAGGGGCCAAAACCAAAAAAGGGCACCCCTGGTTTTCACAGTTGAGGGTGAATTTAAATGTATTAGTCAACGGTAACATGAGGAGGGTCTGAGAGATGTGATCCAAGAGAAAATTTTGAGCAGCTAACACTTCATTTCCTGCATTGTGATGAATATTTTTATGACCAATTGTTGGGGGGAATCAGACTGTATAAAATATGGACGTAGTATACGTGACGTCACCCATCTGTTCCTGAGAGCTGTTTTGAAGCCAATTGACGGCGGCAGCCATATTGGAAATGCGGAACTCAACCAGGCAGAGTGTGACGTAGTGTGAGCCTCCTACAGCTATGTGTTCCCGACCGGGAGTCACGTCAGACATGTCCTTATTTGGGCAAAACTCGTAATCCTAATATCTTTTGCACCGTCACGTTCGAAAAAAATTCATCCCCGTACAATGTGTGCTGATAGAGAGATTAGCTTCATAGGCCAAGCCATTTTTTGGACCAGGCTGTAAACATGTTTATGAATGCTGCAAAGATCGTCTTTTTCCCATTCATGTGTATGTGGTTTCTGGTCTTTCTGCAGCCGGCATCAGGCGGATTCTCGATGTATTGCAGTTTATAACACTTCTGCATGGGCTTCATCGTTTGAGACCGGAGGTTGCCGCTAGGGGGAAATTGAATCATCAAAGAGGAAAACGCAATACTTTAGATTTCTATATTCTTCATTACATTACTTAATTAAAATGTAATATCATAAAAAACTACATAGGCAACAAAAAGAGATTTTGTTTTACCTTTAATTGACTGGAGGGTCATCAAAGGGCACCCTTGTGCATTTAATCCAACACAGAGGAACCCACAGTGCACTTTTAAACAATTAATTAACTGTATGCATCAAGGAGTATTTTTCAACAGTAAGACCAATAGAAGTGCATCCAGAGCACATTTTACTGTCTAATATATTATGCTATTTCTAAAATGAAAATAATTTAGACATGCAGGAACAAAATACGTGAAACTGAGTCCTTTTTCTTCTTTATACATATAAAAGTGTCAGGGGATAATCAGGCTTAGCGGTGTGTCGTGAACGACTCTGATCTAAGAGCTGGCTCTTGAGAGCAGGCTCTCGTGTGAGAGCTGGTTTCGTTTATCCCTCTTTTGTGGCTTTAACATACAAGGAGCCGCTGAGTTCTCAAACAGTAAATATTTTATATTGTGCGCATTAGGTATTATCTGTAAGCACAAGATAAAAAATATTTATTTTAGGGACTTCAGAGGCTTCTCCTCTCCTTCTTCTTCTTGATCTATGATAGGTGGCAAGGAGTGTTAAAATGCATTACCGCCATGTACTATGTTGGAGTGTAGACCACCCCAGTGATCGACACTCAATTAAATAAAGATAAATAACATAAAACTTTTGAGTTCTAAACTATCTGGATCCACCCTGTTTCTGTGAGGTACATAAATACATTGCCGAACCTGATGGTAACAAGGCTTTTCAGGGTTTTAGGACCAGACTTTTTTGGATGCTCAGCCCTACATGAGATTGTGATATGGAGAGTGAAAGTGTTGAACCTACCACTAAACCACTCGTTCACTTAACATTTATTTCCCTACATATGAACTTTAGTTTCACAGTAACAAACACGTTATCTAACCTGTCTTCTGACTAAAATAAACTTCCTTTTGCATCTCTAAACCTCTGATAATTGTCTCTACATCATGACAAGTCAGTCAAGTTTATTATCTTAGATATTCTGGTCGTCACTCACTATCATGATGTAGACCTAAACGCAGGTCTGATCTCTACCCTTCAATATAAAAGACGAAGCTGTGTTATCAGAAGTCATGACAATCATTAATAGCCGTCATCAAGGGGTTTTGACCAATCAGAATCAAGCATCTTACACAGCCAGGAGACTAATAAGAAAGCCGGGTAATAAACATGGTTACCGTCTAATGAAAGTGGAACAAAAGAATAGATAAGACTAGAAAGGTCATTGTACCCATGTGCTTCAAAATACTTCAAATCTGCCACAACATCCATGTCTGCTGAAGAGGCTAAGATTGAAAAGTGCTGCTGAGCTCATGTAAGTGGCACGTCTTGCAAAAAGCAAAATATAAGTCAATGAAAGGTTTTTCTATTTATTAACAAAAGACTCAAAATAATTCAATACCAAAAAAGATCTAAATAAACGATAGTAATGACGATGACAATCAGGAATAAATATTCAAACCAACTCACTCCCTTTGTATGCCTCCCGCCACACAACTGAACAGGTAGATAAAAGGTACACCACACCCATGAACCCAAAACCGGAAATGAAGTCAACCATAAAAGGAAGTAATCAGGATTAAAAAACAAGACAAGAAAATTAACATTATGGACCATGCATCTGCATTGACTAAAATAAAAAGGACAACATTTGCAGCATTTGGATGTAATCCAACATGTTTGTACGGTGGCCCTGAAGTGCAAATCACAACAGCAAATCAGAAAACACAGAGGCACATTTAGAAAACACAACGGCAAATCAAAAAACACGAAGGCAAATGAGAAAACACAACGGCAAAACAGAAAACATAACGGCAAATCAAAAAACACGAAGGCAAATGAGAAAACACAACGGCAAAACAGAAAACACAACGGCAAATCAGAAATCACAACGGCACCAGAAGAAGTAGGTACACTCAGTCCAATCAGTGACGAGTCATGTCCCTGGAGGGTACCTTCTTCTTCCAGTTTGGTTAATGCCGTTGCTTTTTAATTTGCCGTTGTGTTTTTTTAATTGCCGTTGCGTTATCTGATTTGCTGTAGTGTTTTCTGATATGCAGTTATGATTTGCACTTCAGGGCCACCGTATGTTTAATCTTTAAAGGCCAACAGAGAGAATACTTCCACAGAGTTTGTTACATGTTTTTCATTACCAGTGATTTATAAAAGTTACAGTACTTATCTGTAGTGGTTTAGCTTTGATGTATCTTCACTAGATTTTTAAAGTGTGTTCAGTTTAACAGACAAAGGCAAATATCTTAATAACTTAAAACCATGAGATACAGTGCAATAAACAGCCTACAGAAAACCAAACATGATTCTGTAAAATCAATATAAAAGCAAAAAATGTGAACGACAATTTGTCATTTCTGGAGTTTGATGAGGTATTAAATGAAGAATGCAAACACAGAAACACAAACCCACAACACCTAGAAAGGGATATAAAGCTATTCAAATAAAGCAAACATTCAAACGTTTGATCGAGAATCAAAGTGTGAGCACACTGCAGCTACGTTAGGGGCGTCTTCAGAGGACACCTTTTTGGTTTTTGTACATCTAGTGTATTAAGTAGTCTCAGGTCTTCATGCTTTTAAGGACTTTTCCAATGATTTGCATGAAATTGGGTAAGATTTTAATGCACTAAGATATCTTCATACATTTTTTCTACAGTGTATTTAATCTCAATCCTATAACATCCAAATCTGCTGTCGACACTGAAGAACACTGAGAATCTCAATCTGATTCCAGCATCCTGCGTCTCAGTAGCGCATATTGAGCTCAGACTCACTCGCACTGCTGCTTTGTCGTCTCTTGCGCCTCGTGCTATCAGACTCCCTGCAATGTTTTTCAGAAGCGCCTTGGACCTCCAAACTCGTGTCAATTCCCAGGATCTGCCTCTGCACCAGCTTGTGATAAAGCCCCCTGCTCGCCATCAGCTGATTGTGAGATCCCTGCTCAGCCACGTGGCCTTTGTCGATCACAATTATATTGTCTGCTTTTTCCAATGTACTGAGCCGATGAGCAATCACCAGGACTGTGCACTCCTGCATCGATCTGTTCAGGTTCTCCAGGACCTGTAGAGATGAACAAAAGATGCCTGAGACAAATCTACACATGCATTAAAAAGTCCCCTGATTAAGAGTACTGTATGGTCGGGTTATATGACTGAATCATTGTCTGCTTCTTGTAAGTAAATACAGAAAAAGCTTTACGTACAATGTGCTCGCTTTCTGCATCCAGGGCGCTGGTTGCCTCATCAAGTATGAGAACACGAGGGTTACGAATGAGCGCTCTTGCGATGGCCACCCTTTGCTTCTGCCCTCCTGACAGGTGGGTCCCTTTCTCTCCGACAACTGCAGAAGAAGGAGCAATCACACAGCTGGATGACTATGGGCGATAGAGTACACGCTCTGACGTGCATAGAATAAAGACATCACGGCCTGACTGGCTGTTTTATGTGTTAAACTGCACACACGTAAGGTGAATGTTGTGTTGTCATTTTTTATTGGTGTGTTTTGTGCATAACAAGAATCAAACCAATCAGAGCATCATCTCCCGTTCCCTTTGGAGACCAGGAAGTAGATATAGTGCTGTTTACATGACAGACTTGCACCATAATTCTTAAACAGACTTGGCCTTTTCTTGTTAATGTAACTTTTCTGCTTCCTTTAGTCCACTGTTTATAGCTTGGTGATGTTTGGATAGCAGTTACGTCCGCTTCGCTAAATGACAATTGCCTCATGGGAAAAAAAAAGGGGGAACTGGACATTTTCTCCACCTGGTACGACTTTGCCCTGTGTGTAAGACAGGGCCTTTTATCTCTATGTATCACAGTGGACAGTAATCCAGCAGTCAGGGCCTAGTCAGTGGCTTTTAAATCATTTCCAGGGTCAATGTTTTTTAAATATATATTTGGCAAGTTTTGCCTTAATTGACAGGACGGCTGAAAAGAGACAGGAAATGTGGGGAGCAAGAAGAGGAGGAAGACATGCAGAAAATGGACTAGACCGTTTGGCCATCGCCGCCCCTTTCTAGGTAAATCTGACATTATTTGGATACTTGAATGTGGAAAGGAGACCGGAAACGTGTAGAGAGTAGGATAGCATGCAGGAGAAATCACAAACAAAAACAGTGAACACCAGAACAAACAGAATGGGACAGACGATAGCTTCAAAACTGACAACTTTAGATTAAGACTTTCCTCTCATATGTTCTAAATATATATTTCAACTTTATCTTTATCTATAAATGAGATATAACATGAAGATACCTCATTCAAATAAAGCCCCACATTTACCAGCAGGATTACTTGAATCAGAGTATTTCTGCACTGAGGTATTCTGACTTTCTTTACTTCTCTCCAGCTGGTAACCCTGACTGGGGGTGCTATCTTATCTCCTGATTCTATTACTCGTGCATCCATAACTGTTCAATTACACACACTATACATTATTTTGTAGAAAAAGTATTAACCTGTCTCATAGCCTTCAGGGAAGGAGGTGATGAAGTCATGAGCATTAGCTTTGATTGCAGCCTCCACGACAGCTTCCATCGTCATGTCCATCAGGCCATAGGTGATGTTCTCCTTCACTGTACGGGCAAACAGCACAGGCTCCTGGCCAATCAGAGCTACCTGCAGAACAAAAACAAACAATGGAGAAAAGATGGATTCATTATAGTGTGACAGATTGATCAGAGCAGCACTGATAGTGTAGGTATGTGTGAAGATATATCTGAAAGAAGTTGATTTAGTTGCTAACACTGCTTTCAGATACCTACAAGCACCAAATCAACAAAAAGAATAAGGCCTTCAATAATCAATAAGAGTAACTGCAGACTGACCTGAGAGTGGAGATAGTCATGCTGGAAAATGTGAACAGGCTTTCCATCCAGCAGCACTTGGCCTTGTTGAGGAAGGTAGAAGTTCTCCAGCAGATTTGCACAGGAGCTTTTTCCACTGCCTGAAGGTCCCACGATGGCTGTCACCTCCCCGGGCTGGAGGGTGAACGACACTTCCTGTAAATAAAATTCCATTAAAGTACACCAGCTGCTATCATTATGAAATCAATTGCAGTATTTACAGAATAAGACTATAAACGGTCAGCTCTAAAAGCAGCTTTCTCTACACAGTTTTTGAATCTACTTCCTGAATTCCTGAAGTTATTAAACGGGTATACAGCATCGCACATTAAAGGTTATCTTTGATTCTTTGTCTTTTCTTTTCTATCTTCCTCCCTGTTGGACGACATATATAAATTAGTTTAACTTAAGTTGCACTTCATAATGTTGCTTCAACGTGATCAACATCCGTTAACTGATAGTAAAAATAAATCCAGGTGTATTTATTACCTGTAAGCATTTTGTTCATCTTATTTCAACTAATACATCGGTGCTGGCGGCAATGACTGTTGTGCAGGCAGGTCTGTGTCTGTGTGTGTGTGAGCCTGTCTGTATCAAGCGTGCCGGATACGGCCCTGGTGGTGAGGCTTTCAGCAGTGTGACTGCCTCCTGGTGGCTGGCTGCAGTATAGGTCAAAAAATCCGTCTCCCCCATTCATTTGAATGGGGGAGCAGTCAAACTTTAAATAATAAATACACGTCGTACGAATGTTTCTCACATCCGTATGCTGTGGTGATATGTAGTTAGTATTTGAGTGTTTTGTGTCCAAGGCCTCTTTTTTCCGAAAAGTTTCTTTTTCGTTAGTTATTAGAGTTTAAAAAACAGGGTTTTACTTCCGGGTTTCCTTTGATTCACAGCCGCCGTAGAACGAAACTTCAAAGGGCACACAGCCCTTCCCCAGAGCTTATTACAAAGGCTTCACAGGCTCTGGCTGCACAATGGCTGCACCCAGGAAAGGGATTTTTTGGCTTCAGAACTGTACAACGGGAAGAGGCAGAGCAACGCTGTCCATTTTTATTTACAGTCTATGGTCTGCATGTGTATTTGGTTGTGTGAAATATTCCATGTGTACCTGCTTATCTTTTTGTCAATTTGGTTGGATTTGTGCTTAAAAAAAGTTCTTTTTCTGATATGGATGTTATTATTCATTTATTTGACATAAAAAATTTGGTCAACTCAACCCACGAAATAAGTGATATACCTTTAAATTATATTCTTCTTTTTTTGATATATATATTTTCCTCTTTTTCATTTTTTGTATGTTTTTAAATTAATTTATCTAATTCTATTTTTTAAATTTTTTAAATTAATTAATTACTTTTTATTTGTTGGTGTTTCATTTTATTTTTAATTGATTTAATACAATTTGTATCTTGTATTTTTTGTATTTATGAAATTTTATTTTCATATTTTTTCAATTTATTCGTTTGTTTTTATTTTTATCTTTTTGTATTTTCAAATGTATTTTTTTATTTAATGTTATTTTTTGTATTTATTAAATTTTTCTATTTAATTTTATTTTTTTTTTTGGATCTTTTTTTTTTTTTTTTTTTTTTTTTTTCTTTATTTGTGCTCTATTTTGTACTACTCTTGCTATTGTGTCTGTGTTTCTGCAACAACCAAATTTCCCCATGGGGATCAATACAGAATTTTATTATCTTATCTTTTCCTGACATCCTCCTCCAGCACGGACTGGACTAGACTAGCACTGGAGCACAGCAGTTGTTGCTCTTATTCGTTATAAAAATATGCGTGTGTATCACTTTCAATCATGTTTTTAATGTCATCATACCGCCTCAAAGCTTCATATCTTCATATCATAGTTCATTCTGAGTTTGTAAGACATGAGGATCTGCTGCTGGTAGACTTGTTCATGTTTGTGAATGATCGTACGTAGGTAACTCTGCCCCCTATATTAGAAAGCACATTCAATTACACCAGGTTAATTTATGTGGATGATAACAGTGTTGTGTGGCTGCTTTGCTCAATCTCCTTTGAAAACCAAAAATATATCCTGGTTTTGTTGAATTTACTAAACACAATGTGGCGGTAACATTCTTCAGAACAAACCTTAAGAATTTCAGTCTCAGGGCGTGTTGGGTACGCAAATGTGATGTCTTTGAACTCAACCAGGCCTGAGTATGTGTCCAGGACCTCTGTGCCATCAGAAGGGTGTTTAGGTGTTCTGTCCAAGTACTCAAAAACCTTCTCAGCAGCTCCAACTCCTTGCATGAGTCCTGAGTACACTGATGCAATACTCTGTAAGACAGACCAAAACAGACGTAGGTTAAGAGGAGTGTTGTCTTCGAATCGTTTTCATACACTCTGTAAGATAATGAAACTGATGAAATACCTCCAGACACTCTCCCAGGTCAAGCATATATATGAAAAAAGATATTAAGGCACTGCTACTCATCTGACCGGTTACTACAAGGTGACCTCCATAACAGAGAACAGCAACCTCTAAAGCAAGCTCTGAGATCTGAAAGACACAAACACACAGACTGTTACCACACTGTGATACGCAGGGATTCAGGGCTGGGGTCAGGGTAGTATACCTACACAGCTGGACCACATGTAGCAAGCATAGGCCAGGGCTTGTTTTTTGTTGAGCTGAAACATGTCTAACAGCTTGGCGTAGTAGTTCTCCGCCTCCCCACACTCATTGGCAAAGCTTCGCACGGTCCTCATGGCCGAGATGGTTTCTTCTGCCACCTGATTGGCTTCCGCGAGGGTTGTCTGCACATCTTTGGTCAATTTCTTGGGAAAAATGAAAAAAACAAAGCTGTAACAATTCTGTCTCCAAGCTGAATAATCACCAGAGGCACAAAGCTAGTTTACCTTGTAGTAATTGCCATACAGTTGGGAGATGAGTGCGATGAAAGGGAATCCCATGACAGCCACCAGAGTGAGCCTCCAGGACATCCAACACATGAACATTAAGAAGCCAGCGCCCTTGATGCTGCTCCGTAAAAACACATTGACATTTTGGGAGATCAGATCACTCACCTGGATGGTGTCAGCTGACAGACGTGAAATGATGTCACCTGCAGGTGTGAGCACATAAAAAGATGAGATTTACTTATTAGAGAAGCACTCATTATATGGATGAAGGGAAGGAGAGATGAAGAGTGTTCTCATATCGCCCACCTGTGTGGTTTTCATCAAAAAAAGCGATTTCCTGCTTCATCAAAGTTCTGAACAGATGGTTCCTTAGACGAAGGTTTAATCTTGCAAAGGTCAGGGTGAAGACTCCTCCGCGTACTCCCACTGCAAGTGAGCTGAGGAGAGGATCAACTTATTTAACATTCATGTCTTGTTTTTCTCTGTTTTGACAAATATGACACATCCAACATCCTAGATTCTTCTCATCACAATATTCATTCACCCAGTCTTTACTTTGGGTTGTATAGCAGTGGCATTATATACAAAGATAGATGAATGTATAGATGGATAGACAGATAGATGTCTGGATGGATGGATGGATGTGTGGATTGATGGAAGGAAGGATGGATGGATGGATGGATGGATGGATGGATGGATGGATGGATGGATGGATGGATGGATGGATGGATGGATGGATGGATGGATGGATGGATGGATGGATGGATGGATGGATGGATGGATGGGTGGATGGATGGATGGATGGATGGGTGGGTGGATGGGTGGATGGATGGATGGATGGATGGGTGGATGGATGATGGATGGATTGATGTGTGGATTGATGGGTGGATGGATGTGTGGATTGATGGGTGGATGGATGTGTGGATTGATGGATGGATGGATGGATGGATGGATGTGTGGATGGATGGATGGATGGATGGATGGATGGATGGATGGATGGATGGATGGATGGATGGATGGATGGATGGATGGATGGACGGATGGATGGATGTGTGGATTGATGGATGGATGGATGGATGGATGGATGGATGGATGGATGGATGGATGGATGTGTGGATTGATGGATGGATGGATGGATGGATGGATGGATGGATGGATGGACGGATGGATGTGTGGATTGATGGATGGATGGATGGATGGATGGATGGATGGATGGATGGATGGATGGATTGATGGATGGATGGATGGATGGATGGATGGATGGATGGATGGATGGATGGATGGACGGATGGATGTGTGGATTGATGGATGGATGGATGGACGGATGGATGAATGGATAATGGATGGATAGTTGGATGGATGGATGGATGGATGGGTGGATGGATGGATGGATGAATGGATAATGGATGGGTGGATGGATGATGGGTGATAGATAGACAGACAGACAGACAGACAGACAGACAGATAGATAGATAGATAGATAGATAGATAGATAGATAGATAGATAGATAGATAGATAGATAGATAGATAGATAGATAGATAGATAGATAGATAGATAGATAGATGGATGGATGGATGGATGGATGGATGGATGGATGGATGGATGTATTGATGGATGACAGGTGGGTGGATGATAATATAAATACACACACACACACACACAACTATAAACTCCCTGCAGAGTTCACCACTGGGACCTCTGGATCCTCACCTTGCGATGGCCAGTACTGTCAGTGTGATGGCTGGCTTAGCGAAGTGCTCCATGCTCTGGTGAACAACAATGCTGTCTATTGCTTTCCCATAGTAGTACGGTATGAAGGCTTCACCTGCAGGGTTCAGAAACAGACTGTAAGGGCCACAGCACAACGCACAACATTAACAACATCTAGAGCGTTGTTCAAACCTTGATCTTTGAGAGAAGCTAAATTAAACTTTTGAGCACAGCAGCTGTTCAACATAAAACACAATGTCTATTATTTTAACACTTTGAAATATTACAGTTGTAGAGATTTGCTGCTTCTGTTTGTCTTTTGTTGAATTTACTTCATCTTCTTGGTTTGGATATTTTCTGTTAACATACACAAACCACTCTGAACAGACTTTACTCACTTTATAAATATATTCATAGATCATTTCATCATCAAACTAATAACTGTTCGGTTAATGAATGATGCATCTTGTTTGTGGTTCTGTTTTACTTCCTGTGTTTTCCCTCCTTTATGATTGGCTGAATACTGACTTTTGTCCAAATCAGTTCACACTGCTTGTATAGTAGGCAGTTTTGAAAGTAGCCCCAGGGTTTCCTCCCTCCTGTGTTGGTTCATTGTGTGTGTGATGCGTTATGATGTGTCATGTCAAGTGTGATTCTGAGATTCCTGCAGAGTTTTTTTTGTTTGAAGTAAGTTTAGTTTATTCTCAGTTTTACTTTATTAAATCCTTTATATTTAAATCTGCACATAGGTCCTCCTCCTTGTTTCTCCAGCCATGACATGTGTCCTGAAAAACACTGCATGAAATCACTGTCAGGCATGGTCCCTGGTCAGCTGCGTACTAATTTACAACATTTCTTTCTTTTTGACATTACAGTTTGGTGATTCTTGCATTCAGTTGTGTTTTATTATAACAAAAGCTGAACCGGCTGTGTAATCTGGAATAATCTAAACAGTCATAACCTACTCAGTATTTAAACATAACTTTCATAGTTAGGCTGGTTATTATTTAAGACTGTTGCACTCCTTTAAAGCAGACCAAACTGTGACAGTGGTTTATATGACTTCGTAAAGGACACTCACAAACAGCAGAGATGAGCAGGAACAGGACCGCTACAGAGAGAAGCCCACCATCCTTCTTGCAGTATGCCAGGAGACGTCTCAATGTTGCCTCAGTGCTTGTCTTTTCCTTCTCCTCTTTCCCTTCCTCCCTCCTCTTTCTTGTCTCATAATCCACCTCTTGCTCCTCCTCACCGGCTGTTTCCACAAGCTTTTCTGTATCATCCGAAGTTTCTTCCTCTCTCCTGCGACCTCTCCTGAGGTGGCCTGATGATAAGTGGGACGCTTTCCCTAGCAGCCTCCAGAGCAGCATGACACCCAGGCAGGAGGAGCAAGTCCAACACACCAGACTCAGGAACCAGGGCTGGCGCATCAACGGCCCCAGCTCGATCAACATCAGCATCTTTGCCAAAGTGTAAGTGATGACGATGAGGCAGATGAAGAGAATGAGGGAGGTGAGTTTGGCTACTCTGGGAGGGCCGTCTCCTCTGTTCAGTGACACCCCAACAGAGGCTCCCAGGAGGAGGGAGGCTCTCACCAGGACTGTGCCCCAGAGGTCCAGAGCTGACTGCAGGATGTTAAAGTTCAGTGCATCCTCTTTGAATGAGTTGAATTGTGATCCATGTGTGTACAGGACAGTGGTGACGACCATATCCAGTAGAGTATACAGTACTGTGAAACCCACAGTAACTTTAAAGCTCATGATGGCAAAGATATGATTATTACAGCAGTATAATATTACAAAGAGTGCTACAGTGGTGAGCAGCTAGGTTCAATGCATTGGGTCAAGCTTTACTTTTACACAATGCATAAATGATTCTCTCCTAACTTTTCTGAGCTGGTAAATATTCTGCAACGCTTTGAGCTAACTCTGTGTTAGCATTTGGCACACGGCTGCAGTGTCCTTCCTCTGCCCCTCATAAATAAATAAATAAATAAAGAACAATACATGTGATACTTCCGTATTATCACCCTTACACCTGAGCCAAGTGTGTTTTAAGGGAGCGACATTTGACTGAAGTTGTAGAATAAACCAGTATCAGAGATCAGCTGATTGTTTGGAGTGCAAAACTAAGACAGGACTTCCTCTCGACTCATCCAAAGGTCTCCTCGAGTCCTCCACCTATAAAGAAACGCAAACAAACGAGGACAGAGGATGCATTATCATCCATAAGAGAAATCCTTCCCCACTCTGACTCCACGTCAGACCCGTCAGACAGGTAGCCCTCTGATGACGCGCTACGCAGCTGCTTCGCTTATCAAACACTACGGTGGCCGATAAGGTCAAACGCTCTGCAACAGCTTAATCAGGGAGAAACCATAGACTGTATAAAACTTGTTTATAAAGCAACTGAAGGAGGGCTGATTATTTCTTCACGTGCTACAGTGAATATGGTATTTACTCAAAATCGAATATGTATTGTGTCAGAAACAGATGGATTAAGATTATTCTTATAATGAATAATGTTGTAACTAATTATGAGTCGTTGTTTTATAATATATATATATATATATATATATATATATATATATATATATATATATATATATATATATATATATATATATATATATATATATTTGTGTAAGATATGCATATTTTTTACCTCTTTAATTTTATTTTTAATTTTAATTGCTAATATCTTTCTAATACTTGTTACTTTATAGGCTCTTGTTTTGTTTATATATTTTTTCTTTTTTGCACTGTCTACTTTGTTACTGTGACACTTGATTTCTCCATTGTGGGACGAGTAAGGAACTATCTTATCTCTCTTATCGTATTAAAGTCTTTCTAATTTTTCAAATATGCTCACAACAAACATTTATGTTGAGAACAACAGCAACAATAGCAACATGAGACATTCAGAGACAAAAAATAACAACTCACTCCCTTTTCCCAAGCACTGGATCTTCAATGATGAACATTATTCAAATCGATAAACATCTTTAAGATGTTCTTTGAATATTAAACTCAAAACATTGTCTGTTACCTGAAGAATATTATCAAAAAATCATCTGAATTTTAAAGAAAACTGTTCTTCTGTCATTAATAGTTAAAAAAGGGACATTTTTAAACCAATAAACATCCTTAAGATGTTCTTTGAATATTAAACTCAAAACATTGTCTGTTACCAAAAGAATATTATCAAAACATCATCTGAATGTTAAAGACAAAATGTTATTATTTCATTAATAGTTTACAAAAAAGGAACATTATCTAAATCGATAAACATCCTTAAGATGTTCTTTAAATATTACACTCAAATCTTATGAGGATTTAGAGGGAAGGTTAGCCAATGTTAGCCATTCCCTGCTAGCTGGGATTACCTCTGAAAATGATAGAGCCGTAAAGATGACTTTTATTTTGAAGGCTTCGAACCGGAAGTGCTAAGAGTCCTATCAGACTGCTCTGTGATTGGTTAAAGTGAGTCAATCTGTAGTTCTTCAGTGAACTTCCTCACTGGCTGCATATCAAACGCCGTGCTGTGTGTTTAGTATAGTTCGTATCTTTAAAGGGATTACGATGACAGACGAGAAAGACGGAACGTGTCAGTTTTATGTGTGTGACTGTTTTACCACAGATAATATTTTTGTGAAGGACTACAAGCTCCATGTCAGCTTTGTATCCGAGAAGCAGTTCAGATCGGACTATGAAGCAGTGAGTGGATTTGTTTTCATTTTAAGAGACAGTTTTAATGATTAACAAGTCGATTAACAAGTGTGTGTTTCTATTGCTGCGTAGACACTGAGGAGGCTGGGTTGTGTTACAGAACAACAGTATGAGGACGTGCTTACCAAGGTAAGAACAGAATGTGTGTATATACAACATCTGTGAACCATAACACAACTACGGTGGCCCAGAAGGGCAAAACATAACGACTTTTCACAAAACACATTTCACAGAATAGTTGTATCATTTGACTTTGTTCTGTCTTTTATTTTTTGTTGTCACATTTAGTCGTGTTTTCTTATTCTTGACCTCTGTAACAGTTCAGTTCAGATTGCTTTGTCATGAACAGTTTATTTATTGCCAAAGCTGAGTAAAAAAACAAATACAATAATTATAATAATGCATTGTCATCAATTACACTAACATTTCATTTTTTACATTTCAATATAATGTTTCTATATATAATAAGTCAATAACAAAGTTGAAATATACACAGTTAATTACTACAACACAGTTGAATAGTACACAGTTAATCTACATACAGTTTAACCATAGACTGTATAATTAATGGACGTAGTATTCGTGACGTCACCCATCTGTTCCTGAGAGCTGTTTTGAAGCCAATCGACGGCAGCAGCCATATTGGAAATGTGGAACTCAACCAGGCAGAGTGTGACGTAGTGTAGGGCTGAACGATATGGAAAAAATTTCATATCTCGATATTCATGCCAGATATCTCGATATCAATATGAGACGATATGACTATGGGTTCAGTGAAAACTAAGCATTTTTCAGAATTCTCTCTCTCACACACACACACACACAGTCTCTCTCTCTCTCGCTCCCTCTTCTAAACAAAGTTATCAATACACATAGTAAAATGTACCTATCGCCAGGTAAAGCCTGTGTCCAAAGCACTGAAGCCGCGTCCAGCCATTCACCTCCAAAGCCTTTATCATGTTGGATGCGTTATCGGTGGTCACGCAAACCTGTTACTCCTCCTTCAAATCCCAGTCCACTAATGCACCTCTCATCTCATGTGCTATAATATCCCAGTATGCTCCCCATGCAGGGAAGAAGGGCGTCTGCAGACATCGGGTCTTTGTTGTTGTAAAATGAGCTGTTAAACGGATGTAAGGTTCGGTCGTCCGGCTGACCACAGGTCCGTGGTTGTGGCAAAATGATCGATTTCACGGAGCTCGGATTCAACTTTCATTTTACATTCATTGTAGAGTTTGGGAATGGCCACTTGATTAAAATGTGTTCGGGATGGTATTTTGTAACGCCTGTCCAGCGTCCGAACCATTTTCTGAAAAATGTTTCTTAAGTTTTTTTTTTCTGTTTCCAGCTGTGTGTAGCGTATGTGTGAGTGTGTGTCTCCATCTCACTCGCGCTCTCCCTCTGATGTTTGTCATTGGCTGGCTTCAGCTGTCAATCAACTGCAAGCATGAAATGAGGTTTGTGGTTGGCTGGCCTTAGTTGAACATGCAGGGCAAGCGGGAAAATCTCGTTGATATCGTTGATTTTGCGAAATTAATATCTTGAATGTTCGTATCGCGATAATGATATGATAACGATATATCATTCAGCCCTAACGTAGTATGAACCTCCTAGCTAATAGCTATGTGTTCCCGACCGGGAGTCACATCAGTCATGTCCTTATTTGGGCAAAACTGGTAATCTTAATATCTTCTGAACCGTCATGTTAGAAAAAAATCCACCCCCTGTACAGTGTGTGCTGATAGAAACATTAGCTTCGTAGGGCCAAGCCGTTTTTTTGAACCAGGCTGTAAACATGTTTATTAATGCTGCAAAGATTGTCTTTTTCCCATTCATGTCTATGTGGTTTCTGGTGTTTCTGCAGCCAGCCTCAAGCGGACTCTCGATGTATTGCAGTTTATAACACTTCCACATGGGCTTCATCGTTTGAGACCGGAGATTGCCCCTTGTGTATAACACAGGTAGATAAAATAGTCTAACACAGTTGATCAGACTAAAGCCTAGGGGTGTAACGATTCTTTTTAACAACGATTCGATTTGTATCACGATTGGTTATCGATACGATTAAAGGACGATATTGGTTCATTTAGAGCATTTAGAGAGTGGTCCAGTGTTACAGTTAAAGTTCTTTTGATTTGTTTTAGTCTGTTTGGTGTTTGAGACTCAGTGCTGATCGGAGCCTGGGTGGTTAGCTTCACCATCAGCTGACTGAGGGGACTGTCGTCAAGGTTAGGTCTTGGGATTTCAGAGCTTTGAACTGCAGTGAGTCTGTTGGTCTCAGGTTCAGGTGTGCCCAGAACGTTGGCACTTGTTTGTGAATGTTTAAAAGTGTTGAGAAACGTACCAGTTCTGCCCGGCAGCTGTTATTTGGTGTCTTCCTCTCTCTCTCCGACAGAATTGAACATGCAGAGACTCTATTTGGTGTTTGTCCCATGAATCAGACTCTAGTCCTGTGATTGGCCTCTAGACCTCATTTCCATACAAAGCTATGATCAAATATTTTATTTTATAGCCCTAAAAATGTAGAGAATGAATGAAATCTTGTGATATTAAGATTATGGATTGAATAAGAAGGAAAAGATGACTTGACTCTGTAGTTGATTTCATGATGAAGACCTCTGCGATCCTTAAGGGTGGTGGAACACAGGAGAGAATGTAGCTGGAGTTTATATGGTAGATACAGTCTCTAGGACTAAATGTTGTGATGTCACATGGTATTATTTTATGCTACCAACTATTTAACTGTGTTACTGCTCTGCTTAGATTCTGCAGGAAGTGGACAGGAGACGGCATCTAAGAGAGACATCTGCTAAAAGAGCTGCTGCTATAAAATATGAGTACCAGCCTCTCCATCCTCATGTCTACCATCTTCAGGTAATGACATCATCAGTCAGGGCACATCATGTCATGAACAAGGTGACATTGAAACTATGCTTTAAAAACATCCTCTCCACAGGAGTCCTACCTCACACCAAAGTTCAAACAAATTGTTGAGTACTGTCGAAGCAGAAACCCAAGTGAAGAAGGTCTCCGAGGTCTGGTAGAGGAAGAGGCAGGTGAGCTGGAAAGTGTTCTCATTTCCTCTCAGTGTCTATGGTCCAAATAAGAAGTCAAAACTCGCCTTTAATTCAGAGATGTTAACTATCTTAAAATCAGAATTAAAACATCATTTGTAAGTAGTATTCGCTGCAGTTTATAACACAACTTGTGACTGACAACACTGTTGATTTTCATTCCTAAATGTTATTTTGTTGTGCCATGTTATCACCACACCGTATTGATGTATGAAATGTTTTATAAATGATCTTTACCTCATGTTCCTGTGAAGCAGCGAGGGTGTATCGCTTCCCTGTGTTTGAAAAAAGCCTCTGTGAGAAGCTGTTGGAGGAGCTGGAGAACTTTGAGAAGTCCTCTGCCCCCAAAGGAAGACCCAACACCATGAACCAGTACGGGGTAAAGCATCACTCAACCCTGTAATCATCTCTCAATTACAGCTCTTACATTTTTATTTTTATTGTGAAATGACATTTGAAATATAAGAATCTATTAATTGAATATACAGATGTTTCTCAGTCAGGTCCACAAAGGAAAAGTATCTTCATTTAATTGTCTTTTAGCCCAGAATGAGCCCTTAGTAAAATCTTTGAGTCAGGAAAATAACTGTTAAAGCCATCTATGAGTGTTGTTTTAATGATTATTGTCACATTGAAGTCAGAGCGTTAAATCATCTATGTAATCATTCATTCATCATGTCCTTTTTATTTTTATCCCCTCAGATTCTCCTGGATGAAATGGGCTTCGATAAGGACTTCATAACCCCCCTTCGTGAGCACTACCTACGTCCACTGACCTCCCTGTTATACCCAGACTGTGGGGGGAACTGTCTGGACAGCCACAAGGCCTTCATTGTTAAATACGACCTGAATGAAGACCTGGACCTGAGCTACCACTACGACAACGCAGAGGTCACCCTGAATGTTTCCCTGGGGAAGGATTTCAGCGAGGGGAACCTTTATTTTGGTGACATGAGACAGGTGAGCGTGTGGTTAGAGTTTTAATTAATGAATTCATGCAACTGTATTTACTGCTGTTTCCACAGATCAGAAAAGCTGCTGATACAAATATTACGAGCTTTTCTGGTACTTTGAAAAGACTCCAAATGCATCCAAGTAGAAACCTTACATTGAATAACTGTTTAAAATTTTTAAAACAGAAATCTAATTTCCAGACACAAAGATTGCTACATCCTGGCTATAAAGTGTGTGTTGTTGATGCTTCCTGCAGGTGCCTTTAGGTATGACAGAGTGTTCAGAGGTTGAACACAGGGTGACTGAGGGCCTTCTCCATCGGGGCCAGCACATGCATGGGGCCTTACCCATCTCCTCTGGTCAGCGCTGGAACCTGATCATCTGGATGAGAGCCTCACAGGAACGTAACAAACTGTGCCCCATGTGCAACAGGAAGCCCACTCTGGTGGAAGGGGACGGCTTTGCAGACGGGTTCACTGCCAGAACATGAAGTGCACCATGCCTGTTTGCTGTCAGGCTTCAATAACAGCACGGTGCTGGATACAAGAAAGCACATTTTTAATGATGTAGGTATGAATGTACACTGGAGGTCAAAATTAGAGAACAGTCTACAATTTCCTAAATATCAAGGTCACTGCATAGTCATATTTGAAATGATCCAAGCAGGAGTAAAAGAGCAATATTTTAAACATATTTCAAGAGTTAAATATATTCTGAAGCACAGTATAAAAACCTTAAGTGAGATAGTAGAAAAAGAACACTTCAAAATTAGAGAACACTTTCAGATACCTCCCAGTTATTGGTGTTAATCTGACACTTGGTGCTAATTTCCTTGATTATCTGACAACCCTTATTTAACTGGCAGCCTAACTTCCAGTTTCACTGACTCTGCAAGATGGTGAGCCATTCTAATGTGACTGAAACCCTCCAGCAGCAGGTTGTCCTGATGAAGGCCAAAGGGATGACCCTATCAGCCATAGCAAGACAAGTTATTAAGAATATTGCATCTTTACAACGTCACAAACTCATTAAAGTCCCTCAAGAAGTCTGGTTGTCCACGAAAGAAAAATGCAAGATAATGCAGAGGATCTCATTTCAACACTGCAGCTGGAATTGCTCACCAGTTCAGCGCTGAACAGGGTAAGGATCTGTCTCGTCATACAGTGTCTCAACGTTTAAGAGCATTTGGACTGAAAGCCCACTCTGCAGTGACCAAACCTCTCATTAGCAGAACGAATCAAAAGGCTAGACTAACCTTTGCTGAGGAGCATGTTGTGTGGACAGAGGAGAACTGGTCCAAAGTTCACTTCAGTGATGAAAGCAAGTTTAATTTATTTGGGTCTGATGGGAAACATTATGTTCTTCGACAAAATGGGGAAAGACTGAACCCAAAGTGTGTAAAGAAGTCAGTGAAAGGTGGAGGAGGAATTGCCATGGTTTGGGGCATGTTTTCTGCAGCAGGAGTTGGGCCTCTTACACAGCTACATGGCAGAGTGAATGCAAATGTTTACCAGAACCTTCTTCAATAACATATGGTTCCTTCCCTGCGCTCATCACCCAATCAGCTGGCGGTGTTCATGCAGGACAATGCTCCCTGTCACACAGTAAAACTGGTAAAGCAGTTCCTTGAAACTGAAAACATTGAAATAATGAAATGGCCCGCCCAGAGTCCTGATCTAAACCCAATAGAAAACCTCTGGAAAGTCCTTGGCGACAAAGTTATGGCCAAGAAACCCACTACAGTCACCAAATTGTGGAAGAGACTGGAAGAAGAGTGGACCAAAATCACACCAGGGCAGTGTGAGAGACTAGTGATGTCCTGTGGCCGCAGATGTGCTGAAGTCATTCGAAGCAAAGGCCTGTGCACTTCCTACTAATTGTTGACTGCTGTAGCCTTCAGAAAATCTAGTTGTCATCTTTTTCCATGCTATAGTCATTGTTGTTCTCTAATTTTGATCATTGTGTTTTCTGCAAAATTATTATTATTTTTTAAATGCCTTAGTTATTTTGTAAAAAAAATGTTCTAGTAGCATAGTATAGCCACAACATAAAATCCTCCAACTGTTGGGCAGGGAAGATTACATTATTGCAGGAAAAATCAATTGTTTATAAATCGTTCTCTAATTTTGATCTCTAATTTACATATGTAAAAGATGCAATTTGATTTTTGTTAAATTATCATTGCCATTGAACACTGATTGTTCGTTGGCAAGGATGGGAGAAAGCTGTTTAATACAAGTAATTAAAAAGACACTTTTCAGCTCAAGAGCACAATACAACCATGAATATTTAATATTTAATGGTACTTTTTTATTAGAAATTGAAATGATACTTTAGTTCTGTCTTGTCCATTAGGGTTAGTGTCTGTACTTATGATAATTTATATTTTTTAAATTAACCCCTAGTACTGAAATGTTGCCAAAAAAGAACAAAACAAAACACACAAACAAATAAAAAAAAAATAGCCAAGCCCCATCTGTGCATTGAGTGTGATTCTACTGTATTTATAGGCTACAGTATGTGTGATATCACTCTATCTTAATCTTTTTAAAACCCAATAAAAAATAGAAAGTCATGTTACCTTGTAGTGGTTGTCCTCTCTTTGCACAAATTCCTGTAAATCACTTTTTGTGAGTTTAGTTTGCATCCCAGGTAGCTTACAAAGTATTTGACCAATAATAGTGCAAACTAACAATGTTCAGATGAATGGACACCTGTGTGGTTTGCATCAGAGAGATCCTCTGCTATCATCTTGATGGTCAGCTGTCTCTTCTCATGGCTGTGGTCTAACTACTGAGTCCTCTGGCAAACTAAGTGCAAAGATGATGGGAAAAAAAAACAAGCAAAAATTGTAGAGTTAGTTAGCAAGTGTTGGAATACCTGCCTTCAGTGTGAATGTTAGCACTACGTAACACCTTCAGCTAGCTCAGAGGACAATGAATCATTTGAGATCTGGGATGTTCAAAACTTCGTCTTAGCAAATGTTGTGTGAGGGGGAAAGCTTTAAAAGGTTTTCATTACATCTGGTGAAAAATATTAAATAAAAGCGATGAAAGCCATTATTTGATAATAGTTAAAATCCACTGAACACCTTCAATATATCTAAATAACATAATGAAGTTGTGCATCTGTAGTGTCTCTGATATCGCCTATTGAAATCAACAGCTAGCTGGACAGTTCTTTTACTTACTCATTTGAGGTATTGTATTTGGTAGTGTATTACAATCTTCAAATGTTATAAGCGCTTCAGTTAGAAGCTTAAAATGAATCCTGAAATGAACAGGGAGCCAGTGGAGGGAGGCAAGGATGGACGCAATGTGCCCTAACTTAGGGGTACCAGTTAAAAGTTGAGCAGCAGCATTTTGGACTAACTGTAGCTGTGACAGGGAGGTCTGGTTAACGCCTACATATAGTGCGTTACAGTAGTCCAGATGAGTTGAAATAGAAGCATGTAAAACTTTATAAAAATCATTAAAAGATAAAACTGATTTCGGATTCTGAGATCGGACTACAGAATTGATCTGCTTATCTAATATAAAATCACTGTCCATTATGACACCAAGATTGGTTACTGTGGGTTTCAAGTAAGGTTGCAGGGAGTCCAGGTCCAATATCGGGGCCTCACATGCAGCACTGGATTCAAACACAATCATTTCAGTCTTCTTTTCAGCAGACCCAGATCATTAAAGATGTAATGTGACCACATATTTGTGTTCATTTTTATGAAACATGTTTGGATTTGCCCAGCTAAATTTTCTGTGAGGGTAAATTTGAGGTAAAAAAAAAAAAATCCACGTTCAACAAGACAGGCCACAGTTTTCATTTTAATTTTTAATAACATGTTTTTTCTCTGACAGTTCATGAACATACTTCTTGTGTGCATTTCCTTTTTTTGGTTTTGGTGGAAGTTATTTTTTATTCCATGCAGACAAAGTCAAAGAACATAAATGAACCTGTATGCAACATCAGAACATCAGCACCTTTGGTTGTTTCTTTTTGCTCCAGGTTACTGTGCCGCTGTGAGAGAGAGTTTAAATGTAGGTTAACAGGAAGAGGAGAAATTCTCCCAGACTAGAGGCTCGCTATAGCTTACTCAAACAAACACCAAATCACGAATATGTGAGCACTTAGAGTACATACGCTGGTGGGCATGGCTTTGTACAACCTAATGGTAAATAGGTGCTAAATCAATCACGTTTTTTCTTGTTGTTCTTTGTTACATTTCCAGCCTCTGCGCACACAGGCACGGGTAGTATCATGGTATATTATGTTTTGGCATTGTACATATTTTGAGTTCAATTGGAGGAAATACCAGCACAGTATCAATACAAAGATAGTTTTTATGAAGGTAAATATTTTCACTTAAAAAGATATATTACACGGCACATATTTAGATTTGTACACTCACGTTGTGTCTATTTACATCATTCAAATAAATACATTTAATATTTTTTATACGATTAAAATATAAATATTTCCATAAATGCACAAATTTAAAAGCACATTGCAGCTAAAACTTAAACGTCTCCGGTTCCATTGATTCGATCATTCCCATTTCAACCAGTCTGTTGTCAGCCGTCAGCCGGTGCAACCTTGACATGTATGTGGGTCAGCAGTAGCTGTCTCAAGCAGTTTGCTCCCTCCTAGCTGTGCGTTATTCAGTCAACAAGATGTTGAGGTTCGGCTCTATAGCGTGGTCTCGCTGCTCATGTCCCGAGGGCGGTGGTGGTCGATGTCTGAGTCATAGTCTGACTCCATCTCGATCTTGACCTGGGGCACGGGACAGGCCATCCCTCGGCCCATCGGCACAGCAGGAGACGACGGGCAGGAGATCTTCAGGTGGAGGGTGATGCTAAGGAAGGGCAAGCTCCAGTTACAATACACTCCCACAGGTAGAGACACTGAGGGGTTGAGGGAGGAGAGGCTGGGTAAGGGGGAAGGAGCTCAATCATGGGACATCATCATGGCTTGTTGTTCACAGCAGCAGCTCATTCAGTGATGAGCTCGACAAGAGGGTCTGACATGAGCTGCTGTAGTGTTTCACTGTGGCCACGATGTCTTTAAGTGAACCTTGGGATACTCTGAGGCTGGGAAGGTTTTATGTCATGAACATTAATTACATGTTGTGCAGCCCTTTGCAAATCTTTAGCCCAACAGAAAAAAATGACAGGACAAGGGAGAGCAAAGACTTTAAAACCTTATCTGATAGTATCTCAGTAGTGGAGCAGGAGGTCTAATTATTTCTTATGCCAAATAATCCTGTGTTTGTTTTAACAGCATAAAAAAGATGGCTTAAGAGACTTTTGTTAAGAATCTACCTATACTAAAGCTACAATGAAAAAAAACAGCCTACGATATACATTAATGACTACATTTTATTTTATAGACAAATCCTGCTGCCATACATACTTTATAGCTCACAAATCATGGTACAAATATGAAACAAATTCATGTGAATCAGTAATGAGTTAGATAACCAATTCCTAACCATGCCTCTTTCAAGCAATGCAGAATTGATGTGCAGTTTTAATTTTCAACGCCCTTCCCACCTCCCCCACCCTACCACTGCCCCATAACCCCTCATTAAAAAGCACAGTCAAACAGAGTATATGAACAACCATATCAGCTGCAATTTCAATGCAAGCGTGTTCAGTGCAGGTGAGTGACATTTCAAGAGCAGGTATGAGCATCACAGATGGATCTGCTGAGGAAAATCAGCATATGAAGAAAAAGAAACAACCAAAACAATGATGCTTGTTGCATGTGGATGATGATACAGTTGAATACAAACTGCCTGTTCATAAATCCACTTCATGAACCACATATACATCAGACTAAATATACCACACATCAATTTTTTCATATGTTAGAAGTCCCTGATCAAGGAGCTTAATACGGAGCAGACTAAACATCATGCATTTCAGGTCATCTTTATAGTCACAAACTAACATTAATCAATAAAGAGGAATACGCTGTTTTTGTAAAAAGATGCTTCACTCATATACTGCATGGCAGATAGAGTGCAGGATGATTAACAGTAATAACAAAACAATGATCTGCATTGCCTTAAAGTGCATGGAGAGGAGAGAGATCTGAACATTACCATGAAAAAACTGGTCTGGTATTTTATGTATTCATACAATCAGTGTGCAGGATGAACATGTCCACTCTGAAAACGGAAACTGTGTTCAATTTATACTTATTATTTTGTATTAGTTATTATTAGATTTTTGAAATGATGATTATAATTATTTTAAATGTTATTATTATAATTATTATCATTATTTTTATTGTTAGTAGTAGTAATAGTAGTCAGTGGTAACAGTAGTAGTAGTAGCTGTAGTCTTAATAGTAGTTATAGTAATAGTAGTAGTAGTAGTGGTAGTAATAGTAGTATTAGTAATAGTTTAGTAGTAGTAATAGTAGTCGTAATAATAGTTTAATAGTAGTAGTAATAGTAGTAGTAGTAGTAGTAGTAGTAGTAGTAGTAGTAGTAGAAGTAGTAGTAAGAGTAGTGGAAGTAATATAAGTAATAGTAATAGTATTAATAGAAGTAGTAGTAGTTATAGTAGAAGTTGTTGTGGAAGTAATAATAGTTGTAGCAGTAATATTAGCATAAGAAGTAGTAGTAGTAATAGTAGAAGTGTGGTGTAGTAGTGGAAGTAGTAATTGTAGTAATAGTAGTAGTAGTAGTAGAAGTAGTAGTAGAAGTTGTAGAAGTAGTAGTAGTAGTAGTATTAGTATTAGAAGTAGAAGCATTAGTTATAGTAGTAGTATAAATAGTAATAGTAGTTTTAGTAGTAATAATAATAATTGTAGTTGTAGGGATAGTAGCAGAAGTGTAGTAGTAGATAGGAATACAAGTAGTATTAGAAGTAATAGTAGTACTAATAGTTGAAGTAGTAATAATAGTAGTACTAATATTAGTAAAAGTAATTTGTAGTCACAGTAGTAACAGTAGTAATAGTAATAGTTATAATAGTGTGGTAGTATTAGGAGTCGTAGGGGGGTTGAACTAGTAGTAGTAGTTATAATAGTGTAGTAGTATTAGGAGTAGTAGGGGGGTTGAACTAGTAGTAGTAGTTGTAATAGTCATAGTAGTAGTAGTAGTAGTGGTGGTGATAGCAGCAGTAGTAGTCATAGTAGTAGTAGTAATAGTAGTATTAGTAGTAGTTGTAGGAGTAGTATTAGTAGTAGTTGTAGTAGTAGTAGTAGTAGTAGTAGTATTAGTAGTAGTAGTAGTATTAGTAGTAGTAGTAGTAGTATTATTAGTAGTAGTAGTAGTATTAGTAGTAGTAGTAATAGTAGTATTAGTAGTAGTTGTAGTAGTAGTAGTAGTAGTAGTAGTAGTAGTAGTAGTAGTAGTAATAGTGGTAGTAGTAATAGTAATAGTAATAGTAGTAGTTGTAGTAAAATGATTAGTAGTTTAATAACAGTAGTAGTTGTAATAGTAGCTGTAGTAGTTGTTGTGGTAGTAGTTGTTGTAGTAATAGTAGTAGAAGCCAAAGATGAACTTTTCTGCCATTGCCAGTAATGTGACCCTGTAATTATGCTGACTGGACTATGCCTGCACCTTCATGTGGGCTCTCATAGATAAAGAGTCTACTATAACATTCTATTCCAGAACAAGAGAGACTTAATAATATCTGAAATCAGGTTAGAGAGGTCTACAGATATATAGATATCTGCAACAGCTGAAATAATGTGTTATCATATCAGACACTGGCAAAATTCCAATATCTGGCATCCATATAAAACAGTTTATAACAAGGTTACGAAATAGTTTACTATCATTACCATAAACTAAAATACAGAACACAAATAAGAGTTTTCACTATGACTATAGATCTTACTATGCCATGAAACAATATGGCTAAAAATAGAACTCTGATTCTACTGTCTCCTCTAAAGATGTAAATTGATTGAGATTGTAAATGTCCAATTATAATAGATGCAAGTGATGCTTTTATTATTATGTGCCAGATACCCTGAATTGTACTACTTCACTAACTTTAGTTTATCTGAAACCTGTGTGATCAATTCCAAATTCATCTATCCTATTGAGACTGTCCGGTTCCATATTCTATATGTATGGGGACTGACCCCTGCAGGGCAGCTGACATGATTTTCTTTTCAGGCTCACAACAATGTTGACCATGAACAGGTATTCAAGACCCAGGTGCACATGGATTCACATATTCCACCTGGTAGCAGACATGATTAATTCCCCAAGGGTTGGTACGACTCTTTAAGGGTGGAGTTTGTTGTTTGGCAGAGCAGTGGTAAATGAGTTTGGCTCCAGGGAGACAGCTCACTGCCCTCTGTACTTTTCCATCTCACATGGCATTGATGCCACGGGACACCAGTGGCAGAGAGGCCATTGTATGCCTTTCACCCTGTTAGGTCTCCTCCCAATCCTACTGTAGAGAGTCTGGGTGGAGCTGCAGGTTTGCCAGGGCATTCTGAGTAAAGGCCAGACTGTGGGCCTGAATGTTGCTACCAGCACCTCCTTTGGGGTTAGAGGGCTGGGCAATTCTGCTGGATAAATGAGGCTTCTGTTCCCCTTTGCCGGTGGATCCCCAGTCGCCACCCGGGGAAGTGTCCGATTTCAGCCAGATAGCTTAGTGTTGGTGAGGCCGTCTGAACAGCCTTCATTTCAGGCCTGAATTTCCTCTGCCAGGGCCTGCAATACTTGAGCTCCATCTAGGGCCTAGGCAAATGCAGATTCTGTAGGTGGCTTTTTTGCTCAGGGGCAGAGTGCACCAGCTGGGTGTACGCTTAGGTATAACTTGACACCTAACTTAGGGCTGAAAGTTAGGACTAAATAAAAGTTAAGCCCTGTGGATCAGCTAGAAATAAGCCCTATCTGTGTTACATCCACAGACTGAATAAAACATGGATATCGTCTCAGTGATGTCATCCATTGTTTTTTGAAGCCGAGCTTTGTAGTCTATCATCAACAGAACACATATTGAAAATGCTGGCTCAACCTTACTTTCGGACCACCAGCCTATCAGGGCCATTGGTAAATCTATTTTTAAAAAGCCGGAGGAGAAGAGTAATATACCGTGCCAATCCCCACTTGGTACCTCATGGTATTTCATACAGGGTCGCCGTACATATGAAACATTACAGGGTGAAGAGATAGTCTCAATATGAACACTTGGCTTCCTGTTCAACCAAAGTTCTCCAAGTGAAGAATGTCTCCACCCAGTAACATGCTCTATATCTACGTCAAGACCACCTGTTCCACTCAGTGTTAATCCATGAGTCTGTGCGGGCCACATGGTGTTGTGTCTGTCAATGTCAAATTCCCTGTTGGGGTAAGTCCTCTTGCATATCTAGAGACTTTAACATTTACTTTGAGTACCAGGGTCACAATTTAACTGACAGTTATCAACATACGTGAATCTGTCACAGTAACGACACATGTGATCAGAGGTAAGGCGTAGGCAGGTTTGAATACCTGATTCTGGCTTCTAGATCAATTAGTTGTTTGGCATGAGAGGATTTTGTAGACATCACTTATCATCTGTATGTGAAATGCACCAGTCGGTTAAATACTGGATTACAAACTAGTGACAGTCATCTTGGTTGATTACAAAACATAATCCTTAATGATTGAATCACATTTTTCCTATAGCGGATAAAATGTTTTGTTGATCAAATAAAACTTAAACTGGCATCCACATCAATGTGATCTATTTAACTGTATTTTTAAAGCAATAGTCCCCAGGAAAATCAACTGTAGTTCATATGTTCAAGGCTAACATAAAGTAATTTGGAGCGCTGTGTTTGGACCACATGCTGATGCTGAATTCAAAGTATTTTTTGTTTGTCAAAGCATCACAATAAAAAAATCTAATCCACACAGAACCATCATTTTATCCATGTCTCGCTGTGTGTGTGTTTGTCTCTCACTGTGCATCTGTTTCTGTGTGTGCTAAAGAGCACCCTGTGTGGCAGCAGGCTGGCAGTATGCTCCCCACTGAGTCTGTACAACATCAGGATAGACAAGATCTTTGTAGGGGATGTGCAGTTTGAGGACACAGTACCTGCGATCCAAGTCTGACTCTGAACTTGGTGAGTGGTTTGAGTAGTTGTGGCTCTTGTCCTGCAAGTGAACGCACACACACAAACACACACATGTGAACACAGGCACATAATAACAACACAGATCACAAAGATAAGATGAGATAAGGTAGAGAAAAGATAAGGTGAATTGCACCTCAAAAAGAAAAGACCACATTAATGACTGAATAAAAAGTATGTAAAGTAAACTATGCATACCTCTCAGATTGATGTGAATCATTAAAAACTTTAGTAATGATCAATCAAACCTTCAGGGGGCAGTAGAGGCTCGAGTTTCTCACCTCTTCCTCACTGTCATTTGTTTTTGCCTTCTTCTTCTCCTTCTCCTTCCCCTTCTTTTTATCGTCATCCTTCTTCTTCTCCTTCTCAGGCAGGAGGTCGTCGAGCCAGGCTAAGTCATGCTGGGAAAAGACCATGTCCAGCATCTTTCGGACAACCATCAGGCCCAGGATCTGAAGGGTTTCACACAGAGATAGACTGACAGGCAGGCCTTGTTCCAAAGTCATTTTTCAGAGGCCTAGAAAATATCAACCTCTCCCTGATAACAATGGAGAAATCGGATAATCTTTGCTGCCACCATGTTTAATCTTTAATTCTTTAATTGACATGGGACCTATCATATTGTTCACATTCACTGGAGCAGCTGCAGAGCTTGTTGTCGCTATATGGTGTCTTCATAAGAGAAAGAACATTCAAAATGGCTCTAAATTTGTATGTTTTGAACACAACATGAAGTGTGAGCACACCTTCCCTTCATCACAGAGCTCTTAAATAATGCGTCCTGGGCCCTGGGTCAAACCATAAGAAGTTTTGGGTCCACCATATCAAAGAGCATCCCAAAGCTCTTAATGCTGCTCAGAGGAGAGAGGATCAAGGAGAGAGGGGGGAATTTGGAGTAGCGAGATGAATGCATGAGAGCAGCCTTTATGGAAGTCTTAACTGACAGACAGTCCTCTTATCGAATATTTCTCACTGATTTGACACTCCAGTGACTTCATTGAAACTTAACATCACCAGAGTTGAATAATAAAGAAAAGATCAGCCTGAGAACAGTTATTAAAGAGATTAAACAGTCAGCATGTGTTGAGCTGGAATTAAACCATGTTTGACATAAACGAAATAGAATAATAGATACATACAAACACTCACAAACACTCCAACATACCATTACAGGGAATATGATGGCCAAGAAGGTGGATTTCAGGACCCAGAGGACAGCTAGACATATGATCTGGACAAGTGTGAATAGGTGAACTCTCCTCAGAGGAACATGGCGGAGGTAAGAGAAGTCGGGCTGATGCTTGGATGGCATCATGTACAACTTAATCCTGTCCCAGAACTGTGGATGATGATGTGATGAGGAGGCAAATAAAAGAGAAGGAAAAAAAGTTAAGAACAATGTTTACTCAAAGCTTTTTCCAACACTGAAGGTTTATTATTTATTATTTTAATCCAGAAACCTGGTGATCAAGAAACGTACTGATTCATTCAGAAATCATTCACTGCTTCAATTAACATGTTCAGCCCAGGATGTAGTACCTGGTCTGGGAGCTAGAAACATCTCAAAAACTCTGTGTTTATGTTAGTCAGTCGTCTCTGTCAACTTTAAAGATAACAGGTAACATATCTAACAGATCATTTACAGAGCAGCAGCTTCACACCTATCTTCAAAAAGGTGACACACGAGCCATCACGCTTCAATAACTCAGAACTAGTACAGTCAACAACAGCTATTGTTGGTGCTCAACTTACCTGGATGCCACTGAGGGAGGCTACACCCATATAGAGGAAGACGCCGTACAGGACAGGCATGGGGATATACTACAAGCAGAAGAGCAGAAAACATGGGTTTGATCACTGTTCAAACAATTCAAAACATGGCAAAGCTTTGAATGTAAAGTCAGCTTTTGTCTCATGATTGCATTTCTAAAAGGCTAAAAATGCTGCTCTCAGAAGTAACTGTACAAATGGACAGTTACCAACTCCTCTTCTATAGTTTAACAAGGATGCACATGCCGCTAACCTTGCTAAATACTCTGAAAAGGAGGAATGAGAGCTAACTTGTTACTCTGCATCAAAGTGAAGAACAAGTGTTTGCATTGTGAATTAGCTCTGGTGCATTAAAACGAGTACTGTGGAGACTGCTTTGGAGTTTGCAAAGTAATCTGTGTAGTTCATGCATTCAACACAAGCGGCAACCATGTGTCTAAAAATATGAGTCCAAGTCCAAAAGTGCTAAAAACTGCAACTCAAAAAAGCCGATCTTTACAGCAGAAATAAACATGTTTACAGTCTGGTACAAAAGACGAGTGTACACTGGAAAGCTCATTTCTTGATCGGCACACACTGTATGGGGGGGTTAATTTTTTCCTAACACTGCAATTTCGAAGATATTGAGATTACGAGTCTTACAAGAGGCACAGCTGACTTGATTGACAGACGGGAACTCTGAAGCTATTAGCTAGGAGGCTCAAAGCCCGCCTCCTTATGTCACAATCGCTTGACAGCAGCAATATGGCTCCCGGCGCCGATTGGCCTCAAAACACAGCTTCAGAAACAGATGGGTGACGTCACGGATACTACGCCCATATTTTATACAGTCTATGATTCAATACTGGTGAAACTTGCATGACACAGCTATGTAACACGTGCAGCCTTGTTAAATGATGAAGCAAATTTAGTTTGGCTTACAAGTGTGTTACTTTTGCATTTTCAAGAAATAAGTGAGTTTTATTTTGAAGCATTTGATGAGTTTAGTTGCTCAATATAAACATGAGATTGGCGGTAAGGTGAGGGGTGGAAGCAATAAAAGTTGCCCTGATTTTATTGAAAGATGAACAACACAACAGTTCCCAAAAGTGAAGTCAAAACACATTAATCCCTCCCTGATGTTATGGCTTCAATACAGGTCTTAGCCCACCCCCTTAATGTAAGCAGATGGAGCACAAGTCAAGCTATAAAACCAAACTACTGTTCCCAGTCTGATGATTTATCCTGTTCCTGGAGCTCACCTAGTTCCTGTATGGACTTAGCATTCGCATTAGAGTAAAGGAGATATGGCCTTCGATTCTCTGCTCTAGATATTTGCTGTGTTGTCCGTAAGTGAAACATGTTTTTGTTAGCAGAAGGGGTCAGGCATCAATACTAAAGCTCCACCAGACAATTTGTATGGTGCAGACCCTGGCTGGTAATGGCATTGATATTTTGGATTCACAATTCTACGTAGAGGAAAGGTGGAGACTGGTTGTACATCTATAAATAAAGTCAATGTCATCAAGAGTAAAAAGATTCCTCCTTATAGAAAAAATCATTAATTTATGTTGATAGCGTTTGTACTTTATCGTTCACATTTAGACCTTTATATTCTTTATGATCTTTTATATCCCCTCAGGTTTTTTTCTTCCATTCGCCTCACTACACCACCTGCCTGCTTGACTACGATAGGATCTAGATCCTTCAGCCTTCGCCTCTGGAACTCTCTCCCACCAGACATCCATCACATTGACTCTCTTTTCCATTTTCAAATCCTGTCTCAAAACACATCTTTGTAAACTTTCATTTCCACTTTGATCACAGGAGTCCTTGGCACAACTCTGTATCTTTTCCTATTAATTTGATAAATCCTAGAGTGTTCTGAAAGGCACCTATCAATAACATATATATTGTTATTATTACTATAACTGTATAATGTCACACCATGTCATGGTGGTACAGTCCATGAATTTGATCATAAAGGTGAAGTCTCTGAGGCTAATAACCGCCCTGGTTGCCCTCCATTACAACCCTGATCACAACAAAGCTATAAGTTGTTCATGCTGTGCTTCCTACCTTCAGTACTGGAGCGAGGAAGATGGAAACCCCAGTCAAAGCGAACACCAAGAGGCCTGTCATCCTTTGTTCTCTATGTTTTGAAAATTGATAAAAAATAACATACACTGTAAAATCAATTAAACAAAGCTCCTGTCTATCTCAACAACAGAGTACACTACCTGAGCTAATTTCCTTTTACATTTCTGTTTACTATGTTTTCATTTATTTGTGGACCAACCTGACCCCAAGGAACTGAGGCTGTTCTCCTGGAGCACTCGACTCACTCTCCATCTTCAGTGAGTCTATATGAGCGATGGAGATGACAGTGGCAGCCACATACCAGGGCAGGCCCAAGAAGGAGCAGGCAGCCATTAAGACGCCCACCCAGAAGAGATCAAGATGGTAGCCACAACCTTTCTGCCAGGAGAACCAGAGAGAGTTAACTTTAACAAAACAACATGATCGCATTAGGCTTGGATAATAGTCATGATTGAAAATAAAGATACAAAAAATATGTTTATTTGATGTATTAATTAGATTTTTCATCATTATACATTTTTTTATTCAATGTAAATAGTGTGAAAATGTAGAAAACCTACCTTTAGTTTGTTCTCCTTGCGGTTGACGATGACAGCGCTGATCTGCTGGTCCATGAAGATGAGGATGGTAACAAGTAGAGCTGGGACAAAGCTTGCGACATAAACCCACCATGGGTTCTTACCAAACGGCATCACCAGCCAGCCACGATCTGGCCGAGTTGGCTGTAGTGAAACAAGAAGCCAAATTATTCCATGAATGCCTGATCCCATCGATTTAATGGTATAACACTAACTTTGAAGGGAAAATAAAATCATGAAAATACAATTCAACAGACATTTCACCCGTTTTATCTTTGGATACAGTGAGACAAAAAAAAAAGATACAACTCTAAACATCTCCCCCCTCTGTGTGGTGTTGTGAAAGAAGCAGGGGGGAAACAGCTCATCTTGTATCGCTGTCATGGGGGTTTTACCTGGAAGCTTTGATTACAGAGTAAACTGGGTCTATTGAGCCAAAAAGTCAGAGCTCTCTAAAACCTCACTCGATATTTTGCTATGGGAAGGTCCCCTGATGTTTCACCGTGTTTGTCAGAGGACAGACCAATCAGCTACTCTGCACATGCCAGCCTTTTATAACCAGCCCCTGGCACCCACCCAGGTTTCTCCCTTTCACCTTGGGAAGATCACCAAGCACCTCAGCCATCCTGACTTTGGACAATGGAGGGTGCTCAACAGTGCACTGTCTTAATGTTTTATCTTGTATTTACTTATTTATTAACTATTTATCTTTGTTGTTTATTTATATAAATTTTATTGCAATTGTTATGCATCAGACTCTAAATCTAAATCCATTTCTATTTTATGTTTAGCCATGACATTTTTGATTTTTGAATCGCTGAAGGCACTTTGAATTGCATTTGATTTGTGTGAAAGGTGCTCTATAAATAGAGCTTGATTGATTGATTGATTGATTGATTGATTGATTGATTGATTGATTGATTGATTGATTCTTCCATCTGATTTAATAGATTTAGTTTGTGCTAAATACCTCCTGGCTCCAGGCTCCAGTAAAGAATATAGATCATGTAGCTACTCCAACCTAAATAAAACTACAGTTTGGGAATGACTCACCTTGAATTCTGTTGGGACAATTAACTTTGGAGTCTTCAGTCCTATCAGCATATCAAGCCCAACAAATGTCATGATTGACATGAAGATAGAGAAGTCACTGATGAGTTTCCTCAACTGGTGCCAGATACAGAGACAAAAAGAAAAGAGTCAACAGAGAGAAATAAACAATGTGTTTTTTTGATCAAATAACTAATCAGATTGGACGCCATTGGAGCCCCACTGAGATGGGACTTAAAGGGATATTTCAGGTTTTTGTGGGGTCATATGATTTGTATGTCATAAAGAATTGTATTAGCCACAACCGATGTTGCTCAGCTTGGCCCCTTAAATGAGAAACTGCCCGGAGAAGCAGCACGCTAGGCTAGGCTACAGCTTCCTGCAGATGGGGCTGGGTCCACCACTTAATTAAGCCAATTTTGAGAGGCTCGGACCCAAGCACTCATCTTGGTTTAGGTGTTTGTTCTACTGGGAATCTTTCCAGCACTTCACTTTGCCGATGCAACACAGACATGCTCTTCCGCCTGCATCGCACTGATCAGCTAATCCGATCTATAATGTACATGATAAGGATACATAACTACAAAAGGGGTCAATTTCAAGATGTGGGGTTCCTTTTTGTTGTTGTTGTTGTTGGTGACTACAGTGTGCTTCCCTATAAGGCTTACGTGTGTTTAAAAAAAAGATGTCCTCAGTTTTAATCTGCATTTTTTCAACTTGATCTTGTTAACATTAAAAAAAAAGCGATAATTTGCTCACCTTTGTGGGGAAGTAGCGACTGAACTTGAACTTCTTGAGGGAGACTGTCATGGAGTAGGTGCCGAAGAAGAGGATGAAGGACATGAGAGCCAGATCTGGAACATACTTGCAAGACTTTCCCACAAGAGAGCCTCCATACTTCAGACACTCCTTCTTGCTTAACTGGCTCCAGTCCAGAGCTGTCACATTCAACTAGGTGGGTGGCAGTGTTGGGGAGAAGAGGACGAAGAAGAGTGAAGGGTTTTGAAAAAGATGTAGAGGACAATGTGGACTCAAGCATTGAGAAATTGTTGGCATGAATGTTAAGTTATAGGAGAGTTAGAGAGGAGATGATGACAAACAAAGGAAAGAAAGAGGAAAACCTAGCTACTTCTTGGTTAGCTAGTTACTATGCTCCTCTAGCATTGCTGTCATTGGGTTTTAATATCCCTCCCAATATCTGAAATGTTACTGGCCCTTTAATCATTTGGCTTAAAAGGAATCTGCAACTAAACAGATGCAAAAAAAAGTACTTTTATAAAGTGAATCAAAACAAGCACTTACCCCAGAGACACTAGAGCTGTTATCTGGCATTGGAACTAAACCATTGAAGATCATTGCAGCCACTGTTAATGAATCGGTGAGAGACAGACAGAGACAAGGAGGTAGTGATTGAGCAAATGAAGAGGGAGAGGGTAGAAGAACAAAAGGGAAAGAAAAGAACAGAAATTCAAAACACAATGAGAATCCAGCTTCTGGACTTCGCAAAAAGCACTCTGAAGCCAATGCAGACGGACAATGAAGTACTCACTTGCAAGAGATGGCAGCCAAATTGTTTATGCATGGCGAAAACAAACAAGAGACAAATCAGTTACAGAAATCAAGGTTCAAGAAATAACTGGCAAAGCTGACATTTTCAAAAGGAAGAGACCAATGAATGAACTTTGGGAATCAGGACGAATATCAGTCGTGGTGTGATATCACAACTTCTATTTCTTCAGGTGAATAATCCGCCTTTATTTTCCTGAGTCAAGGGGTGAACTCACTCGGGTCTGGTGCCAGGCATTCGCACTTGTAAGCGGTGATGAAGTCGGGCTTGAAGTCAGTGTTGATTGGATAATATTTGAAGGAGCCCACCATCTTCTTGATGGCGTCAGAGATGAAGATGAAGGAGATGAGGCTGGAGAAGCCCTCCTCAGTAAAGCGTGTCATGTACTTGATGATGTAACTGGCGTCTGTAGCTACGAGGAGAAAACACTGCAAGCAGGAGTGGATGCCGATCCAAAGACGCAGCTCCATGTAATCTATGTCGTTGTTCCTTTGGAATGAGACATCAGAAAAGCAATTCATGTAAAGCACCAACACAAACACCTCCAGTGCACTCAGTCTTCTATCTCACAGTATACATGTGCTAGGAAGGTTATTAGACTCAGACATTGTTGATTGGAAAGGTTTTCATTTCTTTACTTTGAATAAATCTCTTCATTCGTATCAGGGTAGAGCTTATCAAATAATCTTCTCTCTGACATTACAACAGGTGTCTACAATACTCCTCATTAACCCAACAATATTTGTCTACAGCTAGAACATTTGACTCTGGAGAATCTCACTTGCTGAACTCAAACAGGAGCTTTTCAAAGATGAGGATTGGTCCAGTGGAGCTGAGGATGATAAGAGGCTGACCACTGAAGAGACAGAAGACAGTGCCAGCCAGAGCTGTTCCCAGGAAACTCTCCATGACACCCTGAGGGGAAGATTGGACAGTGATGAGGACAGAGAAGGAGGGTTATTATATATGTAGAAAAGAGAGTGAAAAAACAAGAGTTTCTAAGATCAAGATGGTGGGAAGATGGTGGGAAGAGAAAATGAAAAATATCAGCTGTAAAATAGGGGACAGAAGGTTTGTATCTGTCGGTTTCATTGAAACTAGCAAAGCAAACTTCAAATCACAGTAGATAGTGCATAATAGTATTTAACTGAAAAATGAAACATGTTCTGTGTTGCAGTGTAAGGTGCCATCATTTTGGTCCTCAATAAAATACCAGAAAAAATCAAATGATATGGATACCTGTTTTGATATCACAACAACAGTAAGAAATTCCTCATTGTTAGGTTTGTTATTTCATTTTCAACCTCGTAGTAAAAGTAGTGAACATGTAATATGTGTATATAGTAGGTCATGTAAACATATATGACATATGCAGATTATTTAAGTTGTTTTGTGCCTCATTTGCATATTAATTCTTAAGTGTTATATTTGCAAGCTTGTTAGGCTTTGATGAGCATTACTGTGAAATTGTGCATGATTGGTTTGCACATCTAATTTACTGTGCATGTGCTTGATTTGTTTATGAAATATTTTAGTGTTGATTTGCATCTTCATGTATGTAAGTATGTTTAAGGCTCTTGGTTTAAACATTATCGTTTTTGTGTACTTGATTTGCATGTTTAGTTGTAATTATGTGTTTTTAAAATACGCTTGCAATGTTTGTACTCTGTATTTCTTAGACTTCATGTAGTTGTAATAAAATTATATTTTTCTGTGCAATTTTTGATTACTCCCCTTTTAAAATTGTAAAATAAAGCACAATAATGAGTCTTTTTTTTCATTGATATTAATGCAATATTTATTATTATTATTATTATTATTATTATTATTATTATTATTATTATTATTATTAATAATATTATTATTGTTATTATTATTATTATTATTATTATCATCACTATTTATATGACAACAACAACAATAGTAATATTACGACTAATAATGATAATAATTTCTATTTCTAGCACATTTATGCTTAAAGTAAGCTCAAAGTGCATTTTTTACCCTAATAAAATGTATCATGGTTTTATTACAATGTACAACAAACATACTTATTATAATGTCCTTTAGTTCACTAGGATACTTAAATATGTTATTTTTTCCCAAGGGTAACTCGAGAAAGGAGAGGGAAAACACTGCATTGATTATTTTCTTCACTCCCCCTGACTCTCTGATTTACCTGGTAGTTATCAGTAGCATCTCCCAGCAGGCCTCCGAAGGTGATGGCATTGGTGATGCAGCCCAAGTAGATGAAGAGCACGGCAGAGATGGACTGAATGTGGAAACCCTCGTAGAAATCACTCGGTATCCATGGAAGCTTCCTTTTTATGTCCAGGTAGAGACCTCCGCAGAAACTGTCATACACAGAAACACATCCAGGTTACACACGTTTCAAAACTCAATATATTACTTTGTTTACTTCTCTAGGTAAATCATTCTTCTGCAGGTTGGGCCGGGTGAATCTATCAATATAACTTTGCTCAATAATGGAAACATTATTGATCTGATAAATACATGATAGAACAAAATTGACTTTCTGGTGCAGCTATCTTTAGTAAGGGCCTCCTTCTTCCAGCCCTGGGAGGGGGTTCTCCTGTAGAGCTGTTTGGAATCGGTTCATGTCACAGAAAAGACCTTGAAAGTGGAAGTCATAAAAAATGTAGCTCCAGCCAAAGTTCAGTCAGGAAGAATATATTTACTTCAGAGTGGTAGCCAAATCTCCTCTTCTTCCCTTTGCTCCTTTGGAAGCAGTTTGGGGTGAAATCTATTTGCACTCCAATATTTGCCCACTGTGCCACTGTTCACATTTCACATTATGCCAGCCTTTTTTTTTTGCTCTACAGGGGCTGTGATTGAGGAGAAGTTATATGTCAGGTCCAGGTCTTTTTTATTCTAGGGCTCTGAGGGATAAGGTCAGGGATAGAGAGCCCAGGTATACTTCCTCTATTGGTACTTAGTGTTTATTGACTGCTAAATATATTTATGTCCTGATTGCTAGTACCTTGAAAAATGTACTATTTACCATGTGTTTGAATCTTTTTTCTATGAGACTGATTACGATTGTAAACATCTTTTGGTCAAGGTTATCCTTAAGGACCAAAGATTCTTCCTCTGTTTTCTTGTGTTTAAAAATGATGTCCTTGTATGGTCTGTTTGGGTTGTGTTACTGACCCCACCTTTGGATTTGTGACTTTTCACCTGAGGGTTTTATTTTGTAATTGTGAGAATCACTTCTTGTATTCAAGGGGCACGTCCAGCTTTTACCTGCAACCCTGAGGAAGGCTTTGTGCCAACACGCGCCCTTATTAAACAGTTCAAAGGGTAATTTATTGTGCAGACTTTTTTCTGTGCAGTCATGCCCCTTTAAAGCTTTAAATTAGATTGCGATCCTTTTTTTTGCCTTCTTCAGATATCTTGAGGTCCCGTGGCCTTGACTACCCACCGTCCAGTGAATGCCAGCTCCTCTCCAAGCTCATGTTGTACTGGCATCTCCTCGTCCTCAGCGAGGCCTCCTCCTCCTCCAGCCGTACCGTTCATCTGCCCGAGCTCGTTTAAGGAAAACACAGACTTTCTACAGAAAAGAAGGGACACAAAGAGACACTGAAGTTATCAACAAACACACTCATATGTATTTATTGGCTAGTTATTAGAGCTAATTCTGAGGTGCTTCATCCCTGTAATCTTTAACTCTTATGCATAAGACTCTAATCTGAAGGTTACATTCAGAAGCATTATACTTTTAAGTCTTAGTCTGTGACAAAGCAATTTCATTTTGGAGGATGATGAACTTCCTATAACTGTTATAAGAATATTTAAAACAGAATCTCAGAGCATAAAGGGCTCCATAGAGACGGATGGTTAAAACTCCAACCTTTTGTCAGCTGAGGGGACTTTCTTGGGCGGCTCAATGCGGATTTTGGGATCCCATTCTCCGGGTGGAAGCACGATCACCTCATCCAAAAACTCATCTATACCTGCGATGAGGTCCTCTCGATCTCTGGCCTTATATGCTACGTCGCTGAAGAGCTGGAGAGGGGAGAGAGGGACAAGGGGAGAGGATTTAACCAGTTCAATGTGCACTGTGATAAAACTGAATTAGATTTTGTCATCAGGAGACTTTTCAACATTAATTTAACATTCATCTTTGTTCATCTTAATGAATAGGACGATTTAGCAAGCTGATGACCCCAGATGGAATGCAATTAATACTATCAATTCATAATAGGAAATAAATTTTTGTACCAAATGTCACACTTCCTAGGTGATGCTGGGTGTGTGTTTGGCTGGTGAGCAAACTATTTTGTGTACATCTGTGTAATGTTATTTAAATATATCAACATATTGTTTCTTCACTACTTGCATCCACTATCAAAATAGCAACGTTTGGCGTTGTGCTGACCTAGGCAAGAAGCAATACAAAACTAAGACTGCATTCAGGAGCATCGATAGCATGGCATGTTTGACTCACAATCTCGATACAAACCCTGCTCCTAACTGATCACTTTACAAGATTATTGAAACACAATAGCACCTTTAATCATGTGTCCACCAATACAATAATGTCGTTTCCTGAAGCCTTCTGTCAGCACAAGATTACAATTCACATGTAATATTTACTCATAAATCCATCCATATTGGATCTTGTCCATCAGTATTACTGCACATGTGCCACTCTTAACAGAGATGAGAGAGAAGTGAGATATCTCACTGGTGGCAACTTTGACTGTCATTTTGGACTTCTTTTAATTATTTATTTTTATTATTTTGTGTGGTTTCGTGTTTGATTGTTTTCTTTTCGATTGTGGTGTCATTATTTTATGCGGCTTTGCTTGAAGGTTTGTAAAAATAGAATATCTTTATAGTAACAATGGATGAGATATAAATCACAGAGATGCTGAGACATGTACAAAATTATAATAGTACAGATAAGAAATATTAGTTGCAGCAAGCATAAAGAGATCCAGTAGTAAGCCAGATGTTAGCAGAGTACTGCAAGTTTTATCAAGGCTATGTTAAACTGGACATGACTAACTCATAAGACTTCACTCACAAGACAGGAGTTAGAACGTTTAAACACTGTGTGGTGACAGGAGAGTCTTGGCATGTGTCGACACATTGTTGGGTTGAGACAAGTATCTTTTAACCTCGTAGTACCCTCATTTAAAACCTAACTTTCACATCAAAACATATCAAAGGTAAAGAAAAACACACTTAACATTGTAACAAGATAAATCATGTTCTTGTTAATTGATAGCCTTTACCTAAAATGATGCTTCAATCATGTTTAACAGACACTTACATCATCAACCATTAAGGTCGCTATGGCTCGGCCGATCTCGTTGTAGGACTTGGCCTTTCCTTGAGGTCCCAAGAGAATAAACAGGAATCTGTACAGAGATGAGACATACTATAAGTGAGACATGTTCTGAGATGGTGTCTTTGTTGAGTGAGAGTGAAGAAGCAAAGTTTTACCTGGTGGGGACAGGGACTTCTGTCAGACCTCCCAGAGTTGTAGCTTGAGCGAGGCGGACAAAGGCCACAAAGGGTTTGGTAAGGAAATCAACTTCACCGACCAAGACGTTGGATGCTTCTGCGTCTCTCGGGATTTTCTTCATAAACTTATTTTTTAGCTACAGAAAAGAGGAGGAAGAGATGTTGAGTGAGACTGTAATATTTCATTATTACTGTTTAGGGATGTCGAGTACCCATGAAAGACCTAGACTTCGATTATCCCCCACCTCCCTCCTTTTTTTTGCACTATTATTTCTTTACACAAATTTCTTTTCTATGTTCACAGATATGTTTTTACTTTCATTTTTAAAATCTGAAACAATGGCAGTAAATAACCTCCTAAAATAAATGAATACATTATGTAGTCAGTTAAATTGAAATGGAGGTTTTGTTGCTTTCTTGAGTTACTCTTGAATAAAATGCACAAATAAAACAAACACTTGTCGCATTTAATGTTTAGTTTAGTTATTTTTTCCTTTTTCTTTTTTCTTCTTTTTATTTATTCATTTATTAATTTATTAATTAATTAATTTATTCATTAATTTATTAATTTATTTATTAATCTATTTACTTTTTATTCTTATTTATTTATTCTTTTTACTTTTATGGAAACAATACTTAGTTAACAAAACAGTTAAATCATGACAATAATTGCAGCTCTCCATGTGTTGATTTTTTTCAGTATTTGTAGCTGAAATGATCAGATCAACCCTACAAATGTTACTAACAGTATTTTTTTAACCTGCCATAATATTATAGGAGGTCATAATTAAATCTGCACACAGTGTGTTTGCAAAATATAATAATGATGAGCATTAAATTAAAGAAAACAAAACAGCATTTAAAAAAAACCAATATGAAATGTTGGCAGTAAAGTCTCAGATATATCAGTGATATCAAACAAACCTGCTGTGTCTGATTGCATGTAAAGGTGTGGCAGGAAATAGGACAACAGTACAATAACACTCAATAGTGAGGGCCTTGCCGATAACCCACAGTCGAATCTGTGGCTACATGTGAGGGCCAAGCACGCGGACTGGACAATGAAATCCATTTTTCCCTGTGCCAGCTCAATATTGACACAGACAATATGGTACACACACAGAAACACAGAGTATTAAACTATCACTTGTCCGCTGTCACATGTAACCTACTGAGGGACGGTAAATACAATTTGAACATTCAGCCGACCACTTAGAACTAGGGCACTTGGAGCGGGACGGGCCAGTACTTTTCCTAATTGTTGTGCATAAAAATAGAGCTCATAACTCACATCTCACACACACACACACACACACACTCTTTGTTATTATTTGGACATCAATCATCAATGTGAGTAATGTTATATCCTGACCTGTCTTTCAAAGAACAGCAGACTAATCCAAGCAAAAGCAGCATGTCCTTTCATTGGTTAAGCATGTGTCACAGATTTAAAGCTGCATATAGACGAGCTGTGTTTGCATGCCGTCACAGTTCATGACTCATTTCATTGTAGGAACATTTTCATTTAATGTGTCAGTGACATGCACACTCAAGAAACATGTGTTGCTCTAACTAAGCATGTGACTGAACGGTGTTACTGTCTTTAGCTTTAAAATGTGTGAAAGATAGAGAGGAGTCACCTGGTCCGTGCTGGGGGTGTCTGCAATATCATTCATACTTCTACTCTGGGCGTGACCTGGAGTGCAAAACAATGAGAAAGACAGTAAGAGAATATCTTGATTTGATTATATATCAATCAACATTTCAACAGTGAAAAGTTGACATGCAGAAGGTCTTATTTTTGCACTACACCCCTTATCTACAGACAATGCTAAAGTCATTAAGATGGAAATATGAATGCAGAATGAATATGCCAGTGAAACCCACCCTTGCTGGCTAGGAGGCTAAGTAAAAACTTTGAGAATGCATTTTCTACAGTTTCAATAACCTTTTGAAGTCAGAGTTTCAGCAAAGTGCTTTAACTATTCAATGTTCTACTAGTTCCAAAAACATATTTGCTTAGAACGCAAGCTGATGATGAAAGGTCGAGGAAAATCCAAAGGAAAGTGTTTCATTTAAATAATTTTGAAATATCAAACCCTCCACTTGCTGAAAGCTGTTATAGTACTTTTCTTTTATTGGATTGGAGAGATGAAGAGAGACAGGAAATGCTGGGAGTAGAGAGTGAGGGAAGACATGTGGCAAATTTTTCTAGGCTTGAGTCGAAACAAGCGTCCTCTGCGACCAGGGCCCATATGCACGTCCAGCCTTCACACAAATGGGACCATTAGTCTTGACGGTTCGTAACAGTGCCGTTATGGAAAGGCCCATTTGGCCGTAGTGTTAGCCGCAATTAATTGCCAATTAACTAATTGTGCCATGAAAGTGAGGCTGGTGCAAAACGTCATATGTCCAGGGAACCTCCTGGAAAACCAACAAATTTGAATAGCACATGCCTGCTACGAATAAACAACAATAAACATGGCGAGCGGTAGCGGTGTGACTGAGAGAAGATCAGGAAAAAAAAAGAATTCAGTGGGAGAAATGGACATTTTATCACAAGAGTATAGAATGAACAAACAGCTAGTCAATCGTCAAAGATAACAAACAAGGAGAAAGGGAAAGTTTGGCTTAAAGGTGACATATCACGCTTTTTTCATCAATATATATTGGTCTCAGAGGTCCCCAAAACATGTCTTTAAAGTTTATGCTCAAAAAAACACTTTGAAATCAGATTTTGGCATGCCTGGAAATCCCTCTTCTTCAGTCCTCCTCAGAACACTCTGTTTTCCCACTAACCACGCCCCCTCAGGAAGTGGATGTGCATCGGCTGTCCAGCACGTTGATCTAATGTTTACATGTTGGCTGAATATACACGGCTGCTCAGAGATCACGTTACTTCAACCCTCTGAATCTGATCCAGAATCTGATCCTGACGGAGAGGCGCCTGTAGCAGGACCTTTCTGAAGGATTGGTCACAGATTTAGTGTTTCTTGTTGTTTTATTTATCAGTATGTCGACGTGTTTCTTGGTACACAGCTACGAACATGTAGCTATGTGGCTATGCTAACTAGCGCTAGCACTTATCCATAAAAAATAAAAATCATCCACTAGATCTTCAAATCTGCAGACGTGGGGAGTAAAACCGACCTCTACCAGAAAGGCAGCAGGACCTTTTATGAACGATTGGTCACAGATTTAGTGTTTCTTGTTGTTTTATTTGTCAGTATGTCGACGTGTGTCTTGGTACACAGCTACAGCTACATCTATGAACATGTAGCTATGTGGCTATGCTAATTAGCGCTAGCACTTATCCATGATAAATAAAAATCATCCACTAGATCTTCAAATCTGCAGACGTGGGGAGTAAAACCGACCTTTGTGTTTATTAAGACAACCTACAACTAGCATGCCTCCCTCCTAAGCTCCTTGTTAGCACACACGTGTGCAGGTAATGAAAAACAGAGGAGGGATTCAGTATTATTTTATACAGTCTATGGGCTGAACAAGCTCCGAGCTCTGACTCCGTGACAGACCGGATATTGTTGTTACGTAACAAAAACACGGAAGTCTGAAACGGCTCGTTTCACACACATTTACAGAAAGGTGGAGAAATCAAAACAGGGGCAGAATGGATTTTTTTCATTCTCGGGGGGTTTGTAGACATGCCAGGGACACATATTTCAGGTAGAGAACCATTAAAAAGTCCATTTTGCATGATATGTCACCTTTAAGATCTTGAACCGGGTAAATGCGTGTGGTGTTTCTGAGTGCACAGTAGAAGACCGAAATCAATGCCTAAATATCCGTTGTCTTCGTATATTTCGTCTTAAACGGCAACTCTTTTTTTCACCATTAGTACAAACAGCCCGTTTTCATCTCCAATGGCTGGACGTGCATACGGGCACAGGACTATAGCCTCTGTACATGCTTAGATTGCTAGGCACCCAGGCTATTATATAGTACTGTACTTGTTTGTTACCAGCTACTACATCTTGCTTGGTTTTTTTTAAAGTTCTTTTGTGAGTTGGTGAAAAAGTTTGGTCACTACAGTATTTTCGGTATGGATGGCTTACTTTAACAATTCAATCTGCCCAATAATGACATTTAACTAACAATAGGTTGATTTGATTTGGGGCATTATGACTCTGATTAGAAAAGGGCTTATTTCTAAGGACAGATCATATTTTCATAATCTCTTTAATAAACATCTAACCAAACAACTCACTACTAAGTAGCAAGTTTTGGGAGTTTTTTTAAGCCCAGCAAGGCGGATGAAAATGAAATGAAAATCATATGAAAATGATGAATGGCTTTCAAGCATCAAACTAAACAGGACAGAATTCATCACCCATGTGTGTGAGGTAACATCATAAAATGAGAGACTTACGCAGGCGACCATAGTTAGCAGGCTGCTGTTTCATTCTGAGATCCTCAGTCGATCGGTTAAAGTTGGGCAGTGGTCCTGATGCCGGCCCTGGAGCCGGTCCCCCTCTGGGCCCTACATTACGAGCTTCAGAGGTGAGGAACATAGAAACAAACATTAATTATCACCAAGCAGTCAGAGATGATTAGTTATGATTCAATATGTTCCCTGCCCAGATGTGATGATGAGGAAACCCTACAGCGCTAATCAAGTCATCAAACATTCATGCACTCTCTGTAAAGGACACGCTAGTGGAATCACACAACATATGCATCATGTATTTTCAGAGGCTGAGAAAGAATATGTGGGACCCATTATTTATGATGAAATTGAGCTCCTTCATCTCAAACAGTGTTATTTCATTCATTGCATGTCATATAAGATGCTATATGAAGGACAATAATGCATGAAAATAATTTACAACCTTAAAACTATAATACCCATGAAGGAGTCTAACAGTGTCCGATAGGATTGTTATATCATGTAAAGATAAGTGAAGCAGACAAGGAGTAATAGAAGAGCTAGAGGATCAGTCTTGATAATCCAAGTACTGGATACTCACTGGTAGTCGAGCTGGACTTTCCCATGTCAGCTAGTGAGCGGTGGATTGGCTTCTTTGTCTGGTGTCGATGTTTTCTCAGCAGAACAAAACTGATCTTCTCTCGAAGCTCGGGTGCTATCATGCCTTCCTCAATCTGTCGCTCAACGATGTCATCTTGAAAACAAGACACATTTATATTTCACAATCCAAGGTCTCAAAGAATTGAGAGGATGTGTACAATGTTGATGGAAATATTTTGAATGGTGCAAATCATTATCAAACTAAAACATTTGATTTTGAAAGAATATCTGCTCATTCTATACTTAATGCCAGCCACATGTTTCAAAATGTACGGACAGGGACAACAAAACACTCAAAAAGCTGTGTGATGCTTAAAAAACCCACCTGGAGAAACTTCTCTGAACTAATTACATTAATCATCAACAGGTTAGTCACATGACTGAGTATAAAAAGGACACTCTGGAGAGGCTGAGTCTCTCAGAAGTAAAGATGAGAAGAGGTTCACCAATTTGTGAGAGACTGCGTGAGCAAATAGATCAACAAGATGGGGAACAGCATCTAAAAACAGACGTGACTCTGTAGTGGAAATCACTGCAAGGGCTAGTAAACACATCTAAAAACCCTCATGTATATTAAAGCTGTACCATGAAGAGAAAAAAACCCCACATGATCCAGTAACACCTGCAACTTCTCTGGACCTGAGCACATTTAAGATGGAATGAGGGGAAGTGGAAAACAGACCAAATCTGACATTCTTTTTGGAAATCATGGACGCTGTGTCCTCCGCTCTAAAGAGGAGAGGGACCACCCGGCTTGTTATCAGCTCAAAGTTCAAAGTCAGCATCCCTGATGGTACGGGGATCACAAGAGTCCATGGCATGGGTAGCTTACACATCTGTGAAGGCTACATTAATGCTGAACAATATCTACAGGTTTGGGAGCAACATATGCTGCCATCCAGACAATGACTTCTTCAGGAATACCTTACATATTTCAGCAAGACAACGTCAAACCACATTCTGCACGTATTACAACAGCATGACTCTGTAGTGGAAGAGTCCAGGTGCTGAACTGGCCTGAATGAAGTCCCCACTTGTCATCTGTTAAAACATTTGGTGCATCATGGCACAAAAATACAACAAAGAAGAACCCTAACAGCAGCTGAAAACTTTTATCAGTCTACTTTCAAGACTCCAGAATCTGGTCTACTCTATTCCCAAATGTAGTGTAGGAGTATTGTTAAGAGAAAAGGTTCTGCAACACAATGATAAACATTCCCTGTCTCAACTCTTTGAAACGTGCTGCTGACATATTTAATTATTTTGAGCATATACTGCCATCACATCATACATGTATTAAGTTTATGGCATACTTTGTAATACAACAGTTAAAAGTGTTTGAGTTTAAGTAGCAGAGTGTGTAACTTTATACATATTCTTGTCCCTATGGCATGCTTTTGAACTCATCAAAAACAGCAAAAAACATAATTAAAGAAAAATAAATAACTAAAGATTCTCATCAGTCACTAACAATGTGAAGAGCTAAATATAATGAGCAGCAAAAATCCAATTTAAACAATCATAAATGTGTGTTGAGTGGTCAGAAGACCAGAGCAAAGGCTGTTTAAGTACAGTATGTTACCATTTAGTCCAGTTGACTAGTGGACACGTGTGTGGGTCAAACCATCTGACTACTGAACCAAACTGGAACTATCTTTGAGCTTGAGAGGTTTCTTCAAACATTATCTCACCAATCATCTTACCACAAACTGGACGACTGAGGTGTAAACTCAACAAACACACTGCAGTATGCATCTACATGTGCAAAAATTGATGCAGAACTTACTACGGTTGCTAATTTAGATGCAACGTTCTACAACCGGTGTCATTGATTATTTCCCTTTGGTCATCTTACTGATTTATTGACCTTTCCACATGAATCCATCTGCAGCTTTGTTTCCGCTGCGGTGAGTTAAAGGCGGAAACGTGGGATGAGCATCATTTAGCAGCTCTGTCCCTATTTTCAAATGCTAACAACAAGGAAATATATGAAGTGTTTGACTGAGTAGCAGCCACTACAACCCAAACGTTTCTATATATTCAGCTGGAAATGTCTGTCCCTATAATTTAAATCTTTATTCTTACTTTCAATCTATTCATTAATGTCTTTACTTTTTGAATAACATAATTTTTTTTCTCAGTGTTTCAATTAGATATTCCAGATTAATTTATTCACTTTGTGCACAGGAAATACAAATAGCATTTGAAGCAGTGGAAACCTTCATGTCAACAGATTGGAAATTCACTTGTTTTTGATATAACACTTATCCAGAGAAACCGGCTAACATTCACACTGTAGATGTTTAGATTTGAACCAGAAATAAAAGGGCTTAACACTATTTGGAAGATAAAATAAGGTCTAAAAAATAAGATCGACATTTTCTGATTTCTGTTGTTCATGCACTCAGACACTGAAACGAATGTTAAAGCCACCAGCGACAGATTAGTTAACTTTGAGGAACAGCCAGTTGCTCAAAAGACTATAACACAAAAACTCACTTCTCTGTTATGAAAATTCAGAGCACGGTTTCTGTGGTGTGCCAAATCTGTGGGGAGTGGGCAAGACGAACAGCGCTTCTCACTGATATCAGATGATCTTACTTCTCTTTGAAATCATCCACTTATAAAAAACATACAAACCCTACCCCTAAGTATTTTCAAAACAACCTGACCCTACCCTAAGTTTACGAGGTGAGACTACGTTTCCAGTCCCTCCAGCTAAATGCTGAGTTGAATTACATTCTTTTAAAATAATATTTGTATTGAAAGCTTTACTTATAGAGCGTCATGTTTTCTGAATAATGAAAATAACAGTTCAGAAAACCCTGACTCATGGTCACTAGAGTGGTTTATTTATCAGGCCCACAGCTTTGATTGAGGTGTAAACCCCTTGAATTTATAAGACGTATACAGCATATCTAAATAATCTATGTTGCAGATGTTGGGGTTTTGGTTATTTCATCACGTTGAGAGTTCGTGTGAAACTCTTTTGTGTGCAATCGACTCATAGACAAACCCACATATCACCTCTGCATCAAATTATCCATGATGATGAATCTGAAAGAACTGCTCAGATTGTTAATGATGTAAAGCTCTTACAATATCTACATTTATTAAACCAGATCCCTATTTGCATAGGTACAAAATTCCACCTCTCCCACCACCTTCAAATAAAAACTCACCTTTTCCGTCAAGCATACTCACTCTAATCTGTTTCTTTGGGACTGGAATGACTTCCCCTCCCCTTTCATTTTTCTATTATTGTATTTTTATTCTAATGTATCTATGTCTTTATTTACTGTTGAGTGTTGCTTTTATTATTGCTATGTAGTAAGGGGACGTTGAGTGTCCAGAAAGGCGCCTATATATAAAATTAATTATAATAATAATAATACTTATTATTATTATTAGGTGATAGCTCAAAAAAGTTGCCGTCACAAAAGTTTAAAAACAGGAAAAATACGCAGCTGTTACCAAACAAATCAACCAATTCAATGTGTCATTTAGAAATGCTGTTTCAGGAAGTACATCCAATATCAAAATCATATTTATGTTTTTTGAGGTGCAGATGTTTCATGTTCATAAAATCTCACAGAGTTCTCTGACATGATTTCCCTCCCTAAAGAAAAATGACCGTTTCAGAACAGACCTAGGAAAGGTTTTGGATAGATTGTAAATATTAGCTTACTGGAATATACATAACAAGCCTCAGTATTTAATGAACACAACATTACATTGAGATCTAATCACGCCTAAAAAGGAAAAGATGAAGATCTCACCAACTATCTGGGGCAATGAGTAGCCCTCCAGGTCCAGCAGTACTGTTCCTGTCTGGAGACAAGTCCTCAACTCAAAAAGACTATGCAGGGAAAGAGTGGACACGTGGGGTTTACTCCACCTCTCTCCTCCCTCTTCCACCTTCTCTTCGAACTTCACCCACCTGAAGACATCAAAGATAAATCACACAGAGCAGATAAGAATTACACAGCTTTGGATATATACAGTACACATATATATATACATGTGTGTGTGTACATGTATGTGTGTATTTGCTTTTGAGTGAAGTCATCCACCTGGCAGACTCCTTCCACTCCAGCTCGTCTCCTTCTCTTTGTAGTGTATCCATTTCTGTGAATAGCGTTGGTGTCGGCAGGTCGTCATCTTCACTCAGAATGTAACGAAGCCGTTCTGCCGCTGGAGACACTTAAAGATGGAAAGAAAGAATACATTTAAACACATTTTCAAAAACATTCTACAGTTTGTTTTTATTGTAAACGTTTCGCACAAGGCTCTCAGGCTATGGATTATGAAACTGTCCTGAAAATAAAGTGAAAAACTAATCTTGTGGTTCTGACATGGTGCTCAGCCTTGTAGCCTTGCATTTAGCAAGTTAAAGTGGCAAGGACAAACTTCCTTTAACAGGCAGAAACCTCCAGCAGGACCAGACTCATGTTAGACACACATCTGCTGAGGTCAACACATTATCATGTTGTTTTTTGGCTTGTTTTCTGAATATGTGAGATCACTTACTAAGTATTACTTGTAACCACTCGCAAACTGTTCAACCTGTACACTCAGTACAGACAAACTAAGTGCACATAAGTCCTTAACCCTAGAACACTATTGCTGGGTGATTTTCACCTGAGCAAACACATTCACATGATTTTCATTATGTTGCATTTGTCTGAGTGTCATGGGTCCCTGGGTAGCTTCAGCATCGTCTTTGAATGCTTGAGTGTTTCCCTACTCCAAAACCCGCTTTTTCCTACAGGCACGTTTTCGGGTGATTTCCACCCTTGTTTGCTTCTCTCTCCTGCAGCTGTTTGTGTGTCAAGGAGACTGTGCCTTCACCAGGGAAGTCTCAAATGTTCCAGGAATGGGTGGACCGAACACTGAGTTTACAGTTTCATCATTTCAATTTTCAGTAATTTTTGAGCATTTTTATAGAATCCCCACATGATACATTTTTATCATTTTGTTAGACATGGCACAGTTTTAAATAAAAGAACTCTAATTTGTCATGTATTGTCATGTTTTGATATATTTTGATGACAAGTACTTTTTATTGGGTAAAAAACACCTGGCATTAATGATGGTGTTACTAATTTTAGCAATAGTGTTCTAGGGTTGAATGCCTTTATATTTGGGGTTGATTACTTTGGCATCATACAAAGAGAATGACAAATAAACAGTTTACCCCATATTATCTTACTAATGAAGCAAACGTTTGCCCACGTGCTAAGAAAAGTAATGGGATGGAGAATTCCAATATTCCTCCCAATGCCTCCCCCTCTGATTAGAGAGTAACGATAATCCCTGATATACATAATGTCTAAGAACTGTAAATACCTGCTATATAAAGCGTGCGCTTCACACATAAGCATTTTGCTGATCACAGTCTTTTTGCATTTAACCAAAGATGTATTTGTTTTGGTTGATGGACAGTGCAGCTAGTATATGGTTGAGTTTCAATTTTGGGACATCATGATAACAATCACTATTCTACTGTGGCACCTAAAAAACACAACATTTTAAGAACCCTATATATTGCCAACCCCCATGTGGTGGTGATTCATGTTTGCCTAAATTTTTGCTTTGCTTTGCCAGTAGCTAACACCATGATGTCATTGTGAAGTCGGCACTACAAGGGTTTCTACGTTGGAGCCCTCTAAAGAAAAAGCTTCCATACGTCTGCATACTCTCTTCTCTTATTGGGAACATTTACCAAAGATGCCAGCTCTGATTAAGACAAACATGTAGACATAAGTTCCACATCTGCATCTTCTTTAACACTAAACGTACTGTCCTTCCTCTTTGCTCCGAGGTCAAAATGAACTGACCTGTCACTTACGAGGGGACATATGGATCTCCAATATGAGGATGTTTTACCATCAATGTCTTCCACACACAGTTTGTTGACAGCTGTAGGCTACTGAAGCTTGAATCCTGATCACTGTACAATGTCACTGTCATATGAAAGTTGAATTTGAACGTTTTTTTTAAGAACGAGGCTGCAGGCTGAAAACCTGTCAGCTGTCCATAATGCTGTTAACCTATAGACAGGGCTGTACAGTAATTACTGTGCAGAGTTGAAGTCGATGGTATCGAAGTGCTTTATTGACAGCAGCAAGCAGCAAACTCCACCTATGTGTTATTTTTTCTGAATGGTAAGAGATAGTGGAATCAATCATGAACAGCCGTAAAAAAACACTTCATTGATAAAGTTAACAAAAATGAGGATGTGGGAATGTCACACAATTTCCTCTCATTTGCTGCTTTGAGTGCTGCTAGACTAGAGCTCAAATAACTCCTTAATTATAGGAGGAAGAAAAATAACATGCTCTCCATGTTGTGTAAAGGCTCCTCTCACTGAGCACATGTTCAACTATTGTTGTTTAATTGTTCTGTCTTCAAATCTTCTGCTGGGAATGGCCCCATATGCATGGATATTCATGTGCATCACACATTTAAAATACTGTGACTGTGAGAGCAATAAGTCCAACAAAATGAAACATCACATTCGTATGGAAAGCCATTTGAGCATTTATTCCATATCCTTGATATCAAGCATCAGTTCCCTGCACTAGTTGAATGATGAAACCCTTACTAGTTAACTAGTCGACAGCAAAAACTCCTACATGTTGACTAGTAAAGGCCAAAATCTTTACTAGTGTTACTAGTTACAGGGATTTTAACATTACTAGTTAACTAGTAAGCCTACAAAAAGTTTACTAGTTTACTAGTAACAACAAAAATGTCCACTAGTAACACTAGGTAAAGTATTTTTTGCAGGACTAGTTTACGTGTAAGGCTCAAAATTGTACCTAGTAAACTAGTCAGCAAAAATGTGTCAACTAGTAACATTAGGGATGGAACAAGGAACCCTACTAGTTAATTTATGAGGTCTCAAATGTTCACTAGTCAGCTAGCAATAGCCAACATATCCACTTGCTGCACTAGTGATGTTTTATAAATCTTGCTAGTGAACTTGTTGGCTTAAATGCATTTACTAGTAAAGCTATTGGGAACAAAGAAGAGAAGACGAAGAAGAAATAGAAGAAGAAGAAGGAGAAGAAGAAGACGAAGAAGAAGAGGCAGAAGAAGAAGGAAGAAGAAGGAAGAAGAAGAAGAAGAAGAAGAAGGAGAAGAAGAAGATAAATATGATCTATGATAACATAGATTAATATATGGCTGTTCAAAAGCCAACAGAAAGAAATCAGAAATAAAGTACAGGCTTTTATATACTGAATAGAAAATCCTGTCATAGGGTTTTCCAAAGGTGAAAAAGATTGTGTGATTAGACATAAAAGCTAGACGAACAATGCGTTGGGTTGCTCTTTGCTGTATATTGTCCATCACATTTCAAAGTATGCATACATCAGGGCGATTAGGGACATGAACATTCATTAATAGCTCTAAAAAGAATTTAGTTGATCTTTGTTGAATTGTTTAATTATTTCTGTCATTCCCAAATAAATTCCTTCTGTTCAGTGTTTTAAGGTGTTCTTGTGTTTTCGAATGGGTCATGTGCAGGATTGTTTTCGCCTTAGGGTGAGGTGAAACACCCTGTCAGCATCACAATAACATCAACTGGTATAATCTCACAGATTTGATAATGTGACTTCATAACCACAGTAAAAAGGACATAACTGTAGTAGGATTTGCCATGAGGAGTGAACCACCTTGGCATGTGTTATTAGTTGAGTGTCTTTATAACACCAGAATAAAACACTGATGAGCTTTAGCATGCAGCTTTGTGAGTTGTACTTCAAATACCACACAAACATATCTTTAAAAAACACCTCTACAAAGTGTGTGATTTCTTAGACAACACAACCCAGCAGATGTAAGAGAAGTGATCTTCACTGAGGCCTTTCTGAGGAGGTTCTCAGGATCACGGTTCCCTAGCTTCTGACTTACTTGTGCGGTGGATGTCTTGAAGACTCTGCTCGTTTGAATCCATGAGTCCTTCCTCTAAGTCTCTGTAGTGATCTGGCTCCTGGTGTCTCTGATGGCTGTAATGTCTGTCCCTGTCCATATCTGCAGTCTCACGGCTAGAGCGCCGTCTCCTGCGTTTGCGTCTATATCCTCGAGGCACTGGCACACCGATGTAGATGGACTGATGGTCTGTGGGACCAAGAGGGACAGTTCCTGATTGGTTATGTGATTAAGAACTACACAATGCTAATGGTTTAAAGAAAGAATTAGAAGCTAATATGGATTACAAAAAAATACAGTGACACCTCAGCTGAACATCAAGCTTAAGAATCTGATTTTCTAGAACCATAGACTTAAAGAAATGGACGACTAACAGCCAGTAACACTGAAAGACTGCCTAATGAGATCTTGCATTGACCCCTTACCGTAGCATCAAGGTAATAAAGCACTTGGCTCATGAAATTCCTCTTTTGCTATTCATGCAATTATTGGATGACTTATAATCAAATAATTATAATCTGCTGGCAATCAAGATGTCACCTTTAGAAAAACTGTCCACAAATTCAACGTGAAATAACTGAGCAATAAGGAAAGGTTAACTTATGTTGGGCTGATTTAAAAGAACTGAACCTGTTAACATGAAGACTATGTGCATATCAAGCACTCACACAAACTCTCAGGGTAAAATCAAAACTTGAAAATAGGAATGAGGGATGAATCAACAAGCTCCTGGTGATATTAAGAGACACAATGATTGTAATGGCTTGGCTAGTTTTTAGAAGATCTGCCATGAATGTGAACATTTAGTGTCGTACTCACCCTCCTCCTCCTCATAGCGCAGTTGAGAGACTCCCATCCCTCGGTCTCCATGGTCCATCCTGGTGTAGACCAAGAGTCACTGTTTAGGAAAAGACCAGAACTACTAAGTTAGTTCAGTTTAGTGACTGCAGGTGTGACATGTGCATCTGTGTAATAAAGTAAATTTACATGAGTACAATCCTTCAGTATATTTTTTGCGTATCTTTACTTTACTTGGGTATTACAGATGAATATCATACATTTGACTCCTCTACATTTCTAATAGTGCTCTCATTGGTCACTACTTTAGCTATGAAGTCAGCTGATGAATTTTCTTTTCTTAAATCTGAACCTAAAGACCGTAAACCAGTCTTTCTGGTGCAGTTATGCGTGTGGTTTGTCTAAGTGGTGTAGCCGTACATTGAACATAGAGCAAATGCAGAGCAAACATCACTCAGCAGTACTGATGGCTGTGCTTCTCCACCTGAGCACCATGGCCACATTCTGAGCCCATGTATGATGATTTTGAAATGAAGAATGATTTGTAATGTTTTAAATGTTTGCTCTGCGTTTCTCTACCAGTAGCTCGAAGAGTAAATTCTATGAGACATGGGAACCCATCTTATTCTACTTTCATAAAGCCCAAACAAAAACATTTGGAAGTGCTCTTTGATTCGGCCCTTGACACGAAAAGTAAGCTTTGACTTTGTGTGGTGCGCTGCAAACTCACTCTTGGATATTATGCCTTAAATGTTTAAAGACAATAGTTGGAAGGGCTATTGCACTAAATCAGGTATCACTGTTGCTGCCCACATTACTTTACCATCTGTGGCAATGTGGGATGTTTCTGCCCAACCTTGGTTTTCTTCTATGTTCTTATTTTCATTTTCATATATACACCACCAGTCAAATGTTTGGACACACCTTCTCATTCAATGGTTTTTTATTTATTTTAATTATTGTCAACATTGTAGATTAATACTGAAGACATCTAAACTATGAAATAATCTGGTTTTGCCATAATCTGGATTACAACAGTAGTCAAATAGGGCCATCTATTGTGTACTAACCCTACCTCTGAACAGCACAACTGATCTGGTCTCAAACGCATTACAGTTTTCCTCAGTTGCTTTGGAACATTTCTGGACTCATCCTCGACATTAGCAAAACAGTAAGTGCATTTCTCAAAACAATTTGTACAAATAGCAAAACACCATGGATTACCTGCAAAAGCCAGTATCTTGCTCAAAATCCTTAGTTCATCTCTCAAAAGTAAATATCTGTGTCAATGAACATGTCAGTGCCATCAGAGTGACAAGTCCTCGTGTGATTGTGTACGGATAAGACAGTCAAATTGCTTAGTCATGTTGTCAATATAACAGTGTACTCTGGAGGGACGTTCTGATGTAAACTATGGCTGGTTTTGATGACAGTTATTGTAAATTGTAAGTTACACCTTAGTGTACAGTATGTGGGAGATTGATTGCAAGAGACTGGGCACGATTCACATTTCCACTTTTACTGTTGGAACTTTCATTTGTTGACAGACCATGTCATTGCAATACAGAAAGAAAAAGACATAATGTGCATAGCACAAAAAAACAAACAAAGAAAAAGTAGAAATGTGAACATAGGGGAGACTGTACATGCAGTGCTGTAGGAATTACAGTGCAGTCTTCCCACACCTCCCGACGTTCCTATCTGTTGGGCCTTTGTTGGAGAAAGTCAGGATTCACCTGGGAGTAATTTACCAATTCAGGACAGATTTAGAAAAAAAAAAGTCTGATGGAAATGTACAGAAATATGACTGACATATTCTGACAACATGTTCAACCATTTTGCATGTGAAGACTTATGTGATGAACTAATGTCTAAATGTTGAGGTGGGTGAGACTATTCAACAGAGACCCATTATAGTACATTTTGATCAACATGACATAAGCAATTGATAATGTAGGATACAGCAGAGGAGTGTACATAATCATTTGCATGGATGTACCAAAGCATTTGCAATTTGTTCAAAGAAATGAGAGACTGATTTGTTGATGTGCACAAGTTAAGCAATGATGTGAAGACTGAACAAGTAGTTTTGAGAATTTCAATTCTGATCTGAGAAATGTACCAAAGCGACTGAGAAAAACTGTAATTAGAAACCATTCCAGGAGACCACTTCATGAAGTAGACTGAGAGAATACCAAGAGTGTGCAAAGCTGTGATGAAGGAAAAAGGGGGCTACTTTACAGAATCTAAAATATAAAACATATTCTGATTTGTTTAACACTTTTATGTTAATTAAATAATTCTATATATATTCTTTCATAGTTGTGATGTCTTTGGTATTAATCTACAGTGTTTCAAATTATTAAAATAAATACAAATGTTGAATGAGAAGGTGTTTCCAAACTTTTTACTGGTTCTGTATATATTGTAAAAACTCAGTAACATGTTTAAATATAAATGTTTGCTCTTTTTATCGCACACAAATTCATCATCTAACCTGAAAAGCATTTCAAGGTCTGTAGCTACAAACTTGTTCTATTCCAGGCGGACATTTGAAACTCAGCTGTCTGTGTTTAGTTGCCATTTTTATTTCATAGTATACTTAAAATAAAAGCCCCAGAGCTTTAAGTCAAGGAAAAATTTGACAGAGCAACTTTCATTTGTGTTGTAGTTATGTTTGACTAGAAGTATCTATACTTTGACTTCAGTAATGAAGCTGTTTGTAATCCAGCCTGACTGAGGTTAGTAACGCAGACCTCCAGCAGTGTTCTTTAAAATTCATAGATAGATAGATAGACAGACAGACAGACAGACAGACAGACATTAAAAAAGTATTCACCTTGGATAAATACTCTACAATGCAAAATGGTAATAAGATAAGATTAAAAAAAGGAAAGTAAACATCATTGAATTCACAATGTTAATATAAAAAAGTGTGTTAACCTATGAACTTGTAAAATATCTTAGTTCTTGCGTCACTTGTGTAATTTCTGTGCTCATATGTGTTATGGTGATTTATGTATGTGAGTATGCCATTGCTCTGTTTCTGAGATTTGACCCTCCAGCAGTGACAGCTCTTGTTCATTGACCTGCATGTTGGGTTTCAATTCAGATCAATGGGGAAATAATTAAAAGGGGACCAAGTCAATGGAGCTGTGCATAATTAAAACTAATGGTAGGGTAACTTATTGCACATGGCACCAGTTCACACATTGAACGCCACCAGTATATTTAACACTCGACCCTTTTCTCTTCAGAGATGTTATAGAGGATGTATGCACATTGGGAGTTAACTAGGACTGTAGAGGAGAAGTGGAAGAAAACGATGTTGAATCATATTGACATAGGTAGAGCTTACATGTGGACAAATGAATGATTGGCAGATTAAGAAAAGAAAAGAAAGTTGTGAGAATTAAAATAAGCTAGTACACGCAGCCCTAACAAGCTACACCAAGGGGTCAAAGCACACACTTGGTCATTTGGAAAGCTTTGTGTCTCCGGCTGCTTGGTAAATGTTGTCTTTTTGTCAGTAGCTAATTTTAATGACTCTGTCTTTGAAGAGCTTTTCATAAACAAGGTTTGCCTGAGAAGCTGTCGCTGCTGAGAACAGAACAAGTGAGAGTAAACCAGATGAGCAGCTGTAGAATGAAACAATGACTCCTTTGGCAATACTAAGGGTAATTATTCAAGTATTTCATCATAAAATAGTAACAAAGATAGTTTAAGGGCATGTACTTGAACTCTTATCACCTCTTTCAGAACTAAAACTAAATTTGTTTGTATTGAAAATTAAAACAGTCACCCCAATCTGTTTAAAAGAACACCAAGGATGGTTATTTAACCGTCCGAGCTGCTGCTGTGAATGTTTGTAGTACTGGCTTCCTGCCTCTGCAATTATTGCTGTCACATCAGTGTCCTTCACACCCAGTGGGCAACTGGAGCGAGAGATGTGGGTTAGCCCCCCTTCTAGCCTGATCAATGGGCTTGCCCTTCCTCCAAAGCTGCTGCACTGCTTGACAGAGAGATGCACATGCAGAAAATATATATACACGTAAACATGCACATGTGCACACAATGAACTTTCTCTTGTTCACTCTTGTGTGATGACGATCAGGAGAGTTGTATCATTAGTAACAAGGCATATTGTGCTAACCATGAAAATATAAACTCATAAGCACTAGTGGTGTGCATCTCTCCTCTGCATGATAATCTAATCTGATGAAACAACAAAATGTCAACGTATCATTTCATTTTAACATGTCCTCATGTTTATGACATGTTCAAGAGACAAGCCAAAGCCAAGAGAGATATTTTAGCTCCTCTATAAATCTCAAAACAACGCTAACACTTAAAGCCAAGTGTTTAATCTGCCTAAGACACGTTAAAATAACTTTAACAATTAGAGGAGAGGGGAAAAACACTGTAGGACAAAGCTCATTGGTTCAGGCTGGATAGCAATGCTGTTGTGTTAAAATAATATAAATGACTCCTTCCATAGTTTCTCAGTGAATGTCAAATATAAATATATATGACATTCACTGACTGGTGGTCAACATCTCTGACATGAACCTGGTAAAACATTGTCTGTTTGGTATCTTGTAAGCTCAATTGCATTTAACATGTCATGAAAGCCATCACTCTCATCTACATGGTGGGTTTGTAAGCTCCAGAAATATAAGGGGCTATACTGTTGATTTATTCCTTGCACAGATTTTGGTGTGTCGTCTCATCAGGTGGAATTTGTCCTGCTGCCAGTGAGCTGAATTGCTTTTCTCTGAGGCAAACAAACAGGCAGATCTTTTGCATGTTTCCCTTTCTGTATTTTAAGCACGCATGGTTTGGTTTCTGAAGCTTGAAATTCCTGCAAGCTACCTGGAGCTAACTGGCATGCTTCATTGCTAAAAGGTCTAATGTCAACATCAGTCTCATAAGGTTGAAGATTCTAAGCTCAGCATGCAGAAAAAAGATGTAAAACATTCATAAACGGAATCATAACTGTGAAATGTGGCAATGAACCTAGCAATTTAGAGTGGTGCAACCTGATGCAGTCACATCATTAGGATGAGACTGGTCACTGTTTAAGAATGGTGTATCTTTACATCCCTGTTTAACAGAATATATTTCCTGCTGGGTATGGATAGAGAAAGATTTTACAGTTTTTCCTCTCAAAGAAGCAAAACATGTTCAAGACGGCACAGGAGTCAGTGGAAAAGCATAGAGGCTGCAAGTCCATACTCTGTTGTTAAGTTAGTGTTATTTAAGATAGGGACTTTATGATTTTGTTATCACTTTAGCTTATTTTAACTCACTTTAAATGCAAATTTGAAATTTACTTTTAATATATTTCTAATTTTCCTTTTCTTTTCTGTTTTATTATATTTGTCATTTTAATTGTGCTTTTTTATGCTTGTCTGAATGTTTCCAATGCTTTTAATGTTTTAATGTAAAGCACATTGAGTTGCCCTCGTGTATGAAATGCGCTTTACAAATAAAGCTGCCTTGCCTTGTATGTGGTTTAAAAGGTTTAGTTGATTTTTAAAATGCTGAAGGTAGGGTAACCATATTTTCAATCCTCCAAATATGGACTCTTTAATTTTACTGCAAATGAATACTTATGTCACCCATGATCGACCAAAACTGTGCTTTAAAAAAATATTTATAGTACACCAGTAAAAAGTGAGGCTAACGGTTTGCCTCACTTAAATTGGTCCTGAAAGAGCTACTTCCTGTCTGTACCCACTGATTGTGTATGCTTGTCTTAATATGGCTTGGTATGTTGGCATTTCCACCGGGGATAACCAACAATGGACACTTGCAGTGTGTGCAAAACACAACTATATCTGTTACTTGGTACTTTTGGAAGGAAGTAAATCTCCTGGTGCTCTAATAAAAAAAGCCCGACTTCCTCTTCACCATGAAAGCTAGCCTACCTGATGTCACACATGTCCTGTCATTATGGTAAACTTGGCTAACTAATTCACAACTGCATACTGAGATTGATTGACACATGTATGGACATATCAGTATTGAACTTTGACTCAAGGTGCATTAGGAATGTATTTTTCTATTGGTTGAAACAAAACAGCCATAGCATCAACATTGATTGACATATATACAGACAAATCAGTAAAGCAAGCATGGTGCATTGTAATGGTATGTCAACTGGTTTAAACCGGAACATCATTCATAACCTGGACATATCAGCCTTTTACAGATATATGTTGAGTATCAGGACACAGAGGTTGATGCTGGGACGTATGGTCTCGAGCTAAAGGGGTAAAGCTATGAAATGTCACTGTTGGATAGATTGGTTAGTTGAATAATCTTGCAAAGCAACAAAGTGCATGAAATGAGCACAATGAAAATGTTATGAATTGGACCACTAGGTTAAACTGTATTGGTTAAAATGTCATATCTTTAGAAATGAACATGTTCTTCTGTCTCACACAGCCATCTTTTATTGTCACTAGTTTTGCTGTCCTGACTTCATCAGGATTTAATCTGTACACACTCCTCAAAATCCTCAAGATCATACTCACACAGAGAAGTTTGAGGCCTTATACATTGTTTGTGTGTGCTGTTGTGTTTGTATGCCTGAGTGCAGGAGGCATACATGGAGGCAGACATAAATGTTAAGATGAATTTGGCTTACAAGTGCTTCAGTTGGTTGATAGAATGTATGTTTATTGAACATGCAAATGGTAAAAAAAATAGAGCCATATGAAGCTACGAAGCTGCACATGTCCAATCCATGAAGAATATTTTTAACAAAGACACTGAACCTAAAAATCCTGTCAAAGTGACTGCCTGGCACGTAATCCACAGGCATTTAATTCAAGTTTATCACACCGTATCCAACTGAAAGAGGTTTGTGCTCCTTATTTATGTTATTGACCTTTTAACATAATACATTTAAAAATGAAAATAAATAATATCTGCTACATTTAATCTAGTTCCAGAATTATTTCCTACTCAACGACTTTTCTCTTGGGACAGATAAGTAAATACCTGGCACTCATAGAACCATGTACAGCAGTAGAATATAACGCTGTGGTTTATATCCAAGAGTCTGTTTCCTCAAAGTGTCAACACATCTAGTGATGTCTTCTGCACACATTACTGCCTGTCCTGCTTTGATTCACATCAAGAACAACTAGAGCTAAGGAAGCTCAATGTGAGCTAAATTCACTCTCAAACAAACAAACAAAAAAACAGAGAAAGAAAAGAGAAAAATGATCAGACATCTTACCTGTATTAGTTTTCAGCTAGAATGAGTGGAAGCAGAGGACGCCTTTGCTGCTCATAGGGTCGCATGAATGAAAACATGCCAGTGGAGCTCCAACAAACTGAGTAATGCAAACTCAACAAAGAGAAAAACACCCTTCTATTTGTCTTTGTCGCTCTGTCTATCTGTCTGTTTGTGTGAGTGACAGACTGGCTCTTGCTCTGCCTCTCTTTTATGACTGGTTCAATAACAGGCAAACTAGGACTCAGCAGCTCCAGGCAGGAAGTTGTTTCAGAGTATGGTTGACACCAACAACCGATAGGAACATTTCTCGATATACCAAATACAGATCAATATACAGCTATGTGGAAAAAGTGTTAGGACTCTGGTCGTGGAATGCACAATGGGTTAAATGGATTTAGTGGATTTAGTGGTCTGCAATGGTTATGATGTAAGGTTGTCCAAACTTTCAATACTTTGAAACTTTCCAATTTTAAAATTATACAATATTTTTTTATTTTCTATTCAATAGAATCGAAAAAGCTCCTAATCCTGTAAATAAAATAGATCCTCACTCATCCAACCAGAAGCTGCCACAAGGGATGGAAATGACAGAGTGAGTCAAGGGGGTCAACTTACATAGATTTAGAATGTTAAGATAAAGAAGACCGTTGAAGAAAATAACACAGAAACACTGAAACGTTATTTTATTATTGTTTCACAGAAGTTACACTCTTACATTTAAATGCATCAGCACCTCAACAGACATATAAGATGGTGCCCCGCTTCTTCCTGCTTGCTGTGTGTCTCTGCTCGCCCTTTGTCACAGTCGATATGCTGCCAACTCTCCTCATTCATAGTTCAGAAAATACTGACTTTTGGTTAAGTGCTGTAGTATCTAATACAGACACACATGTTAAGTTTATGTATGTTGCAGGTAGAGAGCGAAGTGAAAATATATCAATGCCACCTGGTTTGTTTTCTACGAGTCCCAACCATAGACTGTATCAATAATGGACGCAGTATCCGTGATGTCACCTATCTGTTTCTGTTGTGCTTTGAAGCCAATTGTCAGCGGGAGCCATATTGGTAATGCTGAACTCAACCAAACTTAGTATGAGGTAAAGAGGTGGGCCTCCTCGCCAACAGCTACAGTGTTCCCGCCTGTCAGTCATGTCCTTCTTTGGGCAAAAACTCGTAATCTTAATATCTTTGTCACGTTAGAAAAAAATTCACCCCCTTCTACGGTGTGTGCCGATTGAGAAATGAGCTACGTAGAGCCAAGCTGTTTTTTGTACCAGGCTGTAAACATGTTTATTTCTGCTGCAAAGATCGTCTTCTCTGAATTGGTGTGTATGTGGTTTCCGGTCTGTCTGCAGCCAGCCACAAGCGCATCCTCGATAAATTGCAGCTTTAAACACTTCCACATGGGCTTCATATTTTGAGACTAGAGGTTGCTGCTTGGTTACAACACTTCTTGTTGAGTATAGTATTCACAGTATGGCACACTCTTGATAATGACTCGATGATTTGGGTTACTTAATATGCAGTTCATGTAGGAGGATATAATTACTTGGATGTATTGGTTGTTATATAATGTGATGGTTATCTTACAGTACATGCCCAGAGGAAAATTTTACTGCTCAAGGCTTTCTCTTCTAAGTCTCCAGAGACAAATTTGAGATTCTCACTTCATCCTCATTCAAGTTTCAAATTGTTCTCATTCATTTCTCCTAAAATTCACTAGGAGAAATAGTTGAGACCATGACATGAGTCTTATTTGAGACTTAAATGAGAGATCTCATTAATGGCTAATTTTCTTCTCTTTTTTGCCAGGACAGCTGAAGAGAGACAGGATGTGTGGGGAGTAGTGAGCGGGGGAAGACATGCAGGAGATGGTCAACCGGCTGGGAATCGAACCGGCAACCCCTGCAACGAGGATTGTGGCCTCTGGATGTGGGGCGCTTAGACCGCTAGGCCACTGGCGCCCAAAAGAATCCGCCCCTTTAATTGTAATAATCTGGCTAAATCTGGTCAGCCCATATTTTAAATACATCGTCTGTCATACCTGGTATCAAATCTCTATCTTTTGCATTTTCTCTCAAATCCCCTAAATCTTTGAGAAGTTGTTTTGTTCCAAACAGACTTGTAAAGGAAGGACCATATTGTGAAGTCAAAGAAGAGATCATTTCACATCTAAATAGCTGATCTTGCAAGTGGTTCAAATGTTTTAATGAGAATTGTAAGTTTGTGGACAATTACATTGAAATCTTAATTTTGCAGGGCACTATAAATGTTCATGAAAAGATGAGCTAAGGCTCTTTCTTTGCTCCATCTGTGCTCAACTTGAGACAAAAACTGAGTCTGACAAAAACAAATGGATGAGGTTAGATTGAGACATTTGAGAGAGCTCCCTGATTTCTCCACCTGAGCTCAAAAGGAGTCACAACACTTGAGAAATACCTGAGAATCATTTCAGATTTTGACCAGATCTCCTTTTGAACTGAAAGGGAGACTAAGCTGAGACTTTTTGCAACTTTTGTCTGGAGGCAAGAATAAGAAACAGGAGACATAAGCAATAGTCTCATTTTGCTTTCAAACAGATTTCATTGTTGTCTAGGAGACAGAAATGAAACACTTTTGAGATCTCCTCTCTAAATTTATTTTCCTATGGGTGTTATTACTGTTGGTTACCTGAGGAGCAGCTGTATGTTGTGTAATCACTTGCTCTGGATATTTCTATCAGGTTCTTTGTAGTGTAGAGGAATGATAATTATATTTGTGATGTATAACATTGTTATAAAGGTACGTGGCTGATTAAAATGTACTGATCCCAGTGCTTTCTCTGTGCAAAATGATCACTATTATTTGTATTTCTTTTTTTTTTTTTTGTCTTTCGATGGACTTACTTTATTTATATGAGCAGGTTTTACTATTGTTATTTTCTTTCTGATTCTAGTGTTCTGCTGTGTGTTTGAAAACAATAAAAATGTCACGTTTTGGTCTGTTCTTTGTTTTCTCTTGGTGCTTTTTGGTTATTCTCGTCTCTGTTCTGGTGTGTTTAGTTTCTGGGGTCTTTTGTTTCATGTGTTGATTTCCCTTTTGTATATGTTTGCCTTTTCTGCACTCTCATGTGTATTCCTTGTCTGTGTATCTCTCTTTGGTTCCCTGTGGTCTTCATTTGGTTTTCTGTGTTTCATTTTGTAGAACATTCTTGTGTGTTAAGTTTACTTTTACTACCTGTGTTTTCCTGCCTTTATGATTGTTTTCATCTGTGCCTTGTTGTCCTCACCTGTGTGTCCTTACTCGTTACCCAGTGTGTCTATGTAGTCGGTGGCTGTTTTCAAAAAACTCCCTGGATGTCTACTGATTCGGGAAAAATTCACAGTGTGCATCAGACCAGTCTGCCTCGCGTACTGTTTCCCACAGTGCACAGTGTTCCTTCCACTCTTTCTTTTCTCTTCTTATTTTGACAAGGGGAACTCCGTTTTTATGTGCTGTGAAAATTATTAAATTCCATATAAACCACTTCCTAACTTTTTAAATCATAAATGGAAGCTAAAGAAGCAGTTTCGCTATCAGCCTGCCTGTTGTTTACTTCCGGTTTCTGAAACCGGAAATCCAGTGACGTCTGACCCAGCATCCTGCAACACAGATCGAACAGAACACTTAGGCTGTTTCCGAAACGGCCTGCTACATACTTACTAATGTAGTAGGCAGTAGGTATTGCCTACTACATACTGCATTTGAATTTAGTATGTAGTATGACTGTTCTGTCCGATCTGTCATGCAGCATCCTGAGCCAGACTTCGCTGGATTTCCGGTTTCGGAAAGCGGAAGTAAACAACGCCGAAGCCGGTAAATAAAATGCTTATTTAGCATCCATTTATGATTTAAAAGTTAGAAAGTGGTTTATATGTAATTTGATAACTTTCACAGCACCCAAAAACGGATTTCCTCCCGTCAAAAAATGAGGAAAAAGAAAAAGCGCTGTGCATTATGGGAAACAATACGCGAGGCAGACTGGTCTGATGCATGCTGAGATATTTTCCCGTATCAGTAGACATCCGGGGAGTTTTGGCTTACTGCAGATTTTGCTCTTGTTCACATACTACTTACTACATACTGAATTTTGGACATATCAGTACGTACTGCTAGTATAGTAGGCGATTTCGGAAACAGCCTCACACAACATACTAAATTCAAATGCAGTATGTAGTAGGCAGTACCTACTGCCTACTATATTAGTAGGTAGTATGTAGCAGGCTGTTTCGAAAGCAGCCTCTTTATTTCTGTGTCGGCTCATTGTGTTTGTCAATGTCAAGTGATGGTGTTTCTGGTGTTCCAGTGTTCTCTGTGTTTCCAGAGTTTTTGTGTTTGAAGTAAGCTTTTGTTTCATCTCAGTTTAAGTTTATTAAATCCTTTTTATTTAAATCTGCATTTAGGGTCCTCCTCCTTTAGATTCTGAACTGTGACAAAAAAGAGAAATGCAAAATAATATTTAATAATTTTCTACACAAATAGAACTACAAACAATAGTGAAAATGTCATCTCTCATGAGGAACACGTTTGCAGAATCTCACAAATAGCATCACTTCAGTGAGGTTGCAGAGAAGGTGTCCATTGTTTACTGTATTTATCCACTCAGACCCAGCCTGCCCCCTAGAAGAAATCAGGAGTCATTGCGGTGTATGTGCAGCTAAAGTGGAGCTGCTAGAATTATCAGTTAACCTTTTTTTCCTCCAGTGTTGGTCTGCGTTAACATAAATTCAGATACACCTGCTGTTATCTCTTCTTGTCCTTAAAGTAACACACTGTCATCTTGATAACACCAGTACTGACAAGAATATGTCCTTAGTTCTGTTGCTTTCCTCCATATGGGTTTCATTGTTGACAGTGCTGCTCAGTGCTGAAATGTCTGTTTAGCATAAATTTTGGACATTTTCCAAGAATCCTAACAATGTCATTATTATTCAGGCCCAATAAATGTTTTCTTTGCAGCAGGTCATATCATTGCTGTTGCAGCAAATACCCATGTTTCATGACAGATAAGGTATCCTTCAGAAACTGAAAGAGTGTGTGTGATGCTATTAGCCTCCTCCTGTTCCACAAAACAACATCAATGCCCAAATTATCATAATCACAGCTTGTTTGGGAGTGTGCACGTCCTACATTCATGCCACTCACTGTCTTTTTTCCAGCCGCAATTATTCCACCCACTGTCTCTTGATCATCCGTGATCCCTGATCCTTGATCATTGTCCCTCATCATGATCATCATGATCATCATGATGAGGGAGGGAGAGAGGTGAGAAGTGAATGAGGTGAGATGGCCGGCAGAACAACTGAGACATCAGTGTGTGCACTCATTCGCAGCTTGGGAACTGAAAAATGTGGCTGGTGAATTTCATCTAGGTAGAGATCTTTCAAGGGATTATTGGTGCAATTTTTGTGATGTCCAAGCTATGTTGATGGTACAACTGGACTGAGTCATCACTGTGCATCATTCAAAGAGTGATGTCAGGTGACAGAGGGAGAAAGATCAGGATAAGATCCAGTCCCCTCTTACAGACAGGACTCAGTCTGATCTCATCTTAATCCACCTTGAGCAGAGCACTTTGCAGTATTTGGTAAGTTAGAGTGGCAAGGACAAACTTCCTTTAACAGGCAGAAACCTCCAACAGGACCAGACTCATGTGAGACACACATCTGCTCTGAGACTAAGTTGGAGAGATGGATAGAGGGAGATGAAGAGAGAGAGAGATGATAGTGATGAGACGGACAGTAGTAGTTGTAGCAACTCAAAACTGGCACGTCCACAGCAACGACTCAGAGGAACCTACGAGACAAGTGAGCACAGGGACTTGGGAAAGGTCTAACTTTAATGGGACAGGAAGACTAAAAGTAAGTGACAGGCAGAGAGAGGAGAGAGAGGGAAAGACAGGATCCCAGTGTCAGTCTAAGCCGATAGCAGCATAACTAAGAGCTGGTCCAAGCCGGAGCCAGCTCTGACTATAAGCTTTATCATAAAGGAAAGTTTGAAGTCTACTTTTTAAGTAGAAGTAGAAAGGGTGTCTGCCTCGCGGACCCTGACTGGTTCCAAAGGAGAGGGGCCCTGATAACTGAAGGCTCGACCTCCCATCCTAGAGCTCCTTGATTGCTACAAAAACTCCTAAATTGAGTAAAATTGTGAGCAATGTCTGGCTGATTGACAATGTGTTGCACAATATTTTGTACAGCTAACTTTATGTGATGCATAATGAATACATTATCAAATTGTGAAAATTATGAATGACAAAGACTTCAGCTGTATCTGCATCTAGACGCTTACACTTCTATTGTCTTACACTAAAAAAATAAAGACACAAAATATTATTAATAGTCTCATTGAAGTATCAGTTACAACTAGCATATACCTCTTTCCTTACTGTTTTAAATTGACTATTACATATCTAAATTTGGGCAAAATAATAACATCAAAAGCAAATTTGTGTCACTGATCAATTACCTAGATGTTACATACAAAAGGTTTTCTGCTCCCTGGTGGATTATCTGTGCACTGCATACATCTGTATGTAATGATCATTGTTTTTTAGGGGAAATAAAGGATCTCACTGAGAATGTAAAAGTCTCAACACTTGTGTAACAAATCAGATTCACTTATTCACTTACTAAGTTTCTTCTTCTGTGATCATATTTTAGAGTTTTTTGTTTTCAAGAGAAGTTTTTTGAAAACTTCTACATTGGGTTTTTAAAGTGGGACAAGCTATAGAGCCATTGATCCGCTCACATAGGTGACATGGTGCAGACAGCATCACTGATCTATGCAAAAATGCAGCAACGTGACATAAAATAATCTATCACACAAGTCTAGGATATCAGTAATGACATTTTGTAAATAACAAGGACTGCAAACAAGAAAACTGCACCTTAAGTCAAGCTTACTATAAACCCCAAATCTCCTGTTTCAGTTTGGATGTGACATCGATGGACACCTTCACTATATCGACAGGTACAGCAGAAACTCGGCACAAAACTCAGTACACAAATTCGGCTTTATTGACAGGGATAGTAGTGCTGATACAAGGCAGCAGCTAGGGGGAAGCTAAAAACAGTGCACAAGTTTAATACCAAAAAAGAAGAAAAACATTTTCGATGAGCTTTTCACGGGTTTGTAGTTTGATGATCCCTTTGCTTTATACATTAAAAGATGGAATAAAAAGTGAAGTTTAAAAATGGAAAAGACTAAAGCCCCCCTGATGAGAGCCTAACATGTAAACTTATTTTTTACCTTTATTTTTTATTTTCTTCATATGCAGTACAAAACATGCATCCCATGTTATTCACCAACTATCAGTCTTACACTGTACACTGATTGCACATAATCAAATTTTAAATTAAATTTAAAATCATAGAAAACAAAGTAATGCACTAGCTGTACACACCTGACACAGATGCTACACTCAAGACAAACGTGGCTAATCCTACTTCTCAGACACTTTAAACATCTCCAAGCTACCGTTACCTTAGACACCACATACTGTGCTCGGACTACTGGGCTATCTTCAAACAGCCTGAGGTATGCTTTAGCACATGAGACATATCTCATTTTGAAAGGCTAAAAATTAAATAAATTAAGTGTGATTCGATAAATGCTTGAATATCCACCGTTACAAACAAGACAAAGGATGTTTTTTTTTTAGAAGCCCAGTGTTGCACAGTTGTAAATTTGGCACAAAGTGCCGAAGAACTTTGATCTCTTTATTTGCCCGAATGTCTCTTGTTCCAATGACTGACACAAGCAACCATAATATAATGCACCACAACTCAACAATTGATTACAATGAAAAAAAAGGCAAAAAACCCAAAGGCAAAAAGAGCGCTCAGTGTTCCCTTTTCTGCTTCCGGACAATGTCTACCTCATCCAGCCCGGTCGTTGATCTAGACTGCTGCATCTCTCTGAGCTGAGCGTGCGTGCGGGTCGGCTGCTTTTTCAGCTTCTCTAGATGAGCGTCGATGGGGTCCAGGTCAGGCTCAGAGGCAGGTACTGGAAGGTAGCCACCATCCCTTGGCAAGCACATACACCAGCCCGCCCCTGCGAGGTCCAGCTCGCTGTAATTAACCTCAGACTTCTTCAGCTTGAAGTCCACCATGTCGGCCGACTGGCTCATGTCCACCAGGAGGTTCCAGAAGACGCAACTCAGAATGATGCCCAGCAGCTGCAGGGAGGTAATAAGACATGGACACATCTTTATTCTTTTTTATGCTGACACAGTTTACGTGAACTAAAATATTTTTTCTGAACTCTTAAAACTGAAACAAAGATACATTAGATAATCAGCCAAACAGTTTCTTCTCCAACTTGCTTACTGTAACACCAATCAACACGAGATTTACGAATTAAAACACAAATCTTTCTACATACAAACTACTGGCATGTTTTCCATCCCAAAAAGAACATTAATCAATGATCAGTCCAACACTCAAACTGCTAATAGCTGATCACATTGACTTTAATTCTCTTCATATCTTATTCCGTCCGTAGAAGACAGAATGAAATCATTTCTTTTAAACATGCTGAACATTTGATCTGAGTGTGGACTTCAGATGTTCATTTTAAGCAAAATACTGTAAACATGTAGGAGGTAACTAATCTTGGCCTGTTCACCAATTTGTGATTGCATGTAATTGATGAAATGCAACATTGAGCTGAGTTATGAATATTCTCGTTACTCTCAACATCAAAAAATATATATTCCATAACTGCTCCTCTCTGATGTTTATTTATAAAATATTTTTAAAAGTCCCATCTTATATGTTATATACTGTGAAAGACAACATTTGTGTGAATGGTTTGGTTCACCAATGACAAATGTTGTTTTCATTGTGTTTCAGATTTTAGAAATGTGTCTATAAGTGATGCAAACGGGGTCATACAAAATGAGTGCAAATATTCTAAAGGCTTTAAGGGTTTTGAAAAGAAAAGGAAGTGAGAGGAATCATGAGCCTATGTTGTTCTACCTTGTTTTATGAATCAATGTGGTTCAAGAATAAAAAAAAAACTAACTCTTGAAACAAATCCTGTTTCTCTGTTAATGTAAAGAAGCGTCTTGTTGCTGCAACTTTTATTCCAGTGCTTGACTATGGTGATCTTCTGTACATGCTCACCACTGCTCAGTGTCTTCACAAGATTGATGCAGCCTACCATGCTTCCTTGAGGTTCTTTACCATTTGTAAAGCTCTGACTCACCATTGTGAGTTGTACTCCCGGGTTGGTTGGCCGTCCCCGGCAACCCGTAGGTTGGTACATTGGTACGTTTTCATTTATAAGGCTATTCTTGGTCTGCTGCCACACTATCTCTGTGTCCGTATCACACAGAACAGTGCTGGACAGTACTCACTGTGTTCCCATGACTTTTTAATGCTTTCTGTCCCAAAAGCTGGTACAGAAACTGGGAAAAGAGCTTTTAGATATTCTGCACCCTCAGCCTGGAATTTATTGCAGAATGGCTTGAAACTCAAGGAGCTGGTGCCACTGAATGTTTTTAAATCTGAAATGAAAGACCTTGATGCTGAATCTTTAGAATGTCGTTGTTTTTAGTGTATCTGGTTACAGCTGCCTCCTAGGTAACGGCTCTTTCTGCGACAAACATGCCTGTAAAGTGTACTTTGGTTCTCTGTGTGTGCCAATGTCGGTGATTGTGTTTTTTGCTGCTGGCTGCCTTGGCCAGGTCTCCCTTGGAAAAGGGATCTTTGATCTCAATGAGACCAACCTGGTTAAATAAATGTTAAATAAAAAAATTGAATAACAGTGTAAAAACATTTCCTTTGAAGCCTCTGGTAACCCACATTTTTAAAAACGTTCTACCTTTGATATTTATAGTCATATGTTCACACTATTATATATATATATATATATATATATATATATATAAAATATCAGAGCTGAACTTGAATCCATTCTTGAAATATTATAAGTCAACTTCTTGATAACGTTCTGTCACTCTGTTAAAGTGGGCGGGTTAACTTTGATATTTATTATGACATAAATATCTAACCAATCATAAATGACACACTGAGTCACGCACACATGTTCAACAGAACTACTCTGTTCCAGCTCAGACCTTCTCCTGATGCAGAGATTTAGCAATTGTCTCAAATGACTCCACTTACTGATGAGTACAGATGGGCATTATGACCTTTTCTCCAAACCCAGCAGAAACAAAGCAACGTATTTTACACCATTCCTACCAACAGCAGCTTTAATTACACATTCAATTTGAATATTTTATATGAATTTTAGATATTCTATTCACATTTCCAGAGGCTTTAAACCAGGGGCGTCAAACTCATTTCAGTTCAGGGGCCACATACAGCCCAATTTGATCTGAACTTGGGACGGACTAGTAAAATCATAACTCAATAATAACCTCCCATAAATAATGACAACTCCAAATGTTTTCCTTTGTTTTAGTGCAACAAAGTACAAGTACATTCTGAAAATGTTCACATTACATGAACTTTCTTTTTAGAAAAACAGCTGTTGTGTTTTTCTCCATGATGAGTCTCATAGTGGTGGCAGAATATTATATTCTTTAAGCCCTGAAACCTGCTGCAAACACACCACACACACAGGTTTCCCCACTCACCTACGTTGTTCAGGTGTGCTCCATAAGCACTATGATTGTATGCGACCCCCAGAAAACAAATCTGATATAGCAGTTACTTTTGTTGAAAAATTGCAGTTTATGTCTTCTCTGTCATTTTTTTCATTTTGGGAAGTCATCCGCGGGCCGGATTGGAAACTCTGGTGGGCCGGTTTTGGTCCACGGGCCGTATGTTTGACACCCCTGCTTTAAACCAATTTATTGCCTCACAATATGACCTCTTTTCACAGCTCGGATCCATTTAAATATTCTCAGGCTGAATCATCACACAAGAAAATCTCTGCAAAGAATCAATTCCTTACACGATTCACTTCATGAACAATGGGCAAAAGTGAAAGCAATTCAAATGTGTAGAAAATCAAGATTAGGTCTGCAATGAAGTCAAACTTTGGCTTTTCTCCCCCCAAAAATATGGTGTGAAGGCTTTATTTAGAGAGCCTTTTTTTATCAGAAGAAACTTCTTGCATTCTGTAGAGGTATTTATTTAGGAGCATGGAATTGAAATGAACAAATGGTATTATGGTTTCTGTAATTACTTGTCTCTGTTGGGGAAGTGATCATTTATCTAAAGGCAGACTTGTGGACAAAGTTTCTAAAACTTGTTTCAGTGACTTTAAAACCTATGTGTTACATCACAACTCAGTCTTTTGGTAATCATGCAGAGGTCGGAACAGGAACAGTGGATTATGCATTAAAGCAAATTATGATTTCAATGTTTTTATTAAGATGAAGATTCAAATGTGAGTTCATACCTGAGGTAGCCCAATAGCGCAGCAGAGAGCAGTGGTTATTCCAATGTTGTCGCTCATCCAGAGGTTGACTGCGTGGATGCAGCCTCGCACGTGGATCAACTCGTGTAGGGTTTCACGCTGTGAACAGACAAAAGAAAAACATCAGAGCTTCATTTTTACACTCCAGGTATTTCTACTATTTCATTCAGACAATACAGCGAGCAGAGAGTGCCAGGAACACCTGCTTATCTACATTATTTGCATATTATGAGCAAAACACATTCTGTTAAATGAGAGGAGAAGGTATCTCTCAGTGAGCTCCTTCAAAAGATTCAATATTTTCATATTAACAGAGAGCGCGCCAATTAAACACTGGCTCATGCAGTAGATGTGGTGGAGCGAGGCGAGCGAGCGAGTGAGCCTCTTTGAAGTGTGAGTTGTTGTCACAGGATGATGAGTGATGCTGAGGAGTTTACACCGTCTTACAGGTGCTGAAGAAAAGAATAATAAATCCCTCCTAGAGCCTGGGAGGAGACTGTAGCAGTGTCTGACAGCTGGATGAGCTGCAAACAGTGGTTTGAAATAAACATGAGATACTTGAGCCCAAGAAAGATCATGTCACCATGTGTACTCTCACCCTGCAGCAGAGTAATCTTTAAGTCTGACATGTTATGCCTTTAAGTCTCTGAACACCACAGGCTCTGTGGGATCCATGGTGTACAGAGCTCATGTGGACCCAACTGTGTTTTAGATTATGAGGTGATGGCAGCTTATTGTAAGTTCACCCAATCAGGAATTTAACTCTTCTATCTTCCACAGGTCTGTCCAGCTTGGTTTCCTAGTTTTCACACTTTCATTCTTAAACCTCTGTCCCTGTTTAGCTTTGTATCACATTAATAATAATAAGTAATAACTGATAGGATTTGTATAGTGCTTTTCATGGTACTCAAAGTCGCTTTACAGAAAAAATAAAAATGAAGCAAATAAACAAAACAGAATAAAGACAGAGGTGGGGCGGGAGTAGAGATGTGTTGCTTTTTTGAACAGGAAGGTCTTGAGGTGGTTTTTAAATGATTGAAGAGAGTCAGAGTTGCGGATGTGTGGAGGGAGAGAGTTCCAGACAGTCGGGGCAACAATGGCAAAGGCTCTGTCCCCAAAGTCACGGTCCTTGGACTTGGAGACAGGAGATTGGCATCTGATGATCTGAGGCGGCGAGATGGGGAGTGGCGTTTGAGGAGGTCGGACAGGTATGAGGGGGCGAGGGTTATTAAGGGATGAGCAGGATCTTGAAGTGGACTCGGTGCTGTATGGGGAGTCAGTGGAGGTGCTGAAGGATGGGTGTGATGTGAGCAGAGGAGGAGAGAGAGGATCTGAGATGGAAGAAGGATGTTTTGGTGACGTTTCTGATGTGTGGTTTGAAGGAGAGAGTGAGGTCGAGGATGATGCCAAGGTTACGGACTACTGGGGAGAGTGTGACTGTGTGGTTGTCGATGCTCAGTGAGAAGTCCTGGGTGGAGGGGAGGAGGGATTTTGAGCCAATGAAAATGAGTTGCAGTTAAGTTTGAGGAAGTTGTTGCTCATCCAGCTTTTTTCAGTCAGTCAGTGAGGCAGTTTGTGAGGATGGAAGGAGTGATGGTTTTTGTGGAGATGTAGGGCTGGGTATCATCATTACCAACCATGTCTGAATCCTTGAGAACTGCGGATACTTCTTGAAGTGTTTGCCTTAGGTTTAGGGATGTTAGCAATTAATCGAGTATCGAAGCACTGTGTTTCATTTATCAACACAGGACAATCCATGCAGGTCATGTTGTGATCTACATGCAGAGGTTACGGTCCGAATTATTGTGAAAATAAATAAAAATAAAAAGTCAGAGGCAGAAAAAAATCTGTTTAACAAGAACAACTAGTTACTTTTATCCTTACCTGCTGACTCAGAGTGTTGTAGCCACATAGAGTGTTGATGACCTCTCCCACCTCCTGAATCAAGAGTAGGACAGACAGAGTCAACATTTTCATCTTAGCTTACATGACAAGAAACAAAAAAACATGGGGAACGTGAGGTTGAGAGTGTAGGGACTGGTCCTGCACACATCACGGTGTTGGTCTTTGGCATTTCTTCATCCCGAAAAACTCTGGAATACAGGTAACTCACCTTACGATGAACACAACAGGTATAAGGAACCCCACAGGCCAGTGGACCCGTACCATTGCAGAAATGATACTGGTTAACACCCCAGTCCTTAAAATCGTCCCCTCCACAGCATGAAAACTGAAAAAGAGAACAGTTTGATACAAAATAATTAGGAAACAAGCACGCTTAACCAATTCTCATCTTCAAAATGAGTTCAAACTCTTTCAAATCTCCAGAACATCACAACCCAATAAGTTAAGTTACATGCATGGGGCTCTCCCAAAACCCATCCAGAAAACGTATTATCCTTTAGTGACACGACCCCTGAGGGTAGAGCATTTCTAGTTTTGATTTGATGAGTCACAGACAGCGTATGGAAATTTTCAAGAATACCCACTTGTGGCATTTTCATTATTTTCTGAATAGATTCATTATTTGCCGGCTGTCACGAATGAATCATTGACAAGGTTTTTTTCCCTGCAAAGATTGAAAGCATATTGTCTGAACTGCACCACACAAGCTTGTCCTTCTCTCCTGGATGAACAGAAATGTGGTTTAATGATGTTCCAGCATGCATTTCAGTGCATCTGAAAGGCATAGTGCTCACACTTTGTGAATTCACCTACGTGGGCACACCTTCCTATCTGAATGATGTATGTTATCAATAAAGCAGGACCCTCTGATCCCTAAAAAGAGCAAGAGACCTGGATGCAATGTTGTTCACACAATGTAGATATGGAGTGTGAAGCTAGCAATGAGGTGCACTACCTGTCGCAGGATGTGCGATAAAGCCCTCCATCTGAAATTAAGTACACTGAGTATTCTAAAAAAAGTCACATTCCCTTCCATTCGTTTCTATTGACGACGTTATTCTACCTTTTGTTGCACATAGTCCAGGATGTTCTTGAAGTCCAGATCGTCGTAGTAGTGTTTGATTCCTTCTCTTATGCTGCTCTGGAACAAGGCGGATGTCTAGTAAAAGAGAGGGAGGCAGAAAGCAGAGGAAAGCAGGTCACAAAGATGATTTTTAGACAGACATATAGGTGAAGAAGTGAAGTGGCGTCCTCACTGTGGCTTACCAGCAAAGTAGAGTGATGAAGAGGATGAATGATCATGTAATAGGATTTACCTTCTTTTCAAAGATGAGAGCCGTGGTGAGAGCAATCGCCTGGAGGAGTAGCAGCACGCAGAGAACACAGAGGAACTGTGGAGGGAGGAGAACAGGTTTATAGAGCTGTCTGTTAATGACTGAAGGCAAAACATTGATGCAGCAACTATCAGAATAAGAGTCGCATTACAATGAAATATAAACTATGACATACACATTTCATGACCAACAAATATGTAACGGGGCTGTTATTGTCGGTAAGACTACTTAGAAAACAATCATGGAAGAGTGAAGAACCTCGAATCCTGGATAAGTCTGCTCCAGAATAAACAGTAGAACAGTAGAACTGAATAATTCAGGATTTAAAGGTGACATATTATGCTCTTTTTTATCAATATATATTGTTCTAAGAGGTCCCCAAAACATGTCTTTAAAGTTTATTGCTCAAAAAAACACTTTGAAATCAGATTTTGGCATGCCTGAAAAACCCTCTTCTTCAGCCCTGCTCAGAACGGTCTGTTTTTCACGCCCCCTCAGGAAGTGGATGTGCCCTCAGCTGTCCAGCACGTTGATCTAATGTTTACATGTTGGCTGCTCACAGATAGCATTACTTCAACCGTCTGAATCGGATCCAGAATCTGATCCTGACGGAGAGGCGCCTGCAGCAGGACCTTTCTGAACCATTGGTCACAGATTTAGTGTTTCTTGTTGTTTTATTTGTCAGTATGTCGACGTGTGTCTTGGTACACAGCTACGAACATGTAGCTATGTGGCTATGCTAACTAGCGCTAGCACTTTTTCATGAAAAATAAAAATCCTCCACTTGATCTTCAAATCTGCAGACGTGGGGAGTAAAACCGACCTTTGTGTTTATTAAGACAGCCTACAACTAGCATGCCTCCCTCCTAAGCTCCTTGTTAGCACACATGTGTGCAGGGAATGAAAAACAGAGGAGTGGTTGAGTTGTATTTTATACAGTCTATGGGCTGAACAAGCTCCGAGCTCTGACTTCCCTTACAGACCGGATGGCGTTGTGACGTATGAAAAACACTGAAAACTGAAACGGCTCGTTTCAGCACACATTTACAGAAAGGTGGAAAAATCAGAACAGGGGCAGAATGGATTTTTTTCATTTTCAGGGGGTTTGTAGACATGCCAGGGACACATATTTCAGGTAGAGAACCATTAAAAAGTCCATTTTGCATGATATGTCACCTTTGAGATTTTAACTTCATAGTTTTGAACCAGAACCTCTAGAATTCAAATAAGTATCCTGTGAAAAACAAAGTTTGTTCATTTTAGCATATTAGACCTGTTAATTTAGTGTGTCATTCAAAAACTAAATCAATGTGTTTGAACTTGAACTCCTTTGTAAAGAATATTTAGACAGCTTAGTACGCATCATCTTAAAGCCCTTTTTTATAAACACATAAAATATACTGTAGTTAAAATGTGCAGCAATTTGTAAAGACATTTTCTTGGTTTGTGTTTTATCTCTTAGCAGCTTAGATTAAGTGCTGTAAAATCGTATGTGATCCACATCTCTTCCATAAATTCTACTTAATTCTTATATTTATATTTTTATAAATGTATTTCCTGTTTATTAAAGCTATTAGGTAGTTACTTATTCCACTTCCTTAATTCTTATCAGGGTGACTTTGGATAAAAGAACACCTCTCATTAAAATGCAGCCAACATCAACTTCACAACCCCAACACGGTAGGTCTCAGCAGATGTGTGTCTAACATGAGTCTGGTCCTGCTGGAGGTTTCTGCCTGTTAAAGGAAGTTTGTCCTTGCCACTGTAACTTGCTAAATGCTGCAAAGTGCTCTGCTCATAGTGGATTAAGATGAGATCAGACTGAGTCCTGTCTGTAAGATGGGACTGGATCTTATCCTGTCATGATGTTGGGTCTTAGTTAATCATAGAACATAGAGTACGGTCTAGACCTGCCCTGTTTGGAAAAGAGTCTTCAGATAACATTTGTTGTTATCATAAAATAAATGAGAGTGTACAGTTTTCTGTTATGAAATCACTCGCAAGTACGGGTGTCCCGATCTCGATCTCAACTATTAGATCAGGCTGATCTGGGTATTTTTTAAATTGATTGGTGATCAGCAGTTGATCCAATAATCTGACCTGATCTTTTCACATTAGCTGTCACTGAGCACAATTTGCAGCTGAATGCAAATGCACAACTGTCCTGAGTTCGCCTAACTGTGTATCCTTTATGATAAAAGAAAACACAGGACTGATTTGGAACTAAATCCATGGCCTTAAATACACACTTAAGAACACACTCGTGCACACCCAGCCAGATTACAGCAACAACAACGGCTTTCATTCAACATTTCCCTTCAGGAAAAGAACATGCACACAGGGGTCTGTATATCCTACCATGTGAAGCAGCGTCTTGTTGTCCCTTAGCGATCCAACCATGCCCACCACCGACACCGTAAACATCACCAGGCCCAGCAGGATCAGAACCACAGCAGGAGCTAGAAAAAGGCCCTCCAGGGTTCTATTCTTCTGCCTCTCCACTTCAGCGTAGACCCCCACACATAGTACACAGAGGCCCATTAGCTAGAAAGAGAGGGAAGAAACGAGGGGTTATCAGTGTGTCCTGTTATGAAGACTGTTGAGATGTATTACATATTAAGAGGAAGTATCTGAGACTTTGGACTCCCAAAAATTCTAAACTATAGTTAGCTGTTTGCGTTGTCACAGGTGGGAGTATAATGAGCTAGATTAGCTTTTAACTGTGATTCAACAGGCTGCTAATAGCTTTCTTTGCTTTTCAATGCAGCACATTTTCTGACTAACATCTTATTTTTAATCCTTCATGATTGCAGGTAAGAAGATTTAGCCTACATGTTGCCACTGTGTTAAATAACACACAGGAATAGGACATGAAACGTACTTTATTAATCCTGGTGGGGAAAATCAATTTTTTTGAGGTTTTTCGTTCATGCTACACGCACAGTTTTTTTGGTACATACAATCATGCACACACGCAGTGGACATGCACTTTGGGAGAGATGTCAGAGTGAGGATGCTGCCGTCAACCAGCGCACCCCAAGCAGTTGGGGGTTCGGTGCCCCTTGCTCAAGGGCACCTCGGCAGTGCCCAGGCAAGTGAACCAGCACCTCTCCAGCCACCAGTCCACTTGCCAAACTTCGTCTATAGTGGGACTCGAGCCGGCGACCCTTCGGTTCCAAAGCAAAAGTATCACATAGATTATCCTAATATTAATATATAACAACATATAATAATTGGGGTGATATATTTTCAGCTGACTGAGCCTCAGATGTGTGACTTTACATTTTTTATTTAGTTATTATTTATCAAAATCTTGAGAAACTTGACTTGTCCCTGCTCTCACAGACTTGAGACTCGACTTAGACGAGCAAAAGATGCATACCAAACAAAAGCTTGTGTCTCAGGAGGTAACATTAAAGATATCTGCCTGTTTTGCTTAATTAATAACATAGGGATCGAAGAGGACCATCAGAGGAGACGTAGAGCCTTATCAGAGGCAGAATCATCCTGCTTATCAAATTAAGTCAGCCATGATACGATTTGACCTTGAATGAATGAAAAAGTTCCTCTAATGAGACACCAGAGTCTGACGTGTAAACAAGAGGCATGGCAGAGGTCCCAGAGGTTACTGTTCTGTTAACTCTGGGTCTCGTTGAGCAACAAACTCGAGTCAGCTCAGGCGACCGATGACAGGTGGACAGAGCACACCATCCACAGTCCAGGACTTGTTTCCAGTGAGCTCTGCAGGTTTCAACACAGACTCGTAAAGCTGAACTTATCTCTCTCCAGTTACTCTGACAGGTCCTTCGCTTGAACCAGTGCTTCACCAGTTGCAGTTTGGGACTACTCCAACGCCTGTCACATCATCTCTTCAGTATGAACCTCATCCACCTCAGACCCATCACCAACCTGAGGGATTCAACACAAGACAGAACCTACAGAGACCTAAACCTGCTGTCATTCATCTCCTCAGGAAAGATCCTGGAGTTGAGTTTGCAAGATTGAAGATGACTCAGAGTCAAAAACGTCAGATCTTCATGGACCATCTGACACTCCATGAAGCCACCCTGCAGTGACACCATGGCAGCTCTGTTAGAGGAATGTGTTCAGCCTCATCAGATCGCTCTCCAGAAAAAAGACAGAAGTGGAGATGTGGATCCAGTCTGATCAGTGTCACAGGAGTGCTTCAAGCATGCAGAGAATCCTGATTGTCCCACACAGTGATAAGCACCCTGGTAATTATCTATGGCACAACATGGTAGAAAAGCATGTGACGGTAATACACAAGAGGTAACTTGCAGATCACTGTAGCTTCAGTAAAGCAGACCCACCTCAGTGTTACCTTTATCACAAAGTTATATAAAGCCTTACACAGGACTTCCACCAGATCCGTCTCCGGTCCACTGCGGTCCTGCGCAGGACCACCGGACAGCTGGAGTCATGTGACCAAGGTTTTCCCGTGGCAATCACTGAATCAAGGATTCTCCTCCTCTCTTTATCCATGTTGTCTTTCTGGTCCTCTGAAAACCTCTGACCTGCTGACTCCAGGCCTGGCTCTGCTCACCATGACGGTTTGTTGTAGTTAAGTGAAATACGATCTGGTGATGACACAGAGTGTTTTATTCTGAAAATTAACTGGATGTTTTCATTTTGTTTTGGTGCCTGACTTCCTGTCCCGCTCCATCTGCTTTGTGCAAATTGACACATCGTGCTCCGACATCCGGCAAAAGTAGAAGCCTGCCGTATCAGAGACCGAGGCGCAGTGTAACAGAGCGGATCCAGTGGAAGTTAACACATTGACTAGAATAGAAACCTATCAGATCTGGTGCAGTGATGGATCAGAGACGGACCGGACACAGATCTGGTGGAATTTGGCTGTTACACCAGTCAACACTGGTCTAAGAGACATCCTAAGGTAAGCATGCTGTGACCACTGACCAGTCATGTACCTCACCATCACAAGGGGGGGGGGGGGGGGGGGGGGGGGAGTGTTTGATGAATACAGAACCTGTGTGAAACAGAGAGAGCAGCCAAAATGTAACACCTGAAAAGTGCTAATGCTGCCACATCAACCAAGGATCACTGGATGTCAATGAGTAATAAAAATGATCTCACAATAACTGCACAGCATACTGTGAAACTGATTGGACTCTGCTCTCTTTTGCTTTAACAGTTTGACATAGATACAGTAGACAGAAGTTCCAGAGTAATGAGATAATGCAAAGAAACTGATAATGATCGGCAGAGACAGTGAAGAAGGTGACATCAACAGCAACACTAATGCCATCTGAGGACACGCTGGTCATTGCGCACAGTTTACAGGGCTCTATGTCTACGTCAGGCAGTGACAGTAATTTTGAGAATGTGTTGATAAAACGCTGTGAACTGGTGGAACACATCGCGCATCCAGCGAAGCACAGCTTTGGCGAGGACAAGTGGAACATCCACAGCCTCTGATCCAAGACAGTTCCACACTGCACAGAAACACAGACGCACTCAGAGATACACATCATCAGCAAAGAAGCACTCCAGCCATGCTGACCGATGCAGAATTTAAAGAAAAATCAAGAAGCTTGAGCCACTCCTGGAACACTGCGGGTAAGCTACTTAAAAAATATCACAAAAGCTGAATCTGAAGCAACAAATGTGAGGCTCATCTTTTCAATGGTCTGTCTGTGTCAGGAATTCATCTTTATTCAAATGTAAATGTGATTGATTATTTCATAGAATCACTGCCAGAGTGCAACAGAGTTCAAATGACACTCTCAGACAAGCCAAGACAGAGACTACACAGACACAATGTGAAGGAGAGGATCATCTGCAAGACCCGGGCCAGGAGAGGCCAGCTGCAGTACCAATGCTCGCCTATCTCTATTTATGGGCACTACGCTCAGGGGGTGATGGGGCAATGCAAGAAATACAGAGACGTGCTGTTGGAGCTTTACTTCATAAGCTTCAAACATGCCCTGCTGTTCCCTGCCAGTCTCTCATAATAACAGAGGACAGAGGTAGGAGGAGATTATCCTGTTACAGGATCTAAAGACCTCATAACATCCATCCATACTGAGGATACCTGACTGGCTCACTAATCAGCAGGGCACACCACTAGCAGTGTCAACATGATAGTTGATGTTATGACAGTGTGAGCCCTTGAACGCGCATCACCAAGGCTAGCCAACTTTAAGTTAAACCAACAGCCTATGTTTGCTGATGTTTTTCTTGGAGGGCAAATCAACGTTGTAAGTTAGCCATCCTAGCATGTGCTACGTTTTGCAGCAAAAAAATTACCCAGAAACACTCTGGGCACAATTGTGTTTCCATCCGCCACCGTGGTAATGAGTTAGATGACGCCTCACAGTCTGCTCCCCTCATTGGTTACTGGGGGTATTCTGCAAGAGGTGGTCCGATCTGGAACCACAAATATCAAACATGTTTGATATTTACTATCTCAGGTCAGAGAGGCTCTGACGCGGTCAAGAGCAGTAAAATGATACATAATAATACAAATATATTAACCTGTTCATTGTTATGTTTATGTTGTGTTTTTGAACCTCAAACCTCTGAATGTGATCAAGAGGAAGATGGACAGTCACAAACCATCAAACAAAGCGGAGCTGCTTGAACTTTTGGGCCAGGAGAGGCAAAAAGTCACCAAACTACAATGTGAAAGACTGGAGGAGAACATGCCAAGACATATGATTGAAAGTCAGAGTTATTCCACCAAATATTTTTACCCCTAAATGATGGAATGAATTGGTCAACTCCATTCGATCTGCAGAGTCCCTCTCTACTTTCAAAAGACAGCTAAAGACCCAGCTCTTTAAGAAGCACTATGCACTTAGCTAGGCTGTTCTCCACTGTTGTCCCCAGTGGCAGATCATGTCTTCCACCTACAGTTGACTTGCACTGTCCTGCTCTACTCTGGGAATCTGTGTTCTGTGCATTGCCTTTAAACTGCTTGTCAGTACCTGCGCCCAAATGGACTTGAAGCACTTTGTTACTCTTACTGATCTTGTTTCCTCTTGTCTATTTCTTTACTTGTGTTGTTCTTATTCTCGTATGTACGTCGCTAGCGTCTGCTAAATGACATTGTAACATTGTAACATTGTAACATTGTAACATTGTAAATATTGATTTCTGAACTCCTCCTAAGTTAAAACATTAGTATTGTGTTGTTTAAAATTGAATATGAACTTGTTTTCTTGCGCTACTTGCGATCTGAAAACATGGCATCTTTTGCTATTTCGACCTTTTTGTCATTTTCTGTAAATGCTTTTAATGACTATATATTTATTTGGAATTAGGGAGAAATATTGTCAGTACTTTATAGAATAAAACAAGAATGTTCATTTTACTCAAACACATATATATGTATAGTAAAATCAGAGAAACTGGTAATTCTACAGCAGTCTCTTCATTTTTTTCCCAGAGCTGTATATCAAGGGTTGACTTTTTTGTGTTTACTAAATTTAAGATTTAAACAGCAATGACTGAAACAGAGCCTAGATGGTTACCTTGGGATTAAAGTAGCAGTAGTTAAACACAATTTAAACCAAATAACATAATTAGATCTTTTTTTTAACTACTACAGTGGCCAGTGACAAGACAACTATGCTTATTTGCATGGGACATAACTATTTTAATGTCTTTCCAGCTCAAACTGTTCAACCCAAAGGTTTAAAGTTGTCATCAATAACACAAAGAGAAGTGGTGCGCAGTTTAACTTAAAGCTGCTGTTTGTAGTCACAGAGTAAACATCTGTCCAGAGAGAGAGGGACTTCGAATGTCAACACTATCCCTCCCAACCAGATTTCCTCCTAGCCCCCCAACACAGATCGGCGTGTGCAGTCATTATAGTGACGGACTCATAACCAATCGGAGGACGTAGTAGGGGCCGCCCCTTAACTAATCAGGGCAGAGGATTGGAGATTAGCTATGATTGGTCCGTCATGACGGGAACAAGGGGAATAATAACATTGCTTGATACAAAGACTTTGGAAAACACAGAGATTTTGCAATAGTCTCAAATTACTCCACTTACTGATGAGTACTGATTGGTATTATGACCTTTTCTCCAAACCCAGCAGAAAAAAAGAAATGTTTTGACACCATTCCTACCAAAAACAGCTGTAAACTTAACTGCATTGATATATCATGCTTAGCTTATTTATACTTTCACCCTTTACTCAACATTTGGACATGCCAGGACCTCATTTAAAACAAAGTAAGATGTTGGAGGTTTTTTTTGTTATCAAGAAACATTTCCTTTTTACTCATTTAGGATTATTTGACATGTCTGATCTGTGGGCATCAACCCTATTCTACAGACAATAATCAATATTTAAATCACAGAAGCTTTTTGAGTCCTTTCATTAATTGTAATGAACATAAACAAGTCGAATGACCAACAAACGCTTTACTGTCGGCGACAGAATCCAGCACACTGCTGCCCCTTTAACTGGCTCCAACGCCCTGCACCACCGTGCTGTTTGTGATCCAGTAATCGATATCTGGTCTTCAATTAAAACATGGATGCACAAATATCTCAGTGTCGTATTATTACATCACCTGCAGCATCTGCATGAACAGTAGTTTTGCATGTAGGATTTAAAATGATGCTTGCTGTCTAAAGGGTCGCACGCTAACCATCCACCAGCTAGCTTGATCTGAGCCAAACCCCATTAGAAAACATGACAATTTATTAGCTTATTAAATTGCACTGCTATACCACACATATAAGGTAAAATCACGATATTTTAGGAATATTTGACAATCATTTCAGTTTTCGGTTAAATATTAAACTGTTCTACAAAGCACATTATAATAATTTAAATAAGCTCTCTTTTTCCAAGCAGCAGACTGCGAGCTGAGATTTTGCTAAAGCTACATGACAATCTTGTTTTGAAATCAAAATGTGAAATAAAGGAGTCATTGTTGTTGTTCTGTGTTTCAGCCGAATACATAAGCAGATCGTATAGTTTCGAAATATGTCTATTTCTAACTTCTGAAATGAGAATATAACCCTGTAATAAATGAAACATTAAAACACCTATATTTCTAAATGATCCCTGATTACAAGCATCCCTGTTGGTCGCGTCCACTACCATTAGCAGTCAGTGATACAGCTCGAATGAATCAGCCGTGTCTCATAGTTTACTGATGTCCAGAAACTTACCGAGAAGAGCATAGAGTATATATTTAAGGTGAATTTGATGAAGTAGTAGAAGTAGTTGGTTTTCCTCAGTTCAGAGTAGGGCGGCATGGCTGCTTGTATGCGTAAAGCTACAACAGGCACGCTAGCTTGGTTTACTTTAGTTCATCCGATATGGGAATACTATTATTCACAATAAATAACTGTTAATAAATAATAAAAAATATCTTTCAATGGAGCTAACTGAATTTTAGATGGGTAGCAGCCCTCATTTCTAACATACTATGCTACCGACACTAGACCACTTCCGTGCGGCCGGCTGGTCCACGCTTTGTTTTGACTACATTCTTAAAGGGGCAGTGCACACAACCTCAGCACTCAGCTGGATTTAGTTCACTACTAAGATATTAAGAATAAACAACTATATCATGTGTATTCAATATTATTGTTTACTAAACCTGTGAAAATACTCACTAATTCAAACATTATGGAATAATATTTGCCTATTGCTTGTACTTACAACTATTTACACCATGTGTAACACATATCTTAAAGCTGGGGTTGGTAGTCAGATTCAGATACACTTTTTGTTATACTGGTTAAAATGATCTTTATGTCCTGATGACAATCAATACATGATGTGTTCTTTAAAAGAGGGGGGAAAAGACGCTATCTACAGCCGGAGTAAACCTGGGAAAACACCAACCAATCCCTGCCATCAGGATTCAAATTATGAAAGACGGAGTCCTGAGGAAATGCTACATTCAAATTCATGCTAGTTTTCCATGACAACCAACCCTATCTTTAATCCCCCTGTTACCCTCAAACTTACTAACATATTTTATCCTTGGGGTCAATTTGACTCCAGCATTTTAAACCTCCAGAAACGGATTGTTACCTAGGTTTATCTGTCAGGTACTTTATGTTTCTTATTGACTACCTAAACAGCCCTTTAAATAAAATATATTTCAAGCATAAACACAACTTAAAGTATTCAGAAGGACTTTATTTGTAAAACAGAACATCAAACTGCTGTGAGTTTGTCATGCTCTTGTTGGCCCTGTATTGTTTCTATGTTATCAAAACGTATGAAACAGGACACATCATCGAATCTCTTTAGAGACATGATGGCTGGAAATATAATATCTCAGTATAAAAGTTGGCGGTTCGATCCCAGCTCCTGCAGTCACATGCAGAAGTGTCCTTGGTTATAATGACCTCAATATCATCCAAAACAACCAAAACAAATGTGTGTAAAATGTTGATATTTCTCATGTTATATACAGCTAAAACAGACTGGGGTCAAACTGACCCCAAGGAACAGCGATATGTAAATTTTATTTTACAGGAAATTGGAACATATCGATATTTCAATTTTACATTTTCCCAGTTGTCCCCATTGAAATAGGGAAAAAATAATATATGAAGCCAAAAAAAAAATGTAAGTCATTAACTTAGAGACATTAAACTCTGAATGGGGTCCAATTGACCCCAAGGTTAATAGGAGGGTTGAATTTGTATTCTTATTTTTATTTATCAATTTATAATTTTTATTTATACTTATTTAAACGTATTCTCAATTTGTGCTTATGTCTGTGATGCTGCAACAACTGAATTTCCCCCTGGGGATCAATAAAGTATTATCTTATCTTATAAAAAATCAGCAACTGTAAGATATAAGATAAGATATATTTTATTTGATCCCCCATTGGGGTATATTCTTTTGTTACAGCAGCTTACTACACGGGACAGGAAAATACAACAATGTACTAACATAGTTTAAAATATAATACAAATAATAATAGTAATGATAAAACAAAATAAAATAGAAATAGAATAGAATAAAATAAAATAAGATATGGCAAATATTACAGATATATACACACTATCTACACATCTATCTGATGAATTGATAGTGATGTGAGATATTGCACAGATAAAATTGCACCAGGTTATTAAAAAAACATACACAGTATGAGAAATCAGTGCGATTCAGATTGACAGAATAGTTTGTTGGTGTGAATCATAAACAGTGACCCAGGAAGAGAGAGACATACTGCCAAGTCACACAGTAACTGCGATGTAGTGAAATTAAGATGATAACAGATAAATAGCGGGTATTTAACAGGACATTGCGGTGCTGCTGTTAAACAGTCTGATTGCAGATGGGATGAAGGACCAGCGGTAGCGCTCTGTCCTGCAGGGTGGGAGTCTCCGTCTGCTGCTGAAGGAGCTGCTCAGGGACCCCACAGTCTCATGCAGAGTGTGAGAGGGATTGTCCATGATGGATGTTAGCTTAGCTAATGTCCTCCTCTCACCCACCTCCTATATGGAGTCCAGAGGACAGCCCAGGACAGAACTGGCCCTCCTGTTTGTTTCTTCATTTTGCTTACAGAGTTAATTACCATTGTTATGGTTTTGACCAACCAAAATCAAGTATTCAACACAGCAGAGTGGTAAAAACCCAGTAATAACATCAATTAATACAGATTTTGAGATACTTCCAGATAGGTTTGTGTTGTAATAATTTCACCCAAACCAAGAAGGTTATATGTTTGTAATTGTTTGTCTAATTCAGGATTACAGAAAAACTACTCTTCATGAGCTTGTAGCGTGGACCAAGGAGGTTGCATTTAGACCAGATTTCAGTCCTGGAGTGTTGAACATAACCTAGCTGGGGTACAGTAATTATGTTGATGTGCATCACCTTCCATGTACAATCTATTGTGTAGGCACGTTGCAGTGAGAAGCGTGAGCTAGCAATGAGTAACATGAGTCATCAGGTTACATTAAATCAATAACTGGAGTCCTTCAACCGATGTTAACCTCTGTTCAAACATCCTGACTTATTATGTCTCCTTGAGGAGGCATTGAGGCAGACCTTGAGCTCTGACCTTACCCTGAAGAAGAGGGCTTAAAGAAATAGTGATTTCTTGAAGGTCTTTTACGTTTTAAAGCATAGCTTCATGGTAGATTATTAATTTATCACAACTGCATCAATTTTCTGATTAATAAGATCCACCCTGCTTGACCTCATGTTTCTAAAGGCTTAACTCATTCATCGGCATGTTTTTTAAATCTTTGTGGGACAAAATACAATCCGTCAGACTCTGGGGCCTAGCAGGGTTACAGAGCTCATCCGAACCTTCTCTCACAGTGTCACACCTTTCACAAATAATTGAGTTCAGCTCTTCAGAAGAATTCTGAAAACATTGAGCACAAGTTACTAAAAGCCAATCAATCAAAAGGTCAGTCATATGATTTGTTATTCAGGGGAGTCTCTAGTTGATAAACAACCAGACTGGAAAACACTTTGGACAGGCTAAATCTGATTCAAATGTGAAAAAGCACTTGAAGATTCTGCCACAACTTAGAGACGTCTTTCTGTCAACAATAGACATCAATTTTCTCTGTCTCCCACTCTCTCTTTGTTCTTCTATAATTGGATTAATTGTGCACAGAAACTATCCAGTGGCTTAGAGATCAAGTCATTTATTTTGAACCACTTAGTAATTGGTGCAAGTATGTCCAGGTTCCCTTCCTTATACCTCCTTTCTTATTTTGCTGTCATGTTTCAACGGTCTGCTTAAAGAAAGCCACAACATGAAGTTTTTGTGATGAAATACAAAGATGCAAAAATAACTAAACTAAATTAAAGGTATCATCATTATGACCTATTATAGGAGAAGAAGGGGAAAAAGAAGAAGAAGAGGAAGAAGAACAACAAAAATTCACATTTTCTTTTAACCTCAGAGGGGGAATTCAAATTATTCTCTATACTGGTGCACACATGCACCACCAGGATCCAATGCACATGCACTAATAGAGAGTGATGGGGCTTGCACATGGATTAGCACCCTAATTTACAAACATTGTCCATGCCAGTACTTGAACCGGTGACTTGTAACCAAGTCCGTATAGACTGAACTACTGCCGCCTCGAGCAACTGCCCATGAGCTCCTGCCGCCTCATTGTTGTATCATGTCCTCTCTGCTGTGAGTGATGATTGTTAATAATACATTTCAACTCATACTCACCCCCTGTTGTGAAGTTGCTGGCAGCCATGAGTGAATGTTCAGTATCCTTTAGTTTAAAAAAAGAGACATGACCCCATTTCAAGAAGCCTTAAGTTGTTTCAAGATGATGTGTCAGAAGATGTAACAAACCCTAGCATATGCTGATTAGTCTGGATTGTATCTCTAGAAAAGGCGAATGAATTCCCACGTCAACATAATTACCCTCATTAGCATCACTTCAATCAATCAGTCAGTCATTATTTAGATTATGCCAATTCACTGCAAATGTTACGTATCTCAAGACACTTTTCAAAAAGAGCAGTTCTACAGCATACTCGTAGTTATATTACTTACATGTCCCAACCGGTCCCAACATCAACAGAATAAGACTCAGTCTGATCTCATCTCAATCCACTATGAGCAAAGCACTTTTCAGCATTTAGCAAGTTACAGCGGCAAGGACAAACTTCCTTTAACAGGCAGAAACCTTCAGCAGGACCAGACTCAAGTTAGACACACATCTGCTGAGACCGTGTTGGAGTTGGAAGAGGGTTAGGGGGAGAGAGAGAGAGATGGAGAATAACAAAAACGGCCAATTTAGAATTTTATACAGTCCTAATAATAAAAGTGAGCGTATGTGTTGTATTTACAGGAAAAGCACATTAATGATAACTGACTGATCTATGTATTGATGGCAGTTAAAGTCAACAGGCCAAAAATAAACATTTACAACAATGATGTTGATAACAGGGGTAGGTGTGAAAATCAATTATAGCAATTGGAGTCATAACAATAGTTGTATCAGCTGGAGTCAGGCAGGTTCACAGCTCTGGCCACACTGCTGTTCTGTTAGATTTGTTCATAGAGCACGCACTTGGATTGATTTGTATCATTATTTGGTATCAATTAAGCACTAGATTAATCTCGATTATGGTCATTCATAATAAACATTTGATATTTATAGTGATAAGCATTCTGCATCTATGTTTTGCTCATTTTATAACATAAACTTAAATCTGTTTCGCATATTTAAAACAAAACCGAGGTTATACTTTGAAGTATGGAAAAGACTATGGTGGGTTCGGTGTAAACCTGATTGTTTTGTGTGTGTGTGTGTGTGGGTGGGGGGTGGGGGGCGCTAGAGGAAATGCTACACTCACGCTAGAGTGCCGTCTTTGATTCGACTGTGGTAGATAAATCATTAAAAATTGCCTTCTCCGTTGCTCTTTCAGAGGAAAATGCATGGGGGAGAGAGAGAGATGGAGAATAACAAAAAACTGTACTAGGAAAAAGAGTTTTTCCAACTCATACTTATGCAGGGATTTGACTTCAGTGTAACTTGATACCATGCAAGCTGACCTTGACAGAAAGTAAGCAGTAGTACATGTGACAGACAAAAATTTTAAAAATGAACAAAGGTATTTTGTAAGGGAGGCCAGGAATGATAAACATTTAGGGCTTATCCCAAATCTAACATGATTATCTCCACCAATCACATCTGAACATAAATCAAAGCACTTTTACACTTCTAGTAACATTCAACTACTCACAACATTGCCACTATAGTATTAGCTAATCTCATTCATACACATTCACACACCACTGACCATGTCAGTGTCTTATCCAAGGACACTTCAGCATGTGACTGCAGGAGCTAGGATCTAACTACCAATGACCGACTCACTGAGCCACAGCTGCTCCCATCTACTTACTCTGTGAATTAAAAGAATCCCCAAAAATGTTCGTTTCTTGTATATTTTTATTTTGAAAGGTAACTCAACAGACAGGCAACATATAAAAGTGCTGAACTTAATTGGTTGAGGACACAAAATGATTGTTTTTTTCCAAAGTCGGCATAATAAAAATCCGTCCATTGATTTTCCTCTGTTTATCCACAGCAAGGTCAGGATGGTAGCAGGCTACACAAGTTTAGCCAGACCTCCCCCTCCTACATTCTCCAGCTCCGAGGCATTCCCATGGCATTTCGTGTAAACAAGCCCTCCAGCAAGTTCTAGGTCTTCTATCTGTATTGGGTCTAAAGCCACGACTGGTATATTTTGAAAACTTGCAGTGGATTAATGAAAAGAATCATGATCTGGTGGTGCTGTAGGAAAAGTAGTGACATCAACAAAAAAAGGGTTATTCTGTGGTATAATGTCTGGATAAAGCATATTTGCAGATACTCCAGTCTGAACCCGGACCACCACTGACTGACAGGCTGGTTGAAGAACTTTGATCCCTGGAGACACCCCACCAGAATGACTTCAAATGTGATATCTTTGAACTCATTTGCTTGTGATTAAAGACAAAATCTTATGATCAGCAGTAATACTCTACTCCACTTTAATACATTGAATGTTTGAGTTTTAAGGTTCATTAAACTTTTACCTCCCAATCTTCCAGTGTACATAAGAGTCCAATGGCCAGAAGGTTGATGTATTCAGTCATTCTGCCACATTGCTCCTTTGGGCAGACATAAAACTTTGATCAAGGGACAAAGTTCTCATCACGGTGCACCACATGTATGCACTGATTGCAGAAGCTGGTATGTAAAACACCTTTCAGAATAAACTAATCCCATTCACACACTGCTGGCTCAGCCAACAGTTTGTGATTCAGTGTCTTGCCCATGCAAGGACCCCTTAGTATGTGGACAGCAAGAGCTTAGATTGAACCCCCAACCCTCTGACTTAAAGACAACCAACTCCACCACTGAGCCACAGTCGCCCTCTAAAATATGACAAAATATATCAGCTCTGGTATTGGAGTATGTAAAAAAAAGAGGCTGGACTAAGCTGGACTGCCCACTGTGATAACAAAAACCCCTGTTGTGGTGTTCAAGTTAATCTTCAGATATGACACAGCTGTCTCCTGCATCATTAAATGTTTTCCATCTGGATACAATAATATTGTCTTACACTTTGTGAAATGTATTTTTATGTTTTTTTCTTCTGAAAAGTAAAGTTACTGAGCTATTACACCACGGTACATCAGTGTACCACCTACAGGATCAGGATTTAAACTGTGAAAGTCTCACAAACAAGCAGCAGGGTACATGATGGATTTCAGATCTCAGTGTGTTCACTTTCTAACTGCTGATCTCCAATTACAGTCCAGAGCACAGTCTACATGAGAGGACAATGAGTGGGTAGCCAGTGGTTTTCAAACAGTGAGGCACCCAAACCTCCTAAAATGGCATGATTTAATTTAACAGTTGATTAATAATATTATTTGTATGCACATGTTCTTATTATTATTATCCTTATTATAAGTGGTTATATTATCATAATAATTATTATTACTACAATTATATTTTTTATTATTAGCCTGCAAAATATAAGCAAACCAAACCACATAATTCCTACACTGCGTATAGTGGATTTACGCACGGCTGCACGTTCCACAGCTGCTGTGCCTCCTCTCCTCTCAGTCAGAGCAGAGGAGCAGCAGACGGGCACAGAGCTGCTGAGGGAGAGAGGACAGAGCAGAGAGCATAGGTACGTTTTGACAAGTGAAAGGATTGCGGACTTCATCTTTTACCAAGTTAATCTTTTTCGTATTTTCGCACCTTGATAGGTGTCGAAATGACTCAAACAGCAATATTTAGTCACTGAATTTTACTCGTCAAACACTGAATTCCGGAATTTCATATTTCTAAGTCATCTAGGCATCAAGTGGGCTTTCTGCAGACCGTGCATTTCCAACTAAAGAGAATTCTCTACATACTTTTGAGTGTTCTTTCAGCATCCTGCGCTGGGATCGTCGACTTTAACGCGCAGTGCAATAATTGGATGTATTCAGTGGCTTGGAGTGACATCTGATTTTTTTTGCATCAGGATGGATCCTTTATTCAACACCACCGGCATGCCAGGTTTTGCCACCGGCTCCAACGACACTAAAAACGGGACCGGGTACTGGAACCAGTTTGTTCAGCCAGCCTGGAGAATTGTCCTCTGGGCCATCGCGTACAGCTGTATAGTCATCGTGTCCGTGGTGGGCAATATTGTAGTGATTTGGATAATCATGGCGCATAAACGCATGAGGACTGTAACCAACTATTTTCTGCTGAACCTCGCGTTCGCAGAAGCTTCCATGTCCGCCTTCAACACGGTGATCAACTTCACCTACGCCGTGCACAACGAGTGGTACTTCGGACTGGTCTACTGCCGCTTCCACAACTTCTTTCCGATTGCAGCCGTCTTTGCCAGCATCTACTCAATGACTGCCATCGCCCTGGACAGGTAAGCTGCGCGTGCCAGAGTCAGTTGTAAAAGCCCAAAAGGAAGCTGGAAAATCATCATGTGTTGTGAGAGGACCATATTAACACTTGGTTATGTAGTTAAAGTATATGAAGGAATTTAATGATTTACATGAAGATTATGAAGATAAAGATTGCTTCTGTAACCAATAATTGGCTTTAATTGGCATCAGTTTATAGAAAACTGTGATTTTCCCTTTACCCATGAAATTCAAAATTGGAAAATTACAGAGAATGATGACCACATTTAAAAAAGACTGTAGTGTGTCCTTTATTTGTGAGACGTGCCAGAGTACAGGCTGTGATATAGGCTCACTTTGCTTCTCTGGTTTCTGAGATCGAAAATGTTTGAATAGAAAAATAAAATGTAATCTGTATTTTAGAAAGCACTTCTTTGTTTCAAGGCTCATTTTAAACTTGAAGCTTAAATGCTTCTAGATACAGACATTTAAACTGTCACCCACAATAAAATAATTAATCCAAAAAAAGAACATCTGGAATAACTCTAAGCACAATTTGAACTTTTGTTTTAAACTTTGTTACTCATTAAACAAATAACTGAGAAAATAACCCAAACAGGCATCCCTGTGTGTGTGTGTGTGTGTGTGTGTGTGTGTGTGTGTGTGTGTGTGTGTGTGTGTGTGTGCGTGTGTGTGTGCGTGTGTGTGTGTGTGTGTGTGTGTGTGTGTGTGTGTGTGTGTGTGTGTGTGTGTGAGTGTGTGTCCGGAGTGTATGTTTGTGTGCATGTGTCATCAATGTCATTTACGTATGTTAATTTAGCCTATGATACTATGGCAACAAATGGAAGTGCATGTCTTTTCAGCATATAGATTTTACTACCTTGATTTGAATTAAATTAAACAATCTTCACAGTCATTATGCAACATGTACATTTTGTGTAACAGCATAAATCCATGGTGTTGGATGCTGTGGGAATTTCTTTAGGAAAAATGAAATCAGTATTCAGAAAAGCATTCACTTAAACTGTGATGTGAAGGCCTGTTCTGACAAGAAGATCTCTTTATGTTTTGACAATGTGTCATTGTTATCTCGGAGTCTGGATCAATCCACCAGTCAACATGGTCAGTAATATTGGCTCCTGGAGCAAGTCCCATTAAAATGAAAGGTTATCTAAAAGGCAACCAGTAATATGGCCTATAGTGGGTCTTATTCAAAATACAATAAGATTGAATAAAGTAAGGTACATTTCAGGGTTTTGGCTGATAATACGACCAGTTAGAGAAGTGTATATCTTAATAATGAACAACAGACTACACAGATGATTCATTCTTAAACTCTGAGTCTCTCAGAAATCCAAGTCAAGTTAGCTGGTGGGCAATGAATGCTCGCTTACACCTCACTGCTGTTAATTATGTCTGCCAAAACTGAAACCCTCACTTGCAACACACTCACATCAAGCTGTCAGTCAAAAACCTGCTCCTCAGTAAGAACCTGCCCACGTGAGATGAATGGGTCAAAATTGCAAACAAAAATAATACCAGGCAGGAGAGCATGCAGAGTAACAGAGCTCACAGGGGCCCTCATTTTTCAATCGGGTGTAGAAACTAGCACAGATTTGGGTGCAGAAATCTGCGTCTGACAGGATTCAAGTGTGATCCATGAAACGTGCGATGTATGCATGAACAGGTGTTGAAAAATGTGGTGGCTGAAAACAATCCTCAAATATCACGGCCCTAAATATTCAGGGTGCAGCTGGCATCACCCACAGAATGTACGACATGGAGGGTCGCTTTATGGCAAAAAAGAGAAACTTCCCTGAGCTGGAGATCAGCACCACAGCAGCAGAGGTAGAGGGAAATAAGATTGTGTTGTTTGGTAGATTGAAACCACCCACAATGTTTTCTGCAGAGACTGTGTACATGGGAACATTTATAATTACTGAAAGCAGCGTCTCATTTGTTAAAGAAACCAGCCGAAAGCTTGCACTAGTCAGAATCATTTTAAAGCAATGTGTTTAGCAGGGATTGGTAGAAGTAGAGTGAAATGTAAAATACATTTTAGGCGTCACATCTAACTCAACTATCGAAATGTTGATTCTTGAACCTCTGTTTGTTTGTCTGAAAATGCTAACTTTTATCCACTGCAGACAGATTTACTTTCCTGCACCACCCTACACTCTGACATAAAAACTTCCATTAACCAATAAACTGTATAATAAATGGACGTTGTATCCGCAATGTCACCCATCTGTTTCTGAAGCGCTGTTTTGAAGCATATGGCGGTTGCAATATTGGAAATTCTGAACTCAACCAAACTGCTGTCGAGTGAGTGTGAGGTAAAGAGGCGGGCTTTGAGCCTCCTAGCCAACAGCTACAGTTCCCGCCAAGCGGCAACCTCCGGTCTAAAAATATGAGTCCAATGCAGAAGTGCTAAAAACTGCAGTTCATCGAGGATCCGCTTGAGGCTGGCTCCGGATTCTACACATGAATGGGAAAAAGACGATCTTTACAGCAGAAATAAACATGTTTACAGTCTGGTACAAAAGACGAGTGTAGTCTGGATAGCTCATTTATTGATGCCCTCTCACTGTGAGGGGGGTGAATTTTTTTCTAAAGGGGCAATTTCAAAGATATTGAGATTACGAGTCTTCCAATGAGAGACACAGCTGCCTGCGGGAACGCTGCAGCTGTTGGCTAGGAGGCTCAAACTCCGCCTCTTTGCGTCACACTGGTTCGACAGAAGCAATATGGCTACCACCGACAATTGGTCTCAAAACAGCTCTTCAGAAACCGACTGGTGACGTCATGGATACTTCGTCATATTTTATACAGTCTATGGTTCCCCGCCTGTCAATCAAGTCAGCTGTGCCTCTCATAATGGAAAACCTGTAGTCTTAATATCTCCTAAACTGCTGGGTTATGAATAATCTGCATCGTCTGACCGTAGGCTATCACTGGCATGTCCTTGTTTATAAGCCAATTCTTAACTTGCTTCCCTCATATTTATGTGATTTTATTGATTTAAAAAATACTGGAAGCTACAGTCTCTGCTCTGTGACCCAGTCACAAGACTTGTTTTTGCTTTCGGTCCCCAGAGTGTGACTTGAAATGAGAGCCTGGGTTTGAGTGAGCTTGTCTCTTTAAATGCTTTTAAAAGCTGTCTGAAAGCATTGGAGGAAGATGCGTCAGCTTGTAGACATAGTAGACGCTTTGACTGATGAATTCTGTTATTTGATCCATGATATGTTGTCATGTTTTAGAATTTTGTGTTGTTTGTCTGTAACTTTGTTGGAACATGCTGCTGTTGATCTTCACCAGGACACTCTTGTAAAAGAGATTCTTAATCTCAATGAGGTTTTCCTGGTTAAATAAATTAAATAAATAAGTATAAAAAAATCCACCCCCTGCACAGTGTGTGCTGATACAGAAATAGACTATTATGACTAAACTCGTTTTTTTAAACCAGGCTGTAAACATGTTTATTTCAATCAGGGGAGACACAGTTTGAAGATTAAATGTTATTGATCACAACTTAATGAATAATAGAACTTGACAGAAATCTTTGGCGTAAGTCCTCTATTGGTATATTTTTTTGTGAGTGTAGGATGTGTGAATTTGGCAGCAGAAGAAATGCCCCTAGAGTCCAGACACTGGTGGTGGTGGTTGATGAATTCCAGGAATTGAAGTCTTGTGGAGACCAGGTGGAGATGGGGAGGTGGAGGGGCACCATCAATGCAAGAAGGAACTAGCAGGAGAGAGAGACACATTTAAAAAGACAGCAGAAAGTTGATAGGCTGACGATAACGGTGTGCCACTGAGCTATTGGATGACAGCCGCCGCTGATTAACCAATGACATGCAGCTGGAAGCAGGTGAGCTATTGAACGAGGGAGAGGAGAGTTAAGCAACTGCTGTGATTGCTTTTATAGTGTTCCTGTCTGAACTTTCGCTAGAGCTACATTTCAGCTGTAAAGAACCTGCTTTTTTAAATGGGTGTGTATGTGGTTTCTGGTACCTCCGGAGCCAGCCTCAAGTGGACACTCGAGGAACTGCAGTTTTTAGCACTTCCACATGGGCTTCATTTCTCGCGTTTGGAGGTTGCTGCTTGGCATTAACGAGCTCAGACCTGGTGTGGGATTTCAGCATACTCTCTGCCCACTTTGCATGGAAACTGGTTTGATAATTGAGGGCCAGTATGAGTCAAAGTGTGATGACTGCGACGGTACAAGAGGTAAGTGTAAAATATCAGCACTTGCAATAAAGTGAAAAACTTTTAAAGTCAGCAGCTTTTAGAAACGAACGTGTTTCAGCCTTGGCTTTCTTCAGCGTTTCATCTATTGGGTTGGTGTGGCCCATTTATAAGAAATTGACAGAAGGTGGCAAACTACAGACACAGTGCAGTAATATACATAATGTTTGATGATTGAGCGAACAGGAAGCAGAAAACAGCACACACTGATCATTCCATACAGCCAGGAGGAGTAAGTGTGTATTTTGAAATGCTCATTTGAATAAAGCAACCCTTGATTGTACTGAGTAAACAGGAAAAGTTCAAATTAGCATAAGTCGTAAATATGCAGTGAATACAAATAAGCAAAGTGTTATCAGCTGCGTTTGAACCATCAACTTTGAGTTGGCTGTTGAAGCAGAGGTGAGCATGCTGCTGCTCAGTACAACTAGAAGCCCCCTCCTCATTTCTACCTAACCTGTGAATGCACCAGCAACTTTTCATGCTGTTATAAGTTGGGCTGAGACCTAGAGGTGATCTGTACCAACATCATCTGTATTGCTGAGAGAAGACTTCATTTATTATTTGACATGATGGGATAGATGAGAGCAAACAATGAGTTAAGCCTGACAGTGAGAGGTAAATATGTTCTTAATGTACACACCAATATTAGGCTGATGGGTCCAGTTGAATCACAGATGAGCTGCAGCAAGACAGCCACATACATATGCAAAGACACACACACACACACACACACACACACACACACACACACACACACACACACACACACACACACACACACACACAAACAAACTGGTTTCTCCTCCTCTGGCTCATGCCTGCCTGAGATAATGAGTGAGTAATAAAGAGTGATTTGTTGATAGTGGAGCAGGCTAGCTGAACTTTTGCAGTGCTGGACCGTTTATAATCGTGGCTGCAGCACACAGCCGGCTCGTACAAGCCAAACCAGGCTGTGGCAGAAGAGGAGGACTTACTGCACAGCTCAATGGCAGCTTCTACTCGCCATCCTTCGTGCTCTCTCAACTCCTTCTTCCAATTTCAACTTTCCTCTCTCCTCCAGATAAGATGATACTCTGGCTTCTGCCATTCTTCAACATGTTCTGTCTGCTTTTCGAGGCCTGCACAGTAAAATGAGTTTTCATAGTACAGTAATATGGGCCAACATGTTACAAATATGACAAGAAAATAACTCAACTCAACTCAACTTAATTTATATAGCACCTTTCATACATAAAACCATGCAGTCCAAAGTGCTTCACAGAATAACAGAGACAGAAAACAGCAGCAATGGTAAATTTATAAAAGTAATGATTGTAAATAAAATACTTAAAAATAAAATAAATTCAATACAGTCAAACTAATAAAATAAGTAAAAGCGGAAAGAAAAGTTAATTAAAATTAAGGTAGCGTTACCAAGATCAGATGAATACAAGAAATAACTAGATAAATAAATAATTAAATAAGATAAATATATGTTCAAGCGATGATTAAAATAACAAGGATTAAAATAACAATGATTAAAATAATAATTAAAATAATTAAAATAATAATGCAGTCCAGGACTAAAAATAAATGACTCCAAATTAAAGCTAGATTAAAAAGGTAAGTCTTAGGTTTACTTTTAAAAATTCAAATTCCATAAGATTTGGGATGCTGTTTGAAATGTTGATGAAAACTGAATTTGATGTTTGCAAATAATTTAGCCTAAATTCAATTGAATATTGTGTAAAGACAACAAATCAAATATTAAATCTGAAAAATGTGATTGTTTTATGACAAATATATGCTCTACATTAGATGCCAGCAACACCTTTTAAAGCAGTTGGGACAGAGACGACAAAATACTGAAAACATTTTGTATTGCTAAAAAACAAACACCAGGAGAAACGTCTCTAAACTAATTAGATGAATTATCAACAGGTCAGTGGCATGACTGAGTCTAAAAAAGGCTTTCCAGGGAGGCTGAGTCTCTCAGAGGTAAAGATGAGAAAAGACTCTGAGAGACTGGGTGAGGACATAGTTCAAGGTTTCCAGAGTAATGTTGAGGAAATGAGAAAGAGTTAGTGGATTTCATTGTCTACAGTACATAATATCATTAAAAGATTCCAGAGACATCTCTTTACAAAAAGGACAATGACCATAACCAAAACTGGATGATTGCGATATTCGGGCCATCAGTTGCCACTGCATTAAAAACAGACATGACTCTGTAGTGGAAGTCACTGCATAGGCTAAAAAAAAATCCAAAACCCATTGTCTATGAACACAGTTTGTCACTGCGTCCACAAATACAGGTCAAAACAGTACCATGCAAAGAGGAAACACAATATAAACATGATCCAGAAGTGCTGGAGACTTCTCTGGAGACTTTGGACTAAAGCACATTTAAGATTGATTTAGGTGAAATGGAAAACTGTGGTCCCAGAATCAAAATTGTTTCTTCTTTTTGGAAGTCATGTCTGTTACCAAAATTAGACTAAGTTTTATTTGACTTTGTCACTTCAGTCCATAATTATCCTCTACACTGCACCTCATGCAGCTCTCCCTGTGTGTCATGAAGTAATAGAGAGAGGCAGAGGAGGGGGATACAAAGAGGGAGAGAGTAATGACAGTGTCCCTATACTTTTTTTATTGGTGTCTGTGTCAGAAAAGTCAGCCGAGTGCCTGAGTCTCTGATATGATGCAATATGATGTAATGTTGAAAACATGCTTTTTGAGGAGAAAACTGAAAAAAAACCCTTTTTTCCTCTAAATCTGCATCCGTGTGTCTTATGAAACATCTAGAAACTATACACTGTAACTTCAGACAAAGTTATGTGCTAATGTACAAAATGTAACCTGTAAGATTCTCTTTCAATGTGAGATACTTTATCATGACTCATTTGACTGTAATGTTATTGATCTGATATGAACTGAAACTATTCTTACATCAATACATACATGTAACTATTCTTAAATGGCTTATTTGAAAATCTGAAAAAGCTCCTCCCTCCCTTAGAAAAGAAAGCTAGTACACAATGTGCTATAAGCTTACAGTGTAGCTAGCATCAAAACATCAAGATTCTGTGCAATTTATTTATGAAAAATATTGAAGACATATTGCCCCTCATTAGCAAACCAAATGTTCTCTATGGCAATAACTAACTTACCACCAGGAAGGAGTAATTTTGGTTCTATGGTTCCATATCAGTATGCACCTCCTCAGTGATCGGATCTTCACTGCAGGTGATCAGATATTTTTACTCCTCAGTGTTCTGAAGTCATGCTGAGAAGCCATCTTCACCAAAGTAGCAGAGCGATAAAACAAAGTAAGACCAGGAGGGAGAGATATCTCTTCAAACTTCATCTCTCTTTGAAGCAGTTAAGTCACGTGTGATTGCAGAAGGCCCATGAGATACAATTCTGAATAGAAAACATGGACCTTCATTGGTCAGATTGAATTCTGTGCTCTTTAGAGCTCGTGAGAAGGTGAACAGATCATAAAGTTGTTGTCGAAGTAAAACATGTGGCATCTATTCAAAGTAGATACAATGACGATAGCTATTTATCTTAATATTCTATTTATTGATGCCAATGTGCATAACAGAAAATGTGACTTTTATTGAATAGGGATTGTGATTTGTGTGATGTTTTTGCTTTATTTTTTTTAACTTATCAAACTAATATGTTTATTATTATTCTTTTTGAATGCTAATTAAGTCTCATGATATTGTTTTGAAACAGAATAAAATGTGTTTTTTGAAAAGTACTTTTGTTTGTTTGAAATGAATTAACATTAAAGGAATAACATTTGATAAAATGTACAAAAAATATGTTATATAAAGGTCACATATATTTCAACTACGTAATAATATGAAGTATGTTTTTGTCACAAAATTGTCCCCATTTTTCTAGAGCACTTAAAGTAGATGATGTGATGTGAAATGATATAAATATGTTTTTGCACTTGTAAAAATTGTTGACGAGTATGTTGAAATATAGAGATTTGTATCTTTAAATCACTTTAAGAATATTGGAAGCACCAATATATTAAAAAGATACTTAATGCATTTTAAGTACATTTTGAATAAAACTGTATACACGTTTGACCTGGGCTACACATCTGTGAAGGCTCCATTAATGCTGAGCAATATACTGTACATGTTTAGGAGCAACATATGCTGCCATCCAGTCAATGACTTCTTCAGGAAGACCTTACATATTTCAGCAAGACAACGCCAAACCACATTCTGCACGTATTACAACAGCATGGCTCTGTAGTAGAAGAGTCCAGGTGCTGAACTGGCCTGCCTGCAGTCCTGACTCATCTCCTTTTGAAAACATTGAAATCCTATAGCAGAAAAAACTTTTCTGAGTGTTGTTAAAAGTAGTAATGCAGCACTTTGGTAAACATGTCCCTGTCCCTACTTTTTTAAAAACATGTTGCTGGCACCATATTTAAATGACAATTTATGATTTTCCTTAAACAATCAAACTTTTCAGTTTCAAGATATGATATGTTGTCTTTGGACTACTTTTAATCAAATAAGAGGTTTAAATGATTAGCAAACCCTCAAAATCTGTCCCTAGGAATATTTTACACAACGTTGCACCATCTGTCTGATTTGGGTTGAACTGGTGTGAATGAACTAAAACAACAGTTTTTTTCTTCCAAATTGAGGAAAGGATGTTTTATTTTTGGTCTTTGATAAGGACTCTTTTTTCAAAATACAGCACACACAAGAAAATAAATAAATAAATGTGGCAACAATTTTCCCATTTCGCTTGATCTCAAGTGTCAGTCGTGTGGTTGTTTCTGAATCTTTCATGTCAGAATACATTTTGCTTCAGTGAGCAGGAACCCCCCCTGGTGATTTCACTCTTTTGAGTCATGTCACCTCTGAAAAAAAGAACACTCCTCTAATCAACACTTATCACTTCCTGTCCCTAAAGAAAAACCCACTTAAGAGCTGTAACTGGTACTGCTTCTGGCTCTTGGTTGACTGGTGGATGCTGTTTTTGATCTGATGTTATCTTTCCTGCTTTACTCTTATTGGGTGTTGTTATGTTCTAATAAGCGAGTCAAGCTACAGTAATCCTACTATGAGGGGTATTTTGCTGGTTCTATATCACAGATAAGCTGCATCAAGCCCCACACAAAATACTGAAGCCTGGTTTAAAAACACAGGACTTCCACCAGATCTGTGTCCGGTCCATCTCTGATCCGCTGCGGCCCTGCTGCGTGTTCTCTCGTCCGTCAACACCCACCGGCTCTGTTTTCAGAATGCTGCATGGAGCAGGACCACTGGACAGCTTGAGTCATGTGAGCGAGGTTTTCCCGCCGTAATTACTGGATCAAGGATTCTAATCCTCCTCTCCTCATCCATGTTGTCTTTATGGTCCTCTGAAAACCTCTGAACCGTCCTTGTCCAGGCCTGTTCTGCTCATCATGACATTTTGTTGTCATAGTTAAATTAAAAACAATCTAATAATAACATGGAGTGTTTACCTTGAAAATTAACCAGATGTTTTCATTTTGTTTTGAAGCCTGACTTCCTGTCCTGCTCCATCTACGTCTGTTGAGACTGATGCGGCAAAAAAAGAAGTCTTGCGTATCTCATCTGTTGCGTACTGACATGCTGGATCAGAGACGCATCCGGAACGCAACAGAGCAGACCCAGTGGAAGTTAACACATTGACTAGAATAGAAACCTATCAGATCTGGTTGAATTTGGCCGTAAGTCTGCATTGAATCAACTCCATAGTTTATGCCATAGGTCTGCGTAGCCCTGTTTCAATGCAGGAGCCGACACACATAGCCTGACATGCACCTCCTCCAAAATGTTACTGTGCGTTGAAACAGAGTGGACCGAAAGCCCTGTGATTGGTCCACTTGTCAACATTGTAATCGTCGTACATCAACCACATATTCTATCTCCTCCAACTACTCCTCTCCACTTTGTAATGTCTGTTGTATTACAGCTACATTTATCAGCTCCAATTTAAGAGTCAACGCAGAAGTCTAAACCAGGCTTTAAACACACATGTAGACAATGCTTGAGATAATAATGGCATTCCTATAAATGGCCAATCTTCTAACACACACATACACAACACAAGCACATTCATTATCTACTTACTACAGCCTTCTTACAAATACAATCATCAGAAAAGAGGGATTAAAAAACAATGCAGGCACTTGTATCTGTCCCTTTAGCTGTTTGCTTCTCTATGGCAGTATCTTTTCAGAGAAACAGCCTCATGGTGTTTATTGATCTGTTGCGGGAATTGGACTTGTGAGTAACACACAGAATCAAGTGCTGGATGTCGATATTGTCCGCTGACTTATGAAAAGCTATTTTATTGCAAGAAATAAGAAATCTCATACTGACAGATGTTTGGAGTGCCCGGTCTCAAAGGTGTGCTTACCATGATGAAATGAAAAGGAGAAAGTGGTCTCATGAAGCTCTCCAAAGACAAATACAATATAGATCTTCCCCAGAGACGCCGCACCTTCGTATTTACCTGCTGATGAAAAAGGACACATCAGACAATGTTAACTGTTGATCAAATATTTTATCTTGAGTTATTATGAACTCTATTACCTGTAGGTGTGAGTGTATCTCCCAGAGGAAAATTGTACTGCTCAAAGCTTTCTCTTCTAAGTATCTGGAGACAAAATTGAGATTCTCACTTTAGCCTCATTCAAGTTTCAAATTGTTCTCATTTGTTTCTCCTAAAACTCACTAGGAGAAATAGTTGAGACCATAACATGAGTCTTATTTGAAACTTGAATGAGAGATCTCATTAATGGCTAATTTTCTTCTCTTTTTTTGAATATATTTTTGGCCTTTTTGCCTTTATTTGACAGGACAGCTGAAGAGAGACAGGAAATGTGGGGAGTAGTGAGCGGGAGAAGACATGCAGGAAATGGTCGACCGTCCGGGAATCAAACCGGCGACCCCTACGACGAGGACTGTAGCCTCTGTATGTGGGGCGCTTAGTCCGCTAGGCCACCAGACAGTTGAGAGAGCTCCCTGATTCCTCCACCTGAGCTCAAAAGAAGTCACAAAACTTGAGAAATACCTGAGAATCATTTCAGATTTTGAGGAGATCTCCTTTGGAACTGAAAGGGAGACTAAGCCGAGACTTTTTGCAACTTTTTTTCTGAAGGCAAGAATGAGAAACAGGAGACATAAGCTATAGCCTCATTTTGCTTTCAAACATATCTCATTGTTGTCTGGGAGACATAAATGAAACACTTTTGAGATCTCCTCTCTAAATTTCTTTTCCTATGGGCTGGTCCAGCAGCACAGCTCTCTAATTTTACTATATTTGTCCTTAAATGTAAGAATTCATTGCTTCATTTGATTTAGATTTTATCCAGATTTTTAAAATGTATAAAAAAAACTCAACTTCAGTCTAAACAGATGAAGAGCACATTTCTGAGCTTCGACTGTTCTCTGGTGTCCAGGCAGCATGAGATCTGAGTGCTTTTATGTCAACAGGGGAGATGATGATTTGGGCCGGTGAGTGCTGCTGTCATCTGCAGGTGTCTGTTTGATTCTGACATCAAGAACCTGACCGTGACTCACCTTCACAAAGAAAAGACACACGGCTTCTGGTCCTGTTTGAGGCCGAGTCAAAGTAGAGCAAAGGCTGTGATCTCACATTTCTCGCAGACTGTCCGAGGCGTTTGCTTTCTAAGGCCTTCTCTTTCCTCTGATGTGACTACAGGGAGAAAGTCAATTTAGCAGAATAATTTAATCATTTGAAAAGTTAAGCCTTTAGGACTTTGCATAAAACTGTGATATGATAACTCTGTGCCGCCATTGAAGTCCCACAGATGTCATTTTACGTCCACCTCAGCTGCCCCAAAATAAATGTTTAATGCCCCCTCCCCCCTTAAATATCACCCTAACAAAGTTAATGGGTTTTTCCTCACAATCGTTTTTGGAATGTAAATGTGTTTTCCCAGTCTAATCGGGTCATGAGTTTATACAAATTGCAAACTTTTCTGCACACTCATCGCCCTGTTTTGAAGGACAGGGTTTGTAAAGAATTAAGTCTGGTTCTTCCTGAGGTTTCTGCCTGTTAAAGGGAAGTTTTTCCTCGCCACTTTAACTAGCTAAATATTGGGAAGAGGTGCAATGCTCATGATGGATTAAGGTGGGTTAAGACTGAATCTTACCCTGTCTTGGTGTTGGGTCTCTGTTCATAATTTTACATAGAGTGGTCTGGAATTCCTATGTTTGTAAAAGCACCTTGAGATAACATTTGTTGTGATTTGGCGCTATAAGAATAAAGATTGATTGATTGATTTGAAGTTTAAGTTAAATTTGATTTCATTTATATTTCATATCTCATCATTATATTTGATTTAACTTTATATACCTTAAAAGTAAAACAAGTTCTGCACCAAGGTGCTTCACAAGAACAGTCATAGACTGTACACAGCCAGCATAAAAACAGTTCGGAGTAAACCAGATGGAAAATTATAATACAAGATTAAAATAGAAACACATTGAAACAGGTTAAACACAACTAAAAGCAATGGAATCAAAGTAGGTCTAAAGGTGTTTCTTAAAAGCCTCAACACAGTTTGCAAGTGAGTAAACCCAATGTTCAATCTCATCCTAAATTAATATTCCACTTTGTGTCTGCGTCATGGAAGCAACATGGAGGAGAACTCAAACACAGAGCCAACTGAGCAACGTAAGCTGCTTGTTCCAAAGAAAAGAGCTGTGTCAGTTGTTGGGAAATATTAAGTTTTCATGTGAAGACGAAATCAAATTTAAGCACTCAGCAGTAATACCACCAATCTATTTTAATGCTTGGAGCACAATTGTATTACAGAAATGGCTCAGAAAAATAGAGAGACTGCGCCCAGCAGTGTCTCCACAAAGCAGCTGTTGATAATATCCACATTTACAAACTACACACATGAGATGAAAAAAAAGAACTGGTCATTAGCTCCTCCAGCACTCACAACCCCACCCTGAACCCCGTCCACATCAACAATGAAGCTGTTGAGATGGTGGAGTGCTTCAAATATCTTGGACTCACCTTGGACTCTAAATTTTGAACACCAATGACATCCAAGAATGCCGCCACTATACACAAACTCAGAGCAGTTTCTGTGACCCCCCACCTTCTTCACATTCTCTGCATGGTTCGTTTACTATAACACCAACTATAACCTGGGTTACTGCTAACATGCTAACTGCCTCCAATACAAACAAACAATGACAACCAGTGCCACCAAAAGATTTGGCCTCCCCACACCCAATCTGTCTGACCTTAACAGCAGAGCCACCACACGCAGAGCATGCACCACAACGTCTGACCCCAGGCACCCCCCTCCACTCATTTTTCACACTGCTCCCATCTGGACATCTGGATATAGATCCCCAGCCTTGAAATGAGCTGGGTTTGGCAGGAGCCTTGTCCCCTCTGTCATTGCACTCCTTAACAAAACACCCTGGTGGCTGTTGTGTGGGTATTTATGTGGGGTAATGTGGGATGTGCGGATAGACGTGTACTGTATGTACGTCATGCAGTGTGGATGTTACGTATTCGTATTCTATGTATGTGTGCTCTGACAGACTGTGGAAAAAAGGTCTGTCTGTCTGTCTGTATGTCTGTCTGTCTATCTATCTATCTGCTAGCTAGCTAGCACCATGATGTGACTTGTATAGGTCTTTAACTTGGGTCTTGGGCAAGCAGCAACTTCCCTCTTAAAATGCAGAAGTGCTGAAAACTGCAGTTCATCGAGTGTCCACTAGAGGCTGGCTGCAGAAACACCAGAAACCATATACACACCCATTCAAAAATATTCTTTACAGCAGAAATAAACATGTTTACAGCCATATATGACCATATATGGGCATGGCTGAATTCTTTGACAAGTGGCCACCATGTAGCTGTTAGCGAAAAGGCCCAAAGCCTGCCTGTTTACCTCACACTAGCTAGACAGAAGTTAGGTTGAGTTCAGCATTTCCAATATGGCTCCTGCCAATGATTGGCTTCAAAACAGGGCTTCAGACACACATGGGTGACGTCACGGATACTACGTTTATTTATTATATTGTCAATGGTCTTGGGTCAATGCTTATCACTTTACAGTATCTTCTCTTCTTTACCCTGAAAGGTACGTGGCCATCATTCACCCTCTGCAGCAGCGCATGTCGTCCACAGAGACCAAGGTGGTGGTGGGGGTCATCTGGGTGCTGGCCTTGCTCCTGGCCTTTCCTCAGTACTACTACTCCACCACAGAACAGCATCCTGACCGCGTGGTGTGCTACATCAACTGGCCTGAATTCACCGTGTGTGACTTCAAAAATATGTGAGTTCCTCTGATGAGCCTGCACTTCAGTAGTCAACAAGTGATGTTAATTACATTTGAATTGACAGCAAATGTGTGAAGCTGTGGTTTGTATTGAGTGTAATTCAGAGAGAGCTGCGGGAAAGCACGGAAGCTTTCTGCTGCCAACTGGATAAATTAAAAGTACAACATCGGGGATGTGTGTTCTTTCACTACTGAAAGGCAGACAAATCGAGTTGGAGAGAGAAAAATAAATGAGATTGAAGGCTTACTCCAACAGTCACGCTTAATCTGTAATTACATTTCAGCTATCTCAGTAAGTTTCAAAAAACAGAAAAACAGCAAATGAAAAAAATGAAAGAAAAAACTATGCAAAAAAAGGAAGTGTAAAATTGGATGTACTTGATTTGAAAAGCAATTTGAAAGAATGAAAATGAAGAAAGAATTCATTACAAGTTATTTATTTTCATATGAATTCCTTACTTTTTCAAAGCGTCCTCAAATATGACTTACAGTATTAAAAATGTGTCATGAACCACCGACTAAAATCTGAGTCAAAATGAACATCAATAACTAAACCTTGTTCACAACAGCTTATTTTCCAGTTAAGACCATTTCTCAGAGTTGTGTGTGTGTGGTAGGTAACACTTTGATTGACACATCAGTCAAAATCCAAACCATAGCAACAATCATTACAGAACACGGAGTGCAAGAGACAGTTTCTTCCAAGCGTATACATGTTTATTACGTCTGATTTCAACTCAGAGGACAAAAAGGCTGATATCTAAGTGCTGCTACAAAAAAGCTATATAAATTGTTACTTTTATCCCTACTTAAGGCTGATTTATACTTCTGCGTCGCCCTACGCAGCAGGGGCTGACGCGGACATGAGCCCCTCATACTTCTGCGTCGGTGTGTCTGTGTCGCGCAGCAATTCTCCGCCGAAACGCCTGAGGGCAGTGCGGTCTCTCTGATAGCCGGTCGCCTGCTTCCGGTCCCGCTACGATCTCTGTTTACTTTTCCACATCGATTCAGAGCGTGTTATGTCAATCTACAGCTGATACATGTTGCTGTTTATCATACAGACATGATTACATGAAGAATAGAGAGGAGGAGATGAAATACACGGCCGATGTGTGGCCGATGTCCGGGACCCCGGAAGTGCTGTGAATGCGGGAAAGACAAAGCCGTCGAGCAGACCAATCACAGAGCTTGCGGTCCGCGTCGGCTCTACGCGTAGTTACATTTTGGAGGAGGTGCACGTCAGCTACGTGCGTAGGCCTCTGCGTAGGTACGGGGGCTACGCGGACCTACGGCGTAGGTTACGCCGTCGATTCGACGCAGAAGTATAAATCAGCCTTTAGTCCCCACGTGTGGACGGGTGATGCCTTCAGAGGTGGAGGTCGTCTGAAGGTAGTATGTAGAAGGACTGTTCTGTTGGAGCTGGTCTGCAGGATGCTGGGTCAGGTGTCGCTGGATTTCAGAAAGCAGAAGTAAACGACGGCCAAGCTGTTCGCAAAACTGCTTCTTTAGCATCTACTTATAATTTAAAAAGTTAAGAAGTGGTTTATATGGCACAGCACCTAAAAACTGAGTGCCCCCGTCATATATGGAAAAAAGAAGAAGCGTTATATTAGCGCTGTGCATTGTGGGAAACAGTACTGGGGGAGACTGGTCCGCTGCATACTGACAATTGTTCCTGAATAAGTACGACATCTGGGTAGTTTTGGCGTATCACAGATTTTGCTCTTGTTCACATACTGCATACTGAATTTAGGCCAAATCAGTTCGTATCAATAGCACAGTAGGCGGTTTTGAAATCAGCCTTGGTCATGGCCGTGGGAAGTATGGGTGCTGACTGTTGGAAAAGGCATCACACAATCTTTTCTGGATGCATAAATAAGTTGAAACAAATGCATTCATTAACACAATAAATCAGGGTTTTTTTCATTGTATTATTTTCTAAAAATCTAATGCCCAAGGAAGATTTGAGAAATAATTACAGCAATTTTAAATAATTATTAATTTTAAAATAACCCGATGCATGGGCCCTGTGTGTGTGCCTGCTTAAAAACTAAACGTATTTGGATAAGTTCTGTTCAGCGCGCTTTACTGCCTTTTGGGCCTGTTTTACCAGGTTTGGCTTGTATGCTCTTTGCTGTACAACAGGATATGGAAGTTGCAATTTGTGAATTTATAACGAAAAGTTCTCTTTAAAGCTTGTGTTCAAACCAGATAAATAAAAATGAAATGTATGTGCGCTGTAGCCTATCAGTTGCATAAATAACCTAAATGCAAAAAGAAAAAAAAATTGCACCTCTTACTACAGCACCCCCACCTTAAAGCCACTTCCCATGGCTCTGGCCTTGATTTATTGGTCCAAGGGGAACAGGATGGCGATCGGTGGTACTGATTAATACGTCTCGACCACGGCTCACCAAAAGCTCAAACCAATGTTTCTTTAAATCCACTGCAGTTGGGAAATAGAAGATGACAAGCCGACACTAGTGTTTGTGCAGCCAGGGACAGCGCACACAAGCGCAGTGGAGCAAGGATAGCTTCACAGACAGATTGCATGCAAAGGCAACGAAAAGAGGAGTTAGCTCAGGCGTTAGAAGGATTGAACAGGAGCTGAGTTATTTTGTTGTGTATCTTTGGGCAAGACTTATTTTATTTCTTAATAAATATTGGAAATAACCTTAACATTTTTAAGAACTTCACTGATAATAATTAAACAATGAATTAAAGTTTAGTTCTAATATTTTTAGATATATACACACATATGACCACAAGTGTCTCAGTAAGAAGTTTGTGTGGATTTGTATGACCAGAGGCTTTAACATAAATGTTAAATTTGAGGTTTTGTATATGTTTGGTAGTAAAGAGAAACATGTTGCTGCCTAATTAACATTGTCCCCTTCAGCTCCACCTGATCTCATATCTGTTGTGCTTTATATGAATCATTGCTCTCAGGGTCAAACCTGAGTGGAGTTCGTCACCATTGTTTTTCACAGGCTTGTTAGTCCACTAAGTGATGTCTGTGGCCTTTACTTCTACATTTTTGTAAACCACATAAAAAAAAAAAACACTCGGACAGATTGGTCAGACAGCAGCTGAAACCCCACTGTTTATCAAACCACAAGACACTGTGGACGTGTCGTCTGACTTGAACAAATGGCCTCTTTATTAATTCCAACTTCACAATGAGCAAGCTGTCCAGCTTTGCAGATTTGCCTCTTTTTTTTTTATAAACACAAGATTTATTCAATCTGTCCCATTGAGCCAAACAGAAAATGAATTGTATGCTGTTAAACTTTTGAATCCTGGAAGATTTAGAGTCAGCTACAGAATCAAGATTCAAGTCTTTATTGGTATGAATAAGTTCAGTTTGTCAGTGAATGCCTGGTGCATTGGGTGGGTGGGAGATGAGGACGCAAGGGTGGGGGCTGTGTTAGATGTTGAGCAGTCTCACCGCTCGAGGGGAAACATTAATCGCTCTGGAGCACTTTGCTGTGATGGACCTGTATTGTCTGTGGCAAATGGCGGAAGGTCAAACAGGTGATGAGCTGGATGTGAGTGGTCACTGAGGATACTCTGTGACTGATGAAGGCAGCTTGAAGTGTAGATGATGGTGATGGATTATAGCTTAGTCCCATCAATTTATCCAGGAGTTTTTTATTACTCCCTGGAGAGCTCTCTGGTTGTCTTTGTGCAGTTGGAAAACCACACTGCCACGCAATAAAATAACTTGCTAAATACTGCAAAGTGCTCTGCTCATGGTGGATCAGACTGAGTCCTGTCTGTAAAATGGGACTGGATCTAATCCGTTCTTGATTTTGAGTCTTAATAAAGAACATAGAATATGGTCTAGACCTGCTCTGTTTGTAAAAGCATCTTGAGATAACGTTTGTTGGGATTTGGTGCTATATAAATAAAGGTTGATTGATTGATTGATTGATTGATTGATTGATTGATTGATTGATTGATTGATTGATTGATTGATTGATTGATTGATTGATTGATTCTTCTGTGGTCTCTTCAGTCCTCTCAGGTAGTAGAGGCATTAACTAATTCAGTCATTCAGTCATTGCTGTTAGCTCATGTTTTTAACTAATTGATGAAATCACCAAGTTTGTGTTGGTGCTCGAGGAAAGCTCCTATGTCGCTTGAAGCTGACTTTATTGACCCGCCTTTCAATGTGAAGTCTTAGACGTATATTCTCTGAAGTATTAAAGCTGGGGTTGGTAATCAGATTTAGATACACTTTTTGTTATACTGGTTAAAATGATCTTTATGTCCCGATGGCAATCAATACATAATGTGTTCTTAAAAAAAGAGGGGAAAAAGCTGCTATCTACAGCCCGAGTAAGCCTGGGAAAACACCAAAATCCCAAAATTTTCAACCAAATCCCATCCTGCTGTTCTGCCTGCCTCCTGCGGGTACATTTCCTTGGCCCGCACTCCCCGTCCCCTGCCTCTGCTTCCCCTGACTCTACTGACTGCCCCTCTCGCTCAACCTCGGGCCTGTCCCCTCTGACCTGATGAGGTGCTTTGCTCAGGACTGTAGTCCGGATCAGAGTCTAAAAAGCTCTCACCATGGGGCTCTGACAAGCAAAATAATTAATGACATTTAGTAAGTCCTACAGAAAATGTAGAAGTATTGTAGCGTCCGTCCGCCTGGATGCTGTAGGGCTGTCGAGCCGATTGGTGAACACGTTGATCTTTAATAACCGGTCACTGTCGGCCGTGATCACGCCAACCAACAAAGCAACAATCAATGTTTGAATGAATGAAGAACTTCTCCTCTTGTCTCTCCTCTCTCCAGCTCACACACTCTACACCTCTCCTGATGCCTTCACTGACTGTCAACACTGTAGGAATTAAGAACATCTACACTGAACACGTTTTAACAGTAGAGCTGTTACAGTATTATATATGTGTTATAACTTTTCTCCTGATATCGTGTCACCAGTACAACTGGATAATGCTAGCATGATAGTTGTGAGTACTAACAGCAGCCATGTTTGTTTGTGTTTTTAACTTTCACTAAGATAATGTTTTGGTGAGGACCGATTTTGAATCAGTCACGATCATGTGGTCATGAATCAGCGGCGCTCATGCATGTGAGTGGGGGCGTCGTTTTGGAGGAGCTGTAAGAAGGAGTCCTGATGACGCTGCTACATTCAAATTCATGCTAGTTTTCCGAGACTACCAACCCCAGCTATAAATTACCTGATATGACAAACACAAACATTGTAAGTCTCATGAAACCAAACCTTTTGTTGATGTAGGCCGGAGAAGTGTTTACCTGACTGATATCCAACACCAAATGTAATAGAAATATGAAAATAAAAACCATGAATATGTCCTCAGTGCAGTTTTATCAGATCAGTTTTAAAACACATTTACACTTTGTTTGAAATGATATGCTCACTGAGTCACTCAGAATCAGTTTACAATGTATTTTCAGAGATGACTCTATAGTGTTACTTGATTTAAAGTAATTATTTCTGTGTTATTTTGTTTGATTAATGTGTGCTGACTGGAATATTTTGAGATGGCTTTCAATTTATGAAAATAAATGAGAAAAGAGGACACTGAGGTCTCAATGAGTAACCTTTGACCTGTCTTCACTATTTAAAATGCTTTCTTGAGGCATGTCCACTGAAATGGACTCATTGTAAAAACATTTAAGACAACCAACATGATAAATATTTTTAGATGAGCTTTTTATTTTATTTTTAATGCATGAAACAGTTTTTATATGCTGTGTTTTATTCTTCAGTAGAAGAACGAAGACAGGACGTCACACTCTTCCAGGCACCTCGAAAGAAGGCTTTCACTCCCTTCTTCTTCTTCTTCTTCTTCTTTTTCTTGCCGTTCACAGAGAGAGCATCCTGTATCTCAGATGACTCCACTATCCCCTCTTGGATTATTTCGATCTCAGTGTCGAGGAAGACGCTGACATTTGTCTCCACTCTGACCCAGACTGCTTTGTCCCCGGTGATATTTTCTGGGTTGGTGGCACTGACATCTGAAGACATCTCTTTTTCCTCTACAGTCTTTTTTTCCAGCTCATCAGTGGCAGTGACCTGTGGAGAAGGCCCCCTCTCCTCCACTGGTCGATTTTCTGCTGCCATTGTGCTGATCTGTTCAATAGGAACTTGTGATGTTGCCGGCTGCACTTTGTGATCTGTGTCTTCACCAGAAGAGGCCTGGACTTCTTCACCAGAGTCATCTTGTCTCTCTTCTTCATTCTGGTCATCACAAGACTGAGTCACATGTGTGTCTTGGCTGACTAATGGTGTGTCCTCCATCAGCTTCTTTGTCATGGTGGCTGTCTCTTCTGTCTTGGAGACTGGTGGTAAAGCCTCGTTCTGATGTATGAGTCCCTCCTGCTTAGAACAAACATCTTCTGAAGAAGCCTCCCTCTTCTCCAGAAGTGTCTTTTCCAGCTCCTCAGTGGCAGTGACTTGTGGAGATGCCCCCCTCTTCTCCTGTAGTTGATGTTCTGCCTCTGAGGTGATGTCTTCAGAAGGGACTATGTCTGATATAGCAGACTGTTGTAGGTCTTCAAGCCCATCATAGCAGGGTGGAGTCAGACAAGTATCTGGACTGAGCATAGATCTGTCCTCAGTCACATCCTCTTGTATAGTGGCCATCACTTCATCCAAGGAAACTTGAGGAGAAGCCTCCCTCTTCTCCACGAGTCCCTCATCATTTTCCTCAGTGTGAACAGCCTCCAGAGAAGTCCCCCTCTTCTCTGAAGAACTGTCTTCAGCCTGATGGGAGTTGCTGATTTGGATGTGAGCCCGGCTGGAAGTATCAGTCTTTGCCTTCTCTGTCATGTCCCGGATAGCAGTGATGACCTTGTCTCTGGCAGAGGAGCAGCTCTCATTTTCATCCATCTGCTCAAAATACTTGGAGTGCATGTCAATGTTTTTTTTGATGGCTTTGACCATGAACTTGGCCATGATTTTGCAGACCCCAAGCACAAGTGTGTCATTTACTGTCACATGGCAGGAAAGGTAGGGAACTACACACTGCATCAGTAGCTGGCTAATCTCAGCATTGGCTGCTTCTTCTCTGTTGACCTGCTCTGGGTTCTCCAGGAGAAGCTTCAGAGCTGAGTCCACCACCTGTGGCACTACAGGAGCAGTGAACTGTTCCAGCTCCAGGAGATCCACTGGTATGGGGTCCCCTGCTGAGATCCCATCTCTGGGGATGTTGATGGAGAGGAACATCTGCAGCAGCTTTCTGTGTAGAGATGGGAGAAAGAACTGGACGACTTTCTCTGCTCCTGGGCGGATGGAGGTGATGAACCTCTGAAGGCCTTTCAGTGAGACGTTCCTGTTGAAAAGCAGTGAGAGCTGCTTCTCTCTCTCCAGCTGCTCCAGGAGCTCCTCTTCCATCAGATTGTAGGCCTGTAAACACCACATTTAAGTTAGTCCACCAGGAGACAGGATTTACATGAAACTTCAGAGTACAGTAGACATTTAACTGCAGGTTAGACTGCATATTTTACTTACCAATTCGGCCGCGGACAAATCGTCTGTCCCTGTCGTTTTAACACTTCCCTGAATCCTGTAAAAGTACAAAGTAAGAGTGTCATCCAACCTGTATGTCACTGCCACATTGAAATCATCTCCACTGTAACATGTTTGTTTTTATCTTTGTACATGAATATAAAAAGATAACTCTGACTCACTCGTTCAGGAAGCTTCTTTGTTTCAGCAGCCAGGACTTCATGTGTCCCACAGACACAGAGTCAGGGACTTCATCCTGTTGCTTCATGAGCATGAACTGCTTCAGCAGGATTTTCTGCAACACAGATTGAATTCAGTACAATGCACCAGCTCAGTCAAACACATTAATATACAATTACATTCATAAGAACAGTACACCTTGACATTTACAGTAACTTACCTCTGCGTGGAAGTGATGTTGCTCCTCCTCAGAGAAAGAGGACGGTCTCATATCGTGGGCGTGATCAAAGATGGCGTCCATTTTTAAGAGACAGATTTAGTTTGAATCCAAAGGATGTCAGTGAAAGGGTCGTTGAAAAAAAAGTGAACGAGTGTCTGTTCGGTTTGTCTAGATAGCTCAGCAATCAGAGATCGAGTGATGAAGAATCTGAGATTCACCCAGGTTTATACTGTACAGAATTTACAATTGTGACACTCAACTGTGATGTCACAGCACTGACAACAGTACATGGAACTGATTCTAAAATCATGTGACCTGCATCCAAAATGGCCTTTAATGTTACTGAAAAAGACACAACAAAAGTCTACACAATTATTTTATTTTATTGTTTTATTAATCAATATGTCCACTGAGGAAGGGAACATGTATAGTGAGCAGGTGGTTAGGAAAGTAGAATCCTGACATGTTGAGACAAGACACAAAGTGAGGGGTCATGTGCACCTGAATCTTACTTCTCAGCTACAGATACAAACAAGTTAAAGCTAATAGGTGATTTAAAGATGATTTTATTGATCAAAAGTATGTATTAATGCAGCTATAAAGAGTAGTCCATCAGATTAGACTGTTGAAAACAGCAGCATTCTCATCAGCCTACTTACAGTCCAACATGAAACTGAACATTTTCAATCACGTTTGAGTCTTAATATAATCCTGCCGGGGTGTTAAAAGTCATAAACTTAACACTTTCAACAGTCAGGTCAAAACATTAGCATTTTGGTGTTAGCATTCCTGGCAGATGTGGAAGAGAATGCAACTTTATAAGGTCCTCTTCCTGTAACTTTTATGTTTTTTTTCATTTAACCAGTTCTGTGCCTCTGCCAAAGCCCATACTGTGTTTTGGTTTGGGTTTGCTCAATCAATCAATCAATCAATCAATCAATCAATCAATCAATCAATCAATCAATCAATCAATCAATCAATCAATCAATCAATCAATCAATCCATCCATCAATCCATCAATCCATCCATCAATCCATCAATCTTTATTCATATAGCACTAAATCACAGCAAACCTTCTCTGAAGATGATTTACACACAGAGCAGGTCTAGACAATATCCTGTCATATTATTATCAAAGACCCAACATCAAGACAAGATCCAGTCCCATCTTACAGACAGGACTCAGTCAGATCTTGTCTTAATCCACCATGAACAGAGCACTTTGCAGCATTTAGCAAGTTACAGTGGCAAGGACAAACTTCCTTTAACAGGCAGAAACCTCCAGCAGGACCAGACTCATGTTAGACATACATCTGCCTCTTTAACTTGATGTCACTCAGATACAAATCATATCATCATCCAGCTACATATAGAAGATGTACACAGCGCACTTATAGACAACATTGAATTCACTTTGAAGGAAGAAGGGCCTGTATTTATGGACAGCAGTGTCTGTTGATGATGCTCCTGCACTAGAAAATGTTTATGCAGATGTTTGGATTGCTACTGATGATATCAGAGTCTGCCGTCCTGTGGGCTCAGTGGCCGGTGCAGCCATATAGTTTCCACACCTCTGTGGAAATCATGCTGCAGCAATTGAATAGTCTTCTGTGTTGCTCGTGAAAGTCAGACTCTATCCATCTTGTTCCGATCGATGAGGCATGTGTTGTGAAGAGTCAGGGCGCGTTTAAATGGGTTAGTGTTGTCATTTCCTGTTTTATTTTTTTACTGACTTGTCTCTGTCATCCAGATCCTGCTCCTTGTGTTTCTCCGCCTTGTTCTCCCCCGCTCTGATTGTGCTCACCTGTGTCTCATTATCCCCTGATTGTCTGTCTATTGAAGCCCTGCCTGTTCTCCCTCATGTTGCCAGTTTGTTGTGTGTTCCCTTGTGGCACCTCGTTCCAGCTGTCTTGTGAGTTTCTGTTGTGTTTAAATTTTTCCTTTGTCTGCACCTGTTGGATTTTGTTTGCTGATATCAAACCTTGTCTTTTATCCCACCTTCCTGTGTAAGCTTGCATCTTTGGTCCAGTTATCTGTTGGGTTGTGTCAGTCAGCTGCATGGATGCACTTTTCTAAAGCATCAGTAACATTCAGGGGATTTTACTCCTTAGGAATTTTTAAAATAGTAATTCAGAGTAACCAGGGACCAGATCTGGGTCCGGGCCATGTCTGATCCGCTGCGGTCCAGCTCCATGCCCTCTCATCTTTCAACACCCACCAATTGGGTTTTCAGAACGTAGCATGGAGCAGGACCGCTGGACTGCTGGAGTCATGTGACCAAGGTTTTCCTGTAGTAATTGCTGAATCAAGGATTCTCCTCCTCCTCTCCTCATCCATGTTGTCTTTCTGGTCCTCTTAAAACCTCTGACCTGTTGACTCCAGGCCTGGCTCCGCTCATCATGACAGTTTGTTGTTGTAGTTAAGTGAAATACGATCTGGTGATAACACAGAGTGTTTTATTCTGAAATTAACTGGATGTTTTCATGTTTGGTGACTGACTTCCTGTCCCACTCCATTTGCTCTGTTGAGATTGATGTGTCGTGCTCCGGCATCCGGCAAAAATAGAAGTCTTGCGTATCTGATCCGGAGGGCTCCAATCTGCGGATCCAGTGGAAGTTAACACATTGACTAGAATAGAAATCTATCAGATCAGGTGCCGTGATGGATCGGAGACGGACCGGACACCGGATCTGATGGAATCTGGCCGTCAGACAAGTCTCATCTATTTTCTATTGCTTATGTCCTCATTGCTTTGTTGTAATGAACCACTTTAAGCATTTTTTCAATGTGTTATTAAGCACATAAATCTCCAAAAGCCACCAGCAATCTAAATACTATGTACGTTTAATGATGATACATGTATGGTTCTGTTTAACTCGAGAGGAGTAGCTTTTGAAAAAGAACCCAGATTGTACACATTTAAACAGATTCCCCCCAAAATCCTTATTATGTATTTTAAAAGGGTGATTTTGTGGATTCCTCTTGATCAGTAAACTCTATAAAAAAATGAGAACCCTGAAGTACGCATGCATGGGTATGTCCAGTGTCATTTCACATTCCTCTAAGACACACTTCCCCTGGAGTTGCTCATTCTTTATTCACATTTTTTTGACACGCATTTTTCTTCATCTGCTGGCTGCTGTCAGGCCGGTCCTGGGACTGGCTACTGCTGACATATCCTGTGTCTGGCTGCTCCTGTGACTTGCTGCTGTGACCGACTCAACTAAGAGCTGGGAGTTGATCAGTCTCAAACTTTAATTCAAACTCACTGTCAGACTTTTTTCTCTCCTCCAAAACTATTTCCTAGGCTTTCTGAGCAGATAATCTTCTTGTCATCTTGTTAATTGGAATAAGGAGCCACACAGGCAAAGCTATTCATTTCTTGTGTCACACCCGTAATTTACACTTAATGAAGAGAAGCCGTCTTTAAAGGCTGGTTTCTTTTTTGTCTGTTTCAAGACAGCTGCACCAATCTTTTTCAGTCACTGGGATGAGAGCAGTGTCCACTTTCAGCAATCCCAGCATGATACACTAGACCTTAGGGGCTCTGGATGACAGCAAGGATCCATTTATGGCTGGAGGAGCTGACCACACACGTCAGACTTCACTCTGCTTCACAAATGACTTCAATTACACTTTTTGCATCACCTGACAGACATTTTGGTCAGACCACACACTGAGAGATGTCTTCGTCTCCGTGATAGACTGTTGTTGATCCATCGATGAATAAATCAATCACTGTACATGAAGCACCTAGTCAAACATATGTTTTCTCAAAAAATCAGGTCCACATCATAAACGGTATAATAAATGTACAGTGTGTGCCGACTGAGAAATGAGCTATTCAGACTGCACTCATCTTTTGTACCAGGCTGTAAACGTGTTTATTTCTGCTGTAAAGATCAGCTTTTTTTGAATTGGTGTGTATGTGGTTTCCAATACTTCCGGAGCCAGCCTCAAGTGGAAACTCAATGAACTGCAGTTCTTAACACTTTCGCATCAGCTTCAATTCTCACGGCCGGAGGTTGCCGCTTGGTCCAGCAGTGTTTACGCATTTTTTTTATAAAGACCCAACAGTAAGATAATATTCCCTCTTCTCTTCTCTTCTCTTCTCTTCTCTTCTCTTCTCTACTCAACTTGTACTGAAGGTTCTGATATTTATATAAGATTCCATAAAAGAGGGCATATGTTTTATGAGGGAGTTCGTTTATCATAATTTCCCAGGTTTCATATTCTGCCTGTAATATGTCTGTTTGCAAATGAGTTCTAGTTCGTTCTGCGGAGGTTTACGTGATGTTGCTTACTCGGGGAGTCCACAGGATGCGTGTGCGCCGCGTTACGGCTGCGACACGGCTCTGCTCCGTCCCGGGGCTTTCGCCCTGGTCCATAGGATGCGTGTTTGGAGCGGCGCGCACTCCGGAGCAGGAAACTCAAGATCCCTCGAGAACTCCAAAACGCGCGAGAACAACACAGTATAAACTTTTCCTCGTCCATGGTGTCGGATATCTTTTGAGACTGACGTCTGGCCCGATGCCACAGGTTATGACGTAATGTTGAAGAAGTGGTGAAATTTACGATCTTGTGTTTGCACATGGTGTTTATTTTGAAAGTGAGCGGATGTTGCATACGATCCTTGTGCCTGACTTCCGGGATAGTTCGATCATTTCTGTGTCGATTGACGCGTGCTGGGCGCGGGGAGCGGCGAAAATAGACTCCCCGCGTATCTCTGGCAGAGCGGCGCGGCGGAACGCTCCAGAGACAGAGCTGAGACGCGCCGCAGCGCGCCCTGTGGACTCTAGAGCATTGACTTGAATGGGAACCTATTTGCTGCGACGTGCGCGGCGCAGCCGTAACGTAACGCGACGCATCCTGTGGATCTTGGGCTTTACTGTTATCAGTGTGCGCGCGGTGACTTGGACTTTTATAATATACTGGAGCGGAGAAGTTTAGAGTGTGTTGTTTGTCGGCGAGTTTGTCCCAGATGGTGAGTGGCAGAAGTTTTACCTACCTCCACCTTGGTGAACAACGTCAAAAGTTTTGTTTATCCCAGAGGAGTGAACACACTTTGAGAGGCGTACGTGTGTTATCAGCCCGGCTGCCTGCGGAGATACCCCCCTTAGCGAGCTAGCAAGCTAAGCTAGCTCACTCCACGGAACCGAGAGGACCCCGTAGCCATAAGCGGTGTGTCGCGGTCTGCAGGGGCAGACTGTGAACGTCATTTGGACTGGGCAGCGTCTTCCCGGACCCACCGTCTTCCCGGACCCACCGTCTTCCCGGACCCACCGTCATCCCGGACCCACTGTCATCGCAGCAGTCAGCCACCCTCTCCGTCAGAGCCCCTCACCGGCTCTCACCAACCAGGTGCACTCTCCCGCTGTCCTGCGGAGGAGCAGTTTTCTCCGCCTCTCCTCCAGCAACCGCGGCTACGTTGGCCAGAACATTTGTTATATTATATTATAAATACTAATTCGGGCGCCCAACTAAATTTAGAGTAATAATTGTGTAGAGTGATAAGAAGTTGAATATTATTAACCCCTTTTTCCCCCCCCAGTGCAATAAATTGTGAATAAGTGTCCATTTGGTTTCCTCTCGCTCTCTCTAGACCACAGGTAAATTTAGTTTATTTATTTGGGTAATTTGGTAAATTTATTTAAGAAGTTATGGCATCTGCCAATCCCCTAAGGTGAGAAATTACATACAGTCCTTTAAGCTCCAGCACACAACTCTTCTCAACTCTTCTCTCATCTAACCCCATCTAGAGGTTGTGGTTAAAACTGTGAGTTAGCTTCTTAACATCCATTCTTACAAGCCAGTGGTGTCCTTTAATAACCTCAAAGGCTAAGGTTTTCATTATAAGTGACCAACAATGTCCATATTCTTTGCACTACATTTTATAAAAAAAAATTCTGATAAGCATTTTGAGTGAGGGCTAGGAGGGAAGTGCAACCTTGAGGGGTTAATTCAGAACAAGTCTTTGAAGAGAGTTCAAATTAAGTTTCAGTCCAGGGTTGATGGAGGACTGGAATTAAAAAAGCCACTCCACTCCTGGAGTCTTGAAGGATACGAGTATTAAGGTGACTGGCATTCACTTAAACTGACGTATTCATCCTGAAAAGGTCAGGCTTCAGTTAATGAAAGGAATTCAGTCTGATAATCTAATATCAGTTCATTTACTATTACAGCTCTACAAGGTAGGGATATAATATTCAACAGACTAGATTTCATTTTCACATATTTTGGTTCAAGTGCAGCAGAGCGTGTAGGACTGCAGCTCTCCCCCTGGTCCCAGCTCTGGTTTATCATGTTTTATGACTGATAAAAATCAACAGTATTTAGAGATAAACGAGCTGCATCATCCAAAGTGGGATGTAAACCCTCTCTACTAATCAAACCAGGCTTTCCCCAAATGTTGTCGTTAAAGCCCATGCTGTTTGTTGGACACCAACTTGGCAGTCAGAACCTCTGTTTGTTTCTAACTGGTGTGTAAACGGCTTCATGCGGGGACTTTTCTAGGTTTTTCCACAACATTTGGGGAACATGTTCATTCTTGACTTTGAGACTGCAGCTGATGTCCATTCAGAAATGGGCTCAGTCTCTTTCCAAGGCAAGACGAAGAATCCCAGGGACTAAGGACAAGCACATGACAGCTGCAGTCACAGAAGGAACTGAAGAGGATAAACTGAACTACCTTCCTACCAATTCATTCTTAACCAACTTGTTTTGTGGGCACAGAAGATGTGTGAGAAACAGGATACTTAGGCCAACAACTACATCAGGAAGTGGCTTAGTCTTCTGATATACCTCTCTGGTGCTACTCTGTTTGAAATGAATGCTCTACAGCTGACTTTAAAGAACATCTCACTTTGGTTTAGGGTGAAAATTAGCAGCCTGGAGATAAAACTCAAACAGCCTTTTCCAGCAAGGACAGTTGAAAAGGTGTGGTTGAGGAAACTTCTCAGTGGGATGGCGTGACCTGTAGAAGATCCATCAGGAAAGACTCTGATCAGAGCCACATGACGTCTTCACAATTCCAGCAAATCTGGTACGATGGTTTGGCTTTAGGGAGAACTGTGGCCTGTATGAAAGGTCTTAAGTGAATATCCATCATCTTCTGTCTGGCTGCAAGATCACTTGGGCTGCCGCAGGTAGAGGCATGACCCGAAAGCTGACCAAGTGGCAGAAATCCAAGAGCGGGCCTGGGGGAAACTGAATATTTGATCACTTACACTCAGGGAGACATGGCTGGAGAACTAACAGCTGACCATCAGGCATGAGCGTGCATTAAGCAGGTAGAAACATCACACTGTAATCAATCTGATAGTCTGGTTCAAATTATTTTCTTAAGTATTTCTGATAACGTTGACAGCTTTGAGATTGCTTTGTAATATTGTAAGTGATTTAGGATCCAGATTATTTTTGTTTTTCAGATGTGGCTGAATAACTGCACGCTTAAAATTATAATGTAGAGCAAACTGACAATGATAAATACAATAAAGGGGGCCATAGTAGGAACAACCTCTTAAAAATCTGTAAGGATTATATCCAGAAGAGGAGGGTTTTATTTGAGAGGTTATTTGGCTGCCAGCTTAAAAGGTTAGAGGCTTCAATTTTATTTTATTTTATTTAACCGGGTCGGTCCCATTAAGATCAAAGATCTCTTTTTCAAGGGAGACCAGGCCGAGACAGTCATCAGTGAAAAACACAAAGTCACAGACAAAGACACACAGAGAACTAACAGACAATTTACAAGCACAACGTTTGTCGCAGAAAGAGCAATTCAATGTGAGTTACTCGGGTTAGTAGTACTAACCCAATTTACCCAGGGAGTGCTGCGCAGTGTACCATCAGTGCTGCACACTGTGCAGCCTATACGTTCCTGTGCTAGTCAATCCTAATGTTCACACATGGGGCTCTGCACCTGGTCTAAGCTCTGTCTCAGGAGCGTGCCCCTGCTCCGCTAAAGATATGCGTTGAGTCTATTATTGATGGAGTCCGTACTTAGCATGCGTCAAGGTGTACAGAGAAGAATGACCAGGACAAGAAGTCAAGCATGAGGATGATATAATGATCGATAAGAGATCAATTTTTGGAAATGTTAACGATCAATTATCGATTAATCAATAAAATAAATATATACTGTATATTATTCTTATGTGAAAAACAATGCCAAATATGTTTTTTCCACCAAAATTGTATTTTCTACAGCAACAAAATGCATATAACTGACGGTATTGAATACGGCTACATGTTTAACACCGATTATCAATGATCAGGCTCATAAAAATATTCTCTGTGGACATAGTCTTATAATGTGAAGGCCCATAATACATACAGAAAGGTACTTCAGACTCACAGTGTCCAGTTTTCTGCCTACTCATTCTTATTTAGAATAATAAGCATGTGTATTCGGTTAGGTGTTAGCCGGGAGAGCAACGGGGTCATAATCAGACCAGCTGCAGAAAAGCCCAGATGGCTCTGATGTTGCTGGTCTGCAAACATAGCGTACTAGCAAATCCCACCAGTCTGTTGGATTTGTTTCTAAGGGTGGGGAAATCTCCTGTTTAAAGTTGTCAACCTTTGTGTCGTTGTTGGCAGCGGTTGCGCATTGATCCTCTTTAAAAGTGGCCCAACACCTTTAACAGCTGATTCACATCAAAAACATGCTTTACACTTAAAACACCTCCCTGACAGATGATTGTAATATGAAACCACATGATGTCCGTTCCACGTGAAGGAAAATTGAAAAGAAAAATGCATGTTTCAAGTAATGTCTTAAAGGTGACATATCACGCTTTTTTCATCAAAATATATTGGTCCAAGAGGTCCCCAAAACATGTCTTTAAAGTTTATGCTCAAAAAACCACTTTGAAATCAGATTTTGGCATGCCTGAAAAGCCCTCTTCTTCAGCCCTGTTCAGAACAGTCTGTTTTCTCTCTGACCACGCCCCCTCAGGAAGTGGATGTGGCCTCGGCTCTCCAGCACATTGATCTAATGTTTACATGTTGGCTGAATATACACGGCTGCTCACAGACCCGCGCTACTTCAACCCTCTGAATCTGATCCAGAATCTGATCCTGACGGAGAGGCGCCTGTCGCAGGACCTTTCTGAAGGATTGGTCACAGATTCTGTGTTACTTGTTGTTTTATTTGTTAGTATGTAGACGTGTGTCTTGGTACACAGCTACAGCTACGATATGTAGATATGTGGTTATGCTAACTAGTGCTAGCACTTTTCCATGACAAATAAAAATCCTCCACTAGATCTTCAAATCTGCAGACGTGGGGAGTAAAACCGACCTTTGTGTTTATTAAGACAGCCTACAACTAGCATGCCTCCCTCCTAAGCTCCTTGTTAGCACACATGTGTGCAGGGAATGAAAAACGGAGGAGGGGTTGAGTTGTATTTTATACAGTCTATGGGCTGAACAAGCTCCGAGCTCTGACTCCGTGACAGACCGGATATTGTTGGGACGTAACAAAAACACGGAAGTCTGAAACGGCTCGTTTCACACACATTTACAGAAAGGTGGAGAAATCAGAACAGGGGCAGAATGGATTCTTTTCATTTTCAGGGGGTTTGTAGACATGCCAGGGACACATATTTCAGGTAGAGAACCATTAAAAAGTCGATTTTGCTTGATATGTCACCTTTAACAATCAATTAATGGATACTCAATTAAATGTGTGCATCCCTAGTCAGAATGTAAATGGACAACAAAATAGAGCAGAATTATTAATATGAAACTCATTTACCCGAAAAACCAAAACTGTGTAGTTATGCAGCAAACTCAGTGATGATAAAAGCACAAATGTAATGGAATTCTATCTCAATGATTCAACCACAGAAAGGCTCTGTAGCCTGTTGTTGGTATGTTGTTATCTCTATGCTGGACCCAGCTGATCCTACCTGCTCAACAGTGAAAATCTGCTGTGTTAAATACTTGATTCTGATTGGTCATTCTATAGCACCGTTCTGTTATTTCTTGTTAATAGGTCATTTAGTTGAACATGTTGTTCACAGAACACACTGTGGCTCTGAACACAGGCTTTGGCTGACCAACTATTATCCCGTCAATAAACAGATATAAAGCCAGATTATTTAATGTCAATGAAAGAGACCTTGCTCCAGAAACAGCGGAGAGGAGGCGGGAAAGGTTGAAGACATTTAAACTGTAACAAATGCAATAATTGGTAGATGCAGTCAACACTTAACAGAACACGACAAAGGACACAGCAGTGTTTCAAGACTGATTAATATTGAAGAAAATGTCACGGACTGATAGTGATGAGGCCGAGGTGGGCTTGTTCACCCCTGACCTCTTCTCCTGCCTGTCGGTTAACCTTGTTCCACCATCTAATTTAACAGCAAACCAATTACAAAGTACCCGATCAGTTCATCAATAAATAAAATGAATGTGACCTTTGTCCTCCTTTCATTTCATAAGAGGGAAAAACAACAATACTGCACAAAAAGAGCTCAGGAGAATGCTGAAACACACACACACACACACACACACACACACACACACACACACACACACACACACACACACACACACACACACAGTAAGACACAATATGAGATGTATTTCTAATTGTACTGTCTCTCCATGCCACACAGAGCAGATCACAGGCTGCACACACCTTCCCCTTTGATCTCCTCCCACTAAACTGGCTCTTGCTGAACACGAGCATGTGGTTACTGCCAGTGTGGTGGCGTGGAGCAAGACATCATGTTACCTTCAGTATCCTTTTGCTTCAGCTGGAAGGTAAAGTCAAGTGAACAGCTGTTCCCCGTCTCACACACATTCATTAATTATGTATAGCGACACACACACTCAGATTTAAGGGAGTGGGCACTAACTCATTAGGATTCTGGATACAAATATGTTAATCAGATGAGGTGAGCTTTATGGTTCACATGATGTAGAATAAAATACATTTTATGAATGAGCATTGAGCTTACGGTGAGCCTTCCATTACCAGCATCATGCATTAAATATTAACTCGACATGTTTGTGTTTTATTCATTCGAACGCACACACGCCAACAAACAAGAATAAGATATTTGAAGCATGTTTCACAGGTAGCTGCCAAGGAAAATAGCTTTCATAAAACATATGGAAAAGAGCATATGTCAGCGGGTCTGTGCCTTTATTCAGTTTATTTGACGTTTAGGTGACACAGTACAGCCTCTATTCCTTCAAGTGTAATCCATCAGGGGAAGCTTACTGACAGAGCTGGAGCCCTCAACACATGCTCTGTCAGAGAGATCTTTCACTCATGCACGGTAATGCTTCATTTGAAGCTGGTTTGATCTGAATTAAGAAAGTTAAAAACTGCATTTATAGAAATTACTGTTTTCTTATGTGCAGTATTTTCAAAGTGTGAGTCAAAGCTTGAAATTACCACTAAACAAACCGAACAAAGAACATCTGCTCATACACTCAAGAACTCATCAGAGGTATGAAGACTTGTTACAAAGATATTTCATACAAAACATACAGTGTGATACCAATTACATGCATTGTTATAGATTAAGGGTGGAATCTACATTCCAACCCTCACCAATACCTTCTTCACTCGTGGTGTCTTACAGAGAGATATCGCAGGTCTTTTCTTCCTGCAGTGGTCAGACTATATAAACAGTAATATATATATATATATATTATGGCAAGCCGTTCAGGGAATAATATATGGAATGAAGTCTGAATATATTGAATGAAACTTGATATATATGGAATGAAGTCTGAATATATTGAATGAAACTTGATATATATGGAATGAAAGTCTGAATATATTGAATGAAACTCGATATATATGGAATGAAACTTGATATATATAGAATGAAAGTCTGAATATATTGAATGAAACTTTATATATATGGAATGAACTCTGAATATATTGAATGAAACTCAATATATATGGAATGAAACTCGATATATATATGGAATGAAGTTTGAATATATTGAATGAAACTTGATATATATGGAATGAAGTCTGAATATATTGAATGAAACTTGATATATGTGGAATGAAGTCTGAATATATTGAATGAAACTTGATATATGTGGAGTGAAGTCTGAATATATTGCATGAAACTTGATATATATGGAATGAAGTCTGAATATATTGAATGAAACTTGATATATATGGAATGAAGTTTGAATATATTGAATGAAACTTGATATATGTGGAATGAAGTTTGAATATATAGAATGAAAGCTAAAATAAGTACTCTGAATACACCAGTTATAATCGTATTGTGTCATTGTCATCAAAGAGACTCATCTTTTATTAATTTCTCTCTGAAAATAACCTTTTGCACTTCTTTTTAGTGTTTCTGAGGGGACACATTTTCCTCTACCTCTGTTACCTATGGTTATCTGGTCGTACTTTTTCATTACACTCACTCACTGTGTGATGATGCACACAGGTATGAGCTCCACCTGTTAACATTGAACAGGATGCTACATTATCACAAGTCATAACAAAAGTTAGTTAGCGAGCCAGAGAACTGAACCAACTCAATAAGGAAGGGGCACTATCTTTAGCTTCTGTAGAAGTGTGTACAACCTGTGATATTTAATATTTTCACATGTTCACTGGCACTACCCTGCTAAATACTTCTGCAGCCCACTGTTCCGTGTTCTTCTCGCCTGTCTGTGCAGACGGTCCGATGATCACTTTTGGATGAAACCAACTTAATAGAGAGGATGTGTGGGTTTCTTTTTCCAATACAGATTGACTAAACAGCACATGCATTACACAAGGGATTGATAACCCCTTCATTAATTAAAATTGCAGTGAAAACATCTCGTGCCTCCCTCATGGTTGCATTACCAAAAGCTAAGTCTAACCAGAAAAAGTATCACATCCCAGAAACACAAGATGATGCAGGCCACACATGACGTCATTTTTCATTCAATATATTCAGACTTTCATTCCATATATAACGAGTTTCATTCAATATATTCAGACTTTCATTCCATATATAACGAGTTTCATTCAATATATTCAGACTTTCATTCCATATATATTAATTTCCTGAATGGCTTGCCATATATATATATATATATATATAAATGTGTGTGTGTGTGTGTGTGTGTGTGTGTTGTAAGATATGCTTATTTTTTACCTCTTTAATTTTAATTTTAATCTTAATTGCTAATAACTTTTTAATAATTGATACTTTATAGGCTCTTGTTTGCTTTATATATATTTTTGCACTGTCTACTTGCTACTGTGACATTTGAATTTCCCCGTTGTGGGACAAGTAAAGGACTATCTTATCTTATCTTATCTTATCTTATCTTATCTTATTTTATAGTCCTGAGCTATGGGTCCTAGCAGACAATATAAGATCGTGGATACAAGAGGCCTAAATTAGCTCTCTTCAAAGGGTGGCTGGGCTCAGCCTCAGATAGGGTCAGTAGGGTCAGGAGCTTGGACATCAGGAGGGAGCCCGGAGCAGAGCTTCGAAAGGAGTCAGCTGAGGTGGCTTGGGCTTTTGATAAGGATGGCTCCTGGACGCCTCCCTTTAGAGGCCTTCAAAGTGCATCCACCTTGTCGGAGGCCTTGGGGTAGACTCAGAGCTTGGTGGAGGGATTACACATCTCATCTGGTCTGGAAATGTCTTAGGATCCCCCAGGATGAGCTGGAAAATGTTGCAGGGCAGAGGGATGTCTGGGTCGATTTGCTTAGACTGCTGCCCCCATGACCCGATATTGGATAAGCAGATGAAAATGGATGAAGAATGGATGACTGTCTGGTGGTCCACCACTAATGTTTCAGTCTTGTTTGTCAGGGTTTTTATTATCAGTGTTGTATTTTTAGCTCTTCAATTTACTGTTTTCGTCATGTAAAATAAAATGTTGATCGAAATGTATTGCCATAATTGGAGTAAACAACATCGACACCGCTTCTGACCACTCAAAGTGCTTCCACACATTTACACATTGATTGCTACATCTACAGGAGGATTTTAGTGGTACATATGCTGCAGAACCTTCAGTCGACTGACGCCTCAGTCTATCACTGAGCCACAGCAGCCCAAACCCTGTCCACTAACGTCCTACATTCAAGTCTTTTTATAAAACAGGCTTTAAATAAAAGGGGATTATTCTTCACATATGACCCATCAGTTTGAAGGGGCTGCAGTGCTTCTGACACATAAGCCCATGTGTTTTCTGCATGATCAGCTGGACTCTCTCTCTCTGTCTTGTTAAAGGTACTATGTAAGTGTGGCCATTCTGCTCTACTTCCTCCCTCTGATGGTGATGGGTTGGGCTTATCTAATGGTGGGACTGACCCTCTGGGCAAGTGAGATCCCTGGAGACTCTTCTGACCGCTACAGGGAGCAGCTCAATGCTAAACGCAAGGTAAGCTCTTTGAAGTTGGCTGCCCACATCTTAGAAATTACCACCTGTAGAGATCAGTTTACTCTTACCCTGTGAAGTGTAGCCCTGATCAGGACATGGCCATGATTATCATGTCTGCTTTGACTTTTTTCTCCTGTAATGACACAAATATACCAGAAGCACATAGTCATCCTTTTCAGCTGAAATCATATGTCTAGTGGTAACATGTTAACATTTCTGTTTACATAAAAAAAACTTAGTGTTACTTGCTATCCAAGACCATTTTTTTGATGTACATTTTTTTATTTATTTTCCCCATTACATAGAGCAGGAGACAGAACATTTTCTCAACCCCCTGCATTTACTAAATGTTCACTCTGGTGCAGTTGGGTCTGGACTACTGACGGGGCCATGCCCTCTACCAGACTCACCTCTGAAGAGTGAAAGTCTATTGGTTTGATTCCATGTGTGTGGAAAGTCCTTAAACAAACAAGACAAAAACAAACAGGACTAACAAAACACAGGTGGGGGATAAAGCTACAGACAAGAAAACTCTGAAAGTCAAGTCCAGGCACAACCCTTGACATAAAGTCTCTTTGATAGTGAATAAAGTCATAAACATCATTAGTTGCCCTCCATAAAATGAATATAAGGTATACATATTTTGTCATATATGTCCAGCTTCCCTCTTATTTTGTAATACAAGTGGTCAAGTGGGATATAACTTGACAGCTCTGCCCTCCACTGAGACAGTAAAGGGGGGAGGGGGAACCACTTTTTCACAGCAAAAAAAAAAGCCAGATTACAGAATTGCCCATGATAACAGTCCCACAAGATAAAGTTCCCAAGTACAGAGACGTCCAGAGGGGGACAGATTGATTTTCAGGATCATTGAGATAATAAAAACATAGAAGGGGTTAAGTTTACAGCAAGACCATGACATATGAATGTAGCCCCCCTTCTGTCTTTTGCAACTACAGCACAAAAAAATACATTTCTGTTTGCCAATTAAGGACCGAACTGGGGCTCAGGTGCAGAGAAAGGTCCGTGACACAAAAGGCAGTTCAGAAGACAGGTAGCTTTACTAAAACAGTCCAGGGGTCATATGCAGTGAGTCAGTCTGCGAAAGCAAACAAAATTTAAAATCCAAAGATCCAAGCAAAAGTCAGAAACCGGGCAGGCAAACACAAGGAAAACAAGATTTTAGAGTGTGAACACACAAAGGTGACAATGACAATCTGGCATGGGGTAGGTGGAAGCAACGGGATATATACAGGCCAGGTTAAAAGCAAAGGAGGCACATGTGTGTATGGAAAAAGGCGGAAAACAGAACAATGGAAGGAAGTAACATCAGACATGAGAACAGGACAACAGGGTTACAAACATAAAACAGGAAGTGAACTCAACACGCATGAAAACAAACTAAGCATAGTATTACATCCTGAATATATTGAATTCAGTTTTACTGGAGTATAATTTGTTTTATGGATAATCTTATACTGTAAGAGTTTATGTCTCCAATTATATGATCCAGATTGGACAGTGGAGCAAATCTGTGTCCACTCTTTGATGTAATCTTTGAAGTTGATTTTTAACATAAGTGAAACAAATAAAAGTAATCTTCCCACCCCTCAGCTTCAGTGATTTGATCTGAGAAGTACATCATAAAATCAAAAACTATATATATATATTTTGAAGCGGCTCAGCTTGTAAGGTGCCGCAGAGACTAAATGGGGTTGTGCTTGCGACGCGTCTTACCATTAAATCAAAATCAAAGTTCAAAGTAGGTTTACTATTTATTATCAAACACTCAAAATAAATCAATATCAAAAAAGATCGAAATAAACAATGAAAATGACGATGACGGTGGCGGTCAACAAAAAATACTCAGCCCCACTCACCCTCTGTGTGTGCCCCCGCCCCCAACTGAACAGGTAGATAAAAGGTAAACCACACCCATGAACCCAAAACCGGAAATGAAGTAAGCAATAAAAAAGGAAATAATCATGGTTAACGAATAAGATAGAAAATCAACATTATGGCCCCTACATATATATATATATAAACAAAATGTTTCTGTTGTTTTGCTACAGGTGGTGAAAATGATGATCGTGGTAGTTTGCACGTTTGCAGTCTGCTGGCTTCCGTACCACGTCTACTTTCTGCTGCACCAGTTTTTCCCTGAAACGTCTGAAGAAAAGTTCATCCAACAGATTTATCTGGCCATCATGTGGCTCGCTATGAGCTCCACCATGTACAACCCAATCATCTACTGCTGCCTCAATGACAGGTAGGACACAACTCTTCGTCTTATATTTGATGTTCAGCTGCTTAAACAGTGTTCTCGTGCTCCTGTCGCTCTCTTGTGTTTGCTTTTGGGATTTAGTTTTGTTTGGATATTTAAAGTCAGATTTTGTTTGACTTTCACATTTTTTAACTTCTGTTAATATATCTTATATGTCTCTTCCTGGGTCCTCCCTCCTTTGTTTCCTACCCAACGTGCTGATTACAGAGCAGTCTACAAAAGTTAGTCTTTTAGTCTTCCTTCTCATTTCTCTGCTGTTCTGCTGCACTAGCATTAGCACTTTGCTAACCAATGACAGTAGATGGATAGAGTAAACATTAGCTGAGAGCCTGACTACACTGACAAGCACAGCCATCTCTGCATCTACAATCATTCAGTCCCTGCACTGGAGGAAACACAAAAAGGAAAAGTAAGGGAATTGAACACTGGTCGAGGGCCTGGCTGTATGAATCTTCTCTGCAAAGCATTTTGCTGGTCTACAGATTTTGGACAGTCAAATGATCAACCTCCACATGTTTCCAACAGCATATTAGGAGCTATGATCTCCTTGACTCTTTTTTGTTTCCTGCATACAGATGTAACAAAACAGAGGAAAAAAGGTTTGTAGGCCCTTCAAAGCCTTGATGTTCTTGCAAGAGCTGCAATCCTGTTCTTGGTGGTTTGGGCACAGACTGGTGGAACCAAATTGAATTTGGATTTCTCTGTTATGTAAGGGATAATGTAAAGATAGCTAGTGGTTAAGCAAATCAGAATCCCTTCAAAGCGGAGGGGTCTTGTCTCGCCCTAACCACCGGCTAACGACTTACCGTATCCCACTTATTACCTGGCTATCGACTTAAACATAACAAACATAAAGACACTAAGAATTGATTTAAATACAATGTTATTGATTTTAAATGATAATTACAGATCATAAAGGAAGAAGAGTAAGAAAGCTGGGTAATTAAGTATCGTAAATGACTTTGTATGACAGAGAAATTGGCTGATTCATTGTTAAGCAAAGTTTTCTTTCTGCCCCAAGTGGCTGCTTAGGATTTATTCACACTACTTTTAAACATGAACAGAATTCTATCATCACTAACACTAACCAATGCGTGTCTTGGAACAGGTTTCGTGCTGGTTTTAAACAAGCCTTCCACTATTGCCCCTGCATCCCTCGAGGCTCCTATGAAGGCCTGGAACTAAAATCCACTCGCTACCTTCAGACCCAGACGAGTGTCTACAGGGCCAGCCGGATGGAGACCACCGTGTCTACTGTTCTACAGGTTGAAGAGGACATGGAGCAGCCAAAGGTCAAGGTGACAGGAGGTACAGAGCCTGGTCCACAGAGCTCCTCTCTAGATCTCACTTCAAACGGGTCGTCATCCAGGAGTGTCTCCAAAACGGTATCAGAGCAGTCCAGTTTCTTCGAGCAATAATCTGCAGGGATAGACTCAAACAGGTTCTGACAGAACCAGGCAGAGAGGGAGCCGACTGCTGCTTTGTCTTCATGCATAGAAAAGTATATTGTGAATTTGTGAGTGCGCTAGTCAGCTCAATGATTATTAATTAAAAACACCAACACACATAAATACATGAATAAACACAAGGTACTTTTTTTAATGTATAATATTTGATTTTTGACGTGAATGTTTCTCTTAGAGTTACTGATTGAGACGCTTCAGACAGGTTTACTTTGTGCCAATAGATAAATAAATAATCACAGAGCACGTCAACTTGAGCACCCTCCAGTTTACTGGCTCAGACGCTTGCACCTCCTGCCTTCACAGCCTCTGCTTGTCACACCAGCTTCCTCTGAGTTGAGGTTCACACGTCATTCACACAAAATGTGTAGCTTCACAGTTTATTTTAGACATCACACCAGTGTGTGTCTAATACAGTAGTTTGCACTCAGGTTCTCCGATAGTTCTCTTCACCACAGGTAGAGGCATCCTAGCTTTAATAGAAGCTCTGTCCCCCAAAAGGTACCTGTTTAAAAACACAGGTGACAACAAAGCATGAATACTTTTCAGTGAGGGCGTTAATGAAAGGCATGCTAATGTGTGTAAGCTGTTTGAAATGCCAACTGTGTTTCCTTGAATAGAACTTTCTCTGCAATCTAACAGAGGAGGCCCCGGTTTACCCAAAGGTGTTGCATAAAATTCCTGACAAACAGCCGAAAATGTTAGGAGCATCTGGGTCAGCTTTTAACTTGCTCAAAATTGACATTAACAGCTTGAAGCTTCATCTTTTAATGGAAGTGCCTCAAAGAATAAAAAGAGCACACCTTAGGTGAAAACGGATTAAAATGCATGAATGGTGAACTGTCCATGAACTGCACTCACATTTAACTCCTTCCAGTCAGAGCGCTTACACACTACATGTCCCTTTCTTCCTGTTATACATTCATACAGTGACAGCGGGTTAGCATTGGACCCAACCACCATGGGGCAAACCATATATGTGATACACAAACACTTACGGTGTTGCCTTAAGGCAGTATTTTAGGGATTAGTGTGGCCCAAGCACACGATGGCTGGAAGAGCGAGGGATCGAACCGTTTCAGAAAAAACAAGCACTCAGTCCTCTTATTTTCTCGTTTGTGTGACCTGCTTTTTTAAAGTGTGAAATATTTATTTTGCTCTCATTTACATCCCTTTGATCTAGTAATGACATTCACTCTGTTTCTTCATGTACTTTAGAGTGCACACATTTAAACCTGACAAACGGATCTTCAGTACACATTTACATTCCACAGGGAAAGTGCTGCCGCTCCATCCAATCATTGTTCTGTTATTTAAGATGAATGTTCAGGTTTACAGGGTTTAATAGGCGCTACAGCCTGAAAGCTACACAGGCAGACTGTTAGCTGATGCCCTCTGACGTGCAGCGATGTGCCTTGCTGAGCAGCATAATGTCTGTGAAAGGGCGATGGAGGCAAAAGGAGCTCACTCTGCTGGGTTCCGGGAGAAGGAGGGCGAAGTAACAGGAGCTATAAAAGGTCACTAGAACAAAGTGTATGAGCCTCCCACAAGGGTAAAAAATATACAGAAACATTCATGCAGAAACATATTTAAAGAAGTACAGAGCTTGGTGTGATTTTAAAAAAAATATCACATTAAGATTTTCCATAAAATCACAAAAGTTGGCCTATTAGCAAAAAGCAGTAAATCGTCTGCATATCAACACATTTCTGTTCTTTTATTAAAAAACATTTTATTCTCTGTATCGTCTCACTGTAGGTTACAGTTGATGGATTTGATGCCAAATTTTCTTTATTATTTCCCAAAGGAATTCAAGTAAATCAATTAAAGAGAGTCTTTTTGTCCTGAGTTCTAATCTTATTTACTAAATATTTCAAATGTACATCCATCAGTGAAATTCATCAGACATACACCAACAATGCAAGAAAGAGGGAAAAAAGTCAAATGATGCGATTTGTTATATAAACTAAATTAATTGCTTAACAATTTAAAGCAATATTTATGGTTTGAGTTTAGGATCAGTCTTAAAGGGAAACTTTTTTTTTTTTAAGTCTAATAGCCACAATGGATAACAGTCAGCTTGGCCCTTTTAATTAGAATGTGCCAGGAGAACCGGCACTTAAGCTAGGCTGCATTTTTTTGCAGACTTTATCAAGTCTGCCATATGATGTACGTCATTTTAAGAGACTCAAGCACTCATGTTGGTGTCAGTGAACATCCTACTTAAGTATTTTTCTTCACTTTACCATCAGAAAGCCCATTTGTTTTTGCATTTTTTGCAGAGGTAACACAGACGTGCTCTTCTGCTTGCAGGAGTTAGTGAAGAGGGAACGAGACTCAATGAGCTGAAGGAAAAAGAGGAGGAACTTATGTGTTAACTGCAAGCAAAGAAATCTTAAGTTAACTAATGCAGGTGTAAACTTCAACCGTGTATCCATTAATGAAGAAAACTTATATCTGTGACAAGACTTGGTAATAAAAGTGCCTCTGGATCATATAATACTCAAAGTAAGTTATCGGCTCTCGTCATATTTATATTCCATAATGACACAACCCATGATCCTCACAAGATTCTTACCATATCAATCCTTGGTCAATCCTTGATCATGTCACAAGACATTTTTGCAGTCTGCACCAACAGATGCAGAGGATAATCACCTGTTGACACCATTTCTCTACTTTCTCACACAAACACACACCTTACAGTCCATATGCTCCACAGCTTTATTCTCAGCACAAAAAAAGTACCTGTAAGCTTACTTTAACAATATATTCCAGAGTTAGCAACACAACTTTGTTTGACTCAAAAATGACTCGATTAATGATATGAATAAAGCTAACAAAACTTGTCACATGAACATGAAAACAGTTTAAGATATCATCGTTTATGATGGTGATTTGTCCTCTCTTTACTCCAGCTTTAAGTTGAAAACAGGTTATCAAAAGATAAAATGGAAAATAGACCCTATGACATGAAATATCAGCTTCAACATTAGAACTTTGAAATAAAATGATAAATGTGATGCCTTAGCTGTATGATTAAGAGGTAATTGAGCACTACCATGCAATTACTAGAAGCATATCCAGGTTGTAACTTGATTTATTACCAGGCTTTCTTACTTATCACCAGGCTAATTAATGCTCCTGTGAGGAACATTCAATCTGTATTGATTTTGGCAACACCTGCTGTGAACGACTTTGCACCTTTACTTCTGATAGACTCAGCCTCGCTGGAAAACAGTTTCATGCCCAGTCATGTTACTAACCTGTTACAAGGCAAGGCAAGGCAGCTTTATTTGTATAGCGCATTTCATACACGAGGGCAACTGAATGTGCTTTACATTAAAACATTAAAAACATTTGAAACATTCAGACAGGCATAAAAGAACACAATTAAAATGACAAATATAATAAAACAGAAAAGAAAAGGAAATATATTAAAAATATAATTAAAATTTGAATTTAAAGTGAGTTAAAGCTTAGATATGAAGGCAGTGTCAATAAGTCTTAATGTTTGATTTAAAAGAGGTGAAAGTTGGAGCGGATCTACAGCTTTCAGGGAGTGTGTTCCAGATATGTGGTGCATAATGACTAAACGCTGCTTCACCATGTTTTGTTCTGACTCTTGGGACTGAAAGCAGACCAGTACCTGATGACCTCAGAGGTCGAGGTGGTTCATAAAGTAGTAGCAGATCAGCCTAAACCATTCAGTGCTTTATAAACCATCAGCAGGATTTTAAATTCTATTCTCTGACAGACAGGAAGCCAGTGTAGGGATCTAAGAACTGGAGTGATGTGGTCTACTTTTTTGGTCCTTGTTAGGACTCGAGCAGCAGCATTCTGTATGAGCTGCAGTCGTCTGATGGACTTTTTAGGGAGTCCTGTAAAGACCCCGGTACAGTAGTCTAGTCTGCTAAAGATAAATGCATGGACGATTTTTCTGCATCCTGCTGAGACATCAGTCCTTTAATCCTTGATATATTCTTAAGGTGATAGTAGGCTGACTTTGTAATTGTCTTAATGTGGCTGCTGAAATTAAGGTCTGAGTCTATGACTACACCAAGGTTTCTGGCTTGGTTGAACTTTTAATCTGTGCAAAGAGCTGAGCAGTAACCTTTAACCTTTCTTCCTTGGCTCCAAAAACAATCATTTCAGTTTTTTCTTTGTTTAACTGAAGAATATTCTTCCTTGTCCAAATCAATGCAATTAATTGGAAGATTTTTTTCCCAGTTTAAAAATAATTTCATTACTTGATCAGGGTTTTGTTGTGTGTCCACTCTTTTAGTAACGTGTTGCAGGCATCAAATTTAAAATCAGCATATTTTTCACCAAAAAATCAGTTTCAACATTTGATTTGTTGTCTTCACAGTGTTTTCAATTAAATGTAGTTTTGAAATGGTTTGAATGACTCAAAGTTGGGGATAGACTTGGGGATTTTAGATTCTAAAAATAACTGTATGGACACAATCAATCTTTAAGCTGACGGTCTGATTTTCTTCTGGAGGTCATATAGAGACATTAATATTGATTTCTGTCTGTTTCTTCAGCAACTAATAACTCCTCACAGGAGCTATAAATACTTGACTCTCATTGGCCAAAATCCAATGACACTAGTAATTAATTCTGAATGGCAAGAGCGATGCCAGGATCAATCAGATCAAACTTGACATAAATCAATCCTCAGAAAGGATTCAGGGACAGGGTGACCCCTGTGCTTTACATCAGGGTCATGTTCCCCCCTGTTGGGATTCTACGTCTCATAATCACTCACAATCATTGCAGGAAACTTCTTAACCACCAGTTTGTACTTCATTTTATGGTAGTATTAGATTGGAGTTGTCTTACTGTATTCAAAGGTAATATGTTTTTCTTTTAAAACATGTAAATGTAGCAACAGTAAGCCCTGCGTCTATACTGCTCCTTAACTTTACACCATCCTTAAATGTAGACCTACTGTGATGACCTTTGTCAGCTTTAAATCTTGCACACACTTTTGAATAATTTCACATTTGCTGATTTGTTCTCAAACTGCACATAAACACCCTGAATGTTCACTTGGCTCTCACACAGGATATTAATACCCCTTTAACATTTTGTTGGCAATGTGTACGCACAGAGGCAAAATGGTGGGGAAAAGTCTGTGATCCCCCTAAACAGAGGTGTGACTGTGGGAAGAGAAGAGTGGTCTGTATTTACACACAACACACAGAGATGTAACTTCATTAGTGATTTAAAAAGCTCCAGACATGCCAACAGGATACGTTAGAACTAAAAAGAAAAGGAAATGGGTTTTCTATACATCCAAAATGTCCCACACAGTCAGTCAGGTTCATACAGTCAATAGTTTAGAGTGAAACAGCTGTCCTTCTTTTAATAAATACCGTTACTAACAATGAGGATTTGACTTGAGCAACATCCAACTTAACTCAGATTCTTCGCTGGTAACTTTGACTCAACCCTGGCTCTAACACTGAGGACTTAAGACTTCAGACTTGAGTCAATGCTACAATACTGTTTTTTATTACGTTGATTTATGTCCAAGTGTTAGTTTATCTGAGAAGTTAAGTTTTAGCTAATTATTTGATTGGAAAAAGACTTCTGATTGAATCTCTGTTGCCAAATGTGGGATCCTGCAGTGAGCAGTGTTCTGTACCGGACTGGCAGAGTAGACGAGGAACAAAGAGAGAAAATGAATTGAACTCTGACACAGAGCCAGAACTTTCCATGTGTATCTACCTCAAACCAACTCATGAATGTGTTCTGCTTTGAAACATTGTATTAGGAAGTTTAATGCGGGCTTTAGTTACTGAAAATAGTATGACATCAGCAGTGTTTTGCCATTTCACACTAAAAATGTACTAGTTCATAGTTCTTTTTTTAAACTAAGTTCATGGTCCTAGAAAATGAACCATTTCACATAATGTTTTGCTGCACCTTTTTCAGTAGAGCCTCCTATGCTTCAGTCTCCAGCCCTCAATCACTAACTTTTACTAAACTACATGAATTACTGAACTTCACTATTGAATCATAGACAGATAATAAATTGAAAAGACAAGAAAATCCCAATTAAACACAGGTAAAATCTGCAGCTTTGAAAACTTAGAAACACACATATAACTACAATCTGTTGACTGATAGTTGGCTGAAGTTTCAGTCTTTAGGGAAAATACTCTAAAATAAAAAAGCTAAGGGTGAAGAAACACTGAACAAACACGTGAACTGTGCCTCATTCTCAAACAGATACAGTTGAGGTCAAAATTATTAGCCCCCCTTGTGAAATCAGATAAAACCCTTGATTTCTCCATGAAAATGACCATTAAAAACAAGTGTTTATAGTGTATGTGTTTCCAAAATAGCAAAGACAAATGTTCACTATGTTTGACTTGAAGATTTTATTGATGTAATGAATTGAAACAAGAAAAGGTAAAAATGGCATGTCCAAAATTATTAGCCCCCTGGCCCTAAGTAGTCAACAGTGCGCCCGTTCTGAGCCACACCTGACAACAACCTCTTCAAATAGTTCTTTACAAGGTTGGCACATGTCTCTGGAGGGATTTTGGCCCATTCTTCCAATGCAAATTGTTCCAGCTGGTCCAAAATACATGGTTTCTGAGCATGGACATTCACTTTGAGCACCCGCCACAGATTCTTCACAGGATTTAGATCTGGGATCTGTACGGGCCACTCCAGGACCTTGGTTTTGGTGTCCTTCAAGAACTGTTTGACCAATTTTGACATAAGCTTTGGATCATTGTCTTGCTGGAAGACCCAGCGCCAATCAAAGCCTAGACTAAGAGCAGAGTTCTTCACATTATCCCTCAAAATGTCAACATAACTTTCTTTTTTCATGATGCCATGCACCAGAACAAGGCTACCTGTGCCTGAGGCTGCAAACCAGCCCCACAGTAAGATGCTCACTCCACCATGTTTAATTCTGAGGATCGTGTTCTTAGGGTTGAAGGACTCTCCCTTTCTTGGCCAAACATGAACAACATCCATCTGCCCAAAAAGTTCCATCAGACCAAGGATGGACTTCCAAAACTCATCTTTACCTTTCAAATGTTCTCGGGCAAACCTCAGTCTGGCTCTGATGTGCCGCTCTTTGAGTAAAGGGGTTCTTCTGGGACGAGGGTCCTGAAGCCCACTACAATGAAGATCCCTCACAACTGTGCTCCTTCAAACATCAACTCCAGAGGAGGTCAGGTCAGCAACAATCATCTTGGCAGATGTCCGGGGCTTCTTGCTGACATCTTTGACTACTTTCCTCTCCAAAGTTCTTGAAATCTTGCGTTTTCGACCAAGCCTAGGTTTGTTTCCAACAGAGTTTGTCTCCTTGTACTTTGCAATGATGCAACGTACAGCTATTCTAGACACTGTAAAACACCTGGAAATGACAGTTTAGCCTTCCCCCTTATTATGAGCCTCAATTATCTTCTTTCTGAGCTCAAGACTGATTTCCATTGTCTTTGGCATGGTTAGTATGAGTAGTCTCTCTCAATAATGTGTTCAAGAGCCCTGTTTGGAGTCCCTTAAGTAAATCTCAATGCTGTTTGAATGCTCAGGTGTTGTTAGGAAGCCAATTGACCGACAGGTGTTGTTAGGAAACCAGCTGACTGCTCAGGTGTGTATTAAAAGTAAAAAATTCACAGGGGGGCTAATCATTTTGACCACCCCATTTTTCACCATATTTGATATAAAGTTATCCTAAAAAATTATTTTACATTCCAAAATGTACCAAAGCTACTAAAGAACACTGGTGAATGTTTGCTTATATCAAGTTTTATCAATGATTCAAACATTGGGTGGAATTTAAGGAAAATGTTACAGAATTCTGGGGGGCTAATAATTTTGACACCTCTCTAAAACCAGACCAGTTTTTAGTTAGTAGGGATCTGTCCAGATTCCTCATTAAAACATCTGGAGCCATACCGTATGCCTGTCGGGTGCCTTGAATATGACTTAAGCAACAGTAAACACAGCAATCTCAAGACATGTTGTCCATTCTATATGCAGTCAAGTCTTATCAATCATTCCATTGCATGATTTGTTGCACCCCTGTCATATCATGCTTTTCCCTGAATGTGATGTGAAAAGTTCTATAATCTTGCCAAAACATTTGTCTTTATGTAGACAATTTTTGACAGAACAAGCTGCTTGAAAATGAAGATATACTTGAAAGTTATGCTGATGTGTTGGCTCACACTACAGCTCTGCCTAATGACTCTAGCCTGGCAGCAAGAGCAAACAACCCACAGCTCACATCAGCACAATCTGCATTTGTCAGATCTAACAATATAACATTGGATTTTTATTTGTAAGCATTTAAAAAGTCAAATAAGCTTCGACATATTGTGAAAGTATTCTGTGTGAGAGCTGCTGGTCTAAACAGTAGGAAAGGCAGCAGACCTGCTCAGCATCATTACCATGCAGAAACCCAAAAGAGTGATCCCGAGAGAAGAAGAGCATTAGGGTTGATGTCATTAGAACATAGTTATCTGATTACCGTATAAACGAGACCTGCTCCCTTCATGTCTCCTGCCTTGATATGATGATATGGAGTCGGTGAGCTGGATAGGGAAAGGCTCCTTGTCTGCTTGTACTCCTGCAAGTAAATTAGCTTAGACACGAGTCTACCAGAGTGCAAATGAGTTTGCTTGTGCTGATATTTCCTTTTGACGAGCAACACACATGGATAGGGTTAAAGAGTTGCTTAACCACCACACTCAGACATATAAGACATTTACATGCATCTCACCAGTTTGTCTTCAGTGTTACATCAATGACAGCCGTATGCAGATGGGTAAGAACAGCCACAATCAAACATTCAGTGTAGTTGTATTCTCATTGGAGCAACAAACATGGCAGAAGTCAGTCAGTAAAGATCACCCGTTTATGAAGCTAAAAGGATAGCATCAGAGTGTTCAGATATAATATCTCACATTGTCTAAAAGGGTTAGGGGGCAGGTCTGGTTTATACTTCTGCATCAACCCTACGCAGCAGTGGTTGACTCGGACGTGAGCATCACATACTTGTGCGATGTTGCAGTGTCGCGCAGCAATACTCCACCGAAGCACTTGAGGTCAGTGTAGTCTCTCTCTGATAGTCAGGTCTCCTGTTTCCAGCCCTGCTACGTTTTCTGCGTTTTCACAGCGATTCTGACAAATTATGTTAATTCAGAGCTGATACATGTTGCTGTTTATCATACAGCAATGATTACAGAGAAGAATAGAGAGGAGACGTCAGAGGAGATTAAATGTGATTCCAGAAGTGCTGTGAATGCAGGAAATGCTGTCCAGCAGACCGATTACAGAGCTTGTGGTCCCCGTTGTTTCAGTGTGTAGTTATATTTTGGAGAAGATGCGTGTGAGAGCCACGTGCATAGGCCTCTTCAAAGGTACGGGTGCTACTCAGACCTATGGCGTGGGCTATACTTCATCTATTTGACGTAGAAGCATAAATCAGGCTTTACTTCTGCGTTGATGTGTTCGTGTCGCGCAGCAATACTCCACTGAAGCGCTTGAGGACAGTGTGGTCTCTCTAGACGGGTTGCCTTTCTGTTTGCTTTTTCACAGCGATTACAAACATATTATATCAATTTAGAGCTGATACATGTTGCTGTTTAACATACAACAATGATTACAGGGAAGAATAGAGAGGAGACGTCAGAGGAGATTAAATGCGATTCCAGAAGTGCAGGAAACACAATGCTGTCCAGTGGACCAATCACAGGGCTTATGATCTGCGTCGTTTCGATGTGTAGTTACATTTTTGAGGAGGTGCAGGTCAGGATATGCCCCTAGGCTTGATTCGCAAAGAGTTACGCAGACCTACACCGTTGGGTACGACGTTGATTCTATGCAGAAGTATACACCAGGCTTTAGAGGTTAAAGGTCCAACATAACCTTCACCAGAAAAGGGTCATAGACAGATTTGAATTGTGCTCTGACTTGTCTTTGTAATTTACCCTCCATTGTTTGAGGGTCCTCAACAGTAACTCAAATAATTGAGTATTTGAGTTGAAGTTTGAAGCAGCAACTTCCTGCAAACGTATCACCAGAGACTTCAATTTATTTGAAAAAAGGGTTTAAACATTCATATTGAAATTATTCTTAATTTAAATTTTTCAGTACAAGGGGAAAAAAATCAGATAAAGTTTGAATCCCAGCCAACGTCATCACATTGAATTATAAGGCCAAAAGACAGGCTTGTCATGATTAATCAATATGTAAAAGAAAGTCAGAATCTCACAAATCTGCAATATTGTGTTAGCCATGAATTAAGGAGAGCACTTATATACATACACACATACACTGTAAGCAGATCTCATACGTGCAGACTCTTCTTATTTATGAATATTTACTCGAACTGTTCTACTGAGGTCAAACAGCAGGCCAGGAATTACCCACACCTTGTATTGTATTATGCTTCCTCATCCGCCCATCGCTTGGATGGGTCAAGTGGAGTCGGTGAACGAGAGGCCAGGCTTAAATTAATGCATAATCATCTTTGTTCAATGAGTGCTCCTTCAAACGAGCATATGGCAGACTCCCTATTTTTCCCATTCAAACACACACACACACACACACACACACACACACACACACACACACACACACACACACACACACACACACACACAGACGCACGCATGCACACACACTTACAACCATCACTGATGAGAGCTGTTGTGATGGAGACAAAAGATACCAGCAGCTTGTTGCTGAGGAGAGGCGCTAAGCAGACAACACAGCAGGGTGATTTGCCTCATCATCTCTTCCCATGTCACAATCCATCTCTCACTCTCCAATCATGCTAATTACAGGAGTAATGCATAGAGAGGGAAACCATCCAAAAACAGAGGTGCATACATATTTGTGCTGGCAGTGATATGTCCAAAAAAACCAGATGGCTTGTTTGTACAACCGGTGTTTTACACTTGATTTAAATGTAGAAGTACAGCGCCATGGTTAGATACATGGTGTGTCAGTCAACCTGTAAGATTTGATACTCTGACACCAGGATGTGGCGCGCATGTGTGTGTGTGTGTGTGTGTGTGTGTGTGTGTGTGTGTGTGTGCGTGTGTGCGTGTGTGCGTGTGTGCGCTAAGCTTCTTTCAGATTTGAGAGTTGAAACCAAGTACCCTGAATGTTATTAGATTTTTCCTGCAGTCAGACAAACATCTGCAAACACTGTTATTGTAAATATGTGTGTTGACCCAGTCAGGCTCATAAGTGTTACTTCAACCTGCCACTGGTCATTTTTGTAAATCTACTGTACTTTGAATCATTGGCTGAAAAAAGAAGTCACATTGAAAAGCTAAATTAAATCTGTATCTGTGTATTGTTGTAAAATTAATTGTTCCATGGATAGAAGCTCTTTAAAATATGACGGCATAAAGCCGTGTGTGTGTGTTTGTTTGGAGGAAATTGATTGAGCTCTTGAGGGAAGATGTCAGCTGTTTGCCAATAAAAAGATTCTTCCTGTATTACCAGTGCCTGCTGAAATAGAAATGTCACATACCTCTTAGTCACTGTGCTGTTTCTGTATCTGAAAACAATTATAATTTTTTTTACTGAAGCTGCCACATGAAGGAAGCAATGATGGAGACGTGGTGAGCCTCTTTCATCAGTTTATCGACATCCTAACAGCCTTACTTAGACCACAGTGCTGTGACATTTACAACAGACAAAGTGGTTTGACAACACGACAGCTCAGATTCTTTTTCTTGTCTTTTTCACACTGAGAAAAAAAACAGCAGCATTGTTGGTACAAATCTGTCTCCTGACTTTAATTTAAGAATTTTAATTTCCATCATTTAGAGTGTAGAGCCTTTCAATTACCTTTAATTACCACAGTTCTGCCATTTATTTATTTTTACCCCTAAACCGGTCAAACTTTCTTTCAGATGAAAGTCAACATTTTAACCTTGGAGTAAGCATTTCGCTTAAAAGGGATAGTTTGGATTTTTGAGGCGTGGTTGTATGAGGTACTTGTCAATGATAAGTGTATTAGTCACAGGGTATGCCGGTCTGCCCCTTTGATGTGAAACCAGCCAATGAACCAGCACGAGAAGTTAAGGTATGATCCGCTCCAGATGGGGCCGACTCTACCATGCAAATTGGCTCATATTAAGAAAACGTATGTTAGCCACCTTGATTCAGAAAGGTCCTGAAGAACTGTTGTTACCAAGTCCCATTTGTGACAGCAGGAGCTCTCTTGGTTTGTCAGTATGGGCTCACAGTTTACACACCTGGCACACCTAAATGGGAATCTCTCCTGTTCTCTCCTGTTAGCGCAATAGTCTCTCCCCTCTCATCTTCAGTCTGTCAAGTCCTGCTCTCCGTCTCTCTTCTTCTGTTCATGAAGGTGTCCTCTCTCTTGTGTCCACAGATAAGGCATGTTGTCAGACCCGAACAGCTGATCAGTCCGCTGCAGAAGAACACATACGTCTGTGAAATATTGAAAACAAACCTAATGGCAGAGGGAAGTGCTGATAAAAATGCCTAAATACAGTATTTAGCTCAATAACGTGATAGAATTGACCCTGTCTGCCATTATTTGACAGGCGAGCCTCTATGTTGGTCCTTCATCTGATTGTTCAACAGAAGAGCTGCGCTGACTGTGAGCCAGTGTGGGAAATAATAATAATAATAATAATAATAATAATAATAATAATAATAATAATAATAATGATACTTTTTATTTATATAGCGCTTTTAATACACTTACTATTGACAGGTCACCTCATTAAACCCCACTTAAAAAAAGAACTGTCCCTTTAAATACAATTTGCTGGAATATAAAACTTGCATTTGTGTGTGAAAATACATGTATGATCATATGTGACTGAACTCTACACATTTCTGAGACATGTGGTTTAGATGTACTTGATACTTTGTTATTTAACCCAGCTTTATGTGTCAGTCTGAACCCTGTGCTGTGTTGATGTTCAGCTTGTTTTGTAATGCTTCTCATCTTGTAAAGACTTTGAATGAGAAGGCATTTAAACAGCTCTGATTTTCTATTTGATGCTTTTGTGATTATAAGGTGAAAAGTAGCGTACCTTGTGAATCTTTCTGTCACATCTGTAAAATGATGGATGTTCTTGCTGTCACTATTTTTACTCCGTATTCGTCAGTACTTGTCGAGTACTTTTCTGTAAATTGTGTATTTTTATCTGTGCTCTTAAAGGAGTGAAAATGTTCAAATCAAACCTCTTCTATTAAAGAAAAAGAGTAAAGACAATATTGAGTGTTTGGACTGTTTTTCTCCACATCTGACGACAGACTTTAGACTTCAGGATGCAACCATCTGGAACAGGAAGTGACCATCAGCTTCAGAGCTTTTCAGATTGGAACAGAAGAAGATCAAAATAACAGTGTGCTTGGTGCTGAGGCGCACGCCTGCCTGTCTCCTTGAATCCTGACCTGCAGTGGGGTTGCACATGGATCAGACTGAAGGAGAAGTGGCAAGGGCAAGAGGTTCGGTATACGTGTTCCTGTGTGTGTGTGTGTGTGTGTGTGTGTGTGTGTGTGTGTGTGTGTGTGTGTGTGTGTGTGTGTGTGTGTGTGTGTAGGTGTGTGTGTGTGTGTGTGTGTGTGTGTGTCCGCATGCATTTTCCTCTTTTAAACACAAGAAAACAGCAATGGTCTGTGTACCTCCAGGAAGAGACACACACAGCATACAAAACAACAACAGAGCTGACTTGATGTGTAGTAAACACAATCCCCAGATACAAATACTGCCTTATTCTTGAAGTAGTAACTCCAAAGTCAGCAGTTATATGTATAATACCAAAAGCTACATGAGAAACCTGAAGAAGCATATACAAAGTCAGCATTCTCAGGTGACTTGCATGATGAGCTAAAACTTTGCAGCTCTTGTCACTCAGCACTCAGGAGGGGGCATGACTTAACTTTCTGTACAAGCATGAGAACTGTAACAGAGTAACTGTAGCTGCTACATGCTCTGATTTGAGATGGCTACACTTGTGTCTGATTAAACTAAGGGGGAAGGCTGCAAGGATTGTAAGGGAAGGAGCTGACTGTAGGAAGTTGTTCTGGGAAGCCGCGTGAGGTGCTAGGTCTGCAGACAGCCAAGCAAAGCTAAGTCAAGTTTGTGCACTCATTCACAGTGGATGGATGCCATTCACATGCTGGTTAGGGCTGTCGGCGGGGAAGATAGTGAGCTGGGCTGCAAAGCGGGGTTCCGACTTTAGGTGGGGCGAGGGGGGAGCGAGGGCGCCGAGAATAAGAAAGAGGATAGATACCTCTGTTGAAAAACTCTTGGTACTCCATCTGGACACTAAACATGGAGCAGGAACCACAGAACCAGAGTGAGGTTTCTTATTTTACAGATTATTTTAGAACAGATTTAAAAAAGTAGATCCTGATAAGTTGATCTGACATAAGATGATGCAAATACCAGCTGCTGGCTTTGGTTTCATATTCATCGTACAGAATAAAGGTGGTATTGGTTTCCCATCTGCTCTAACTGTTAGCAAGAAAGTCAATGTTCTCCTGCTTAAAATCTCAAACAAACAACGTAAGCTCCAACAGGAAGTGGAGCTTTTTATTGACTGGTGCAAAAACAACAACCTGGTACTGAATGTCGACAAATCCAAGGATCTGGTCATAGACTTGAGGAGGAAACGGCCCATGCATACCACAATCTTTTTCAATTGAACTGCTGTACAGGCTGGGCAAAGCACTAAGTTCCTGGGGGTTCATGTGGCTGACAACCTGTCATGGTCCCTGCACACCTCCTCTCTGGGGAAAAAAGGCCCACCAGTGGCAAAATTCCTAGCAGTGGTTTAAGAGGGCCCACCTCAATGCACCCATCCTCACCACCTCCTACAGGGGTACCATAGAGAGTGTCAGGTTCAGCAAAAACCTCCACCCCACCGCTATCAGGCTGCTTCACAAAACAACTAACTGCTGACTGTGCCACGACCAGCTGCTAGGAAAATGTGCAATATTATTATTTATTCATGACTGGGCAGACATTTTTAGTATTAAGTATTTATTTAAATACTCTTTTTATATCTTATTAATGTTTTTATTTATCTATTCACTTACTTATTATCTGTTTTTGTTGTAAATGAGCCACGCTCCTAATTTCAGTCTGCCTGCATCTCTGGTGTTTTATTAGTTATTTGATTCTGCTGGGCTCATTCGATTTCTAGTCAGGAGCAGAAACCTTCATTTATAAGAAACACAGGGTGGAATGATGTTTTTGTTGGCCCAGGCCTGCTGTTTCTCTGTGCCGTGCTGCTCTTTTTTTCTATTTGCTAAACTTACCAGCTGTTGGCTTCAGCTAGAATATAGATTGCCATAAGACGGTAAACGGCTCTGCTGAGACCAAGCAGCTCAATAGATCAATGACAGATGTTTCATCATGGACTGAAATGATGGGCGGCCACATAGTACAGAAGCACCATCATCTCCATTATGATTGTATGATTATTAATAGAAGGTTAGATCAACTAGATCCGCTGTCAGCCTGCTCTGCACTACATCTGGTTCCAGAGGTTTTTATACCAGCTGAGCTTGGACCAGCCCAACCCACTTCTGAATCTAACATGTGATGAAAGAAACACTTAATGATAGTGATGCGCTCATAATGCTTCATTAATACCCAGTTAATCAGCCATGCATTCATGATTATTACATCACCAATCAATAAAACTGTATATGATTAACAAAGTGGGTAATATATCAGTTGTCTTTAACTAAATCTGCATTCATTGATTGATTCCCTATCAATATATCATGTGAATTAATGTGTTAATTACCACATCATGCTGAACCCATTCCTTCGACTGGGATTCCCATTACTCCATATTGAGCTTTCAAAGACGCCTCACTAAGTAAAGACACCACATTATTATTCATTTGTGAATCATTTATTGATTCATTTAAACAGATGATATTTTTAATTCCACTTTGAGCCTACTCTAAATAGCAACCACATTAAAGTAAGTACAAGCAGTAGTTCACAGTACAAATGAGTCAGAGGGCTGCATACCATCCTTAATTTATGGCTCAAAAATGACTTCAATCAATGATGACGTTTATTAGTTTGAAAAAAGCTGGGTTTTTTCTTTTTTTCTTCAAGCGCTGTTTTGAAGCCAATCATCAGCGGGTGCCATATTGGAAATTCTGAACTCCACGTAACTTCTGTCGAGCTAGTGTGAGGCTAAGAGGTGTGCCTTTAGCCTTTTTGCTAACAGCTACAGGGTGACCATCAGTCAACCAAGTCTGCCATGTCCTTATTTGGGCCAAACTCTTAAGTTTAATACCTCCAAAAAAATTACTTATAAAAATCCCCCCAGGCATCCAGCGGAGAAAGCTCATTTCAGCTGCTTGTATTCTCGATCTTATTCTTTCGGTCACTACCCACAGCTCGTGACCATGGGTGAGTGTTGGAACCATGGACTGTATAAAATATGGACGTAGTATCCGTGACGTCACTCATCTGTTTCTGAAGCGCTGTTTTGAGGCCAATTGTCGTTGGCAGCCACACTGCTGCTGTCGAGCGATTGTGACGTAAAGAGGAGGAGTTGAATTGAATTTTTGAATTGGTGTGTTTGTTGTTTCCTGTAGTTTCGGAGCCAGCCTCAAGCGGATCCTTGACAAACTGCAGTTTTTAGCACTTCTGCATTGGCCTCAAATTTTTAGAGGATGCAGCTTGGTTGGAACGTATATTGACCGGTAAATTGAGAGCTATGCCTTCTGGCTCAGCTCTCTCTTCACTGCAAAAGACCGGTACAGAGTCTGCATCACTGCCGACACCACCCCAATCCGTCTGCCAATCTCTCACTCCATTTTCCCCTCAATCGTGAACAAGACCCCTAGATACTTCAACTCGTCCACTTGGGGCGAAGACTCTCTTCTGACCCGGAGTGGGCAAGCCACCCTTTTACAGCTGAGGACCATGGCCTCAGACTTGGATGTGCTGATCCTCATCCCTGCTGCTTCACATTCGGCTGCAAACTGTCCAAGTGCAAGCTGGAGGTCACTGCTTGATGAAGTCAATAGGACCACATCATCTGCAAAAAGCAGAGATGGGATCCTAAGGTCACTGAACTGCATATCCTCCACCACTACCTCTTTTGGACCAACGCGAGCCGGGTTGTCTTTCCCGGCTGGTGCTTGCGCTGGTTTGGAGCTGGATGAACTTGCGAACCAGCGCAGCACCTGTCTGTTATTCCGCCCGCTCGAGCCCGAGGAAGAGGCACGTCACGGCCGACCAATGCTTTGAATGGAATTGGAATCCATTAGTCTCTTTTATTTGTTTTGTTGCAGGACAATGGCGGAAACACGCTTGGTTTGTATTTTTGATCACGGCAACCCCGCCACCCGCCCCTTGCCCCTAAAAAAAGCAGTTCGCAGTTGTAGACCAGCAAAGAGTTGGAGCCACTCTGGAACCGTTTTTCCCGGCCGGGAGCCGGCTCACTCACAGTTGAAACACGAAAAACTGTTTGTCAATTGAACACCGGCTCCGAACCGGCCCTGAAACTGCCTCGGTCAAAAAGGGGTACACTTGGTTGGAAAAAGAAATGAGATATTCATACCTGATCTTTTTTTGGATGGGTGTGTGTGTGTGTTTTCCATTGTTTCTACAGCCAGCCTTAAGTGGACACTCAATGAACTGCTGTTTTTAGCACCAATGCATGGGCTTCATGCTTTTGCTGCTTGGATAGGTCCCATAAAATCACAATCCATGGCTCATGCTGAGGCGACCAACTCAGCAATATAATGCTGAAATTTTGTCAGCAAGGTCAACAACCTCCAGGTGCCTCTTGTCATGTTTTCTGACCTTTTTCTCATTGAATTTGAAAACTCAAAGGACTCAGTGTGTGATTGGTTTAGACAAAGGTTCATAGCAAAATAGAAAAACAGAGATAGCCATGAGGCAAAAGATAAAACCTTTAGTGCACTGATGATTTAGACTGTAGCTGTGGACTCGACTGCACGTGGTCTCTGGAATTTTTTCTTTCCTATTCATAAAATATATTTCCATTAAGATAAACATACTGAAACATTATGGAGGAAGTCAGTTAGTCTGATGCTAAGCATACTAACACAATGACCATCTTTTTCATTCACTTACTTTGTAAATTACAGTGTTTGATGCAGAAAGGAGCAGTCATTGCTTTGGACAGTGATTTAGGCAGCAATTTGATTTCTGTGCCGGGCTTTCAGCCAACGCTGTGCAACAGCTGCAGTGAGGGATGATCACAATATATAGAATACAAAAGAGGAGCAGGAAAAAAGATGATTGCAGGATAATGACACGATATCCAAACTAGAAATGACAACACAACAGTATATATAATCTAAAAAGACGTAAGCTAAAGATGGAAGTGGGTGGGTTGGATCTTTCTTTATCATTACAAGATGAAGGAAAGAGGAGGGAGGGAAATGTATGGTAAGAGGGTAGATGAGAGAAAAATATTGCAGAGAGCCGAGAGAAAAGGACCATAAAGGGGAAAGAAGCACTAAGGGATTATAGCTGCAGATATCACGGTGCATTGCATGTCACCGTCTGCTTCACTATAGATACAGAGCTGTTACACGCGGATGTAGTTTTGCAGCTCAGTGCAATTTGCTTTTGTTTTATACCTGGTTCTAGACATTAGCTGTCTGCACATCCTCTCTCTGCTGCAAGTCCACTCCAAGGCTTTTTGGTGTTAAATTCTGTCCACATACGGATGAAAAACCTGGAGGGTCAAGGGCCCGCTCTCTTTCTAGCAGGCTGTGAAGCTCAGAGTTGAAAGATAAGTTGGTTTCTTTCCTGGAGACACCCGGTAAGAGCAGCAAGTCTGATAAAACATACCAATCTCAACTCTGGAACCACTCCAGGCCGTCTCCACACATCTTAAAGAGTCTACATTATGTGCTGGGATGGAGCCCCACTTTGCCACACACCAATTTATCTACTGAGTGGGAGAATTCACTGAGAATGGATTGCAGCCGCTAATAGTTCCAAGATTTGCGCATCATTTGTTGCTCCATCTCAAGGTCTTACTCACAAAGCATACTGCACTAAAACGTCCACAAAGCTCTGCAGCTTGTTCTTGTTTTGATTGTGACTCAGATGAGCTGTGGCTCTGTGCTGCGCAGAGCTGTGTTGTGTGCTCTCATTCTATCCACATATATGATGAGCTGAATGAAGAGGGGAAGTCTTTACCATTTTATTTAGAATTCATGACGGATGTGACACATTTAACCTATATACCCAGCAAACTTCCTGGAGCAAGCCAGCAAAAAGAAACTCATTCAGATAATAGAACACTCCATCGTGCGTAATGGCAGGGATAGTGTGTGAAGTGGTGATTAAAAAACTATTGAGTGTGATATATGTGTCCCCCGGCACCGGGTTACAATAAAAAAGAACAGACAGTTATTGAAACATGCAATTAAACTGAGAATCAAGCAGGCGTACAGCAGTATCTTGCTAATACATATAAACAACTATCGCCATGAGCAAGTCAAGGGTAATTATGTCAGTGTCCTCCAAACCTTTCATTTATGCTGTCCACATGAACCCACCTCGGAAGGTGTTTTTTTTTTTCAAACCTCAGATTTCGGTGACATAAAACTTAAAGCTGGGGTTGGTAGTCAGATTTAGATACCTTACCTATCTTTATGTCCCGATGGTAATCAATACATAATGTGTTCCTAAAAAGGAGCAAAAAAAAGCTGCTATCTACAGCCGGAGTAACACCAATTCAACACCAACCAATCCCTGCCATCAGGAGCCAATTTAGGAAGCCAATCAAATCCCGTTCTGCCCACCTCCTGAGCGTACATTTCCCCGGCGTGCACTACCCGTCCCCTGCCTCTACTTCCCCTGACTCTACTGACTGCCCCTCTCGCTCGTCCTTGGGCCTGTCCCCTCTGACCCGATGAGGTGCTTTGGTCAGGACTGTAGTCCGGATCAGAGTCTAAAAAGCTCTCACCACGGGGGCTCTGACAAGCAGAAGAATGAATGACATTTAGTAAGTCCTACAGAAAATGTAGATGTATTATATGTCATATAGCTTTCCTCCTGATATCTTGTCACCAGTACAACTGGATAATGTTAGCATGACAGTTTTGAGTAAAATAGCCATGTTTGTTTGCGTTTCTAACTTTCACCATGAGAATGTTTTGGTGTTTTCTTACCGCTGAGTGAGACATGAGTTGACGTAGTGCAAAACACAAGCGATGTGCTGAGGACCGGTTTTCAATCAGTCACCATCATATGGTCGCTAATCAGCGGTGCGCGTGCATGTGAGCGGGGGCGTCGTTTTGGAGGAGCTCCGAGGGGAGGGGGGGAGGGGTTAGATGGAATCCTGAGGAAATGCTACAATTCAAATTCATGCTAGTTTTCCTTGACTACCAACCCTAGCTTTAAAACACAGAGACGATATAGGTCGCCCTCATGACCTATAGTAACTGTGCTGATTTCCCTCCGTTGTTGTAAGCAAAGAATTGCAAACTGCCTTCTCTGCTGCCCTTTCAGTGGAAAACACATTGAAAAGTGCCTTCTGGATGCCCTTACAGTGTATACATTGTTAAAAAGTGTCCTCTGGATTCCTGTCCATTGGATTGAATGCACAAAAGTGCCTTTAGGAGTCCCCTCCAGTGAATTAAATAAAAAATAAAATAAAAAAAGCCCTGTATATGGCTTTTTCCGTAAATAATGTGAAAAAGTGCCCTCTGGATGCCCTTCAAATAAGCTTAATGTGAAAAGGGGCATCCTAGTCACTGCTTTAGTGAGAACATGCAGATAAGTGCCCCCTGGATGCTTTTGTAGTTAATTACATTTTGTTAATTATTTGATTTAATCAATAATACAGAAATATAGCTATAATTTTGTGCAGGAATTAAGTGTTAGATGCTCAAAACGTTTTGGAGGAGGACCACCAAAACATGATTTTCAGCTTTCTTCCTCAGGTCTGTCTGGGCACAGCTCTTACTTCTCTGAGCATGGTAGGCATTGTTCCTTGTATCAGCGTGTTAAAATGAATGATGAGTGATTGTGTGTGCTTCACTCTCCAGTTGAGTGTGTGTGCGTGATTGGAGTGTATGTGTTTGAGAGCCCAGGCATGTGGTGGAGAGACGAGGTGAGTCTTACATCCTGGGAGGCATCCCTCTAGAGACAAACAGAAGGACTATTATTTCACCATCATCACCATCGCCGCTTCCCAAATCAAGAGCATCATAATCACCAACCAAGTGAACACTCACCACTCTCCATACTCAAATACACAAATGTGCACACACACTTACACTCACTGGTCCAAGCCTCAAGGGTTACAACGATATACTTTCAGATATGTTTATTGTAATATTTCACGTTATAATGGCAATTTCATATGATATCAGCTGTATCCAAACATGACAGAGGGTCCTTCCATTGTTGAAAACAGATCTGTCTTGTTTTGACAGATTGCACCTATAACTGGGGGAATATCATCAGCCTCACTTTGATTTTTCTTTAAATTTGCTGTGCCCACATTTAACAGAAATGTTGATATATTCATGATTTGCTAATGTTAAATCTATCGGATTTAGTGAAACCTGACGTGACTAATCCTTGGCTGTGTGAAAGTGTGAGCTTGGCAACTATTCAGCAAATAACTCAGTGTTGCAGATGAGCCAGCAAGCCTCCACCGGCCACTATATCACACCTTACATCAGTAAAATCAGTTATTCTAATATCCTGATGAGTTTTTTGGACACATAAAACATCTAGTCCATTAGGTAATTGATCCATACACTTCTTTAACTCCAGTCCATTTTTCATTAAGTGTCTTGCCTTTCAAAGAACCAGGAAATGTCTTTTGCTATCCTATACATGATATACCTCCAATGTCAGATGATTCATGTTCTGATGGCATGCAGATGCTTTTATTATTTTCTGTATTCAGTTTTTGATTTTGAAAACAAAAAATCAATATGAACTCGGCCTACTCACCACTGTTTGAACGAGCCTTAAGCTCCGCGGACTTGTCCGCGGTGCGCTGTATGTCCATTTTCTTTGCTCTGTCAAGTTCACTGAGTCTCTCCTCTCCCACCGTGCTCCTCAAGGGGTTTTTAATTAGTTTTAACTTTGAGAACTACTTCCCAATTAAGTAGCTAGAGCAAGACTGGCAGACTTTTGAACTAATTAAATGTTCTTCATCTTCTTTTTATTTCATTGGCAGATCTTCTGTGTTTTCTCACAGCATTCACCTTTTCGCAGGCCTCCCAAAAACGCTGAGATGTCTCTGCTGGAGTTCACCGATGTGTTTATTTGCGCCCTCCACAAAAACCTCCAACTTCATGGCTTCAAACTTCATTTCAGTTTACAGCCACTCTGCTTTCCAAAACTCTCCATGGGGACAGCCGATTTAGCACGCGCAAAATCCTCATTTAAGGGCGGTCCGTTCCACTTTTGCACTTGTTATCATTTGCGCACGCAGTCATAGTAGATCACCCACAACACGCCCAGAAATAACACGTGCAATGTTTTAGTTTGCACACGCAATATAGCGCCCGTTATTTGAGATCTTAGTAGATCAGGCCCAATGTGTCTAAAACACCTGCCCGAAAAGCCCAAAAGTTCTTTGTAAATGTTGTCAATGTTAGATAAGCTGAAATAACAGATATCTGCTCCCTTCTGCTTGTGCCTTTGGTTTCATCAAACATTAAAGCAAAGTGCTCTCCAAGCTTCCCTTCATCACTTACTCAGCCTCTCATCATGCTTGCCTTAATGATAATCAGTTCAGTTTGAATGTCATGGTGCACATGTTTAGCATTTCTCTGACACAGTGCCATCAGACTTACAAAGCAGATATAACAGTTTAAGAAAATTGCCTTGATGCCTTGTCTTCTCTGTTTAATCTTTATGTACTGTAAAGAGCGGAGACTAAACTACTGCACTCACGTACTGTCTGTTGTCTTCTACAATCTTTGAATCCCCATCATTGAGCTGTTAAAATCTTTGTTTGATTGCTCCTTCAGTTCAAGCCATGCCTTCACAGCTGATTTATGGGAAACACTTGAATTGTGTTTGACCAGCTTCTCGACTCTTTTTTTCCTATTTTTTTTCCAGTCAGCCTTTCTTAGGAGGCACTCGGCCGTAGTGGCCGACACGGTAATGAGCACTACACATTTGTGCCTAGATGTGTCTGCTTCACTCTGCAATACTCCACCATAACACTTTTGGCTGTCTCTATGATAGTTGGGTTGCCTGTTTCTGGTCCCACTACATTTTTATTACCGCTATTCAGAGGGAATCATGTTACGTTGGAGCTGATACATGTTGCTGTTTATCACATAGAAATTATTACAAGGAAAAAAAAGAGGAGAAGGTGTCGGAGGAGCTGAAATGTATGGCTGATCTACCCCAAGTGATTGCATCATCGTCCAAACAATTTGTAAAGCACTCAATAAGCCTCCGTGAACACAAATTCAGACTCATTCAGTCCCTCCTGGTTGTTGTTCTGAACATGTCTCTGTGTTTGTGGAGATCCAGGCTGGCAGAGACATTTTCACCTGCTGCTCATCTTCTGTTTTTGCTGCATACCTTGGCATGCAGTCACCATCTGTTGATCGGCTATAATGAGACGACTTTTCATTCAGAACTAGACAAAATATCAAGGTAACACTTTACAATAAGGGTCCCTTAATTAGCGTTAGTTAATGCATTATTAAGCATTAATTAACAGTTTAATAATAGTTTAATAATCGTTATAATGTATTACCTAACATTAACTAACACATTAGTTAGTGCATTAATAAGCAGTTAATTAATGTCCACTGCTCAGAGTTAATAAATACATTATTAAGCATTAATAAAAGTTACAAAACTTAATTAGTTAACCATTAGTGAATGCTTTCTGGACCCTTATTGTAAAGTGTAACACATGCATCACTTAAGTAACACATTATAAATGCTAAACTGCCTCATAAGCATTACTTAACCATAATTAAGCATTAGTGAATGCTTTTTGGACCCTTATTGTAAAGTGTAACACATGTATCCCTTAGGTAACACATACGTTGAAGCAAAATGAGTTGAAATGTAGTTGAAGCAACACATGTAAAGAATTTAACACATTTTATTTAGAATAAAACAGATAATCACAGATAACATCTCAACTGGCACAGAGAGGTACGGTGGCCCTGAGAGCTCACAGCACTGCAACTTAAGAAAACACATGCAAAAAGACAAAACACAAGCAAATTAAGAAAACACCTTCATCAATTTGAAAACACATACGCAGCATTTAGAAAACGCGATGCACAGACAACAGCACTACACATTAAAAAAAGCGCTGCAAATAGACAGCAACACAACAGAAGTGTTTCCAGAGGACACTTAAAAGTGATGCACACGCTTATGCTTATGCTTATGAGACAGTTTAGCATTTATAATGTGTTACTTAAGTGATGCATGTGTTACACTTTACAAGGGTCCAGAAAGCATTCACTAATGGTTAACTAATTAAGTTTTGTAACTTTTATTAATGCTTAATAATGTATTAATTAACTCTGAGCAGTGGACATTAATTAACTGCTTATTAATGCACTAACTAATGTGTTAGTTAATGTTAGGTAATACATTATGACGATTATTAAACTATTATTAAACTGTTAATTAATGCTTAATAATGCATTAACTAACGCTAATTAAGGGACCCTTATTGTAAAGTGTTACCAATATCAATGTGCAAGGGATGCACCTCCCTCTATTAAAGGTATTTTTCTAAGCTAGTGACCTTTTTAAGCAAAGCACATGAATCTTTAGCAGATAAGCAACGTATATATTATATCTTAAAGAGCTCATAGTGCACTATTATCCCTCTAGAACACACTCCCAGCATGCAGGCCTGCTCACCTAAAGTCTCTAAAAGTAGTGTGGGAGGTTGAGCCTTCAGTTATCAGGCACCTCTCCTTTGGAATCTTCTACCAGTCAGGGTCTGGGAGGCAGACACCCTCTCTGCTTTTAAGAGTAGGCTTCAAACTTTCCTTTTTGATAAAACTTATAGTTAGAGCTGGCTCAGGCTTGGACCAGCTCTTAGTTATGCTGCTAAAGACTTAGACTGCCGGGGGAACTGACATCCTGGGATTCTATCTTTCCCTCTCTCTTCTCTGTCTGCCTGTCTCTCATTCTAAGTCCTCCTGTTCCATTAAAGTCACTAACCATAGACCTTTCTGGAGTCCCTGAGCTCTACAAGCTGTCCTGTAGGTTCCTCTGAGTCGTTGCGGTAGACAAGCTGCTGCTGTGGACGTGCCAGACTCCAGCTGCTACAACTACAACTATCTGTCTCACCACTATCATCTCTCTCTCTGTTCATCTCCCTCTATCCCTCTCTCCAACACGGTCTCAGCAGATGTGTGTCTAACATGAGTCTGGTCCTGCTAGAGGTTTCTGCCTGTTAAAGGAAGTTTGTCCTTGCCGCTGTAACTTGCTAAATGCTGCAAAGTGCTCTGCTCATGGTGGATTAAGATGAGATCCGACTGAGTCATGTCTGTAAGTTGGGACTGGATCTTATCCTGTCTTGATGTTGGGTCTTTGTTAATAATAGAACATAGAGTACGGTCTAGACCCGATCTGTTTGGAAAGAGTCTTCAGATAACATTTGTTGGGATTTGGCGCAATATAAATAAAGATTGATTGAAATGTTGTTATGATATTTGTTCATTTGTGGTTTATAACCATTTATCAAACCTCAGGTACTGATTTGTTTGAGCACATACATTTCATCTAACAGAAACCACCTTCAGGTTTTTCCAATGAGTGAACTAAACATGGCCAAACCCAAGAAATACACAGAGATGAATTTAATGAAAATACTTAAATAAGTTCAACTGATTTAAAATTACAGAAAATTAGAAGTGATTTCCAAAATGTCAATGCTAATTGTGCACTAATTAAATGTAATCCATGTGGACAAACCATACGCTACATAATCGATCACCAGACTAACAAAACACACAGAGAGACTGAAAGAGATAAATGAGAGTGTGAGATGAACAGACTGCTCTAAATCAACACCCTGCCTTCTCTGCAAACACAACTATGAAACAGACTCAAGAAAAGCAACCCATCAGCAGGTGTTTAATTGCCATTTATCAGGACAAAATGTGATACTGAACCAAGGAAATAGGACTCAAATGCAAAACTCCAGACACATGCAGGAAGTCAAAGTCAGTTTAATTGAGCAGAGGTTGGTACACAAGTGGTCAAAAACAAGGGCAAAGGTATCCAAATCAAGAGGCGAAAGGCAAAGTTCCAAAAACACAAACAGGTAAACTGAAAAAACACACAAAGGCAAACACAAGGCAAAATACTGGAAACAAAGGACAAGATGAACTGGCACAGAAGGGAGGAAACACTTTGCCTAAATAAACCGGGGCAATGGTTAACAAGACACAGGTGAGGAACATTAGGGTAATCAGGGGAGCTGGTAATACAGGGAACAGGAAGTCATCTAACCTGAGATGAGAGACAAGGGTGAGTTTTAAAAAAAAATAGGACACACAGGACAAGAAACATGAGGGTATGAAATAAAACAACTTAACTAATCAGAGGATGTGACAGGAATCAACTCTTTTCTATTTCTAAGGCATTGAGTGTTTTTTCTCGATGGTGCCTAATATTCATATTTTCAAACATGCAGGTAAATTTTGGATTTCCCTCATTATATTAAACTTAGTGAGAAATAGAGTTTAATATGTGAAGTCGAGGAGGTGTCACCAGTTCTGTAAACATCATACAGCATTATGATTTTGTTTTAATTTGTGGCCTTTGCAGCTGCAACTGTTTCTTTATTACACTCCCACTTTCAATTTTTATATCCCATTAAGCAACCACCTGCAAACACAGCTCAAGGGTCCTTTTACTCCCTATGCCATCGTTTGTGAATTAAAGCACCTCAGAAAAGTGATGTCCATTAAATTACCTAACAGTAATTCAATCATTGCAGTTTGTTAATATTCTGCTCACTGCCTGTGACTTTCTTTTGTATAACTAATAAAACTTCATACAAGAACCTTGCTTTGTCATTTAAAGGGGAGTTTTCATGCCTTTACATATTTTCAGACAAATGTGTTGTGATACGAAGGGCCATAGTATCCGTGATATCATCCATCCATGCCTGAAGACCTGCTTTGAAGCTAATCGTTGGCGGAAGCCATATTGGAAAGGCTGAACTCAACCTAACTTGTGTTGAGCTAGTGTGATGTAAAGAGGCGGGGCTTGAGCCTCCTAGCCAACAGCTACAGTGTTCTCGCCTGTCAGTCAAGTCAGTCAAGTCCTTAAATGGGCAAACCTCGTAATCTTAATAACTTGTGTGCCTATAGAAAAATTAAACTAAACACATTTTTTGTACCAGGCTGTAAACATGTTTATTTCTGCTGCTGAGATCAGCTATTTTGTATCTGGTGTGTATTTGGTTTCTGGTACTTCGGGAGCCAGCCTCAAGTGGACACTCGATGAACTGCAGTTTTAAACACTTCCACGTCGGCTTCATTTCTTGCATCTGGAGGTTGCTGCTTGCTACATACACATGTCCTCCCTTTCTAATATGATCTTCTCTCCCATAGGTATACATATTCTTGAAGTGTATGAATGTGGGAGTGAAAATGTACATGTTTACATACATAATGTAAAAACATTATGAATGTTTGGTCCTGAATTAATCACAAAGGTAAAAATGTCAGCACACTTAATGTCCTTTCACAACTTTTAAACCGGGCCAAGCACTGTACAGAAAAAGCAACAGATCCATTTCAAGATAGCGTCGTTTCAGAATTTAAAAAAAAACAGTGCTGATAAAGAAAAAGATTGCAAAGGCTGTAATTCAGAAACTCAGAAAAAAAGTGAAATGTTAATGAAGGTTAAAGAAAACAATAACGCTGTACCACAAAGAAAACAACCAAACGCGATGTTAGAAATAGGATGGTCAACTCCTAATCAAGCTGCTGTTGAAAAAGTAATGCAACAAGTAGATTATCCAATCTAAAAAATAAAGTATTAATAATAAAGAAGCTACGATCTAATATTTTGTATTTTGGGACAGGAGAATAAACACAGCTCAGCGTATTGAATTGTTTGGAGTCATTTTTCTAAATACAGACTGAATAGAGATCGAATATTTATTCTTTTTCAATAAAACATGTAATGGACACTCATCACCTGTCTCACAAACATTTACAACAAAGAGTGAACCCCCCTGTGTGAGCGTCTTTTTGCAGGATTACCATCCGAATTTGAACATGAAGAGATGATGTGGAAACGCTCGTCTTGCTCGGCTGGGTGGGAGCATTGTTGAATTGTTGTGGACATATTGAAAAGATGTGATGTATCATGGATTGATGGGCAAAAGACACTTTGCCAACCTCATTTCCTGGCAATGGTGACCAACAGCTGCACTCTCATGATGAAATTCATGCAAATGTACCTCTGACCAGTATAGGGGTACACAAGTGAGGGAGCAGAGCATATGTGTGTTGGGGGATGGGGACAATAAAAAGCCAGGTAAGAACTAAGGGGGGGGGGGGGGGGGGGGGGGCTTAGACTGCCAGGAGAACTGACACACTGGGGCCCTGTCTTTCCCCTCTTTGTTCTCTGTCTGCCTGTCACTTATTTCAAGTCTTCCTGTCCCATTAAAGTCACTAACCAAAGGCCTTTCTGGAGTCCCTGAGCTCCCTTGTCTCATAGGTTCCTCTGGATCTCCGCCATAGACGTGCCAGACTCCAGCTGCTACAGCTACTACTATCCGTCTCACCACTATCATCTCTCTCTCTTCATCTCCCTCTATCCCTCTCTTCTCAAAGACAGGGCAAATACTCACTGAGAGGAGAAATCGGATCAGCCCATCCAAGCTGAGGCATCTGAATTTTCTCAATGCAAACCTAAACTGAGGACATTAATAATGTTTGCCACAGTTTGGTTCTGGTTCTGTTTGCTTGAGTTTGGTTCTGGTTCTGTTTGCTTGAGTTGGTTCTGGTTCTGTTTGCTTGAGTTTGGTTCTTGTTTCAGTTTACTTGAGTTGGTTCTGGTTCTGTTTGCTTGAGTTTGGTTCTGGTTCTGTTTTCTTGACTTGGTTCTGGTGCTGTTTAATTGAGTTTAGTCCTGGTTCTGGTTCTGTTTGCTTTAGTTTGGTTCTGCTTCTGCTTGCCTGAGTTTGGTTCTGGTTCGGTTCTGGTCTGGTTCTGGTTCGGCTCTGGTTCGGTTTGCTTGAGTTTGGTTCTGGTTCTGTTTGCTTAAGTTTAGTTCTGGTTCTAACCCTAACCCTAACCCTAACCTTAATCATAACCCTAACCCTAACCCTAATCATAACCATAGACTGTTTAAAATATGAACGTAGTATCCGTGACGCACCCATCTGTTTCTGAAAAGCTGTTTTGAGACCAATAGTCGGCAGCAGCCATATTGCTTCTGTCGAGTCAGCGTGACGTAAAGAGGTGGAGTTTGAGCCTCCTAGCCAACAGCCGCAGTGTTCCCACAGGCAGCTGTGCCTCTCATTGGAAGACTAGTAATCTTAATATCTTTGAAATTGCTGCGTAAGACAAAAATTCACCCCCCCTCACAGTGAGAGCACATCAAGAAATGAGCTATTCAGACTCCACTCATCTTTTGTACCAGGCTTTAAACATGCTTATTTCTGCTGTAAAGATCGTCTTTGTCCCATTCATGTGTATGTGACTTCCAGTACTTCCGGAGCCAGCCTCAAGCGGGTCCTCAATGAACTGCAGCTAATCCTAGGGTTAGGGTAAGAATGGTTTTGTAACAGAATAAATTCACAAAATTGGTCAATTATAAGGCTTCTCATATAAACACCGTACGTAAAAGGGTTTTCAACATAAACCATTATTTTTTTCAAAGTTAAGGTAAAATATACGGCTACAAAAGATCCTAAATTAAGAGCTGTTCGGAAGTCGAAAGAGCCGGCTCTTCTTTGGGAGCCGAGTCAGAAGAGCTGGCTCTCTGTACAGAGCAGAACTTCCCATCACTAAAGAACATGCTTACTACCATTTGGACTCTTAGTTGCCCTTGGAACTAAGAGTGCAAATGTTATCTTTACCATAATGATAAACAGATAACACTTCAATTTGAATCAAGTAAATACCACTTGTATACTTTAAAACAGAGGGTCATTTCATTCCTTGTGGACTCAACATGACAGCATTTATACTTTTCAAGTAATTGATCTTAAACGCTTTCAGAAAATTAACAGTAACAAGACTCACATATCCCTTTGAGCCACCAAATGGTATCATAACAATGGTATATGCTGTTTTGTAATGACACAGTAAAATTTTATAATTTATTAGAAATGTATTCAAATTATTTCACAGACCCCCACACTATGGTTCGCGGACCCCCAGGGGTCCCAGGACCTCACTTTGAGAACAACTGGTCTAGACCACTCTATGTCAAATTATGAACAGAGACCCAACTTCAAGACAGGGTAAGACTCAGTCTGACCCCACCTTAATCCATCATGAGCATTGCACATCGCAGTATTTAGCTAGTTACAGTGGCGAGGAAAAACTTCCTTTTAACAGGCTGAAACCTCGAGCAGAACCAGACTCATGTTAGACAGCCATCATGCCTCAACCGAGTTGGGTCTGGAAAGACAGATAGAGGGAAGTAAGAAAGAGAGGTGATAGTGATGAGACGAGTAGTAGAAGCTGTTGCCGCTGGAGTCCAGTACAGCCGTATCAGCTGGAGTCTGGAACGTCCACAGCAGGAGGACGTCTACGGCAGCTCAGAGGGACCTACGAGACAATGGAGCTCAGGGACTCCAGAAAGGTCTATGGTTAGTAACTTTAATGGGACAGGAAGAGTTAAAGTAAGTGATGGGGGTTTGGGGGGAAGGGGGTGAGATAGGATCCCAGTGTGTCAGTGCGCCAGTTCCCCCGGCAGTCCCATAGCAGCATAATAAAAGCTGGTCCAAGCCTGAGCCAGCTCTAACTATAAGCTTCATCAAAAAGGAAAGTTTTAAGCCTACTCTTAAAAGTGGAGAGGGTGTCTGCCTCCCGGACCCTGACGGGTAGATTATTCCAAAGGAGAGGGGCCTGATAACTGGAGGTTGTACCTCCTATACTTCTTTTAGAGATTTTAGGTACAACTACCAAGCCTGCATGTTGGGAGCGTAGAGTTCTAGAGGGGTAATAGGGCACTATGAGCTCTTTAAGATATGAGGGTGCCTGATTTTTAAGGGCTTTGTAGGTTAAAAGAAGAATTTTAAATTCTATTCTAGATTTTATGGGGAGCCAGGGAAGAGAAGCTAACACTGGAGAGATGTGCTCTCTCTTCCTAGTTCTAGTCAATACTCGAGATGCAGCGTTTTGAACTAGCTGAAGAGTCTTTAGAGACTTATTGGGGCAGCCTGATAAGAGGGAGTTACAGTAATCTAACCTGGAGGTAACAAATGCATGGACTGGTTTTTCTGCGTCGCTCTGAGACAGGATGTGTCTGATTTTAGAAATATTGCAGAAGTGAAAATAGGCTGACCTTGAGATTTGCTGAATTTGGGAGTTGAAGGATAAATCTTGATCAAATAGGACTCCTAGATTCCCAGCAGAGGTACTGGATGCCAGACTAAAGCCGTCTAAGGTAGTTATACTATTAGAAAAGGTCTCTCTGAGGTGTTATGGGCCAATAACAATCGCTTCAGTTTATTCTGAGTTTAGCAGTAAGACATTTCTGGTCATCCAGGTCTTTATGTCTTTGAGACAAGCCTCTTATTTAGATAACTGATTGGTTTCTTCTGGCTTCACTGATAAATATAGCTGAGTGTCATCAGCATAACAATGAAAATTTAATGAGTTTTTCCCTGATGATGCTACATAGAGGAAGCATATATAAGATAAAAAGAATTGGTCCTAGCACTGATCCTCATGGAACTCTCTGACTAAGATCTAATAAAACAAGTACAGAGAGAAGACCACTGTCTGAGGCCATTAATAGATCATTGGTTACTTTTAGCAGTGCAGTCTCTGTGCTATGGTGGGCTCTAAACCCCGACTCATTAGCTCCCCCTCTTCCAGCTGCATGCTCCAGGACTGTCATTGGTTAATCAGAAGTGGCAAGCCCTTATTGTCAGCCTATCACTTTTGTGCTGTCTTTTTAAATGATAACTGATTGAAATAAGCTTTTAGACTAGAGAGATGAAGAAGGTGGCTGGGGTGGTGGAGATAAGCTCAACCAGTGGAAGTGTGGAGTGTGTGCAGCATTGGTGTAGCAAGGATCAATGAGAGGGAAGGCGTGCTTAAATGGACCGCCCTGCTGTCACAACGGGCTGTGATTGGTTGTGGGTAAAGTAATAATGTGACTGCAAATCAAAGAAGTACATTTCACATCACTCAATGAATTCTGTTCTCATGGGCATGGAGTGAGTGGCTACTAAATTAAAGCAATAAGAGCCTGGATGACCAAACACTTAATGATGTCACATCATTTTCAATCTGGTGCAATTTTGATATGCAGCAATATCAACAGAATGATGTACTTAATATTAGCAGGGCTGTAATTTTGTCGTGAGCATATGAGGCCATACTGGAGATAAGCAGAGCTTGCGGACGATCAATACACAGCATAAAAGAGGGCATCCTTCCCTGGACACAGGATGATTGCTGATGGGTTCAGAGATTGCACGTTGTGTAATTAAGATTTTTTTTCAGAGAAAGAAAATACAAGCTAAAGATAAAATCAATGGATGTAATGAGGGGAGGTCCAGTGTGTCTGAGCAGAGGACTACAAGATTAATTGACTGACACAAAGAGATATAACATGAATTTGACTGACACATTAAGAAACAAAACATGCCAATTAATTACATAAAATGGGAAGTTAAAGAGCAAGAAATTATTTTTGTTGCTGAAAAAAGTATTATGCAAAAAGTAGCATTTGCTTTTAACTCCATTAAAGGTGACATATCACGCTTTTTTCATCAATATATATTGGTCTAAAAGGGCCCCAAAACATGCCTTTAAAGTTTATGCTCAAAAAAACACTTTGAAATCAGATTTTGGCATGCCTGAAGAACCCTCTTCTTCAGTCCTCCTCAGAACGGTCTGTTTTCTCTCTGACCACGCCCCCTCAGGAAGTGGATGTGCCCTCGGCTCTCCAGCACGTTGATCTAATGTTTACATGTTGGCTGAATATACACGGCTGCTCACAGATCGCGTTACTTCAACCCTCTGAATCTGATCCAGAATCTGATCCTGACAGAGAGGCGCCTGCAGCAGGACCTTTCTGAAGGATTGGTCACAGATTTAGTGTTTCTTGTTGTTTTATTTGTCAGTATGTCGACGTGTGTCTTGGTACACAGCGACGAACTTGTAGCTATGTGGCTATGCTAATTAGCACTAGCACTTCTCCATGAAAAATAAAAATCATCCACTAGATCTTCAAATCTGCAGACGTGGGGAGTAAAACCGACCTTTGTGTTTATTAAGACAGCCTACAACTAGCATGCCTCCTTCCTAAGCTCCTTGTTAGCGCACATGTGCGCAGGGAATGAAAAACAGAGGAAGGGTTCAGTATTATTTTATACAGTCTATGGGCTGAACAAGCTCCAAGCTCTGACTCTGTTACAGACCGGATGGTGTTGTGACGTAACAAAAACACGGAAGTCTGAAACGGCTCGTTTCTTACACATTTACAGAAAGGTGGAGAAATCAGAACAGGGGCAGAATGGATTTTTTTCATTCTCGGGGGGTTTGTAGACATGCCAGGGACACATATTTCAGGTAGAGAACCATTAAAAAGTCGATTTTGCATGATATGTCACCTTTAAATATTTCTTACACCTAGGTTGTGACTTGTTTGAGCCGTCCCCGAATCCTAGAGTTTGTCTTTAACAAATTAGTTTAAAAAACATATGGATATACTAGTTGGAGGGAAATCATCAACTTTAAAATGGGTCACTGAGTTCGACCTGCTGGACAGTCCCATTGTTTCAACTTGAGTGAAATAAGTGCATTAGATAACAACTACATCTACCTCAGGAGCATCCAGGACAGGAAAGAATATATAGTATAATTAGTATAGTAAATAAACTCAGCATGCAAACTGTACTCCAACTTCCAATATATATGGCCCTATATTGCTCTGAGTGAATAAATAAAAATGATTGTGTTTTCAGTCGCTTCCCAGAAAGACAGTTGCTGCAAGGATCTGAGAGCCTACAAATCTAGCAAGAGCTGCACAAGTCACCAACAAAATATTTGTGTATGCAACCCAATGTCATCCCAATGAAAAGTTTGAGAATGCTGGCTTTATGTCCAAGGAGCTGAAGTACAACTGAGTATTAGGGACACATTAAGAGAGGCCACATTAATTCAGATTTTAAGAATAAAGTTATAAGAAAATATAGCCTTTTTTACTTGAATAAAGTCACAGTAAAGTCATATTATAAAAGAATACAGTCACAATATTACGGGAATAAAATTGTAATAAAGTTGTATTCTTAATAGGAAAACTGAGCAGCCAGCTGCCTGCACCAAATTGATGAACTGTCTATATTCAAGATTCAAGATTCAAAGGTTTTTATTGTCAATTTTCACTGTATATACGAGACATACAGGAAAAACGAGATGCTGTTTCTCTCTTCCAGCTTTTAAATATCTAAAATTTAAATATAAAATACAATAAAATATAATAAAATACAATAAAATACAGTTCTATAAAACATCCTATGTACACAGTGCAGGTAGTGCAGTGACAGTTTAAAAATGGACAATGAAAATAGATAGCAGTGGTGGCACAATTTTATAAGTATCAGGACTCTCAAAGATTGTGCAAAAGCATATAAAATAACAACTTTAGTGTCATAATATAATTACTTTATTCTTGTAACATAGCTTTGTTCTCGTAATCTTCATTTTTTTTACTTTAATGTCGTTCTTATAATCTGTTGTACTGAAGCCATCTGTGAGCAGAGGAATCTTTTTAGTCAATGCTCTGGATTAGCAACTTGAATTTAAATGAAGCAGCATCCACTTGTGGTCAACATCACCCGACCCACATGTCAAGTAACATTAAACTGCTTGAGTTCATCGTTCAGTAACAAAACTGCAAAACTTTCCCTACAAGCTTTCTGCACCACAAGACAGGTCATTAAACTCAGCCTACAACAGTTCTGCAAAGCAAAGCCACCACTTTGCTCTTTTATTCCCCATCAGTGCTAAAGAAGGAAAGCACCATGCTGTGACGCACACCACATAACCAGCACCTGCTGGGACATTATGACGGGGTTTACTCTCCGTGGCTCTGAATGCAGGAACCATTAAAACTCCAAGAGGCAGCCAGTTACTGTAGTACAAAGAGCAGTGGACAGACCTCAACACACGCAGATATGCCCCCCACCCCCCCACCACCACCACCACCACCACCACCACCCACAGAGAAGTCACAAAACCTGTACTAGTCATTAACAGTCAGCATGCTGAAGTTAATTGTCACAGCTCTGCAGGTTTCTCCCTAATGAGAGGAGGCTCTGCGGGCCCACATGGAGCATCAGGTCAGCTGACCAGATGGAGGGTTCGGGTTAGCAAGGTGGAGGTTTATACTGCAGCTACTTTTAACATTTTGCATGTTATCATGAGGGAGCTGACAGATACAGCCATGCGTTTGAATATGGCGGTGCTACAGCAAGTATTGTTGTAGAACTGGAGTCCAGGACTTAAGTCTGACTCAATCCTAACAGGAATTTAGTGTTTATGTCAGTAATTTTCATACAAGGCCTTTATCTATTCAGTTTTTTTAAGGGCTGGCTCATGTGTTCTCAACAGTTCCTGTGAGGAGCTTTGATGAGGTGCAACGAAATTCAGGAATGAGTCAGAGAGAGCAACATGTTTGATGATTAAAGAACCTTCAAGGAGAAGAGGGGGACAACCTTTGACAAACATCTATCCAGGATGCACCCAGTAGTAATTGAGATGCTGAAGTTAGCCTACTTGGACTGTTGATTACGTCACTGATAGCATGCTAACTGTAATGTTAGTAACTAAAGTGACTCAATCACTGGGTCCAATTCTTGTTAACAGAGGACAGGCTGCAGGCATTGTTGAGTTTATTAGACACCTGCAGTGATCCTACAGCAACAGGATCAATGACAGTGTCTCCTCATTAAGAGAGGCGCGGTGCACACGACACATGACACATATATATCTTTAAATTATTAATGAACAGCGCTGTGTGTCATGTGTAAACGTGCACTGTGCCTTATATATGAACAAATATGGAGAGGGACAGAGAGAGAGAGAGAGAGAGAGAGAGAGAGAGAGAGGAAGTCAGACTTACTCAGACTTACTCAGAAACATTTCTTTGGTTTCTTACTAAAGCATTTTTATGCAGGTGGAGTGAGAGGAGTAATCATGTATCACACCAGGGAGTTTTCCAGAGCGGGTCCATTGGAGCAGTGAGGTAGTCAGAGCACCTTGGTTGCAATTTCAGCAGCAGCTGATGAGGAGAGGAGAGCTCCTGTGGCTTACTCTCATCCTGCCAAGTCTTTTGGCAGGTCTCAGTCTCTTGTCTCTCTACAACAAATCTTGACTTGATGCCTTGCAGCAGGTGCAGGAAGCAGCCCTTTCTCCACAGTCTGTAAAATGACACCATATTTCAATGATATAATTTACATATGAGACCTCTTCTGTTAAATCTGCGATGCTCCATAAGTCGTTGCTTGATCTGATGCTTTTTTCCGTGTTTGATGCAGGTTGGTTTTACTTTACTGTTGAATAAAAGTTCATTATTAAAGTACAAGGCTTCTTCACATTTTCATTAAGTAGGCTCTATTTCTTTCAAAGGTATAGGTCCCCAAACACCATATTTATCATCCTCAACATATAGAAATTTTCTTTTCTTTCTTCTTCTTTATTTATTTAACCAGGTAAGAGACTCATTGAGATTGAAAACCTCTTTTTCAAGAGTGACCTGGCCAAGACGGCAGCACAAAATAGGTTACAACACACAAGCACACAAAACAACACAAATAGAATACAGTCACAGTTTCACATGGTTACATGATTACACAGTGCAATCACAGGATCCAATGGAGCTTGTTTCTCTGTCTTTTATGAGTGACTTGAATTCCCCCAGAGTTACAAGATATGTCAGTTTCAAGTCCTTCTGCACATCATTCCAGGTAAACGGGGCTGAAAATTTAAAAGCCTTTTTGCCCAGTTCAGTTCTGACTCTCGGGACCTGCAACTGTATGATGTCCTGAGAGCGCAGGCCATATCGGCTGAGGTTTCTACACGTGTACACACAAATAAGTAGGGAGAAGTCCGAGAATACATTTATAAATAAAGATCAGCCAGTGAGAGAGTCTACGACCGGACAAAGACGGACAGTGTGCGGTAGCGTATAAGGAACAGTGATGTACATTAAATATAAATTAAGTCAGTGTGGTTAAACACTGATCATGAAAATATGTGACTTTTTCTCTTCAAAGCTCTTTAAATTGAACAACAGTTAAATACATAAACTTTTGTTCCATTACCTGTGAAGATTTTAAAAGAAAGATATACTGTCTGTGATATTTATTATGCTACTATTGTTCACTTAATACCCAGATGATTATGATTAGTTAAAGCCACATAGCAACGGTGACTAATTATCAACAACAAAACACTTGGGGGATGACCTGCTCACACACGTTATATCATATCAATTAGTGTAGTGTTTTGTGACATTTTAAGCATTGCTACAACATTAGTTTCGATCAAGCAGCAACCTCCGGTCTAAAAATATGAGTCCAATGCGGAAGTGCTAAAAACTGCAGTTCATTGAGGATCCGCTTGAGGCTGGCTCCGGAAGTACCGTAAACCACATACACACCAATTCAAAAAAGCATTAATAAACATGTTTACAGCCTGGTACAAAAGACAAGTGTAGTCTGGATAGCTCATTTCTCGATTGGCACACACTGTACGGGTGAATTATTTTCTAATGCAGCAATTTCAAAGATATTGAGATTACAAGTCTTCCAATGAGAGGCACAGCTGACTTGATTGACAGGTGGGAACACTGTAGCTGTTGGCTAGGAGGCTCAAAGCCCGCCTCTTTACCTCACAATCGCTCGACAGCAGCAACATGGCTGCCGCTGACGAATGGCCTCAAAACAGCACTTCAGAAACAGATGGGTGACGTCACGTATACTACGTCCATATTTTATACAGTCTATGGTTTTGATTAGCACTCTAAATTAGTCACCATTTTGGTGAAAGCTTTATTTTCCACTTCAGACTGGTCCTGAGAAATGGAAGATAATTAGAGTTAGCAGGCACAGATGTGACAGCAGCCTGAGGAGCTCCTGAGTCCTGACTCTCTCTGGAAGGGAAAGTGGTGCAAGATCCTGTCCTGCAATTCAGACTTCAGCTACAGAGTTTGGAAGTGCATCTAGAAATTCACATATGCTACAAAGAAACGTAAATCATAAACGGTCTGCAGCTAGACCCCTCTCAGACTTTCTGTCTCCTGCAGATCTCCAAAACAGGTTTGAAAATAGAATAATAATCTTCTTTCCGCTTAATGTTGTAGCTCATTGGAGCAATCTCTCTGCTACTCCAAGATAGCACGCTGCCATCGATGCACCTGACTCCACCTCATTAAAGGACCAACATTCCTGAGGATGATGGTACATTTTCCACCATGGATGCTGAGCAGAGAAAAAAGGCAGCTTGTTTTGTTTGTAACAAGCAATAACTGTTGCCCTACACTGTGCAGCACTGAGCACAGGTGTGAGATAGGGAGTATTTGGGAGTAGTGACTTCCTGGGGTCTTATCTTCACTGAAAGACTCAGCCAGGCAAGGGTCCACCAGTCAACCGAGAAATAGAGTAGAACATAACTTAAAAAAAAACAACTACACACTATACAAGAAATTTTCACTCACATTTGTTTCTGTAATGGATTTAAAATCGACTTATTCAAATGTGGAAAACTTCTCTGTGGATTTTAATCAAAGGGCAGCACAAAGCAGAATATTTGAGAGATCAGATAACACATTTAAGCTTACACGGGGAGAATGTGCTCCAACTCATGCAGCCATCCACACTGAAAATAAAGAACCTGCTGGTGTTTGCTGTGTGTGTGCTGAGACTGCCTCTAAGTGCTGAATGCAATCACACCTGTAATGGGATGACTTTGGTATAGCATGGCACCCTTTGCCTACAGGTACACACACACACACGGCAAAAAAAAACCACACACGTGTCAGGGTGTTTTTCTGTTGAAATTCAGAGTTGTCCAAATCAACACACTAACACATTATTAACCATCAGACCTTGAGGCATTACATTTCCTTTCATGCAAATGAATTAAATTACTCTCCCACTTCATATGCAAACAGAGATGGAGCTTCATTAAGCTTAAATAACCCTGAAAATTCAGAAAATTATGATAACCAGCTGTGAGACAGACTCACAGCAGAGAGAGGGAGAACTGTGCTCATTATTGCAGACCGCTGTGATGGCACGATGTCAAACTTTGTTGATCATCAAGCCGGATGTTCTTCTATAATTTCTATCACTTTAGGCTGATTTCCAAGCTTCCTTTTCGGTCTGAGTCAATCATACCTTGATTTTAATGGCACTTCTTAGAAATTCGGGTCTGGTTTTAAATCAGGTCACAGCACTGAAACAACTCTTTTAAGAGTTTTCAATGATCTCCTTTTAACTGCTGACTCTGAGAACACTGTTGTGCTGTTGCTTTTAGACCTGACTGCTGCATTCGATACAGTTAATGGCATAATATCAAAACTGCACAAACCATTGACAGTTTTACATCTTTAAAACACACCTCTATGCGTTGACTTTTAATACCTGTTGAGCGAGACGCCATGACATTTTATTTTAGCTTTTATTTATTGTGGCTATTTTGTTGTGTTGTCTGCGGAAACCCTAAAAGCACATGATTAAATACATTTTATTTTCTCCTTTCTTTCAAGATAACAAGTTAATTTTGTCATTACCTCGAGAAAACAAAGCTTGTTAACTTAAGATCTCGTCTTCTTTTTCTCGTGATAATGAGAAAATGTATCTCTCTTTAACGAAGCTTGTTTTTTGAGTTTTTGATCTTCAACCTGTAAGATAAATGTCTCGTTACAAAATGTCTTTTAATTTTTTTTACTGAGGCAAAATATTCTGAACAATGTTTGTGAAAAAAAAAATAATAATAATTAAAGAAACTGATATCAGGCCTTTCCTATTTCCTGAAGTTACTTGGTGACCATACCCAGAGGAAAATTTTACTGCTCAAGGCTTTCTCTTCTAAGTCTCCAGAGACAAATTTGAGATTCTCACTTCAGCCTCATTCAAGTTTCAAATTGTTCTCATTCATTTCTTGTTAGTTTCTCCTAAAATTCACTAGGAGAAATAGTTGAGACCATGACATGAGTCTTATTTGAGACTTAAATGAGAGATCTCATTAATGGCTAATTTTCTTCTCTTTTTCTAAAAATATATTTTTTGCCTTTATTTGACAGGACAGCTGAAGAGAGACAGGAAATGTGGGGAGTAGTGAGCGGGGGAAGACATGCAGGAAATGGTCAACTGGCTGGGAATCGAACCGGCAAACCCTGCAACGAGGACTGTGGCCTCTGTATGTGGGGCGCTTAGACCGCTAGGCCACTGGCACCCAAAAGAATTCACCCCTTTAATTGTAATAATCTGGCTAAATCTGGTCAGCCCATATTTTAAATACAGGTATCAAATCTCCATCTTTTGCAATTTCTCTCAAATCCACTAAATCTTTGTGAAGTTGTTTTGTTCCAAACAGACTTGTAAAGGAATGACCATATGGTGAAGTCAAAGAAGAGATCATTTGACATCTAAATAGCTGATCTTGCAAGTGGTTCAAATGTTTTAATGAGAATTGTAAGTTTGTGGACAATTACATTGAAATCTTAATTTTGCAAGGCACTATAAATGTTCATGAAAAGATGAGCTCAGGCTCTTTCTTTTCTCCATCTGAGCTCAACTTGAGACTCAAAAACTGAGTCTGACAAAAACAAATGGATGAGGTTAGATTGAGACAATTGAGAGAGCTCCCTGATTTCTCCACCTGAGCTCAAAAGGAGTCACAACACTTGAGAAATACCTGAGAATCATTTCAGATTTTGACCAGATCTCATTTTGAACTGAAAGGGAGACTAAGCTGAGACTTTTTGCAACTTTTGTCTGGAGGCAAGAATAAGAAACAGGAGACATAAGCTATAGTCTCATTTTGCTTTCAAACAGATTTCATTGTTGTCTAGGAGACATAAATGAAACACTTTTGAGATCTCCTCTCTAAATGTATTTTCCTATTGGTATAAATGTGCCCCTTTTATATTTACCACGGAAGCCCTAAAAGGACATGATTAAATACATCTTATTTTCTCAGTTTTCTCGTCTTATTTTTCTTGTTATCTTGAGTAAACAGAGAAAACAAAGTATATTTAATCTTGTCCTTTAAGGGCTTCCACAGTTATCTGTTTTTTCATATCTATTCTTTTCAACTAACATTTCATTTTATTGATATTTTGTTGTGCTATAAAATAAACTTTGACTCTGGCTTTCTACAGCCAACTGGACTATCAGTGAAGTATAAGAAATGTGCTGCACACTCTCTCCTCCTTTTACTGTTAAAGATCAGATCAAAGATAAGTGTCATTAACACAAGGATGAAAATCTGACGGTAATATTGAACATTGATCTCCTCTCCGCCCTGCATAATCTCAAACTGATAAACTGGTTGTAGGACACATCTCTTGAACGAGTCATTCCCAGCATGTGGACGTGTAATTTGTGCATCACAATAAGGCTGACTTCCAAACTGTCAGTGATCAATCAATGCTGGGCGGAAACGTAGGCCCCTTCTGTGAATGACTCATATGGGTAAGCCATTCATTGTCATTGTAATTGTTTCTCTCTTGAGGAAATTCAAAGTAAAAAACATTGTTAAAGAATTTTGTATCATTAAATGCAATCACCAACCTAAAATCCTATCTCATCTGAGAGGCAGAGAGCAGCCACAGGGCTTCAGCACTCACCGTTTCCTTTTATATTCCCCTGTGATAAAATATGTTTACAATGTTGAGTGCATGATAAGCAAGCGCCGTTCCTGATTGCCATCTTTGCCTCGCAGATTGGTCTTTCTATTTCCTTTAATCACAGGGACACTGCCATACTGTTTCTTTCTTTCTTCACAGACCAGAAAATATCGCTGGAACAACCATGATGGGGAAGAATATTCTCAAACATGTTGTCTCACTTGTAAGTCATCTTTTAATTAAAAGGACTACTCTGCAGGGATGCCATTTTCCCCCGGGGGACAAATCATTTAGCGGAGGCTGAATAGTCGACAGGTACCTAAGGAGCTTCCTGTGGTGAGGGGCCGCATACATACCATGCTGCTATTTCTCTCTCACTCTCCTCTCCTCCCTCTTTCTCTTCCTGCAAGATCATGTCCAAGACAGTTGCTCTTTATCCCCCTCCTTCCCCATATGATGTGAAAATGTAGGTGATTCATTACTTGTGTATCCCACGCATTTATGGATGGGGGAAGGCTTTATTTATTCATCTCACCTTGTTGCCTGGGAACAAAATTGTCCTTGCGCTGGCTGCACTGAGGGAACACTGTCACCAGAGCTCCATACGTATTTGTATTCATTCAACTTACCTTTTTTTTTATTTTAGGCTTCGATATTGCCATGTTTACAGTGATCATGAATAGGACTTCTCCCTGGATACTAACAAAGCACAGACACGTCTTCAGCAGAGACACAGTGATTGTGTTTACAGTGATGCCTCACACCTTTTGCACAACGAGTTTCAGCTCCTTCACCATGGACGATGGTTTTCAGTCCCAAGGTGCAGGACAAAGCGGTACACAGCACGCTTCGTTCCTGCTGCTATTACTGAGCTGAACAAGCCAGAGCATTTCCCTTCTCATCTAAACTCAAACTCCAATTTTAAGACTTAAATCCAGATTTTCTTATTTATTCATGTGATTTTATAGTTTTTATTGTTTGATTGTTTTCTGATAGGCCTTTCAAATGGAACCTTTAGCACTTTATCATTTTATCATGTCTATTGATTTCATCATTTTTATTGTTACATTAGCTTTAGGATATTTTAGTATGTTTAGCACATTAAAGGGATATTTCAGTTTTTTTGAAGTGGGGTTGTATGAGTTACAGTACACTATTGCTCCTGCTAGCCACAGTGAGTGTCAGTGAGCTCTTCCCCTTTAATGAGAAAATTCCCATAGGATCGGCCGGTAAGCTAGGCTACAATTCTCCGCCAACGAGGCCTCCTATTTCGCATAATTTCGCCAAAGTTAAGAAAATATGGTCCAGGCACTCATCAGTAGAAAAAATTGGAGCTCTTCAGTTTGCTGTCAGAAACCCCCTTTGTTTTGGCACTATTTTTGGACCCACCTCGCAGACTGGTGTTCTTCCGCTGCATGAGCACGGATACACGCTGATCATCTGTTTGGATCAACAAGCACGTAGCAGGATCAAGTAGCCGTATCTGTCTTTAGAGTGAATTAAAATCACTTTTCTGCAAATTTTAACGATGGGACGTATCTGTCTTTATCCCGGCTGTTCAAACAAGCAAACCTCCTGTAAGGCAGGGAACTCTGGATTATGAGTGGCACCACCAGGCAACGTGGGATCTCTCCTGCTCACTTGTTAGCACAGAACTTTCTCCCCTCTCTTCTTCTGTACGCTGGATCTGCATCTGGAGTTTTTCCTCTGTAAACTCTGGTTCATAGAGGGATCCTCTTGTGTCCACAGTAAACGGCAAGTCATCGCCGCTGTCAGAATCACTCATTTCTGCAGTTTGTAGTTTTTGTTCCTGAAAGTGTCTGCTAAAAATGCTACATGCTTGTTGATCCAAACAGCTGATCGGCGTGTATCCGTGCTCATGCAGCGGAAGAACACCGGTCTGTGAGGTGTGTCTGAAAATAGTGCCAAAAGAAAGGGGGTTTCTGACAGCAAACTGAATAGCTCCATTTTTTTCTACTGGTTCATTTGCACCGTGATGAGTTCCTGGACCATATTTTCTTAACTTTAGCCAAATTATGCGAAATAGGTGTCCCCGTCTGCAGAGAAAATAGCCTAGCGTACCGGCCGGTCCTCTGGGAATTCTCTCATCAAAGGGGAAGAGCTCACCGGCACGCATTGTGGCTAACAGGAGCAATAGTGTACTGTAACTCATACAACCCCACTTCAAATAAACTGAAATATCCCTTTAAGTAGTTTGTTCTGTCTTGTAATTCTGTAATGACCCAACATCTTACTAGCTGCAAAACAAGTTTACCTAGGGGTACAAATAAAGTAACCTGAACGTGTAACATGCAACGTGTATTTTGGGTTTTTTTTTTAAATCCAAATTGCATCATTAAAAATAAACAAACTGCATCCCTGTCTAGCGCAAATACTGGTGGTGCTTCCAGCTTCTCTGTGCATTAAGTGATTCTTTAAAGCAGATTTCAAATCAGACCTCAGATAAGCTCAAGTATGTTTTGCTAATGACAACTTTACCTCCAGATCAAGTATTTGAATCAATATTTAGGCTGACACCAGCTGCTTTCCTGTCATGCACCATCAGTATTCATGGCATGGCTCAGGGGCTATGGAGGTGTAGATGATGCCTCGGTATACAGCAAAGGATGTTTTAAAGCATGGCAAATTCTGCTCTGTGTTTTCTAGCTTAAGGCTTTAAATACATTTGAAAAGACATTGGACATCTGAGTGTTAGCTCACACCTGTCCCTTATATGTTAACATGCATGTGTCATGTGTGCATCTATTGGCCTCTGTGAGTTTGGATATTTGAGTGTGTGTATCACACAGAGAGGCAGAGAGGGATACATATAGCCTCAAGGAAATGAATGCTCTCCATCACTCCAGGTCAACAAACCTCTCACAGCTTTTTACAATCCCAGAGATGTTTCCGATGAAAGGGTGACTAAATGTGACACATGGACACAATGATTGAAAACTGTATAGTGGGTGGCGTTGGTACATTGAACATGTGATGCAGTGCACATGTAGACACAGGATCCCAGAGTCCGTATCACAGGGTTTATTTCACATATGCTCTCAGTCTTCTTACATGGGTATATGGATGGATGTGGATGATTTAATTCAAACAAAACTCATCTTCAATACAGATATAACTCAGCTTCCATCATCAATCCATCCAGTTCCAATCTTTAAACAGCTCAGACTCAGGTTTAGCGAAGTATCTGGTATAAATCAAACAAACAATTCATCAGTACTTAAACATCTGTATAATCCATCCCCGGTATGTTTCAACAGATCTTTAGGTTTATAAAGTCCACTTTGACTCACATCAGTGGTTTCTTTGTTTGCCTGCAGCATACTGTGTGGGGGGGAAAGAGTGAGACTGAGGCCTACAGGGTGGAGTTTTATAGGTTTGGTGGGTGTGGTGACTTTAATCAAGGGTTTGTGCAAACTTATAAATACCTTGGGGCAGTGAGTGACATGAAATTGAACTTTGAGGCCAACCGTGCAGCAGTGTGTAGACAGTCTCACCAGCGTCAGCGACCTGTATTTTAAACAATGCCTCAAACCATTTTCACGAGTTCCAGCTTCTTCACTCTGGATGCTAGTTTTTAGTCTCGAGGTGCAGGACAAAGTGGTATGAAAACAGCTTTGTTCCTTCTGCAATCACTGAACTGAACAAGCCATAGCGTTTCCTCATTCAGACTCAAAACTCTAATTTTTACGACTTAAGTCCCTTCTTATTTATTGTATTCATGTGATTTCTATCATTGTTATCGGTTGGTGCAGACGTGGGTTCTCTCTGGGTACTCCTCCCACAGTCCAAAAACATGCTCATCAGGTTAATTGGTCACTCCAAATTGCCCGTAGGTGTGAGTGTGTGCGTGAATGGTTGTCTGTCTTTCCATGTTTGCCCTGTGATAGGTTGGCGACCTGTCCAGGGCGTACCCTGCCTTCCGCCCAAAGTCAGCTGGGATTGGCTCCACCCCCCCTGATGGATGTTTTCTGATATGCCTTTTAAATGGAACCTTGAGCACTTTTATCAATTTAAGCATCTTTATTGATTTCATCATTTTTATTGTTATATTAGTTTCAGGATATTTTAGTATGATTAGCACTTAAAAGTAGTTTGCTTTCACCCCTATGTGTTCTTTCAGTTTTGTAACTCTGTAATGATCGATTATCTTACTGGCTGCAAAACAAATTTACCTACGGGTACAAATAAAGTTACCTGAACCTGATCTGGGCAGGAGTGACAGGCAGCCATGTTTGATGCAGTGGGCAGTTTTGGGATTTAACAGTGGTGGTCATATAATTACTGTAGCATCTCTCTCTCACAAACAGCCCACAGCTTCTCTGGGGAATCAGCAACCTTTTGTTAAAGGATAATACACTACAAAACTAGAAACAACCTTAGTAGGGATGCACTTCAAATATATTGTCTGACATCATCTCTGTATTTCATTTGTTAAAGACATCTTGTGGGGATTTCTGGTGAAGATATGCAACAGTCACAATCTGAAACTGATGCATGTCTTAATGTTTTTCTTTTGGCTGTTGGGGGGGGGGCAGCAACAGGTTGTTAATAGAGCACTGACATAATCAACTTGTAAGCTATTATGGACCAAGCAGTAAGGCACGAGACACAGGAGTAATTTTTAAACAATGGTGGGTTTTCTTATTTTTACCCTAATCAAGTAAACCAAATTTACAAACCAACATTATTAGAACTAGGTCTATAAAAGAAGTCAAGTTAACACAACTCAAAAATATAAGGTGTGAACTAAACAAACAGAGCTTCCTCAATGAGACAAAAAGGACTATAGTGGTTTGGCCAAATCAAGTTTAACACAAGGGGTAAATAAATAGACACTAAGTTAAACTACATTCAAATTACTACTACCTAACTCCACAAAAAATCCTCATGAAATCAGACTAACAGTGACTAATGTAACAAATATATTTATATAATCTTACAATGTAAAAATATGTGCGCCTCATTTAAACAATGTAAGATAAAAGCAAGAAAAGTAAGATACTAAATCAAACTTAATGTGTTAACTGTGTGATTGACTTCAAATTAAAACAGGTGTTGAAACTAGTGCTTGAAAAGCTGAGGTGAGAGTGCGGCTGGGGCGATATTACAGTAACCTTGTGTACCTCGCATTAGCAAACATTATCATTATTCATTTGGTTTTCCTGTTTCTGGCAGACTTGTGAATGATCTGCCCTGTTTTGGTTTCGACCAACTTCTGAGGAATATGTTGCCCTTCAGCTGCCAATCCGACACTGTTTAACAAGCGAGCCTGTAATTTGTGTATTTGTGCTGTCTGGTGCTGAGCAGCTTCAAATGTCCTAAACCTCCCTCGTCGTGCATGTACCGTCAAATTGAATACTGCCCGTTGTGGTTTGAATGTTGACTTTGATTCGATTTCTTTTTTGGACTCTTTGGGGGGGATAAACAAAATCCTTCATTAAACTGAAAGGATCTCAAACATACTGTACTCAGCAAGATGGGAATTACTCCTCTGTAAGACAGCCCCAGATGAACCACCTGTTTATCATGCAGAGGAGAGCACAATCAGTTTTTGTAAGTGGCTTTATTTATTTCCAAATGAAAGCACAATCATAGTGGAAGCCCATAAAAATGCTCAAACCCTGAACTGAAAGAGCAATGAGTCATTGTGTGAAACTGGAGCAAGTCCACGCCTGTTTCAACCAGTGGATAAACAAACACAAGGATTATAGTTAAAATTACTTCAAGAAATGTTGTGTCCTTCAGACAATGGAAGATTAGAATTATAGGCAGGAAGAGAGAGAGCAGAGAAGGATTGAGTCTCTGAATTATCCTCATCATGGCCCATCAACGACCAGGCAAGGAATATCAATCAGATGGCTGATTAAAAACAAGCCGAGGTCTCTGCTCCAGAGATGGATGCTTTTCATTTGTTAGGCACTGCTGCATGTTTACATTAATGTATGTGTGTGAGTGTGTCTGTTTGTGTGTTTTTTTGTGTGTTTATGTGGTTACATAAAGCTTTAATATAGTGCATGCACATGTTACTCACAGTGAGTCATTTTAGTTTTAATGCCACAATCATTAATCACATAGAAGTGCTTTTCCTTGGAGGTGGAAGAAATTTAAAGCAAGGATTCACTCCCACAAATACACACACACCAGTCTTAGTGGAGTCTTGAGTTCTTTGTGTTCAAGTCTGAGTTTAGTCCTCACTGTTAATGTTATTTGTTACAAGGAGGGCGTCTGTTTTACTCTAAACTATTGTCTGAATCTGAACTGACTGTGTGGGACCTTTTGGATATGTAGAAAACACATTTATTTAATTAACATTAGATTCTAACAAACCCCTGCCCGGTGTGTCTGGAGGTTTAAATTACCAATGAAGTTACAGTGCTGTGTGTTGTAAATAAATGCACAGCATAACTTAATGGGGGGTGCAATCATTGGTTCTGCTGCAGTGGGATTACTGCAGGTGTTCAATTAACTAAAAAATACCTCCACTCCATTAATCAGAACTTTGAGTCACTTTAGTGGCAAACATTACCATTACCTTGCCAACACATTAACGTTTGCATCTCTTTTACATTTCTGATTGCATCCTGAACAGATGCCTGTTAAAGTCTGAGCTTGTCTCTGCTTTCTTCTCATTGTTTTCTTTCACATTTCCAACATGGCCCTCTACTCTTGCAGCAATTACAGTTAAATGTTTGAAAGCAAAATGTATGATTCATAGCATCTCTTTATCCTGAATGTGCATGCAGGTGAACACAGGTTCAAGCCCTTACTCTAAACTGAATGAATTATACAAAAAATGATATATAAGAAATCTATCATAAACATTAAAACAGTCATATCGGTATATTCATCTGAGTCCTCCTCTCTATCATCCCGCAGTCAATGCTCGAGTTCAAGTACAAATCCACGTCACCAGTTTGAGCTCAAGTCGAGTCGCGAGTCCCTAAAATCGATCAGGACTCGAGTCTGAATCCCAGACAAGAGTACTTCAACACGGCTACACACACGTACGCACACACATGTACGCGCGCGAGCACAAACACACACACACACACACACACACACACACACACACACAAACACACACACACACACACACACACACACACACACACACACACTCAGACTTGTAATGAACAGAACCTTTGTATTGTACTGCCATCTAGTGACCAGCTTCCCTATTCTGTTTCAACACCAAGACATTGGTTGCCAGCAGCACTAACTCAGAAACATGAAACGGAGAAGACTGGGGCCAATACAGGTGTTATAATAAAAAGATACTTTTTTTACTGCAGGCCATGATTTCATTATACTTTATCTCTATTAGCAAACAATTTTGGACTTACCACTGTCATTTTGCTCCATAATTATTAAAATATTGTAAATAAATGTATTATTTCCACTTCATGTATCTTTCATCGATTTACTTTAAAGGTCCAACAGAGAAACTGAGACTGTTTCACAAAGTGTCTGTTAGGGCAGTTTAATGTGGGAACAGTTTTTACGAACAACTTTTGCCCATTCAAGGCACATGGCACCCAATCATTGCCATAAGGTTGTGCTAGTCAAAGAACAAAACAGTCTATGCATCTAACTAGATTAGACAATATCCTCCACAACACATGCTACACATTGTATGTAATTTTGTCTCGTTAAATTCAAACTTAGTTGCCTATTTCATTTAAATGTATAATCAATCAATCAATAAGACTTTGTTCATAAAGCACTTTTCATACAATGACATTGTAACTTATTATGTAAATGCATTTTATTGGAGAATCTATCAGAAGACAGCTCCATTGATAAAAGAAAGAAAAAAAGAAAAGTTGTTCACTTCAAGGGGGGGTTACAGTTTTCAGGCACTGTGTCTTTTTAATCAGATGCAAATATACACCCTCAAAGTACATGCACACAATGAAACACCTACTTTTGAGCATAGACAGTCTATGGTTAGATTTTACAAGCTCCTTGACTACAACGCAAAGCATGATGGGAAACCAAGGCAGATGAGGCGTCGGTGAAATAATGATAACATTATACAAAATTATTAAAATTATGTGATGGTGAAAATATAATGCAGTGTATCGCTTTGTTGTCATTGTATTTAATAAAAGAAATACACAAATAATAATGATTGTACTTTGTGCGCTGTAATACGCATGCGCGGTGTTTGGTGGTGGGCGGCGGTGGGCGGCGTTGACTCCAAACAGCGTCATGACGTAGTATTGTATTACGTAAACCGTCCGGCGCTAAATTCAAACGCTTCAGAGGAAGAAAAGCTGCAGCAGGCTCCGTGCTCATACGACACACAACCGATTATAACAAGGATACAGAGTTTCTGAAACACCACAGTGGATTTTAAACGACTGAAGGTATGTTGGGATAAACAAGCATGTTCTGTTGTTATGTCTTTAGGGTAGGTGTGCCGGTTAGTTGAACAATGAGAACACGTATGCTGATGCTAACAGCGTTGTTATGCTAACGTGAAGTTAAACTTAAAGCTAACTCAGGTAACAGATTATTAAAAGGGAACAATGTTTGTCTTTGGTTCTTGGCTTGTAATGTATTTCATGGATAGATTATTTCTTTGCTATTCTAAATAAGTGTATTGGAGTCAACTTAAACCATTTTTTAGCAGTAAAACAATCAGTTCGATCACTAACTAGTACAAACTTTAATGGGATATGTACATCCATTCATGTTTTATCAGAATCAGAAATACTTTATTTATCCCAGGGGGAAATTCAGTTGTTACAGAATGCTCTCATACACAGTATAAAAAGGTCCAACTATTAATAGAAAGACGGAATAAAATTGGCTAGGTATAAAATATAATTTAGTTTAGTTTATTTATTATTCATCGTGTCGTGCACCATAAAGGTGCCCAGCCCATATGGACTTACAAGACACTACAAAAACAAAACAAAATAGGAGCAACAACATAAGAAGAAAAAGAAAAATAGAAGAAAGAAGAGCAGTTACAATACTGCACATGTCCAACAATGACATAAAGTAACTCTTTAGTAACACTTTAGACATTTGACAGGAACAACAACTAAATCAGACATACAGTGTGCTCCTACGCTGCTGAACAGCATTCAACACAAACTGAGCAAACTGGAACACTTTGTGAGTAAACAGGAACTGAAGTCTATCGTCATCAGACATGGAAAACAAATCAGGACAGTTTTCTGATAATTTGTTGAAAAGGATAAGAAAATATAATTTTTACAGTTTTTGGTTGGTTGTACCACCTGACCTGGAAAGTGTTACCGTCCACCTATAAGTTGATTAAAGCTTTTCTATTATTTAAGAGACATCTACAAACCTTTTAACTTAGCCATGACAATTAGTAGGGTCCTCTGAATGATTTCATATGTTGAAGTCCATTATAACTACTTACTTTCAAAATAAAAGCTCCATGAGTACGGTGGTGCCACCCTGACATTTGAGAACATGCAAATTGCTGGACAAAAGTTTTTAAATAACCTTAGGTGCCTTTAAACTATTTATATTTATGAAATTATGTTTATTTCAAAGCTCTTATATGTAAAATCATGCCATGGTGTTTTAATTTGAATTTATTATTCTTAAAATACATTTTTATAATGTTTTAAGTCAGTTCACTTGCTCAGACGGTTGCGCCACCTGACATTTTCAGGGTTTGAGATAATTAGAAATAAAACAGATCTCAATATTTGAATGTACTGAAATTGTATTTAAAATAAGCAGGTTTTATAGAATCAATTGATGTATGTCTTAAAAATAACAAATTATTTCAAAAGAAAATAATGCATACAGACACAAAAATATGCACGTCATGTCAATGACCCATATACAGAAACACAGAATACTTACATTTTGCCATGTACAAAAGCACTGGGAATGAAGGTAATGCTGAAGTGGCAGGGATATCGCACAGTTATTGTTTAGTCATCGGAGGGAGGAGTTGTACATTCTGATGGCCACAGGCAGGAATGACTTCCTGTGGCGTTCTGTGGTGCATTTAGTCTCGGATCAGTCGTGCACTGAATGTGCTCCTGTGATTCACCAGCACGTTGTAGAGAGGGTGGTGGATGTTGTCCATGATGATGTGGAGCTTTGACAGTGTCCTCCTCTCTGTCGCCACTGTAAGAGTCAAGCTCCACCCCGACAACATCACTGGCCTTACGGATGAGTTTATTCAGTCTGTTTGCATCCGCTACCCTCAGCCTGCTGCCCCAGCACACCACAGCAAACAGGATAGCACTGGCCACCACAGACTCATAGAACATCCTCAGCATCGTCCTGTAGATGTTGAAGGACCTCAGCCTCTTCAGGAAGTAGAGGCGGCTTTTTGTTGACTGCTTCGATGTTCCTGCTCCAGTCCAGTTTATTGTCCAAGTACACCCCCAGGTATTTGTCCTCCACAATGTCCACACTGGCCCCCTGGACGGAAACAGGGGCCGCTGGTGCCTTGTTCCTCCTCAGAACCACAATCAGCTCCATGGTCTTTGTCACATTGAGCCTGAGGTGGTTCTGCTCGCACCATGTGACGAAGTCGCCCACCACAGCCCTGTACTCACCCTTCCTGATGCATCCAACTACAACAGGGTCATCAGAGAACTTCTGAAGGGGGCAGGACTCTGTGTTGTAGTTGAAGTCTGTGGTGTAGAGGGTGAAGAGGAAATGAGACAGGACTGTCCCCTGAGGAGCCCCGGTGTTACTGACCACTCTTTCTGACACACAGTGTTGTAGGCGTACCTGAATAGATATTCAGAGACCCTATTTTTTTCTAATGATGTGTAACTTTGTCCTTAAACTACTCGTTCACCAAGTGTTTATTTTGGTGAGGACTTATTTAAAATCTCCAACAGCTAGTTATTCATTTGGGTAAAGCGATCTTGTTACTGTTACTTCTGGGATTTAACAAACACAATTTTCACAGTGATCAAATCATTCAATTAAACTAATGGATTGGACGTTGTCATAGCATCTGTTAAATTTGTAGTGAGCCATCAAACATGATCCAAGCTTAGGGAGGGGTGTTAATGAATTGTTTCAACATGTACCATCTCTGATTCTACGTCTGTCTCCAGCAAAAATGAGCGCAGCCTCGACACCTGTCTCCCGGATACAACAAGGATGGGCATCATCTGCTTTAAAGAACAAGGGTCTCTCCCCTGCAGCCTGCAGCACCCCCCTGCTGTCAGCCTTCCCTGGAAATGATGACGAGCAGGAAAGACGACAGCGCAGAAGGTCAAGAGTCATTGACCTTCAAACTGCGACCGACTCCTCCTTCAATGACTCTGCAACACACAGGTAAGCATCAGATGTAAACCACACTTACGTCCCTGTTTTTAACATGACTGATAAGCTGATTTTGATGTATGAGAATGTCTTGAATCAAGGCTTCAACAGGCACTTCTGTACGTCTCAAAACAAACATCTTGAAGGCTTCAAAATGATCTCTTTATTTTATGCAGCGCTGCAGGGACTCCTGCTGCCGTGCCCAAGTTGTCAAATGCTCAAATCTCTGAGCATTACTCCACCTGCATAAAACTCTCCACAGAAAATGTAAGTGTGTGTGTGTGTGTGTGTGTGTGTGTGTGTGTGTGTGTGTGTCCGTGTGTGTGTGTCCGTGTGTGTGTGTGTGTGTGTGTGTATACCGCCTGGATCATGCAAGTATCATTTGGTTTCTCACAGTGTGTTATGCAGAATGTATAATGGCAAAGCAAACACAAGGTTTTTCTCTGTGTGTCTAACATTTTGCTCATGTGTAAGATCTTCTAGGTGTGACTGATGTTTGGAGGTAAAATGAAACACTAAACCATTGTTTGGTTTTATTTTGCAGAAAATCACGACTAAAAATGCTTTTGGTCTTCATCTGATTGATTACATGGCTGACATCCTCAAACAGAAGGACTCTGAACTCACAAATTTCAAGGTCTGATGTTGTTTTTTATCCACTTTCATTACTTTTTCCTGAGTTTATTGAAGACAAATGTAACTTTTATATATTTATGTTGAAGCTCTGTCCCTTGTTAAAGCTCATACATACGCAGAGAATTATGATCCATGTCTGTTATATATTGTTCTTTTTTTTCTTCAAATCAAACCAGCTTTGATCATCTGGTTAAATTACATCATCACCAAAAAGTTATCCAGGTTATCAGCTGGTTCAGTGTCAGCTCCTCATAAAGTTTGAAATGATCACACAGGTCTACAGTGGCTTTCAGATTCACATCAAATCTTTGTCTAGTTCTGTTGATAAAGGATTTTTTAAAATAATAACCGCATAATTATGCCATCCAGAGTGGTGTTTTGTTTGACGAGATATCAATCCACTCTAGAGTGCCGTGAGCAAAGCTAAAGAGACCCGCAGACACATCGTTTAAATGTCAGAGGAATGTTGTAAAGTTTTGAAAACGTGACACAAAAAAGACACAAAATAATAAACATAAGCAATGCTCAAGTTGTTTAAGACACGTGATTAAAGCTGGGGTTGGTAATCAGATTTAGATCCACTTTTTGTTATACTGGTTAAAATGATCTTCATGTCCCGATGGCAATCAATACATAATGTGTTCTTAAAAAAGAGCGAAGAAAAGCTGCTATCTACAGCCGGAGTAAACCTGGGAAAACACCAACCAATCAGCCTTTTTTGGGTGCCAAAATTTTAAACCATTCAAATCGTCGTTTTGGAGGAGCTCTGAGGGAGGAGGGGAGGGGTTAGACGGAGTCCTGAGGAAATGCTACATTCAAATTCATGCTAGTTTTCCGAGACTGCCAACTCCAGCTTTAATGCAGGATGTATCATGAGCACATGTTCCTCTAAAAAAATGATTCAGATATGAGCTGATCTGAATCATTCAGATTTAAAAGGACTATCACTGAAGACATTTTTATTAGCAGGTACTTTATAAATTAGTTGTTTTATTTCCAACACATTTGGACGAATTGTCTGGATTTCAGTTTCATTAAAACCTATTTATTTTACTGTAGTCCTTTTTATTATTTATAGGTTTATTTATTATGCTTTTATGTTTACTAGGATTTTTTTTTTAATCTGATAAACAAAACCCAAAGTTTTATCACCACCAAGGAACAGATACTCTTCCCCTGAGCAAATACAGCATTTGGGTTTGAAAATAAAAAGTGCACCAGTGAGGAAGAAACTCCAGATTCACCAAAAATCTATTACCTATCAATGTATGATTGAATGTTAAATATCCTGGAACACTTGTCAAAGTTAAACAACAGGAGTTTAAGATTTATTCCGTATTATTCACGCATGAAATCCTCACGAGTCGTTGCATTCGATGATTATTTCCCAGTATATGTTTCAGTGTTACTCAATGATCTCTTGCTCATCATTCCTCATGTTCATTACACGCAGTTTGTTTGATAGGCTTCTTTGTCTGCGTTTCCTAAAGGTGGCAGCCGGCACTTTGGATGCCAGTACAAAGATCTACGCTGTGCGTGTGGATGCTGTTCATGCTGATGCCTACAGGGTGCTGGGTGGCCTGGGCGCAGAGACCAAACCTGGAGAGGGTGAGTTCCTCAGCTGTGTGATTTTGATTTATACATATTTGTTTTAAGTTGTCATTTGAGTTGTTACATTTTTTTGTGTTAAGATTTTGGGGGATTTGAGATAAACAGAAGGTACTTGTGCTGAAAGAAAGGATGAGTGCTCAGTGAAGAATCCCATCCCACTATGCCCTTTACTGATAGACTTAGCAGCCTATGCAGCCCATGGCTCCTGATGTTTCAAACTTTTGTCTGGTAGTGTTTATGAGGTTTCCTGCTTTATGTTTCCCTGACGTTCTCTTATTTGTGATTTTACAGACCACGGGCTGAAGGAAGAGCATGGAGATGAAGGAGCTGAAGCAACGGCCAAGCAGCCAAAGAAAAAGAGGCCTCCTAAGAGGACAGTGGAGCAGAACCTGAGCAACATCAACAGCGCCGAGTCCGAGAGGAAGTGTGAGGTACACTGACATTTTATTTTTAACAGAACATGACATGTTCAAAAGACAGAGCGTTGTTAGAAGACTTGTTCACATAACATTGCTCCTCACTGTTAAATCTGTGGCTCTATGCAGAAGCAGATGTATGTGCTTGAAAGCTGCTTTGTCCACTTTGGATCAGGGACTACATTTAATCCCTGCATGTTAGCGTACAGGATTCACAATCATCAACAGGATGACACTGTCCTGTTTTTTCTTTTATACAATAAGCAGTTTAGATGATCGGTTTTATTGTTTAAGTTTAACTTAGATTTGCACCCTCTCCTCTAAACTTATATTCATCCATCTTGGAAAAAGGCATCAGCTAATCTCCTAATCTTATTTTAATCTTCATCACAAACATCACAAACACGTGCAGATCTCCTGGCCATGGAAAAATGTGACTCATGTTTTTTAATGTTGGGGTTAATAGGAAATTCAGGCTGAGTACATCAAATGACTAATGTCAGTTTCCCACAAGTAGTTCTATTTATTGACATACTTACTTGTTTTTTTCTTAGTATTTTCCATTCCGGTCTGCTGTTATTGTAATTCAACACATTGTCATTTGACAATTTTCATGCACATTTGATGTAAAAGTATTTGACCTTTGTTGAATCCATTCAGTGTATTTGTGCCCGTTCTTTTGGCAGCACATTCATGTAAAATCATTTTATACCGAGATCCTTTTTTATGTTATTTTATAAACATACACTACCAGTCAAAAGTTTGGAAACACCTTCTCATTCAAGGGTTTGTATTTATTTTAATTATTTGAAACACTGTAGATTAATACTGAAGACATCAAAACTATGAAAGAGCATATATGGAATTATTTCATTAAGAACAAAGTGTTAAACAAACCAGAATATGTTTTATATTTCAGATTCTGTAAAGTAGCCCCCTTTTTCCTTCATGACAGCTTTGCACACTCTTGGTATTCTCTCAGTCTGCTTCATGAAGTGGTCTCCTGGAATGGATAGCCCTATTTGACCTCTTTTGTAATCCAGATTATGGCAAAACCAGATTATTTCATAGTTTTGATGTCTTCAGTATTAATCTACAATGTTGAAAATAATTAAAATAAATAAAAAAACATAGAATGAGAAGGTGTGTCCAAACTTTTGACTGGTAGTGTATGTTTAGTATGTGCTCATGTACAATGGTCACTCTCCTTCAGACTAGCTCAGGCAACATGCCTTTATAACAGCTTCATATTTTAATGATTGAAACTTCATAATCAGATGATTTCTGCTGACCCTCTGAATGATGACTGATGAGTTCATGTCTGATGATAAATAAATTATAACTATTAGACAGAGATCATCAAGCTGTCTTAACTTAGAGAGAGTATTGAGATATATCTGTAGGTTTTACTTTGGTCTTCATCATGACTGTGTCAGTTCCCCACTCATCCTCATGCTCTAAAAGCAGTAAGACATTAATTCAATCACATTTAAGGATTTATTTTTTCCCTGTATTTCTAACATAGTTCTGTATTCATGTGGCTGTATACCTGATAAACCGCCTTCCGTACCTTTCCAGGTGGACCCGATGTTCCACAGAATGGCCTCATCGTTTGATGAGAGCAGCACGGCGGGCGTCTTCCTGTCGGTCCTCTTCAGTGAGAGCAATCGCTGCGAACTGCTGTTTCCCTCCAACATGACCCTCCTGCAGTCCAAACCCTCTTACTCTCCTCCGTCTCCTCAGGGAGTCTCTGCATCTCCATTTACAGGTACAACTTTTACCAAGACCAAGAGATCAATTGTCTTACATTAACTTAAATTATTGGGTAGACATGAAATGTTATCTGAGTGTGTGATGTTCAGATCTTATGAGCTGTTCAGATCTTATGAGCTGTTCCTCACAAGAAATGCTAAACAACAATTTTTCTCTGCTGTCTTTCTACAAGCCGGACTGAAGCGTTCCCAGGAGAAGAGCTCCATCTGCCCGTCCCTGCAGGACTTCTCGTTCACTAGCTGGAACCCTGACCAGGTCAGGAACCTCTTATTGAAATAACTGAGCTGTCATTAAACCAACCCGCCTTAGGTCTCTGCTCCAGGAATGGTTGAGCAAGCAGCGGTCAACTTTCCTCATTCCCTGTTATACATAAAAAAATACGACAAGTTCAAGGCTTAATGCAATCAAATCAGGTGAATCTGTTAAAAGATTCACAATGGCCATCGTTATGTTTGTTACACTAGACTTTGCAGGCATGGTTGGCTTGTCGTCAACCATGCCTGCCTGTCACTCATCTGGTTTGATGATGCAGCTGCATTAGGCATTTTTGTGTACCATAAGTGGTTATTTGACATACCATCTGCAGCTTTAAAAAAATAAAGTAAAGTATTTAAAGTATTTATAATTCTCAAAACAAAGTGACAAAACTCTTATTTTCCTGACTTCTACAGGCAGTGATGTAAGACCTAGGCCATTTTTGGGGGTGCCAGACTCTCCTGAATTTATTTTGAATATGCTGTATGAGACACATGTGGTATCAGTGGAAAGCTGAGAATGTCCGCTGTTGATAGGATTAGTGGTTCAAAGGTTATCAAACTTTTAAGAACAAGTAGCTGCCGCCGGCTGTCTAGGTCTTTGAGATTCAACAACCTTTTAACCCTCAGAGTGTGGCCGATTTGGTTTGTGCATTTCATGATATTTTGGTATCAAATGTTAAGTGAGCATATATTTTTCATAAAACAATAAGAAAAAAATCAATTTTGACATCTGATATGCTGTCTCTGAAATATTGATTGATTTGCAAACTATCAAGTTCTTTTTTTTTTTTAACATTTTACACAGTGTCCCAACTAGTTTAGAATTTTGGTTTTCAGTATATTCATGTATTCTGTTTTGTTTAACTTTATTTTATTTGGTGTAATTTTATTTATTTCTTTCTTCATTCACTTATTAATCTAAGCCCATAGTGTGCCAGCTGTCTGACTCTGCCACATCTTTCAGACTATGAACCAGCTCTTGGACAAGATGAAACAGGGTGACCACGTGTTTGACCTGAACGCCGAGGTCGAGCCCGAGCCTGAGCACGAAGAAGACGACTGCCCCGACTTTGATGCAGACTACGAGGACGGACAAGGCGACTGTGAGGAGAGATCCAAGGAACACAAGGACGGATGTGAAGCCTCTGGCTCCGGCAAAGGACGGTAAGATTGGTTTGGTTGAATAATTCCATCGTGTATTACTCTCAGCTGAGAGGCTCTGTCACAGGATTCATTGGAACAAACTGAAGTGTTTCAACTCTCACAGGGATGTGATTCCTATCGGAGAGGGAGACATCGCCACCATGTGTCTGCAGCTGTCCTCACAACCAGGGGATTATTCATACTTCAGCCCCAGGACCATGGCCACATGGGCTGGACCGGGCTACTGGCAGTTCAAGCCAAAGCACAAGTGTAAGTGGTTAATTCATAATAATGGAGATTTGTTTTCATGAGTGTTATTGTGGACCACATCTTTGTATGGAGTTAGTCTAGGAGTTTCAAGTTTTGGTCAATAGCTACAATATATGTAAAGCCAGAGACATGTTTTTTCTTTTTTTACTATACAATCACATCATTTACAGCAGCAGATGTTTTTATATGATTCATTTTTGCCAAATAGGTGCTGAGAAACAATCACCCATTTGTAATTCATATCTTACAGTGGACCATTTGCCCGACAAGGAGACACGTAAAAGAAAGCCCAAGAAGACCTTTGAGATAGACTTCAGTGATGATGTCAACTTTGATACCTACTTCCGCACCACAAGAGTAAGAACGCCTGCTGCCTTTGTCATTCCACAACATATTTAATACAACCTGTTTTATGTCTGTTGATTTGTATTGCCATGTTCCCAGCTGAATGTGGCTCTCTTGATGAAAGTTAGATTAAATAATTGATACAGTTAAAAAATAACATGAGATTTGAATCAGTTATCTCATCTTAATCCCATTTGTTGAAGAGCTTGTAAGAGGAAAAGGGAAATCTAATAAAGTGTGAATTGGATCTGATCATCTGCTTGTCCTTCACAGGCTGCCACCACCAACAGCAAGTCTGCCCTCAGCGCCAGCAATAAGAAAACAACTCTACCTGCTGACTTCCAGTTTCCCCCGGAAACGCTTTCCCAGCTCAACTTCAAGCCCTCTAGCTCGGTTAGTTCTCACTTCAGTGTGCTGAATCATAGAACCACTGACTGAGGGTCATTACTTTGCAGGCCAGAAGGGACTCAGAGCAGAATTCTGGAGCTCATTCACATTTATTTAACACAAACTCACTCTTAAGTGCAGACAGATGATAGTTTGTCTAAGTGTGATCTCAGATACTAGAATCTGACTACAGATATCAACATTAAACCTGTACATTATCCATAACAGCTCATAAAGGTCAGGTTTTATGATGTCCCACAGCCCTAATATGATGCACCCTGAAAATACATAATGTAGTTATTTGACCTGAGAGAGATGTTTTTGTTTGACGATCCTCCAGTTGAGTAAAGAAGGCGAGAAGAGGCTGTCTGGAGAGCTCGGGGAAGGCATCGGAGACTACGACTACAACAACCCCAACGACACAGCCAACTTCTGTCCAGGTCTTGAGGTCTGAACTCCTTTCTTTAGTTTGAATTTGAATTGACTGTGAAAGAAGACTTTATTTATTCATAATCACTTTGATTGTTTTTGTTTATCGCTGTCATATAAGAATACAGTCATTAGTGTTTTAGAATCAGGAGAGGGTGTGTTTTAATCACAAAGAAATCCACAAACCTGCCAAAGGGACTCACTTGTAACGACTCAGTTAAAATGATTCTCATTGCTCCTCTGACTCATTACACATACTGCAGGCCTCCCAAGTTGTAGTGCTGTCTGGTCATGCACTGAGTCGTTTCTGACTTGAGGCTCTAGGTCAGTGTTAGTTTCTTTGTTAGTTTAAACACATTTAAATGACAAGCAAACTATTCGTGCCGGCTTTTGCTTTTAATGAAGGCCTTAAACAACTAAACATACCACCTTTTCTTGCATATGAATCATTTTAACTTGATAAATGCATTGAAATAGATTTAATTCAAGAGGCTCGCTGTAGTGGACTCTACAAGAGGGACATATTTTAATCTACACTTCACATTATGCCTCCATTCCTTCAAGTGGATTAAAAGCTAGCTGGTGAATCAAAAGAATTATTGTTGTTAGAGAGTGAGACAGCTTCTTTATACAAAGCCCACAAACAGTCTTCTCTCTGTTAGTTACTTTTGGTGCCTTTACAACCAGAAGTTCCAGGAACTAAATGGTTCTTGTGGCCCATTATTGTCTGCATTTCCGAGGCCTGAAGTCCCGCAGAGATTATGCAAAATAAGCCAGTGTCGTCTGGATATGTGTGGGATGTTATTGTAGACAGGGGTTGAAATAAAAACACTGCGGTTATTCTACCCATTGAAAAATACTACCCCCCAATTAGGGGCTTTTCAGGGGAAGAATAACTACCCCAGAACTTGATTTAGACCCTGGTTCCTGTGGTCATAAAGTACGTAGTTCCTGGGGAAAGTCCCTAGTTACTGGGGAAAGTTCATGCGGTTGAAAAGCACCTTCTACCATTCACAGCATAGAACTTGAAAAAACTCTCTTCACTTCCTCCCAGTTACTTTGGTGTTGAGACTCTCTGCTCAGGTGAGCTTGATAGCCGAGCACCTCCTGACTCATCTTGCAGTGTTTGTCATGTTTAGACTGGTGTTTGTCTGCTTGACACTGCAGGATAGAGGATCTTTTCAGTGTATGATATAAAACAGTCATCTGAAGTTACAAACACTGATGAGGAGCAATATCTAAAAGTTTCGTCCTTTTTGACATCTGTTTGTGAATCCTCCTCTTCAGGGCGGCGACAGTGATGATGACGTTGAAGGGTTTGCCGGTTCAGATGATACACAGACCTCAGGTGACCCTGCAGTCCCACCCTCACAAGATCAGGAGGGCATTTCTACCTACGGGGAGGATGATCTGGTACCTGAACCATACAGGGTATGTTGTGAAAGATTTGAGACTTAACTGCTCTCTAATGTCTGACATTGAAAAGTTCATCTTAACCTTTAAGTGTTGGTGCCTGACATCAGTAACTCTCATTGTAAGTAAACACATCCCGAGCCTCTTGGCTGTTGGTATAATATGCACAAAGAATGTACTTGTAATGTAAAGAGGGACATCACATATTTTTACAGTATGATAACTTCTGCAATTTCTTGTTTATTCAGGTCAACAAGATTGAGATCAACTACGCTAAGACAGCGAAAAAAATGGACATGAAGAAACTCAAGACCAGCATGTGGACTCTCCTGACCGAGAGCCCAGAAAAAACTCCAGAGGTAAAAGGAACTGATGGAATGTTGTTTGGGGTCATTCCTCAGATTTTGGTAGACTTTGATTTTGTCACATAATAAGGTTTTCATATCTATGTATTTCTGTTTGAATGATTATTTAATGATTGATTATTATCTGTGCTCTGCAGGAGGAGACAACTGTTGAGAACCCAGACATGTGTGGGGAGAAGGTCTTCAGTCAGACCACAAAGACGTTGTTACAGAGGTACCAGCAGACCACCTACCAAGCCTTCTAATACCTTCACTCTCATGAGGAATAATAATGACTAAAGTGTTCACTGCATGCAAATGTTTTTTGTACATGTTCTTCTTCAGCATATCTTTACTCTCATTTGGAGCTCACGTAATAAGTCAGTGCTCTATATGATGTCTGAACCAAAACAATGTGCTTGTGAACATATTGTCACTGAAGGTTTCATTTTAAACCTTGTTCTAAACAGCTAGCAGCAACACTGAAAACTACTTTGCTTTAGTCACTCGGTTTTATTAACATAACTGGTTTAATTTAAAGAAACATTATGCACGTCTTACACCTCTCTGTTCTTGTGGTGCTCAGGTTGCCCAGTACGATGGCTCAGAACCTCTCTGTGCCCCTGGCATTTGTTGCTCTGCTTCATCTCGCAAATGAAAAGGTGAGTTTTGTTTTCACTTTTTTTTTCAAACATTATGGCTTATGATTGTCGTTAAGAAGAAACTGTAAGTCCCGAAAAGGTTGAGAGGAAAAAATGCAAAAAAAATCCCACTAGGTTATGGAACATTAAAGCAACAGCTTCACTTTTTGGGGATGAGGATTTATTTCATTTTCTACAGTTTATTTTTATTTTACCGAAAAACATTCTGAGGTTATTTATCCATCAATGAATTCTGTGACACACGATTTATGATTTTCTTACTGTCAAAACACCCTGATACTCAATTCATAGAAGTTATATTTAAACCAGAGAATTTCCTTTTATTTATATATATATTTGTACACTACCAGTCAAAAGTTTGGTAACAGCTTCTCATTCAAGGGCTTGTATTTATTTTAATGATTGTAAACACTGTAGATTAATACTGAAGACATCAAAACTATGAACGAACATATATGGAATTATTTAATGAACTAAAAAGTGTTAAACAAAGCAGAATATGTTTTATACTTTAGATTCTGTAAAGTAGCCCCCTTTTTCCTTCATGACAGCTTTGCACACTCTTGGTATTCTCTCAGTCTGCTTCATGAAGTGGTCTCCTGGAATAGTTTCTAACTAACATGAGCCTTGTCAAGAGTTCATTTGTAGAATGACTTGCCTTCTTAATGTGTTTGACACCATCAGCTGTGTTGTTCAGAGGTAAGGTTAGCAGTATTAATCTACAATGTCAAAAATAATTATAATAAATAAAAACCATTGAATGAGAAGGTGTGTCCAAACTTTTAACTGGTAGTGTATATTTGTGTAATATAACTTTATATTTATAATCGTCTATGTTTGTAGTATTTCTCAATCATGAATGTGTTTTATGTCAAACAGAACTTGGAGCTGGTGAAGGTTGATGACATGTCGGATATCATCATCAAACAAGGCCACTGAGCAGAGACGAGCTGTGGGTGTTGATAGAGCGTCCCAACGTTTTTTCTCTCTTGTACAATATTTGTTTTTTTCTCTCTCTGTCACCTTTAATAAACTTTTCCTTTTTTCATTTTCATTCTCTGGCAAATACATAATCAAGAACTGTTTTAAAGGCCTTTGGTATACAGGCTGAACGGGTGTCCTTTTTAATATCGTCTTATAGCTTGTCGTGTGAGTGTGTGTGAGTGTGGGAGTGAGTGTGTGTGTGTGTGTGTGTGTGTGTGTGCGTGTGTGTGAGTGTGAGAATGAATGAATGAATGAATGAACCGTTCAGCTGCTGAAAAGAAAAGTTGTATATTGTCAAGACAAATAAAAGCTTTTTTTCTTAAACATGCTGTTCATGATATTCACCAAACATTGGGTCTTTGTTTTACCAGGAATGGAAGACATTCCAGTAGACTGAATTGATGGACAAACTTTAAATTGGACATAATGACTTAAATTATATCACGTGTCCTGTGAATCAGAGCTGCCTGAAGTAATGCTCTCTTGACAGCAGGTAATGATCAGCATTAAGGCCTCATCACCCTCCTACAGGGAGAGGTGGAACCGGTTGGTCAGGGGCCCTGACTCAGGGCTTGTCATGCTAGCTGGGTGGGTCTAGCTATGACGTCAGTCATCAAGGAAGAGGGAGGAGCCACAGTCAGCTGAGAGAGACACCACAGACCATGGCAGGCTTACATTTCTGTCATTGATTCATTTTTGATGATAATGGCAATCTCAAAGTTTTATCACCACTAGCTCCTGATTTTGATTCTGAATATTTCTATCTTAACAAAATAACTATGAAGTAGATCTTTAAAGTTTGTGAAAAGATTCAGAGTTATTTAAGCTGCTGTTTGTAGTCACAGAGTAAACATCTTTTCAGAAAGAGGGACTTCGAATGTCAACACTATCCCTCCCAACCAAATTTCCTCTTAGCCCCCCAACACAGATTGGCATGTGCAGTCATGAAAGTGGCGGACTCAACCAATCGGAGGACGTAGTAGGGGCCGCCCCTTAACCAATCAGGACAGAGGATTGGAGATTAGCTATGATTGGTCAGTCATAACGGAAACAGGGGAATTATTACATTGCTTGATACAAAGGCATTGGAAAACAAAGAGATTTTGCAATAGTCTCAAATTACTTCACTTACTGATGAGTACATATGGGCATTATGACCTTTTCTCCAAACCCAGCAGAAAAAAAGTAATGTTTTTTACACCATTCCTACCAACGGCAGCTTTAAAGGCAATTCAATCAATCTTTATTTATACAGCACCACATCACAACAAATGTTATCTGAAGACTCTTTCCGAACAGAGCAGGTCTAGACCTTACTCTATGTTCTATTATTAACAAAGACCCAACATCAAGACAGGTTAAGATCCAGTCCCATCTTACAGACAGGACTCAGTCTGATCTCATCTTAATCCACCATGAGCAGAGCACTTTGCAGTATTTAGCAAGTTACAGTGGCAAGGACAAACTTCCCTTAACAGGCAGAAACCTGCAGCAGGACATCTACCTATATGTCATGCCAAGGAAGGCAGCTGCAATGAACAAAGTGTACAGTCAGGTTTACACATTAAGCACAATGGGTTTACTGCAATAGGTGGACCAAACCATTCAACATGAATGAACATGATTGCTGCTTGTGAGTTGCAGAATATTACACATTGAGTTAAAGCTTTATCAATGTAGAACACAGAATGCACAGGTTACAGAGGATTCCTAACAAGACAGCAGAAGTGATCCAGCTGAAACATGCAGAAGACAAGACACATGAGTGAAGCTAGTTATGTCAATGAAACATGTTTCAGGGCATCCACACACAGGTTAAGATCAACACAATCTTGTATTATAATTGCATTAAGCAGAGAGCTAGTTTCATAAAATGGTACTGCATGTCTTTTGTTTGCCTTGCCTTTGCTCAGTCTGTTTGTTTCATTGAAAACTAAAGGTCATAAAATACCTGTTTAATGCTTCAGAGCTCTTAATTCGGGTATGAAGAATACAAAATGTGACTAAACAGTGTGACAATTTTATCTTCATGAATCACTTTTAAGATCTGAAGTCATTACAAAGGATCGGAACACCTTGGTGTGACGCCATCCCTCGGATGAGCAGGTAGAGCTCACCAGGTAGTAAAACATGCAGCAGTAAAGAAAACAAAGGGAAGTGGGCTTCAAAATAAAAGCATATGATTTTAAAATTACAAAAGGTGAGTAAAAAAAAAAAAAAAAAATAAACATAATGATCACTGAGTGAAAATAAGAAGTTCAGTGATTACATTCACTGCTTAATTCGTTTGGATTGTATTGTACTCCTTTTATTTAAATTAACCCCTTCATTACATCATGGCCCTTGTCTTGGGGTCTTTTTTTGTTTGTTTGTTTGTTGGTTTGTTTGTTTGTTTGTTTGTTTGTATTTTCTTAATTCATATTAATTAATTTTTCTCTTTCTTCTCATGATTATTTTTTAAATCTTGTAAGTGCAAAATGTTTCGGCTTTCACTTGTTTTATTCTCGTTAATTCCCCTCTCCTTGTTTTGTTGTTCTACGTTATCTATTTGTTTCTGTCTTTTTTAGTTGCTGCCTGTACAAAACTAGTTTAGTGTGCTTATCTGTTTATAACTTCAATATAATGGTATAAAATATATATATATATATATATATATTTTTTTTTTTAATAAAAAGAAGTTCAGTGATTAAAAGTAAAATTAAAAAGCAATAAAGAGCTTTCATACAATAACATTGTAACACAAAGTGATGTCCATAAAACTACTTAAAATAGAATTAATTAAGAAAAATATCTAAACTAGACATCCTAATCCCACCCCCAGCCCCGACCCCACAATCCTAAGGTTAAGAACACAATATATGCAACAATAGTAATAAAAACAATAAAAATAAAATAAATAAATCGAATTAAAAATTTAAAAAAGAAGTTAGTAAAATATAGAAATATAATACATATAGAAAATATTACATGAATCAGAGCCCAGTTTATTTCATGAAACAATAGTCTAATTTTCAGAACTGGTATTCTCTTGGTTTATAATTAAGGCAAATTGTAAATGTGATAAAGTTCCTTATACAAGTTTTTCCTTTAATCTATTTATATTCCTCCTCTTTTAGTTTTTTGCCTGGATAAATTAGTTAATACCTATTCCCCTTGACTTGTGTGTTCTTTAAGTTTACATTCAGTACAACTTTTTCACTTTGGAAAGGTGTCAGGAACTAGTTTAGTGTGCTTATCTGTTTATAACTGTATCATAATGGTATACAAAAAAAACTATAAATATATTGTTAAAAAAAAGAAATAGAAGTTCAATGATTACAATGAAAATAAAAAAAGCAATAGAAATATATTACATGAATTAGAGCCCAGTTTCTTTGATTAAACAACAGTCTAATGTTCAGAACGGGTATTCTCTTGGTTTATAATTTAGGTAAATTGTAAATGTGATAAAGTTGGTTGTTAAAGTTTTTCCTTCAAACAATTTATTTTCCTTCTCTTTCATTTTTTATTGCCTGGATAACTTAGTTAATACCTATTCCCTCTTTTTTTTTTAAAGTTTACACAAAGTATTATTGTTTCACTTTGAAAAGGTGTCAGGAACTAGTTTAGTGTTGAAGTCTACTTGACTCTCGATACGAAAGAATTCAGCCCGAGGGAGAAAAAACAACAACCAGGAAGTTTCTCAGAGGAGGAAACGAAGCCGCGCTGGTGGAGTACATACTTGGAAGTCTTAAACATACTTTTAAAGTATTTAAACAACAACTTAAACCTTTGAAAAGTCCATTTGGTTGCGGTCGAAGGGCATTGACTCCAACAACATGGACATTGATCAGGTAGGTGTTTGCTGAAGCTTGTGTTTTGTTGTTTAGAAGTCCTCCTCCGTCATTATGAGTAACGTCAGCACGCAACAGGTGGGTTCAGGATAGAATAAGAAACAAAGGACTTAGCTTTTAAAATATAATGTAATATACTCACTAAGTTTAAATTATTGAGAGAGTAAGTCCAACACTGTTCAAACAAAATGGCCTAATAACACTACAGTCCATACAGCCCAAGGTGGGAATGCAGTCACTCCTCTGTGATCATCATGGCTTGAAAATCTTCCTTATACTGTGAATTACTTCACTGTATGTAAGGGTTACTTTGCAGAACTTGTGAAAAGTCGGTTTTTATTTACCAAACAGACTCAAGTGGCTCCCTGTCGGCTGAGCCCGGCGCCTTTAAGTAGGCCTAACCCCATGGAACAATGCAGAGACTTCATGCTGACATGCCTTGCCTACCAATAGAGATAAAACAATACCTCTGCCACATTCTTACACCCATATCTTTCCTTTATAAACCAGTCTTACAAACTCATCTCAGAAAACATAATCTCTGTCACTATGAAGCACTATATTTTAGTGCAACCTTTAAATTTGAATTTAAAGCTCACTTCTTGCTTTTATTTTGAAAGCCTGTACAGAGTGGAGCAGATGATGGTACACCTTGTTGTGCTGTGATGAGAGGGAAACCATCAAACTGAGTTCTCTTGTGGCCTGCAGATTTTCTTTCTGCATGTGGTCAATTCAATCCCTGCACCGACAGATTAGCCATTTCACATTTGACTAGATTAGGAGGTGAGCAGGGAGTTTTTTTTTATGGCCTACCACAACAAATGTGATCCATCCTCTGCCTTTGACAGCTGGGCCTCAGAAATGGATTTTCATTAGGCAAGGCAAGGCAGCTTTATTTGTATAGTGCATTTCATACACAAGGGCAACTCAATGTGCTTTACATTAAAACATTAAAAGCATTGGAAACATTCAGACAGGCATAAAAGAACACAATTAAAATGACAATTACAATAAAACATAGAAAAGAAAAGGAAAATTAGAAATATATTAAAGTAAATTTAAAATTCGCATTTAAAGTGAGTTAAAATGAGTTAAGATAGGAAGGCAGTGGCAAATAAAAAATGTTTGATTTAAAAGAGGTGAGAGTTGGAGCAGACCTACAGCTTTCAGGGAGTGTGTTCCAGATATGTGGTGCATGACTAAACGCTACTTCACCATGTTTCATTCTGTTGTTCTTTTGTATTTATAGTTGATGTTATTATTATTATATGTATATTTTTATCTGTATGCCTTATTCTTATGCCTTGTACAAAGAGAGCACAGTTTACCAAGACAAATTCTTTGTGTGTTCAAGCATACCTGGCCAATAAAGCTGATTCTGATTCTGATTCTGAATCAAGGGACTGAAAGCAGACCAGTACCTGATGACCTCAGAGGTCCAGACGCTTCATAAAGTAGCAGCAGATCAGCAATGTATTTTGGGCCTAAACCATTCAGTGGTTCCATTCAAGATTTTTTTTTTTATATAAAAAGACAGCACTTCCTTCTGTATCCAAACACATGCCAAATGTGCCAGCTACATGGAAGACACCACATTTGTTGGTGCACTGTTGGAATTGTCAAGTTTAAAATAAGTTTAAAGTCAGTTTCTGTGCACAGCAAGAGAGAGCATTTCAGTAAAAAGATACCTTAAGACATTTCAGACCTCCAACGGGTTAAACATATGAATTGTATTCACAATACTTGCCTGTACTCTCTGTGAAAGCTGACATTTGATAGCCTTTAGCCATTCAGAGGGACTCGTTGAACCAAAATAGATACCAGAAGACAGAGAGAGAGAAAGAGAGAAAAGAGGAAATACATTAGGCAGGTAGAGTTACAGCAAAGAATGTGATAAGAATGCAAATAACAATTATATCAGAGGCAATAAGGAATGGAAAATATGTCAAACCAGATGCACAAATAACTCTAAATGATCCAGGTTAAAAGCAGCAACACAGTCACAGGTCTGTAGAGGTGAGTTAGGTATAGATTAGATTAGATCAGGGGTTCCAAAACTTTTCAGCCCCCAAAATATAGATGCCAAAGACTCGCGACCCCCACGGTCCCTCAGAGTGATTCAGTATGGTTTCATTTAGCTGGTCTGGAGAAAATTAGCCTACCTATATGAGCATGTGTCTGTGTTTCCTGTGCTGTTATTCTAACCTACTGCTACTGATGCTTTTGATAATTAACTGTTCACTAACCCTAAACGTAGGAGTCATCTGGCAAAAAGAAAGGCAGAAAACTCAATACATTTTCTATTTTCAAGGTTATATTTCAAGTTAAGCTTCTATTTTTGTCGATATATTTTACTGTAATGGGTAAAATGTTCTACTTTTAGACAACTTTACTAAAAAAACATTCTGGAAGACATCTCACGACCCCCTATTTGTGTCTCCCAACCCACACATTGGGAACCCCTTGATTAGGGATGCACCGATCTGATCCTGGTATCGGATATCGGCTAGATCAGACTCAAAAAGCTAGATCGGATATCAGTGACAAGGGGCCGATATATAGTGCCGATCCATATGGCAGATCTCTTCATCTCAGTTTTATGCTTTTCTGTGTTTACAATATCTATTGGTTATGCAGATTAACTCACTAGACTGCTGGTACACATTTATAATCTCTTGAATAATGATACTGTCAGTTTAAAAATGTTTACTTTATTTTGGTTTACAAAATCAGAAAAGCATGAAGTTACTAAAACATGATTATATCCTCATATTAAGGAAAAGAGAGTGTTAAATCAATACCAAGATCAGATCGGCTAGTATCAGTATCGGCAGATACCAAAGCCCAGGTATCGACATTGGTATCGGGACCTAAAAAGTAGGATCGGTGCATCCATACCCTGGGTTAGATGATACTGCGTGAACTGATGGCACCGAAGAGAAAAAGAGTGAAGGGAAAACAGGAAAGGACAGGAGGTGGTATAAAAATAAACATGCAAGTGAAAAGTGAAGGAATAACCTCATGAGGAGAAAGAAGGAGAAAAGTAGAAGGATCGGGGAGATGGAGGGCGAGAGGGCAGGCGGAACATGACGCAGCAAAATCATCTGTTTCCTAGAGACAGCTTTGTTTACAGTCTGCTGCTGGCTCTTGAGACATGGCAGTCTCTCTCTGCACATACAAACATCACACTGCTTTGAAATCACTTTAATATGAACTGTGTAGGATCACAGCTTCTCCTCATATTAATGAGCACAGGCACTTTATACCAGGCGTCACCAGAGACGTAAGAACGAGCGTATGACAGCCAGCAGGTTGGGCTGACATGTGCAGCAGCTTAGAGGACTGAATGGACACTCAAAGCCAACAGCAGTTATCATACGTGATGAAGCCGGACTATTACCAATCCTTTAAGGACTTTAGTGGCTATTTATGGTTCAGTAACTCACAATAAACATACTGCACATGAGTTTTGGTTCTTTATTAAATAACATTTTATGTAGAACTATTTAGTACGTATTCTGTGGTTTGCTGTTGTGAAAGCATAACAAATACATGAAATAGTTAACTTTGTATTGTTAAATCACTATTTTTCCCTTCATTTGAAGCTCTTTTTTAGACTACAGAAAAGGTTAGGATGTTGATAAGTCAAGTCAAGTCAACTTTATTTATATAGCACATTTAAAAACAACCAGTGTTGGCTAAAGTGCTTTACAAGATAAAAAGTAAAAATTACATGAAGACAACAATAAACAACAACATAACAGGATATTACTGTCCTCTTCACGAACAGAAGGCCAAAGAGAAGAGATGGGTCTTCAACAAAGATTTAAATCATTCAACAGTTGGGGCCGATCTTAATTGGAGTGGCAAGCCATTCCAGAGCTTGGGGGCCGCTGCTGCAAAGGCTCGGTCTCCCCGGGTTTTAAGGCGACTTTTAGGCACATCCAGGAGCAGCTGGTTTGTTGACCTCAGTGCTCGAGCTGGATTGTGAACATGGAGAAGAGAGAGAGCCTTGTAAGTTAAAAGTGCAACTTTAAAATCAATCCTGTGGCGGACTGGGAGCCAGTGGAGAGCACGCAGCACAGGTGTGATGTGCTCCCTCTTTTTCCTGCCAGTCAGGAGGCGAGCAGCCGCATTTTGAACAAGCTGCAGGCGCTGAATAGACGACACGACTAAGCCCACATACAAAGAGTTACAATAAGCAAACCTAGAAGCAATAAAGGCATGTACAACTATCTCTAGATCCTTGGGAGGGAGATAGGCCTTCACCTTAGCTATGAGTCTCAGCTGGAAGAAGCTGGCCTTAACCACAGAAAATATTTGTTTTCCAAATTTGAAGGCACTGTCTTCAACAATAACTTCAATAACAGCAGACATGTGTTCATGTTCATATTCATATTCTTTTTCTCCAATCCCAGGAGCGTGGAGGTGTGGAACATGAACCAGAGTCCAAGGACAAGGTGCAGACCTTGAAGGATCAGGTAGATGGAGTGAAAAACATCATGACGCAGAATGTGGACCGGATCCTGGCCCGAGGAGAGAGACTGGATGATCTAATGGACAAGTCAGAGGATCTGCAGGCGGGGGTCAGTAACTTCAAAAAAGAGTGATTGTAAAAGTTAGTTAAAATTGTACCTCCATAGCTGTATCCTGCCCATGCATCCTGTGGGTACGATGCATGTATTGATAAAGATGTTGGTAAGCTTTGATTTAAGTGATGATCATGACGTAAATGAGAACAAGAAGTCTGAACATGAACAAGTCAGGTCTTTTTCAAGTAAGCCACGGGTCACAAAGCCCAGACTATGAACTGGTTAGGTTCAACCATAGACTGTATAAAATATGGACGTAGTATCCGTGATGACACCCATCTGTTTCTGAAGAGCTGTTTTGAGACCAGGCGGCGGCAGCCATATTGCTTCTGTCGAGCCAGTGTGACGTAAAGAGGCGGAGTTTGAGCCTCCTAGCCAACAGCCGCAGTGTTCCTGCAGTCAGCTGTGCCTCTCATTGGAAGACTAGTAACCTCAATATCTTTGAAATTGCTGCGTTGGAAAAAAAATTCACACCCCTCACCGTGAGAGGACATCGATAAATGAGCTATCCAGACTACACTGGTCTTTTGTACCAGGCTGTAATGTTTATTTCTGCTGCAAAGATCGTCTTTTTTTAATGTGACTTCTGGTACTTCCGGAGCCAGCCTCAAGCGGATCCTCGTTGAACTGCAGCTTTTAACACTTCCACATTGGACTCATATTTTTAGACCGGAGGTTGCCGCTTGGGTTCAACAGAATACAGTCATTGACAACGTCATAAAATGCATCTGTACATTTTCTGCTAGGTCATGTCAAGATTTCTTACATGAAAAGTCTACCATGAGGAAGGAAAGGAGAGCTGTCAGTGAAAGTACAAATGTTTTGTACTCCAGGAAACGTTGTGTTCCTGTTGTTGTGGATGGATAAAATGTAGATGTCCTGTTGTCTCGCACAACAGACAGTTTGACTTATCATAACATTATGAATGGATTTGGTCAATTTAGCTTTGCAAGTAAGCCATGCCAGCTGACCAACATGCTTAAAACCAAGAATGGACCTAGGAGCCGATATCAACACTTAAACCTAGGGATGCAACAATTAAAGATTTTAGTGGTACGATCATTGTGAGAGAAACAATCACGGTTTCACGATTATTATGAGTTTAATTTTCCAGCAGTTTTTGAGGGTCCTTCCCCAGCTGACTCGTATCATCGACTCCTCCACAGGTTGGACGTGCACTCAGAGATCAGCGTGTGTTGTTTTATTTTCGGACACAGGTGTCATTTAGACGACCTCACCTGTACAGAATAAAAGAGGCGCACTCCAGGGAATGTTTATTTAGTCTCTTTTTCTTCTTGTGCCGTTTTGGCAGCACCTTTTCTGCTGCGCTGGACTGATTTAAAAAAAAAAAGTGCCTGCCACACGTCGTTTTAATGTTGCAGTTAAAAATTAAAACAGTGTTCTCCATGAAAACACCATCTGGCGGTACAGAAATGGGCAGAGGACGCTGCCTCACACTTTTAAATGACAGAGAAGCTCCTCACACAGGTGTCACTCATTTTTCGTTTACAAGTTACAGCGAACATCATGGACCGGTCCCTTTTTGACAGAGACAGCAGAAAAACTTGGTGTAGCGGAACCTTCACGATTAGACTAACCGTGACACTTTTAAACCCGGTTAATAGTGAAACTAATATTCACACATTAACACAATATAGAGGTGTTGATGAATGTAAAGGAGGGTCATTAACGGAGGCTTACCCTCTACAAAAAATAGGATTGTTGAGTTGAGTGTGTGTGTGTATTGAAGCTGTGGAGGATGTGTGAGTTACCTTATGTTTGTTATCCAAATGATGATAAAATCTTAAAATAAGTCTGGTTTGGGGCGCTGTTGGCCTAGCGGTTTAAGCCCCCCCATCTACAAAGGCTACAGTCCTTGTCGCAGCGGTTGCTGGTTCGGCTACTTGTCTTCCCTTAGTCTCTACTCGACAAATTTCCTTCCTCTCTTCAGCTGTTATATCCTACAATGGGAAAACATAAACTTTAAACATAGGAAAATGAGGCAGATTTTAATCATTTTAATTTAGGAAAAAAGACAATCCAAAAGAAAAGCGGTGAGGTCAAACCCTGTGTAGAGATATCAAGCTTTCATGCAACCATAGCATCAGTTTTCCCCAGACCCTCAAGTGCCTGCCCATAAATGTTGAGTTGTCAGCAAATGACGATGCTTCAATGTGTAGAGCAACAGATGAGCACTGAAACTCTTTGTGATCTGAGCAGTTTTCCTTCCCTTGAGTTTTGCATTTAGTTTTTCCCTGATCAGCTGATGCACATGATCACACTGAAGTCATTGATAATGTGTTACTAAACTTTAATTAAGGCAAGAAAGTAGGAATAGCACTCAAGTTTTAACATACCACTCAGAGACATGCTGTTGTCACCAAGTTTGTTTGGTGTTTTTCCGCCTCTGCATCCTCGCATGATGTTTAGTCAGCCAATCAGTGAAGAGGCTGAATTTTGAGGTTTTTTGCAACTGAATTCAAAACATGGCTGAACCATAACTAGGAAATGTTGTTAACCACTACAAAGGTCTTCATATGGGACCTTTAATTGTAATTTCTGAACATGAAAAGAGGATGGTTAGAGAATATTAATACTGCTTCAGACTGAAGAAATGTTCTTCTTAAGTGTGCGTTCTCTTTTTGTGAGCGAGCATGGAGGAGAGAACTTGTGGGCCACTGAAAATATATGTGTGCATGTGATGAACTCCTGATAATAATCTGGCACCCAGCAACCCTTCTTAGGTTTCATGACTGGGATAGAGGGGCTGCTGTGGCACTCATTCTCCTAATGGAGCCATAAAGGCACCACAGGAAAGAAATTCACAGCATTATTGTGTTGATAGGGTAACAACATGTGTCCTTATTCTGTTCATTCTATTGATAAACAGCAGAGCAGCTGATCTGAGTCAGAGTTGACCTGTTTTCATTTTTCTGTTATCCCTCAAATGCATCACGTAGAAATGTCAGCTCGTTGTCTACTATACATGACAGGCAGCGGGAGGAGAGACACTTTATTCAACTTTTACTTACTCATCAATATGTTGAGCTCTTTTCCAAATGATTCTTTACAAATAGAAAAGGTCTGAGAGAAAGGCAGGTAGAAATGTATTGCAAGGAAGAAGGGCCAATCACAACCAGTCATTGCTATTAGGCCTTTAGGGGCAGCTGTGGCTTGGTGGTAGAGTTGGGAACTACAGTTGTGCTCATAAGTTTACATACCCGGGCAGAATTTGTGATTTTCTTTTTTTCCCATTTTTCAGAGAATATGAATGATAAGAGAAAAACATTTTTTTCACTCATGGTTAGTGGTTGGATGAAGCCATTTATTGACAAACAACTGTGTTTACTCTTTTTTATATCATAATGACAGAAAAAACAAAATCATGAATTCTGCCAGGGTATGTAAACTTATGAGCACAACTGTATGTCCAAGTTCCAGCCCGATTGAAAAAGACTTCTTGTTTTATATATATATATATACATTTTTATCCCATCCATGAACAGGACATACATCTTAAACATACATTACATACATACATTACCTACAGTATACAAAACACAAACAAGATGAGTAAAAGAAAGAACAGTTCAACAAACGAAAACAGAAGGACGACAGAGGTTGGGGGGCATCAAGAAATACTTAAAGCATGTTTGAAGTTTGTGTAAAGTTTAAATACATGTTAATATGGCTGATTATAAAAATAATTAAACAATCAGAGAACTAATATCATAATTACTCTGGTAAGGAGTTCAAGAATCATCAATCAATTAAGCTTTATTTATATTGCACATTTCATACAAGTCAAATGTAACCCAAAGTGCTTTACAGCGATTGAAAACAAGAAAGAAGCAGAAATAAAATAATGGAAAGACATATTAAAAACTAAAAATGGGTTTTTAAATAGAGAATAATGCACACCAACAACAATAAAATATGTGTAATTAAAATAAGTTAAAGTGTCAGATTAATATTAAGAATAGAAATATTTAAAATAAATGCATTTAAAAGGGTAAGGATAAGAGTTGAAAATAAAATTAAGGCTAAAAATGTCAATAAAACTGAGTAGATAAATTAAAATAAATAAATACAAATAAAATAAGATAAACAGTTAAAATTAGTAAAATGATAAAGCAACATTTAAACCAATATTACAGTAAAAGGTAAGTAATCAAATTGTAAAACCCTACATAAAAGCCAGACTGAATAAATATGTTTTTAGTTTACGTTTAAAAGTCTCAATATCTCTATCAAGCGTGCCGGATACGGCCCTGGTGGTGAGGCTTTCAGCAGTGTGACTGCCCCCTGGTGGCTGGCTGCAGTATAGGTCAAAAAATCCGTCTCCCCCATTCATTTGAATGGGGGAGCAGTCAAACTTTCAAAAATAAATACACGTCGTACGAATGTTTCTCACATCCGTATGCTGTGGTTATATGTAGTTAGTATTTGACTGTTTTGTGTCCAAGGCCTCTTTTTTCTGAAAAGTTTATTTTTCGTTAGTTATTAGAGTTAAAAAAAACGGGGTTTTACTTAGAACCAAACTTCAAAGGACACACAGCGTCTTGTGACGTTACGCTGTAGGGTAGAGCTTATTACAGTGGCTTCACAGGCTCTGGCTGCACAATGGCTGCGCCCAGGAGAGGGATTTTTTGGCTTCAGAACCGTACAACGGGAAGAGGCGGAGCAACGCTGACAATTTTAATATACAGTCTATGATCTCTATCAGCTCCCCTCAGATCCTCCGGCAGGCTGATCTGTAGTTTAGGAGCGTAGTTGCTGAAAGCAGCGTCACCAAATGTTTCTGTTCTCCTCTGAGGAACTGCTAAAGGAGAGGAGCCAGAAGATCTGAGAGGCCTTCCTGGTTTATACACTAAAAGCATCTCAGAGATGTAGTCTGGTGTGAGGCCATTCAGCGCCTTAAAAACTAGTAAAATAATTTTAAATTCAATACGAAAAGAAACAGGCATCCAATGTAAAGATTTTAAAATAGGCATAATGGAAGGATCTAACTGTATCCCACAATCCATTTAATCCCTGATAGAGATTTATTAATATGGCAGCAGCTCGCTCCATCCCCGATTAGGTCTATAATTTCTTCTCACCAGCTGCACACACTGAAACAGGTTGGCGTTTGAATCTTCCAATTCAGAACAATTCTCTGTTTAGCAGCTAGACAACCCAATGTTACAAATTTCCTCCGTGTCACAGATAACCCATCTATTTTGTCACCTAATATTCATAATGAAAAACATTTAGGAACAACAACATGAAGGATCTCTTTGACAGCGTTTGTCACAGCTGACCAGAAGGAGTTAAATTCAGGGCATTCCCATAGACAATGTATGAGGCTTCCTCTTTTACCACAGCCATGCCAGCATCTGTCTGAAAATGGTGAATTCATTTTGTTACATTGAACAGGGGGCCGATTGAACACGACTTCATCAGAGTGACGACAAGAAACTTTACAGGGTGGCTTCACCAAGTAATTGAACCCCTTTGCCAGGAAACCGTGATGTGTTGTTGGGATTAATTTGTCTAATCTCTCTCCTCGATCAGGCTCAGCACTTCAAGCAGACTTCTCAGAAAGTAGCTCGCAATTACTGGTGGAAGAATGTGAAGCTGATCGTGGTCATCGTGGTGGTCGTCCTCATCATCGTTCTCATCATCATCCTGCTAGCAACCGGAGTGATTCCTGTCGGCACTCCATTGCCTTCAATCACTCCAACCAAAGCACCATAAACGCCCTCACACGAATGAAGAACAGATCAACATAATGAAATCATAAACAGTCTATGATCACTGAAGACATGCCTATTATACAGTTTTAATTTAGCAACACTGACTCAGGTGAATCATTCCTGTCTGGTGAACTCTTTGTTACTTTAGATTCTTCAGATATCTGTCCTGCTCTCGTTGTAATTAAAGGACTTTGGTGCGAGTGACTTTAATGGCTTTTTAAACCTTTTTCACAACACAAATCCATCCCGGCCATTTTTTGAATTTTAAAGAAATTAAACCAAAATCCATTTTTGCTGCTCTCATTCATCTTTATCAGTCCTCACTATCGAACTGTTACACCATCGAAGCTCAGTTCATCCAAACAGAGAGGAACTAACCTGAGTCAGTGTAACTGCAGCTGATAGACGAGGACTCCTTGGGCATCGTACAAGTCACAATATTTATTTTGAGTGTTATCATTCATCTGCATCTTTAAAAAAAAAAAGACAGTTTATATTGTTTAAAAGGCAAAAATTGCAGAATCAGGAAGAAAAATAGCAACTTTTTTTCTCTAAAATTGGAAACATGCTTCAGTGTAAAACAAGTTTAGGTCACAGCTTGTTAGAAATGGCTTGATTGCGTGTCGTATCTGTATGTTTCAGTTTGTGGGCTTGTTACTTTCTAAGTTCTTCCTGTTTCTTTGTAGCTCTGCAGCGGTACTCATCCTGCTGAAATTCCAGTTTGAAGTATATGCACTCAGCACTACCTTGGTTCCCTTTTAAGAGGAGCGGGGTCCATATGCTAAAAAGAATACACAGAAACAACTGTTTTGCACATGTATCTTTAAATGTAGATCATATACAAGTAGATCAGCTGGTCAGTGCTTCATTTTCTACAATTTGTTTTAACTCTTGTACAATTTTTAATGTGTGACTTTTGATACCTTATAATCAAACCACCGGGGTCAGCAGTCAAAGGTCTTTTCACACAGCTTACCAGCTGTGAGAAATCACTTCCACCCCTCCTTATTGAATCATGTCAAATAGTTACAGTTAATAACTTGATTACTTGTCTCTGAAACAGGGAGTGTTCGTTTCTTAGATCTAGGTCTGAAGTAAAGTTTTTATGTTTCTCTCTCCTCTCCTCTCTCTGCTGTTACAGAACCAAATTATCTTCAGAGTGGTCAAATGATCCCTTTATGATCTGTAAATAGTCGGTTTATTTTCTCCCAACATTTAACCAGATCGTCCTTTAAATTATCTGTTTATTTAATACTTTATATCATGGTGATTTCTGTATAAATAGGTGTTCAAGGAATGATTAACCATGAAATGGTACAGTTGCATTGTTGTTGATTATTTTCAAAATGAAGGCATAAATTCGGCTGTGTTGAAACACATCATGTATTGTGTTTTTTTGCACAGCTCTGGGGTGCAATATTCCTAAATCCTCTGTCTGGTTAAATGCGCACACAGCTGTGCTGGACCACATTATTCCAGGCTCAAGCTGCAGCAGGTTTTTCATGTATTAAAGGCTCTTTAACCCTTGTCAGTTCTCAGAACAGACATGTTCTGCAGTATGCTGTAGCTGAATGTTGGATTAGCAGGGCCTTACTCTGACATCTGTTTTAATGGTTTAATTTAAATAAAAAGTATTTACCTCTGCTCTTGTGTGATGGTTTTCCTTCTTTGTGGAATATTTTAAAGATCTACTCTCAGAAACTTTTGGTATTTGTCTGACGAGATTCAACAGAAGCCTTTTAGTGACTCCTGGTTACACCTGCCCATCTTTGTGTCTCTGCGTAGATTTTACCATTGAAACTTTTGGAGCCACATAACTTCAGTTCCTGCAGCAAACATCCTGAGAAGTTGTTTGTGATCAAGTTCAGCTATCCTGTGAGACAGCTGGTTTCCATAACAGAGTGAAGCAATCACCAAGGTTGTGCCAACAGCTGCTCAACATGCAGATTTTAGGAAGAAAAAAAAGGATTATTTTTATACATCATTCAGGCAACATGAACATGTCTGGGATTTGTTTTAAGAAATGAAAAAAAAAGGGGTAAAAAAATCCATGGCTTCGTCAAAAAGTCTGTTTGTGGTTCTGCTATGAGGATTTGTTAAAGTAGAAGGAACTATAAGTCACACAATGAGCACAGTTTTCAGTTTTTGTAATTTTCAATGAACATTTTCACTTTTCAATTCTTCTCCTGTTTTCAGACTCCACTGACTCCTGAGTTTGTTCAACGACTCTAAGTGTTTACCTGCAAACTGAGGCGACATGCCCGAGGGCTCACTCGTTAAACATGAATTTGAACAGCTTCCTGTAAAACTTCAAACCCTTTTAGTTCCTCTACTTTTAGTGGTTCAACTTAGACTGACATCAGGGCTGCCGAGGTCCAGAGGTAGAACGGGTCGTCCTCTAGGGAGTTGGTAGGCGGTTCATTCCCAGGCTGTCACAGTCCACATGTCTGAGGGTCTTTTACAAAGATACTGAATCCTAAATCTCTCTTAGGCAAAGTCATCCGTATGAGTGTCAGTGGATTCTGAAGGGGCTGGTACTCTGCTGTCAGTGTATAAACATATTAGTTAATAGTGCTTTGAGCTGCTGGAGTCTAGAAAGGTCCAATACAAGATCAGTCTAATTGCAGTTTTCACTGCATTGTATTGTAATAACAGGTAGTTTGATCCATCAGAAATGATTCACCATAAACCAAACGGACAAAGATTACATTCCTTAAACTGCCATCAGAAACTGCCATGGATCTTGCCATATCCAAAATTGCCAGATCTAGAAACTGTATTAATTCCCTCTAAGATCAGGTCAAGTCAACTTTATTTTCATTTATCCTCACAAAGTGTACAGCTTCACAAAATACTGTTAGTCACAGAACAGTTGCTAACAAAGGTTGTGCACAGAAACAATACAATTAACGAACCACAGCAAGACTACAAAGACAGGTATGATGCATGTGACTGTGATGATCTCTGAGATGAAGTAGAGTAAAACTGGCGGTACCTAAAGTCTCTAGAAGTAGTTTGGGAGGTAGTACCATCAGGCCCCTCTCCTTTGGAATCATGTACCAGTCAGGCTCCGGGAGGCAGACACCCTCTCTACTCTTAAGAGCAGGCTTCAAACTTTCCTTTTTGATAAAGCTTAAAGTTAGAGCTGGATCAGGCTTGGACCAGCTCTTAGTTATGCTGCTATAGGCCTAGACTGCCGGGGTAACTGGCGTACTGACACATTGGGATCCTAGCTCACCACCTTCCCCCCAACCCCCTCATCACTTACTTTAACTCTGCCTGTCCCATTGAAAGTTACTAACCATAGACCTTTCTGGAGTCCCTGAGCTCCCTTGTCTCGTAGGTTCCTCTGAGCTGCCATAGATGGCCTTCTGCTTTGGACGTTCCAGACGCCAGCTGATACGGACGTGCTGGACTCCAGTGGCAACAGCTACTACAACTTGTCTCATCACTATCACCTCTCTCTCTTTCTTTTTCTTATCCTCATCTATCCCTCTTTCCAACCTCCAACTTGGTCTCAGCAGATGTGTGTCTAACATGAGTCTGGTCCTGCTGGAGGTTTCTGCCTGTTAAAGGAAGTTTGTCCTTGCCGCAATAACTTGCTAAATGCTGCAAAGGTCTCTGCTCATGGTGGATTAAGATGAGATCAGACTGAGTCCTGTCTGTAAGATGGGACTGAATCTTATACTGTCTTGATTGAGTTGTTCTAGTAGCTGTTATGTTTCTTCCAGGTGACAGTAGACCTGATTGGTCACATCCTCTGGGATCTGGAGTACCTGGACCTGTTGCTCCACACCTGATATCAAAGCAGCCTCGACCTCTCTCTGCTCTGTCAGACCAGCGTCTGCACCACTGTGTTTGAGTCAAATTCTCGTGTTAGTGCGCTCCTCAACATCTCTCACTTCATCATGTTCACACACCCACACACACACACTACTGACCCTGCTGACTCCACACACCTCGTATCCATTCTTATTGTTCAGTTCATTTCACTTATTTTGTAATGAAAGACATTTTTATCACTCCCGTCTTTTGTCTCTGCAGACGAGCCGGGTTATGACAATATTAAAAACACCCTCTATCTTTATCAGTGCTTATCAGGTCCTCCTCTTAATCCGACACCAGATGGAAGTTGGTATTGAAATTTCTTATTTTTATTATACATTATCATATTTTTATGTCTTCTTTTATTCGTGCTTTTTAAAATTGTATTTGTAAATAAAGTATCAAAAGACTACAATTTACTGCAGATGAACTACAAATACAGCATGTTCCTGCTGATGTGTTCTCAATGTGTTGTTTCATACGTAGAAAACTCCTTAGAAAAATGTGACCTTCATTCTTTCACTAAATCAGTTTTGAAAACAGAATTTGATATCAAGCCAAGATTCAGACATATTTATCAGTGGGTCACTCTAAGAAATGAAATGTTGATTTTACTTATCTAAGTTATGTCAACTGGTTCCAAAAAACTGTGTTGTTTAAAATGGAAAAGCAAAACACTATTAATGTGAACAACACATATTAAACCGCAAAATGTCATACATCCGTCAGGGGGGACATTTGGTCGACATAAAAATGGAGCATCTAACACTTAATTTCTGCATCCCTGGGAATATTTTTGTGACCAATTGTGGTGGAAATAAAGTTATGTAAAATGAAAACACAAAATTATTGATAGATTTCTATATTATTGATTGTATCACATAATTAACATATCATAATTAGCTACAAGGGCTTCCATAGGGCACTTTTTTACGTTTCATGCATTTGAGGGGCATCCAGACGGCACTTTTTTTTTTACGTTTTATACATTTTAGGGGCATCAAGACGGCACTTTTTAAGTTTTTATATATTTGAGGGGCATCAAGACAGCGTTTTAAAAGTTTTTATATATTTGAGGGGCATCAAGACAGCGCTTTTTTATGTTTCATGCAATTGAAACTGATAACAGGCCTTTCCTATTACCTGAACTTCCTTGGTTACCATATGTATAAATGTGCTCTTTTTATGTTTAGTACGGAAGCCCAAAAAGAACATGAATAAATACATTTTATTTTCCTCGTTTTCTGAGCATATTTTTCTTGTTATCTCAAGAAAACAAAGCTTATTATCTTGTGATAACTAGAAGAACAAGTTGGGATCCTGAGAAAACAGAGAAAATACCATTTATTTAACATGTTCTTTTAGGGCTTCCGCAGGAAAGCAGAGATTGTTGGTGCGTCAAAATCATAGATTGTATAAAATATGGACGTAGTATCCGTGACGTCACCCATCTGTTTCTGAAGCGCTGTTTTGATTTCAATCGTCAACGGCAGCCATATTGCTGCTGTCGAGCCAGTGTGATGTAAAGAGGCGGGCTTTGAGCCTCCTCGCCAACAGCTACAGTGTTCTCGCCTGTCAATCAAGTCAGCTGTGCCTCTCATTGGAAGTCTCGTAATCTCAATATCTTCGAAATTGCAAAAAAATTCACCCCCGTGCAGTGTGTGTCAATCAAGAAATGAGCTATCCAGACTACACTCGTCTTTTGAACCAGGCTGTAAACATGTTTATTATTGCTGTAAAGATCGGCTTCTTTGAATTGGTGTATATGTGGTTTCCAGTACTTCTGGAGCCAGCCTCAAGCGGCTCCTCGATGAACTGCAGTTTAAACACTTCCGCATTGGACTCATATTTTTAGACTGGAGGTTGCCGCTTGTTCAAAATGTGTGCTGTGTTTGGATTAAGATCGTCATAGCATTGAAACCACCACTGAATATAAAAACCTCCAGACATTTTCCATTGTAATGCTAGAAGCAGGGTTCCAAAACTTTTCGCGCTGCGACCCAAAAGTTTAGGTGCCATAGACTTGTTGCAACCCCTACTGTCCCTCAAGGTTGTTAAATGTTGCTTTATACTTAACCTGCTGCTACTGATGCTAACTGTTAAAAACCCTAACCTTAACCCTAGTGGTCATGAGGCAACAAAGAAAGGAACAAAACTAAGGAAAAAAATCATTTGCAAGGTTTAATTTAAAATGTCATGAATATTTTTGTCAATATTTTTACAATAATGGGTGAAATGTGAAATTTTAAATTACCTTTAAGAAAAAAAGTGTGACAACAGTGACAATTGTTTGGTCGAGCGAATTATGAGTCCCTATTTCTCACTGAAAAACATGTGGAGCCTGAGTCAACCTGATTGAGCTGTCTCTACCACTAAGTCCAAGTGCATTATTCTAAAAGATCCACTAGATGTCACTTCGTGATTCATTTGTCTGCCCTCTCAACTTTCCTAAATAACATGCTTTACAAAACGGATTTTAATGGGATGGTAAATGTAGGGGTTAAAACATGAAAATAAAAATAAGACTAATCAAAATAACAGCAACAACAAGCATTACTAAACTATTAATAATTACAATAATAATAATGATTATGATTACAGCAATAATAATCCTAATAATCTAAATGTCTGTTTCTTCTTGTGAAGGAGTGGCTGCATAGGTAAAAAGCAAATTTTTCTCCTCTTCCCTTTCTACCTCCTTTTCTTTGTACTGGTGAAGATCTGGTTCTTTCAAGGAGAATGATCCTCCCACAGTTAGTGTAGCTCAACAATTGGCCTGATGAAAACCTAAGTAGGGTACAATGCATCAGCTAATTCAGACATTTTCCGTGTAAAAAAAAAAGGCATTTTAATTTTACATTAGAGAGCGCCTTGAAGGGTTTTTAGAGGCTTGAAGTTGAAGTTTTCATTAAGTTTAGTTTTTCACAGACACTTCACAAGAAAAAATAAGCAGGACAAGTTTGGAGTATCCATCTCAGTTTCCGTACCCCACCCTCTGTCCCTTTTCTTTCTATTTCTTCCTTTCCTTATACACATAGGGCTCCAAAAGGGGGTTCGTTGTCAGATCCCCTAACCTTCCCCTAAGAAGCAACAGCGAGAAGTTAAATGTCAAATTCAGAATCTGTACTCCGATTAAATCAATAACTCAATGTCAGATGACATCCTGTTGATGGTGTGGTCCTTCTTCAGCCGTCAAATCTTCCCCCCTAAGCTTGAAGGACATTGGAAGGTCATGGAGAATAACTGTGTTCAGTTTCCTTCAACGTACAGCAGAAAAACTGTATTTATTTTTTTTTGCAGATCAGAGAGTTTGTTCCTGCTGCTGTGAAGTTCATGTGAACCAGCAGAGTTCACTCTAGAGTTGATTTGGGGCACTCAAAGAAAACAAGCTCAGATCTCATCACTTTAGCATATGGTATTCGGATCGGTTAAACACACCACCCGGGTCAGCAGTTGAAGGTCAGTTTACAGACCCATGTCTGTTTGTGCATACAGTCTATGTTCATTTAGTGAGCAGCCAAGATAGATCACTTACAGCCCCTCCATAGTTCCCTGCTATGTCCATGTCAGAGGTCAGGTTCTTACCCAACACCTCTCTCTGATGTTTACTTTGGCATCAAGCAGGTTGGAGAAACAATCCCATGTTAGACTGCCTCAGTGCTTTAATTATGTACACTCTTTTTTAGGTCAAAGATGAGGCCAATGATAGCTGTATGTGATTTCTAAATAAAGGCACAGTAGCCAAATGTCAGATGGTGCCAATACATTCATAATGAGATTATCCACACGGTGTGTTATATAAACATTTATATACATAGAGGCTCAAGTTACAGCCTGTCCATCCACAGGTCTTAATGCTAGTATGTACATTGTATAACCTTTGGCTGTTTATTAAACAGCCTCAGTATGTGAGAGCAGCTAAGCTGAGCAATGAGGAAGTAGAAATAAGTTAGTTCCCTGAAAGTCTTCTGGTGGCTAAAATCAGCTCTGGGTGAAATGTCTGGGGCATTTTTACACTTCTTCCCACACTTTTTGTTTCTATTCACCTTTTTCAAAATGAGGAATAGAAACACAAGAAAGTTCTAACAATAACACAAGACCAAGAGCTGGAGTAGTTTTTGATGTTCCGTAATCAGCTTAATGAAAATGACATTTAACTTTGTAAATATCAAATCGAAAGTGGGTCAGGTTTGAGCACTGGGAAGAATGCTGATAAAAGGCAGCATAACAAAAATCAGGACCAGCTGGTTAGGCGAGTAGCCAGAATGCCTTCTCTGTGCACATCTGTTTTCAAAGAAGGAGATGAAACTGTTGGGTACCTAGACTTACATTCATGCTGTTGGTCTTTTACCACCTACTTTATCTTTTTTATAAATGTATTATTCTTATTTCTATTTTTATTTCTATTTTTATTTTATCCCCATTATTATTATTATTATTATTATTATTATTATTATTATTATTATTATTATTATTATTATTATTATTATTACTGGAGGAGCTGAAGATATTGAGACTCTTAAACGTAAATTCAAAACTTATCTATTCACTTTGGATTTTATGAAAGGGTTTCCGGAATTTTATAACTTTGATGTTTTATATTGATATTAATGTTTTATTATTTTATTTATTTTTAACTACTTGTTTTTCTGCCCATTAGTATTTCAATTTTAAATGCCTTTATTCATCTTCCAATTTTATCCTTACCCTTTTTTATGTATTTATTTTGACTATTTATATTATTGTTTTTATTTTGAAGCTTTAACTTATATTTCATTACATATATTTAATTGTTCTTGCTGTGCATTAGTCTCTACTTCAAAATCCTTTTTTTTTTCACTATGCTTTTTTTTTTCATTATTATATTTCCGCTTTTTGTTTGTTTTCAATCGCTGTAAAGCACTTTAAACTGCATTTGATTTGTATTATAGATGCTATATGAATAAAGCTTGATTGATGTATTGGTTGATGTATTGATTCATAGATTATTCATATCCATCCATCCATTTACTTCCACTTATCAGGGGTTGGGTCCTGGAGGTAGCATCTTATTACACAAAAGACTTCCATTTGTTCATATTAATGCATAAATGGATCAGAATAATGGAAAATCCTGCCTTTGGGGAAATGTTCTTTAGATAATCAATAACTCAAAATATTCACAGCAAACATATCACACATACCAACTCCTTTATTTCAAACTATTCTGCCACAGACCCTCAAACAAGGCAGAACAAACATGGTTATAAAGTCAGCACAGGTCCCCTTTCTGTTTACTCAACGATGGTCACTGAGGGATGGATGTTACGTTTTGTCAACAAGTGGAAGCAAAAAAGATGTGTTTCAGCCACATGACAAAAGGCCTGATCAGTTTTAGGACAACAGGCTCGTAGACAACAACAAGCAAAAAGAAAGCATTTGTTACTGATGGGAAGTCGGCCTGGACTCAGACAGTTGTAGTCATGTGGATGTGAGTCTACCATTCATGGATGAGTGTTGGACAAGGATGTGAAGGGGGGGTTCTGAATGCTGAATATGGCCTTTGTGTTAGAGCTGCTTTCACAGAAGAAGCCTTTTGTTGGCTGTGTCTCTGACCCAAACAGCTCTGACCTGACAGAGTCTCATGTGCTGCTCTGTCATGAAAATGCTTTACTCTGACAGTAATAAGGGCTGTCGTCCCAACCACAAGGCATGAAACGTGTCACTGTACACTTTAGAATTAAAACTGTCACGTCATAATGGAGATGATTTACCATTCAACCCCTCAGTGAGGAATTTCAAGTTCATTTTACATCCTTTGGTCTTAAATCAGAGAAATACAAACCTTTCCTAGCAAAGCAAGGTCCAGTCTGTCAGTGTAAAGTATCTGGTTATTATTAGCAGAACAGACTTGCCAGAATTGAATATAACATTCAAAAGTATGTTTAAAGTTGTGCTTAACCACCTGCATATGTGTTACCCTCAAATTTACTAACATCTTTTATCCTTGGGGTCAATTTGACCCAAGCAATTTAAACCTCCAGGGACTGATTGTTACCCAGGTTTATGTGTCAGGTACTTTATGTTTCTTTAAAGCATTTAGAAGGACTTTATTTGTAAAACAAGAAGAAGAAGAAGAAGAAGAAGAAGAAGAAGAAGAAGAAGAAGAAGAAGAAAAAGAAGAAGAAGAAGAAGAAGAAGAAGAAGAAGAAGAAGAAGAAGAAAGGTACTTTATTGATCCCCAGGGGGGAATTCAATTTTTCCCACTCATGCTATTTTTGGACATGCTACACATACAGTAATTTTTTTCGTATATACATACAAATGCACACACATGCAGTGAACATGCTTAGGGAGAGATGCCAGGGTGAGGATACTTCCGTCAACCAGCACACCCCGAGCAGTTGGGGGTTCGGTGCCTTGCTCAAGGGCACCTTGGCAGTGCCCAGGCAAGTGAACCAGCACCTCTCCAGCCACCAGTCCACTTGCCAAACTTCGTCCATACTGGGACTCGAACCGGCGACCCTTCTGTTCCCAAGCCAAGTCCCTATGGACCTTCGTATGACACAGGACACATCACTGAATGTCTTCAGAGACATGGAGGCTGGAGATGTTATATCTCAATCTAAAGGTTGGCGGTTCGATCCCAGCTCCTGCTATCACATGCGGAAGTGTCCTTGGTTATAGTGACCTCAAATATCATCCAAAACAACCAAAACAAATGTGTGTAAAATGTTGATATTTAGTTATATAGCTAAAACAGCCTGGGGTCAAATTGACCCCAAGGAACAGCGATGTGTACATTTTTTATAGGAAATTGCAACATATCAACCTTTTAGTTTTACGTTTTCCCAGTTGTCCCCATTAGATTAGGAAAAAATATGAAATATGAAACCAAATTTCAATTTAGAGACGTTAAACATTGAATGGGGTCCAATTGACCCAAAGGATAATAGGAGGGTTAACTTAAAGGCTGATTTATACTTCTGCGTCGAATCGACGGCGTAACCTACGCCGTAGGTCCGCGTAGCTCCCGTACCTACGCAGAGGCCTACGCACGTAGCTGACGTGCACCTCCTCCAAAATGTAACTACGCGTAGAGCCGACGCGGACAGCAAGCTCTGTGATTGGTCCGCTCGACGGCTTTGTCTTTCCCGCATTCACAGGTAGGTACGGGAGCTACGCGGACCTACGGCGTAGGTTACGCCGTCGATTCGACGCAGAAGTATAAATCAGCCTTTAGAATGAGCTTTTATATCTACATAACGAGCGGGTCCCCTTCCTCAGGGTGCGCCATCATGTTTCTGCAGTAGCACAAACTAGCAACCAGCCTCACATTTATGTATCGAGTGGGTGGCCACCATAGACTGTAAAAAATATGGACGTAGTATCCATGACGTCACCCATCTGTTTCTGAAGAGCTGTTTTGAGACCAATCGGCTGCGGCAGCCATATTGCTTCTGTCGAGCCAGTGTGACGTAAAGAGGCGGGCTTTGAGCCTCCTAGCCAACAGCTGCAGTGTTCCTGCAGGCAGCTGTGCCTCTCATTGGAAGACTAGTAATCTCAATATCTTCTAAATTACCGAATTAGAAAAAAAATTCACCCCTCTCACAGTGAGAGGACATCGAGAAATTAGCTATTCAGACTACACTCATCTTTTGTACCAGGCTGTAAACATGTTTATTAATGCTGCAAAGATCATCTTTTCCCCATTCATGTGTATGTGACTTCTGGTACTTCCGGAGCCAGCCTCAAGCGGATCCTCGATGAACTGCAGCTTTTAACACTTCCGCATTGGACTCATATTTTTAGACCGGAGGTTGCCGCTTGGTGGCCACTGGAAATGCACAAGAAGAAGAAGAAGAAGAAGAAGAAGAAGAAGAAGAAGAAGAAGAAGAAGAAGATTATTTTTTAGATTTTAGAAAAACACTTTATTTAACAATGAAGTTGAACAGGCAAACATTTAAAAAAGAGTATTACAAACAATTCACCCAGCCAAGACAATCACTAAATATCAACTCTCCTTGATCAGACACCTTGCACGAAATGCCCCCAAACCCCCACAGCTGCTGGAACTCTTTCATGTTCCTGGTGGGTTTGTGGTAGCAGAAAAAGAAGATGAAGAAGAGAGTGTTTTCTGTTGTGCACAAAGTAATTTGTACAGCCTTTTGTGTTTGTAAAACTTGACAAATGGAGGATCATATTTATCATGCATCACAGGAGCTTCTTGTCCTCCAAGGCCACCGTCACTTCTGGACCTTCACCAACGTGAGGGGTTGGCGAGAGAATGTTTCAATCTTGAATCTATATGTCGCTAAATATTCCCATTTCTACACTGTGTAACTTAAAGTGACAATATATTACACAACACCATCACACACTTCTGTCTCTACTTTCATATCCCTGCAGGACTTCTCCTCTCTTTGATTCCACAAGCTTGGCTGTGTTTCAGGTGATCACCGGGACCGGGACTTGTCATTTGAAAACTCGTCGATTGATTGTACTAGATTACACTGGGGAGAGGAGTAAGTAGATCTTGTTCTGAATTCACATTTAAAAAAGGAAGCTTCAGATTTAACTGAAGTAAGAAATGTGTGAATTACCCTACTTCCTGTTTCTGATATTTCACTGCCCAACCTCTGTGACCTGTTCTAGCTGTGCATCCTGTATTTGTTGACATGCTCTTTTTGATAAAGAATACAGTAACTGTAATCAGGTTATCACGCCACAGCTATACTCACTATCTAACATTTGTATTGGACCTCTCCTATAACAGGGTTAACGGGTCTGTTGTAGTTTGGTTTGGCATGAAGTTGTTCCAGAATAAACAGAAGACTCTTCCAAAGAATTTTAATTCCCTGCATGAGTGACGCAGATGAGTCCAGTTGTCTGTCGTCATGAATTTAGAGTCTGTGCATGCTCTAAATCCACCCAGTTTAACAAACTAACGAATGACTGTTCCTCCACTGTGCCTTTTCAGAAAACACACACACACACACACTTGAGTCACTGTGACCCATGCATTGAGATGTAAAACATGTTTAAGGACAAGGACAACACTGTTGTGTTTTCAATAAGAGGACTTTTTGAGGGATATTATACACACCTCAAATACAATGAGTTAAAAGTGACATAGAAATTCTCCAAAGAGTGAGAAACTTTGAATGTAATACTGTGAGTATAAATGTACTTTTTTGTGGCGCAGAGATGCCGTTCGTCCCTGTGGGGATATCATATTACACATATTTGTATCAGGGTGGACCAGCAAGTCACCATTCAGCTCATAAGAAGTCAACACATATTTGTGACCAAACAGAACAGTGTCCTGCAGAAGGTTAAGTCTAGAGTCCGCAGAGATCTGCTTGAGAAGGACTGGGTGAATGTGGATTAAAATGAATTGGGATGAATTGGATGCTGCCAGACTTGACAGACGACAAACAGTGTAAAAGCATGTTAACATATGTCTGATACTTCTGTTGTGCAGGTCTTCCTCTGAGAGTCACTGTTGATTAGTGGCATCCTGTGGCAGTCCACTGTGAGGGAGTGTTTCCCATTCAGCAGTCAACACGCAGAGCTATGACACATACAGAACTTCATTTTCTTATTTATTGTGGATAAAGCAACCATGTGTTTTAGTATTGTATCATTATCAGCATAGTATTGATGATGCTTGTGAGTTGTTGGTGCCAGAGAGTGGGGGGGTATGATCCAACTTGATGTTACTAGGTATCAACAGAGGGAAGGGGTCAAGTCTATGCTGGGTTTTTTTCCAGTAGCACTCTGTCCTATCCTGCTGTAATGTGCAGTGACACTGTGATCAAACTTTTCAGTCCTCAACCCCCATGATATTGGTGCCAAAGACTTGAAACCCCTACTGTCCCTCCTTCCAAGTGATTAAATGTTGCGTCATACTTATTTAAGCTGGTCTGCAGAAAATTAAACCTATATGCACATGAGGCTGTGTTTCCTGTGCTGTTCTAAATGAACCTGCTGCTACTGATGCTTTCGTTAATTAACTGTTACCTAACCCTAAACTTAGGAGTCATCTGGCAACAAAGAGAGGCAGACAACTATGGAAAGAAATTGTATTTGCAAGGTTTTATTTCAAATGTAACAACTATTTTTGTCAATATTTATAATAATGGGTGGAATTAGCAATTTTAGATTACTTAAAAAAAAAAACACATTCTCGTGACCCTTCAGAGGGACCTGACCCCCAGTTTGGGAACCCTTGCCCTACGTCATCATCAGAGGGAATATGCTAGTGCTTAGTTATGACATCCTTTATTATACTTGCTAATGGGTCTGTAGGTGGTGCAACAAGAGGTTAGCAGATCGTGGTTTTTGAAAGGGTTGCCTAACAGGTTGGGTGTAGGCCTGTGTGTTAGATAAAACTGAGTTGAGACAGCTCACAGCGTAACCCCTAGATAAAGATTTGCATATACATTTTTTTCAGTGGTTCTGTGTGAAAGCTAGTTACATGTAAGAAACTGATTTGTCTGTGGGCTTGGCATCTAGTGTTGATGACAGTGATTTGTCAGTCAGTGAAATTTGAGTATATGCTGTATGAAAAATGAATAGTAGAGGAACTGAAATCCATATTGAGCTTAATGGTGTCAGAAAGTGAATGTAAATACTCACCAAATGAGTCAGTTTAGATTGAAAACCCCTGAAGATCAGAAAAAATGTCACAAATGAAACATCTACAAAAACAAGGTTTGGATCAAAAGGATTTATTCACCATGACACTAGATTACACTGACCCTTCCACTTTGCCCCTGCAGTAAAATAAGTAATAGCCTACAAACTTTTATAAGCGCAGTTTTAAAGTAAAAGTCAGCAAATACTGTTAAAATACATGAGGTAAAAAATATAAGCATTGTATCATTGAGGCATCTTCCATCTTTGCACTCTTCCATCATAGCAGGGTGGTTCATGAACCAACTATGGGGGCCCATTCTGTTATCATGTTCTCCCTGGGTGGGTTTTCTCTGCATGGTCCCACTGCCTCCCACAGTCCAGTGAAAAGCTGGCTTGGTTATAGTGAGTCAAAGTTTTACATTGGTGTGATGTTTGTTAGAATAGTTGTCATAGGGTTACATGATATTATAAATGATCACATGATGATGTTTTAAGATTCCATGTAATTTGATTGAGTGCAACTAACTTTCATCTATTCACATACCGTTGAATGCTTTCTCTTTCTCTTTCTCTCTCTCTCTGTCTCTGTCTCTCTCTGTCTCTCTGTCTCTGTCTCTCTCTGTCTCTCTCTCTCTCTCTCTCTCTCTCTCTCTCTCTCTCTCTCTCTCTCTCTCTCTAGATCTGTGTGTGTGTGTGTGTGTGTGTGTGTGTGTGTGTGTGTGTGTGTGTGTGTGTGTGTGTGTGTGTGTGTGCGTGCGTATGTTTGTGTATTTTTGTGCACATTTAGTGTGCTGCTGTAGTGAATTGCTACCAAACAAAGCTTTGTTGTGTACTGTTATGCAATGATAATGGAGTGCTTGTCTGGGTATCTTTGTTTTGAGTCTCAGTTCTGAATTTCCAAAATAAAAAGTACGCTACTATAGCTCTAAAACAACGCAGTACAGTAGATGTAGAATTAAGGGAAATTCTGAAGTAGCAAAAAACTTCAAACATTTCAACAGTATTACTTAAACAACAAAAGTTGCATTGTTTTCTACTTTTGTTTCTCAGCTTTTGTGGATCAGTAAGACAAGTGAAGGGAAATCAGAAGCATCAAGTCCAGCTTTTGCTCACAAAGCCTCTAACAAAGTACCAACCTGTCCACAGTTGGGTGATTCTCTGAATTCAGTGCACTTTGTGTCCCACAGATTTACCTCAAAGATGTTCATATACAGTAAACCGCAAAATGCATTTTCAAACAAGAAATGGAAAGATTCATGTGCCTTTGCCAAGCAGCAACCTCCAGTCTAAAAATATGAGTCCAATGCGGAAGTGCTAAAAACTGCAGTTCAATGAGGATCCGCTTGAGGCTGGCTCTGGAAGTACCGCAAACCGCATACACACCAGTTCAAAACAGCCGATCTTTACAGCAGAAATAAACATGTTTACATCCTGGTACAAAAGACGAGTGTAGTCTGGATAGCTTATTTCTCGATCGGCACACACTGTACGAGGGGTGAATTTTTTTCTAACGTTGCAGTTCCAAAGATATTGAGATTAAGAGTCTTCCAATGAGAGGCACAGCAGACTTGATTGACTTGACGGGAACACTGTAGCTGTTGGCTAGGAGGCTCAAAGCCCGCCTCTTTATGTCACAATCGCTCCACAGCAGCAAAATGGCTGCCGCCGCCGACTGGCCTCAAAACAGCACTTCAGAAACAGATGGGTGACGTCACGGATACTATGTCCATTATTTATACAGTCTATGATCTTTGCGTTATAACAAACTAACATATTTTAAAAATTAGGTTTTGAAAACTGTTATGGGTTGCTGAGGTGTAGAGGTCAGCCAAATGAGCATGTCCCCACTGACCAAAGTATTTTTACCACTGAATATAAGTGGTAAAAAAGTAGCCAGTAACTGCAAGTTTTTTTCTGATAATATTTTTAAAGGTTAATCATTTGCCTACGGTGGCCCTGAAGTGCAAATCCATCCATCCATCCATCTTCCTCCACTTATCCGGGTCCGGGTCACGGAGGAAGATGCCTCAGCAGGGAAGCCTAGACACTCCTCTCCCCGGCCACTTCCACCAGCTCTTCTACGAGGATACCGAGGCGCTCCCTGGTCAGCTGAGAGACATAATCTCGCCAGCGTGTCCTGGGTCTTCCCCGTGGCCTCCTCCCAGCCGGACATGCCCGAAACACCTCATCTGGCTCCTCTCGATCCGGAGGAGCAGCGGCTCTACTTTGAACCTATCCCGGATGTCTGAGCTCCTGACCCTATCTATACGGCCGAGCCCAGCCACCCTGTGGAGAAAGCTAATTTCGGCCGCTTGTATTCGCGGTCTCGTTCTTTTGGTCACTACCCACAGCTGGTGACCATAGGTGAGGGTTGGAACGTAGATTGACCGGTAAATTGAGAGCTTTGCCTTCTGGCTCAGATCTCTCTTCACCACAACAGACCGGTACAGCGTCCGCATCACTGCAGACGCCGCCCCGATCCGTCTGTCAATCTCGCGCTCCCTCTTCACCCTGAAGTGCAAATCACAACGGCAAATCAGAAATCACAACGGCAAATCAGACATCACGGCAAATCAGAAAACACTACGGCGGTTTAAAAAAAAACACACAAACACAAAGTGTTTTCTGATTTGCTGTAGTGTTTTCTGATTTGCTGTAGTGTTTTCTGATTTGCTGTAGTGTTTTCTGATTTGCTGTAGTGTTTTCTGATTTGCCGTTGTGTTTGCTGATTTGCTGTAGTGTTTTCTGATTTGCCGTTGTGTTTGCTGATTTGCCGTTGTGTTTGCTGATTTGCCGTTGTGTTTGCTGATTTGCCGTTGTGTTTGCTGATTTGCCGTTGTGTTTGCTGATTTGCCGTTGTGTTTGCTGATTTGCTGTAGTGTTTTCTGATTTGCCGTTTTGATTTGCACTTCAGGGCCGCCGTATTTCCTTATCTACTTTAGCCTTAATAAAATAAATATAAGAATAAATACATAAATAAATAAACAAATAAATAAATAGTGTTATTTTATTCATTAAATAGCACTATTTAAGCATATCCCCCAGTTTATTTCTAGTCATATTCAGAAAAGTTAGGGAACTTCTCTTCTAATGGTCACATGACAAACTATGGTAATTGTAACCTTTCCTGCACTCCCCTGAACGCATCACAGACAGTTCAAAGTCCCACAGAAATTAGACGACCGCAACTTAACAGAAGTGAAAGCAAAGGGGGAGAGCTCACTTTCGTCAAAGGTGCAAAGCTAGAAAGATACCTCAAAACGTTGCTGTGGCTTCTCTCAGAAAGTAATGCGCAACATTTAACGAGGGTTAAAACCCCAGAGCTGGTTTGGTTAGTTTCCTGTTTGTGAAGTTGACTGGAGTCCTTTAAATGTTTTCGATCCGGTGACGGACGGCTTCTACACAAACACAGCAAGAGACGCTTAAAACATGGTAAGACCACGATCACTCATGCTTTATTACTTGAATAACGACTAACAGGTGAGATAGGGACGTTTTAACGAGAGACAATGCTTCCGAAAATCATGCGCATTCCCTTCAAGTACTAGTTGGCAAAGTGGACTCTGATATCAGCTGTGACGACTTCAAAATGTTGAGTATGCAGAAAATGCAAAAGGTAACAAATCTAATAAATCTACGTTTTACATCTCAGATTATAATCAAAGGCTAAATCTTTAGGTTGAATTATTGTCAGACAGAAATTAAATTAAATACACCTCAGTAAACTTTAATTTATAGCCCACTATAATTAAAATCATACATTCAAAAAGCTACTTTTAACTGAGTTTCATTCTAGTAACAGTTTTAATTATTTATTTATTATTTATTTATTATCTAGTTCAAATTTTATATATTTATTTGTCTAATTTATTTTAAGTATAGCATCTTATTTTCTGTTAATGGTTTTTTAACAGTTCGTGGTATTTTAGTGTTTTATTATCTTAGAAATATATTTTTTATTGGGGATTTTAATTTACTGTGTTGAGTTTTTTCATATTTTTTTACCTCCAGTGTTTCCTCATTAAGATATCATGAGAGCTTTTCCTCAGTTCGTTCAGCAACTCCTTTTTTATTTTTTTTATTTTATTTTTATTGTTTTTATTACTATTGTTGCATATATTGTGTTCTTAATCTTAGGATTGCGGGGTGGGTTTGGGGTCTGGGCTGGGGTTGGGATCTTTATCTTAATTTGTTCTATTTTAGGTTGATTTTATGTACAGCACTTTGTGTTACAATGTCATTGCATGCAAAGCGCTTTATAATAAAGTCTGATCGATTGATTGATGTGACCATACCCCAGGTTCATCATAGGAGCAGGAAAACCAGGAGTGAGTGGGGTATGGGTAGAGTAAAATATGTCCTTGGAATAGGCTTTTCTCAGTCTGTTAGTGAGGTTTGAATAAAGGTGTTTTTTTTGGCCGTCAACAACATCATCTGTTATGCACCTACATACATACCTCCAGCACGCTCTATTCAAACACAAGGCTTCTATTATGAGAGAAGAATACATCAGTTTTCATGACATATGGAGTATCACACTACCTTATAATGTAAAAGCTATAACATGATGAAGGTGTGGCTTCCTAGAATAATGCCAGGTACATGAATGCAGGCAGGAGGGAGGGAGGGAGGGAGGGGAGGAAGGAAGCAAAGAAGGGAGCTGGAATGGGCAGCAGTTCCTGTGTAACAACGTCACCAGCTGAATCTTAAACAGACTGTTGTTCAACCACACTTTTTTTAAAACCAGGCTTCTCAGTTACCAAACTCTGGATCACATTAAGTCTACTCCTCCTGGGTGCTCACTTGTTTGTAATTCAGAAGGTGACAGTGAATCATGATCTACACCACAGTGCTTAGAGTTTACTTGTTTTGCTCTATCTGTTGGTTTCCTGTTCCTGTCAACATCTGACATGGGGATATCCTCTCATTACTCAAACTGAAGTGTTATTATGTCCCAACTACTCTCTACATTTCCTGCTCCTAGGTGCCTGTCAATGGGGATCTACCCCTCTGTTGTTTTGCTGAGTTACTGTCCATCATTTCTTTCAGTCTTTTCACTTCTGCTGCTACATTTTTTTCTGACACTGGGAAAGTCCGGTTATTTCACTTTGCTTTCTTCTATCACAATTTATTGCTTTCGGTTCTTCAGCTGTTCAACTGCCAGTTAGCTGCCAGTGAATGTGCTCTTGGTTTCGTCTGTTTAAGAAACATGTCACAGCACGACTTGACCTAAAATCCACAACAGGCCTGTAGCTGTGTTTATGAAACAAACACAAGCCCAGTCTGATCTATATCAGCAGACAGGTGGCCAGTCTGAATATCTAGATTTGAGATTGTCACTGGACTACGTTTTTTGTAAATGTGCCCATGTGTTATTTAAAACAAAAGATTGCTTTGATTATCAAAAAACAAAAATAATGACCTTCATGGGAGCTCTGAGGACTTCAAAAACCCTGCTTTTGACCATTTTCAAGCAGTAGGAGCAAAGATAACCTGACTATTACATCTTAATATTGATCCAGCCTCATCAAAATGAAATACCTCATCTTACATTGCTGAATGCACACCATTTCATATATTACTTTAACCCTGACTGAGTGGCTTGTCAACTGATCTTTGTTCAATTCATTGGCTGATTGAGGCAGAACAGCCCAGGAGGACTGACATGTTGAAGCTACATTCAATGTAATTACATGTGTTCTAAAGTGACCAATAGGAACAAGAGCTCGAGGAAATCAGAGGTTTAAAGTGTCACTCTTATTAAAGTAAAAGTTAGTATTGGGCATGCATGTGTTCTGCACTCGGTACCAAAAGCTGGTCATGCTAACTGTGCATGTTCATTCACCTCTTCCAAATGTACAATGCATCACCTCCTTTGTGCTACTAGGTGTCTCAAGAAAAAATAGTGATACTGCACAGACCAGTATAAATGATTATGCATCTTTCTTGCACTTAAGGAAAGTTCATTAGGAGCACCCAAGCAGCAACCTCTGGTCCAAAAAATGAGTCCAATGCGGAAGTGCTAAAAACTGCAGTTCATCGAGGATCCGCTTGAGGCTGGCTCCGGAAACTGGAACCACATACACACCAATTCAAAAAAGCCGATCTTTACAGCAGAAATAAACATGTTTACAGCCCGGTACAAAAGACAAGTGTCGTCTGGATAGCTAATTTCTCGATCGGCACACACTGTACGGGGAGTGAATTTTTTCATGACACGGCAATTTTGACTATATTAAGATTACGAGTCTTCCAATGAGAGGCACAGCTGACTTGATTGACAGGCGGGAACACTGTAGCTGTTGACTAGGAGGCTCAAAGCCCACCTCTTTACCTCACAATTGCCCAACAGCAGCAATATGTCTGCCGCTGATGATTTGCCTCAAAACAGCACTTCAGAAACAGATAGGTGATGTCACGGATACTACGTCCAGTATTTATACAGTCTATGGTAGCACCCATCTTCACGGGAACAGTATAGAATGACCGAGTTAATCTACCATGTCTCTCTCTGAAATCCTGCTGTGTGTTGATTGGATAGGAGAATGGGAAGAGCCGCCTGCAGCAGGCCCAGGAGGATGCGGAGCAGGTGAAGGACATCATGCTGGACAACATGAACAAGGCTGGTGAGAGAGCTGGTAAACTGGATGACCTGGATGACAGGGCCGATGAGCTGCTGGCAAAGGTAGGATGGGTCAGACGATCTGTGAAAGTGACAAACAGCACAGTGTTCATGGTCCTCTGTGGAGACATCTGAGTTGTATGGTTTAGGTGAATGACTTAGAGTTTACAGACTCCCTTTCCACTCAGGATCAGGAAACGTCATATTGATGGCTAAAAATACACCTTAGGTGGAGCTGGAGAGGAAAACAAATGTACAATTTACATCCTGATAGTGTTTTATGGGGATATTTTTAGAGAGGTATTTCCTATTGTTTCCTTAGATGAATGAAGCAGGCTGGTCTCCCTGGGTATGACAAAGTGAGTCCAGGACATGCCACAAGGCAAATGTCCGTCCGGAGGTCAGAAAGCAGGTCACACTATTCCCACATTACCCCGCTGGCCTGTGTTACACCACATTGTTGTAAATTGCGTGTGTGTGTGTGTGTGTGTGCAGATAGATAGATAGGATGAAAATGTATCTGTTGTTGATAACAGATATGGAAACTGATTTGTCAATGCAGAAAAAAAGCATTCTTTACAGGGAAGTGTTTTCTTTGAAGACTTTTGGAGGTGCTTTAGAAATTGTTAAGCTGTGTGTAGTGTGACATCTGTTCAAGACTGTCAGAGATGTAATGACAGTTTATTTACATAACAACATAATTTAACATCATCTCCATATGTTTTTTTCCTCAGAGCAAAGCTTTTGAAAAGACTGCAAATCAAGTGAAGCAGAAGAAAAGATGGGAAAACAAGAGGATGAAAATTGTGTTCATCGCTGTCGGGGTGGTGGCCGCACTCGTTATTATCGGACTTATCATCTTTGCCATTGTTGATGGTACAGGAGGACAATAACATGATTATGAAAACAAAGTAAGACATAGAAACTAAATGACATGATGTCAGACTCAAGCCTCTCCTTTGAACTCCGTTGTATGTGAAAATGTTAGCTGTTTGAGAGCGAGTACTGCCCACACACTTTATTAGTGCAAGTCTTCAGTTGATAAGGTACCATTGATTGATCGGCTGCTTTGCTGTGATCATGTCATTGTTAATAAACATTAGAAGAAGACACAAGTAATCATGACTATAACTTTTCAACAAGAACTGTTTGGGCATCTCCCTGCTAAGACAGACAAACAAACCACAAATAATTTGGCTTCTACTTCATTGAATGTAGTGATTCTCGATCGAGGGCCCCACTCAGGAGAAAAGAAAAAGACCATTTGATGCTGAACTGAAGACGGAATCCATTTCACTGATGATTAGTTTGGTAAAATTCCCCCGACTCAGCTTCAAGAGTCATCTCTCAGGTGAAATATTCACCTTCAAATTGGAAAGATTGAACTGATGTTCTGTCTCATCAGACTTCCTCATGTCCTATATCACTTATGTACAAATGTGTCTGTTTTATTAAAGTGTATTTAAAGCTGTGTCCAAATGTCTCTTGATTTATAATTGTCTCTACATCTGTAGGTTAGATATCATTGACAGATACATGTCCCAATATTTATACTCTACTCATGTTTGGTGTTTTTTTCTGTCAAACGGCAGCTCTAACACACTTGGATGATAAAAACGAGTACACAAGCAACTTGCTCAGATCTTTCAGTTTGTCTTGAGCAGCATATCAATAACTTCAATTTAAACCTTTAAAAAATATGTTTCCATAAAAACAATATGAAGACTTTTACACCTCAGTCATCAAAAAATGCCCTCTCGGAGGATATGGGCATGTCTTTCTAGGAGATTCTGCCTTCGTCTGTATTTCTTTATTTTGATTTTGCTGTGTTCAGCTTAATTCCAAAACTCAAACTTTTCTTTTTGCAGTGATGTGAAGCATCGAAAGAATGAGCCCACACTTGCAGAGCAGAGAGGTCACAGCAAGCAGTAAAAGCATGGCTGCTGCAGCAAACTCGCCACATTTTGCGGAGGTGCTGACATGTTGATGTTGGCCTCAATCACCTACAAACAATCTGAACTATGTTTCATTTTTATGATTTACTGCTCTTGTACATCCTCTTGTGGATGGCTCAGTCACTCCCTCTCTTTTTGGAGTAGACAATTTTACTGTATATTTTCATAAAGCATGTAAAATACTCTACTCTTACATTTTCCCAGATAATCTTATGGGAGCGTTGAAAAAAGTCTGAAACTCAGCATTTGGAAACCAAAAAGAACGTTAGACTTTCAAATAATGCAAGTTTGTCATGGTTCAAAACTAAAACATTTATTATGGGTAAGTTAGTATTGATCTTGGAAATAATTTTGGCTAATGTTGGCCTCTGATAATGCCTGCTGTGTCATTTTAGCCTCCTCTTAGATCCATCAAAATGACGTCAGTTGCATTCAGGAGCTCTCTTAAAGGCATCTTCTAAAAAGCAGCATCACATTTTTAAGCTGCTGAAAGAGATGAATCTGTGAAAAGAGAAGTGTTCTGGCCCAATTTGGCAGAATAGGTTTGAACTCCAGGGTTCATAAGATGTGGAATTAGTTTCCTATATCAAAATAAGCTTTCATATATGATACTCTTCTGATCTTATGAGGACCCATTGCTGTATGGTACATCAATGAAGAACAAATGTAAAAAGGCTTTCCCACACACATTTGCATGCTTACATAAACATTCAGTAACAACCTCTGGTTTCCCTCTGCCTCTACTAATTCTGTTCTGAAGTCCACGGAAGAACCACCCTGAGTTGCCGTATCCTGCCCTCGGCTGGTGAAGGACTGCTATGACATCCTGAAAAATACATACTGTGGTATTGAGCTCCTTGCTCAGAAAAGATGTGCTAACCCCCCAAACATGATCCCAATGGAGGTGGTGCTCCAATTTGTAGATTAAGACTCATCAGAGACATATTAATTAATTAAAAGAACAGAAAGGTGGCAACCAAATCAGTACAGAAGCATTTTGTAAAAATATTACTCCTTAGAAGATAGGACAAAATAAACTACACTTATTCTGACATATTTTGAAGGTTCAATTCTGCATTTTTTCATTCGGAGAAACAATTGAATATAGCAGAACAATACGCTACCCCAGGAACTCCCTAGGGTCATCAACGTCTCCACAGTTTAGCTTGTTCCAAGGTCAGAACTATACAGGACTACAAAAGCACGCACCAGCAGACTGGGGAACAGCCTCCTAAATACAACACTCACACTAGTGTAGTTCAACCCTGTGTGTCATACTTCAGGATCTATTTCTGTCTCCTCTATGATTTACTCTTTCTATTATTATTTTTACCACTTGCTACCCGGCTCATATTTTTACTATACTTCATTAAATTTGTATTACATTTCTGTGTTTTGTATCTCATATTAACCTTTCAGATGGAGCCAAACAGCTAAATATTTCCATATGTTTGTACGCACATTGGCAGTGAGGATAAAAAATCTTGAATGTTGAAGTAATCACTATAGAAATGTAAACTATATATTCTGAGGCAAATCTATGGAAGAGGATTGGGTCCACTAAAAAAATGTGTGTGTGGCAAATAATAAATATAATTAAGGTGTTATATCTGTTTTTGAATTTTGAGATTTAAGTCATAATTCTGAGTTTTTTATTCTCAGAATTTTGAAAAATAATTCAAATGAAAATTAGATCTAAACATTTTGGAAGGATATATTTCATTTCCTATATTCTGGTTAGTATTGATGTAAAGAATCCACTCCTGGTCATATATAGTGAGAGACCAGATTTTGTGCAGTGAGAAATTATTTTGTGTTACACTGTCATTTACCTCTATTATACTCTATGTTGATAAACTGTGTATTTTTTAACTGTGTTGTAGTAATTAACTGTATATGGAGGAACTGTGTTATATTGATTATATATATGTGGGTATAGATGCGTTAGTCATCTTTCATTTGACTACATGGCAGCTACTTTGTGACCTTGCATTATGCTCTGTCTTTCTGGGTCATTATCTATGATTCACAACCACAAACTGTCTGTAAACTTCTCATATTTAAACTTCTTGTATTTCAGAATCAGAATCAGAAATACTTTATTTATCCCGGGGGGAAATTATTAAAGTTGCTCCAATACACAATAAGTAAGCATATCAAATAATATTAATAGAAGAAGTAATTAAAAAGATATAAATAAAAGTACAATGAAAATAATGATAAAAGTATGTAAAGAAGACAAAATAAGCTATGTAGAAAATAAATACATGGTTGAAGTCCCTGGAGATCAGGAGGCACTCTGGTGGTCTGTCTGGAATCTGTGTGTGCTTTTCATACTGACTCAACCTGGTGCAATTTTATCTATGCAATAACAAACCTTACTATCCATTCATAAGACAGAAGTGTACATAGTGTATATACTGTATATATCTTATATTTACTATATTTAATTTTATTGTATTTTATATTCACCTTATCATCATTACCATTATAATTTTTTCTTATTATTATTTTTTTAAACTATATAAGCACATTGTTGTATTCTCCTGTCCCATGTTGTAAGCTGTACAGTATAAATAAGCTGCTGTAACAATCCCCAAATAGGGGATCAATAAAGTACATCTATCTATTCGCTGTGTACACTGTTTTTTGCGATCACTGAACTAATCATGCATAAATCATAAAGTAATCTGAACTGAACTGAACAGCTTTTGCATGTTTTATCGAAATATCTCAACAAAAACAATGTTTTGTTTTGCTTTCTTTTTAAGAAAAAAAGAAATAAGCTTTATTATCACGCAGTTTTGACCCGGAAGTGACAACAACAAGTCCTTCCTGTACCGGGACCGGCAAGATGGCGGCGGACACGCAGGTCTGTGTGGCTATGTTTCTAAAGTATCGTATCCGCTTATGGAAAGGACCAGGCGTGTAACAAACCGAATTCATCCTGTATTATTTACCGACTTGTTAAAAATAGTGTCGTGTTTTGATAAATAACGAGAAAGTCACGTTTAACATGAAAACAGGTCTCGAGCAGGCTTCAGCGTGACGTCATGACTCTGTAATGCATCAGGATCTCACGTTGGCCTCCGAGCAGGGTCTAAACCTGGGTCTGAACCTGGTCTAAACATAAACCTGGTCTAAACACTGAGTTCCGGCCTCAGCTGGGGCCGAGCTGCTCTTTCGTTTAGATACAGCTTTAATGATTACTGACTCATACGAGGTTGAAACTGACTGCTCTTTATTGGGGGAGGTTTGGAGTTGAGCAGACAATCAGTGTTTATGATGATGAAGCCTTCACGTTCAGTGCATCAAGTCATCTGTGACTGCAATGCAATGAAATGTGTAATATTTAAATGTCAGTGGCAGATGCTGACCAACTGGGCGTTAAAGACACTAAAAACTGCAACCAGAAGAAGCAACTTCACTCTCTAAAAATCTAGTAAAATTATTTCCTTTCACTTGATTTCAAATGATTTAATTCTAGGGCCACGCCAACAAAGTACATGAAATCTATCCGTATTGCACTACAATTCTGTTGTCTGCAAATATTAATCAAATGCAATAACAAAAGCCCAAAACTGACAGAAAACAAATACATTGAGAAACACTTTAATAAATATCTAGATCTTCTATCCCTCATGAACGTCTTTAGACAATTATTAAATATCTGATGAGGATATTTTGAAATCTTAATAAAAACTAAACTAGTTTGCATTCCCAGGAACTCCCTCTGTGTTTCAACAACTGTGTAAACTCCACTAACACTGACATGTTCAGCTGAAGGTCTCGAGTTTACAGGGTCACTTTTAAAACCGTAACACCGGGAGAGACGCATTCACGGTGAGCTGAGAGAAGACTACTGTTACAAGCTGCTAAATCAAGAGAATCACAGCTTCTTCTTTTGAAAAGTACACACACATACAAAAAAGACAGAACAAATAAAAACAAAAGAAAGAAAGAGAAATCAAGAGAATCACAGATGTGTGTGATGTTATTGTGGACGGCGGGCGGAACAAAAACACTGCGGTTAATCTACCAATCAGACACGTTCAGCATTGTAGGTCCCGCCCCCTGAAAGATCCTGGGACCTTTGAACAGTACTACCCCCTAGCAGGGGCTTTTTAGGAAGATTATCTACCCCTGAACTAAATTTAGACCCTGGGTCCACCGGTCGAAACGCACGCAATTCAGGGGTAAAGTTCCTCTGGTTGAAAAACGCTTTAAATCTCTTTAGGTTTACTCTCTGAAATGTAGAACCAGACTACTTCCTGTTTAGTATAATCCTGATTGTGGTCCTAGACAGTACACCGATTGTAAAGCATCTCTTCTTGTTTACTATACTAAAGACCACTTCACGAGCAAGGACCACGCCCCATAAGGATAGATCAGAAGTTTGAACATTTAATGAGTTATTTGCGCGTGGTGTGGCCCGGCAGAAGGGGACTCAGGATGGGGGTTCCGCCTCGGCGAGCTGATCTTGAACCCAGGCTGTACCTGGAATTAGACAAGGGCATAGAGGAAGTGAGCACAAGTTGAGTAGAAGGGGAGAATTGAAGCAGAGTAAGGTGAAGGAGGGTGGGTTGAAGAATCACAGACAAACAGGTGGAGTAGGCTCGCTACTTGTAAGTAGGGTAAGAGGGTGTGGTTTAGACAAGGTCCTGCTCCAGAATTTAAGTTAACACCTTAACTTCCTTTGCTTGGATCAGTCATGTTACTATATGTCACTTTTGTTCCAGGTTTCAGACACGCTGAAGAAATTTGCTTCAAACGTGACTACAGCAAGTGTGAAAGAGCGGAAGGAGATCTTCAGAGAGCTGAGACAGTGTATTAAGGACAAAGGTACGTTTATATTATTTATAATTTTAATCTATTTTTAAAGAAAGTGCAAATCAACTTTAAAGCTTCTTCTCATACGTTTGTCTCACAGAGTTACCGGAGCCTGCCGTCAAAGGACTATGCAAGCTCTTCTGTTTCACTCCACACAGATATCGGTGAGTAGCTGTCACGACTTTCAGCCATGAGAATAAAAACTTAATGGAAACATCTGAAAACTGTGTTTGGTTTAGTTATGGTTAGTTAAATCTAGAAGTAAATTCTCCCTTTACAATGTTGGATCTTTGTTTTTACCCTTTATGTGAGAAAAATATACATCTATACATGTTTTATGGTCTGTACTTTGTGCTGCTCTAACTGTGTTTTATTGCTACATGTAGGTGTTGCTGTTATTAAGAAAGAACTCTGATTGTACATTTTTTGCATTAACATTGATGTGTATGTATCACAGGGATGCTGCATCACGTAGAGAGCTCCTCTTAGTCATCGCCCAGCTGGCAGAGAGTCAGCCCAACATCCTGGTCACGAGCCTCCTTCACTGCATACTTAACAGTGGAGTTATCAGCAAGAATGGAGAGCCCAGGTACTGTTCCAAAACTGAATGTTATAACCTTTATCTGTAAAGTTTGCTGCTGCAACACTTACTTAATCCTCACATTGACAGAAAAGAATCAGTGCATCACAGTAGTTCTGTTGGTAGGGGTGCAGAGGATTGCATACGTCAAATATAAAAAGCTGCATAATTCAATACCAGACTGAGCTTAAAGTTTTACAGTGCATCTCCATGGCGCATACACACACTACTTAAACCCAGTTTTCCTTCCACTGAGACTCTGCACAGAAGGATATTGGCAGTGAGTTTATTCGACACCATGATCGTTCATCTATGAATCAAATGGGACCAGAACCATAGTGAGTGGTCTGTACGGATCATGGATTAACTGTGATCTGTTGCACTAATACCTGTTCTCATAAGATGCTACATTTTTAGGGTCAAATCTTGATGAATATGATTTCAACAACATGGGTCCAACCATAAAATACAAAATCAACTGCTTGAGAAAAATAAAAGAAGACACATTCAACACAGTCAACTGCTTGTAAGAAAAGTAGATGAGTATGTGTGAGGACACGTCACCGACTGCATATCATCCAGGTCATCCACGCTCTTTCTGTTATGCTTTCTTTTGTTCTATGTGCAGTAAAAGTACGGGCTCTGCTGCCTTTGTCTGCCTGTCCTGGACCTGCCTCCTGGTCCCCAGTGTTTTTTCTGCCCCAGAGAAAAGAGAGGGACCCATCTGGAAGAAAATGGTCAGTAAAAGAGTGTCACATTTTATATCTAGTCATACAGTTCTTACTGAGGCGGGAGCTGATGTCTTGGTTAGCTGTAGAGTCTGCTCCACAGAATTTGACCACGTTGTAGAAATGTTTTCCTCTTGATGATGATGATGTCACTTTTGGTCTGTTTTGGTGTAGGTGGAGGTTCAGAGCCTTCTCGTGGCTGAAGTGCTGGGTGGAGCCAAGAGCATGGCTCAGAAATCAAGCCTCAAAAGTCTCAGTCACCTGTGGGTGGAGGTAAGTGCAGTACACAGGTGATACGTTGATCTTGTTGGAGGGGACGACTTTAACTGGTGATGTGACTGAATTGTTTTTCTTTCACTTCAGCCTAAAACCAATATACTGTTCAACAGGACATAAAACACCAACTTATTTTGTTGTCTTTAACAGAGCTCTGGACTGGTCGATGAATACATCAGCACACTATTGAGTTTGGACCAGAGCCCCACCACTCTGGCCATGCTGGGGGTGTGTGTAGACTTTTGCACCACCCAGAAAGACAAAGCTACAATAGAAAAGCACAAGGTGATTATAAAACTCTGTTATTAGTAATCTTATTCATGTTGTCTGGAAACAGCTTAACTTGGTAAAAGACGTTAATAGTCAAATGTTGTTTTGAAGGGGTTCTTGTAATAATCTTATATTTATTATCAATTGTGTAATCTGTTTCCCAGAGCGCCCTGTTGGACTTATACATAAAATCAGTCCTTATGAGCAAAACCAAACCACGACCGCACGTTTTGGACAAAAGTGGCGCTGTGCTGCGTCACGTGTCCCACTCAGAGTTCAAGGAGCAGCTTCTCCCGACACTGCAGAAGACAATGCTGCGCAGTCCGGAGAACGCCATGCAGAGTGAGATGTGCTCAGCTTCGTAGCGTTGGTGTCATCTTTGGCAGCTTTCATACAGGAAATTAAAATGTTGTCTGTTATTTTGCAGCTGTTTCCTGTCTCCTGTCTGCTGTGACTCTGGACCTCAGTCAGTATGCCATGGATATTGGAAAAGCCATTGCGAGTAAGGCCTTAATGCTTGCTCAGTTATTTTTTAGTTGTGGATGCTTTGCTCTGCGATAAATTATAATGGACAGACTGCAAACTTCGGTGTGTATAATCCTGGTGTGGTCTTCCTTTCAGGTCAGCTGAAAGCGAATAATGCTCAACTGATGGAGGAGGCGGTCCAGGCCATGCACAACCTGGCACAGCAGTGCAGTGACTCCTCCGCCATCCAGGACATCGTCACACACCTCTTCAAGATCCTCGGAGGTTAGATCTAACTCTTAGATTATGACATGGACTCACTCGATTAAGACTCTGTGTCCTGATTCATGATGTTTGTCATTGCAGGGTCTGAGGGAAAGCTCACAGTCGTTGCCCAGAAGATGAGTGTGTTGTCAGGTGAGATGCTGTGGAAACACACTATGATCCATGGGATGGAACTGCGAATTAATTAATGAATAAATACTGTTGTTCTAGGGATTGCAAGCTGCAGCAACCATGCTGTGTCAGGAACCTCCAGCCAGACTCTCAGCTCTGCAGTCACTGTCATGTTCATCCCTTATTTACAACAAGAAGGTATAATTTCTCTTCTTCTTACTCTGTAGAATTATCAAATCTAATTGTAGGTGTGTTGTCTTTTATAAGTCACAAGAAGAGCATTTAATGTACATTTCCAACTTCAGTGTCTTATCTTTTTTTCAAGAGACAGCTCTGTCTCTTGTTGAGTCTGGTATCAGATTTGTTGTTTCTTTGTAGTCCATGAGGGCACCCTGGTGCACGCCGTGTCTGTGCTGGCCCAGTGGAGCAGCCGTCTCACAGTGGAAGTCCCAACTGCTCTGATGGATTGGTTAAAGAAGGCTTTCACCCTGAAGACCTCCACCTCGCTGGTTCGACACGCCTACCTTCAGGCAATGATTGGGGCCTTCAGAGGTCAGTTACACAACCTTATGCTTTTTATGTAAAATATCTTCATCCCTGGATCGAGACTGCCAAGCATTCACCCTCTCTGTCTTATGACCTGTTCTCTTGTTTTCAGGCGACACTCTGGCTCAAGCCTCAGACTTCACTCCTTTGCTCCTCCAAATAGTGGAGAAGGCAGTTGCACAAAACTCCCAGCATGCTCTACTCGCAGAGGGAGTGTCGGCCTCTGTGCTTTTGAGTCGCCTGGCACAGCTGGAGTCACAGTCAGGTGAGGCTGGCAATACAAACACTTCCTCGTCCTGACCTCTGGAGCTCTTACCAATAAAACAGAAGAAGTGACGAGTGTTGTTTGTTTCTGTGTTTCTGCAGAGGCAAAGTTTTCAAGCTTTTGGAACATGATCTTGGACGAGAAGAAGCCGCTGTTCACCACAGAGAAGTTCCTCTCCCAGGCCAACGAGGAGGGTAAATCAATATTTCTGACTGGCTTAAAGCTTTTGATGGTTTCACACTTTGAAAACATGAAATAACAGGTTTTTTTTCTTTCCACCCTTTCTTTAGCTCTGCTAACAGTGCTGCAGCTCTGTGAAAGGCTATTCCTGGACCACGCTCACAGGCTCAACACCAACAAATCCCAGTAAATCAAAGCTTTTTATATACAGAGAATCTGGCACACAGTCACAGGGTTAAGCAGTAATACTAAGGCACTGTTTTATGACGTATGAAATAACATTCAAAGATTTGTCCTTACTGTTTCTTGCTCTTCTCTGCTCATAATGACTGTTTCTTTGTTCCTGCTTGTGATTGGTTGTAGGATGTATCATCAAGCCACTGTTGGGGTTCTGCTGTCCCGAAGCTGGCGCGTGAGGAAGCGGGCACAGCAGACCATCAGGAAGCTTCTCTCCTCTCTCGGTGGTTCAGGTCTTGCCCTTGGCCTTCTGGCAGAGCTGCGTGAGGTCATCAACAAACACAAGGTAAGGACTGCAGACATTAGACGTTTGGACTTCTGCTGCATGGCATCATCTGAGTCTTTCCCCTGCTTTTTCTGTGTACTATTGGCTGTTACTTTTCAGTGAAAGGAAAATGCCACCAAAAATGTCTTTACAAAGTTGGTCGTGACTGATGGAATCAGTCGACCTCTGCAGCTTGATCAAGGGCCGTGTCCACTGTGGCGTTTTTGTTGTGCTGGGAGCGCCCCCGACCTCACTTTCAGAGCACTTCTCACCAGTGTTTACTGTTGCTAGGTTAAAAAAGTTGTCCTTGCAAGTAGTGACCGTTGGGTCTGTTTTAAAATGCTCTGTATGCTTCATACTTGCTTTCATTCAATGACATATCATTGAGGAAATGTAAAAACAAAAATCGTGTCACAGCATTAGCAGTAGCTCTAAACTTGGGAATTGTACCACAAAGAAACGTGGGAGATATGTTTTCTCCTCCGTGCAGACCTCAGCCATTGTTGTTGACAAAGTTGATATCAGAAGCCCCGCCCCTTCTTGTTTCTGATTGGCCGGTTATCAAGAAATGACATTGATGAGCGCGGCAGTGTACCGAAAGTTGAACTGTCAACTAAGAGCACTGAGAACACTGAACGCAACACGGGATCACATTTGGTTTGAGTAGAAAATAGCCACTTCCAGGGCCAAAAATGACACAGCACTAACCCTAACTGAGGCCATGCACTGCTCACTTAAACAATTCTCTTGCAAAATAATGCAACCTGAATCTGCATTCTTAGGTGTGTGAACATGTGAAGAGTCTTATGATGGAATCAGATTTCCTATTGAGATCTGGTCTACACATATATTTTTAATCAACAGCTACAAACATACACTTTTGAAGCAGTTTTCAGCATCTTTTCATTGGTGGGTTTCTGTTTTTATCTCAGCCTCATTTTTACTGACTGTTTGCTGTAAACTTTTCAGATTTTGCCCCAAGATGCCGTAGCATCAGATTCAGGAGAGCTGACTGAGCTGGGTCGCAGCTATGTTCCGCCTCGTGTGTTGCTGGATGCTATGTGTGTAGTTTGCAGCTCTGCCAGCCAATGGAGCGATCCCACCGAAGCCGAGAATTTGGCTATGGAGATCCTGATAGTCACTCATCATCCATCTTTAGGTACAAGAATAAGTTGCTCTGTATTAATGTATTCATCTACTGTCCACTTGTTAACCTCACATATTTTCCCTTGGCCAGTTTTAATAGCTCATCAACATTTGCTCAGGTGATAGTGCATTGATCCTCCTGTCCTCCTGACATCTCCTCTGTTCTCTTTCAGTTGAAGCTCGTCGTGGTCTCTGGCCTATCCTGCTCCACTCCATGAACATAAAAGCTGATGAGTTCATCGAAAAGAATCTGGAGGCTATTATGCCACACCTACTGGAGGTCAATGCTGAGAACCAGGTTAGAGACTAACACACATCCCACAAGAATACTGCACTTAATAATCTGACACGGATCTGTGGATAAAACAAGGCTGATGAATGAATGGATTCAAAATGTTTTAACACTGTGTGTAGAGGTAAAGAATGTGTAGAACATCTCACAGAGCATTAGTGTTTGACTCAAGTGTATATTCGACATGCTACGAGGGCACTAAGTTGTCACGCTCTTCTTCTCAGGCCGTGAAAAATGCAGTGGGTGCCCTCTGCAGCCTCTCCCCAGACAAGCTGTTGCCTCGGGTCATCAGTCATGTGACTGAGGGGCTTTCAAAACCCGCTCTACTTCAGGTCACCAGGGAGGAGTACGCCATCATGCTCACACCTGAGGGAAAACTATTTGATGACAGCATCATCCAAAGGTAACACTGTTACAACATAAAAGTGATCCTCTTTTCTTCCTCACTCCCAAGAACGACTAAACTAACGAGTATCTTCTATCTCCGTTGTTTGCTGTAGTGCTCAGAAGGAAAGCACCAAGAAAGCCAACATGAAGAGAGAGAACAAGGCCTACTCTTACAAGGAACAGATCATTGAACTGGAGTTACAAGAGGTAAAGTGCTCTTTCCACCATCTTGTTTTATTTTGTGGTGCAACTGGGACTCAGTTTTGTTTGTTTTATCCGGATGTGACAGGAGATAAAGAAGAAAAAAGGCATCAAAGAGGAGTTGCAGCTAACGAGCAAGCAGAAGGAAATGATGCAAAACCAGCTGGAAAAAGAGGCTGCTATCCGGAAGAGTCTTACAGAGGTATGAAGCTACACCACTCTCTGGAGCGATCTCTGTGAAATGAACATCTGAAGCCGGGAATTATTTATGGGTCCCTGTTAAGCTGTTTCGAACCTCTCATTTTCTCTAGCTGGATGTGGAGCTGCAGAGTTTGGTGGGTCTGCTGGAAGCCATCCTAACAGAGGGACCACCTCAGATCACCAGAGAACTCCCCCCTGTCCTGCAAGTCCTAATCCCTCTGCTACAATCCCCCCTGGCTGCTCCACGCATCCAGCAAATCTTCCTAGACATCGGGGTGTGCCTCATGCCTAAACACCTCCATTCTTTAGGTACATGGTTCGTCCCTGTGTGATGTTGTGTTGATAAACATTGTCCAAGCATCTCATTTAATGCTACTTCTTTTCCCTTTAGCCGTGCTCGTGGGACATGTGACGTTACGCCTGCTGAAGCCAGAGTGTGAGCTGGATGAGGCGTGGGAACAGGAGGACCTGGACACAGCAGCCAATCGCACAGTACTATTACTGCACAACCACACTGTACCACAAAGAGATGCCAAAACTGTTGGTGAGCACAATCACTGAGACTTATTAGATATAAAAAAGTTGTATGGTCAGTACAAAATGAGGGATTGTTTTCTTTTTATTGAATGATTCATTATTTTTATTTATTTATTTGTGTGTATTTATTATTTAATAATATTTATGTTTATTTATGTATTAAATTATGTTTTTATTTATTCAATTATATGTATTTGTATATTTGATAATATCTATTTCTATTTATTAATTATTTTTATATTTAATTATATTTATTTATATGTATTTGTATTTATTTATTTATCTATCTATCTATAATTATATTTATGTACTACTCTTAATTTATGTCTATTTATTTAATTATTTGTATTTATTTATATATATACATATTCATATTTATTTATCTACTTTTTAAAATTCTCTATTTATCTGTATTCATGCATTTATTTTTTATCCATGCCTTCAAAACCAAGATGGTTATTACTGTTAAAGAAGACCATGAAAATATCCTTTTATATAGTTTTGAAAATGTGAAGTTATAGTCTTATGTTGAAGAAATTTTCAAGCCAACATTTTATATGAAAAACGTATTTTTTATTAACTTATTTGTCATGATAACATATTCTAAGACTAATAGAGACATTTCGATAAAAGGCCAAACTGCTCTCACGAAGCGTAACTAAAGAGTGATTTGAGAATTCTGGGCGATTTTGTTTATTGTATTGTTGTATTTGTCTTCAGATTGGGCCTGTCTGTCCGCCCCTGCCTTCTCCTTCTGCTTCCCTCTCCTCAACGTGATGCTCAGGGACTCTTCGGGCAGCACTGAGGAGACAGAGAACCTGATGGCCAAAGCCTTACAAGTCATCACTGAACACTCCCAGCTCCGGGCCGCGGACAGTGAGGACTTTGCTATCGACGAGGTACTCATACAACTTCTACAGTTATATCTCACCTGTCATATACAGTCTTTTATTTTAAGTGCCTTAAAACATTGTAGCAGCTCACAGTCTGTAAGTATACATGATGTTTCAGAGTAAAAACATAAACCACAGTATTTATTGAGTAGTTTGACACATTTATGTTCTTACTTTGTGTTTCTTGTCTCAGAACGGTCCAGAGCTTCTCCCTCGTGTCAGCATGCTGCTGCTGCTGACCAGAATCATCTCTACATACACCCCGAGACTTCAGGTAAACATGAACAGAGTTCATTCAATCCAAGCTCCACTCATGTGCATGCTTATTCTGAAGTTCTCCATGTTTGGATGGAAGGAGGGATTATTGTTTGTTAAGTCAGATGTATAGTTGTTTGTATTATTTGTGTCTTCCTCTGTTGTTTAAACTTGGTCTGGTTGTTTCTTTGTGTGTTTGTAATGTTCTTGTCTGTTTCCTTGTCTTTGTTTTTTTCTTCTTTGTCTTTTAAGAATTGTCTTTGTTTTCTACATGTATTAATTGTTTTTTTGTTTGTTTATGTGCTTATCCATGCATTTGTTACTTTTATCTTTGTTTATTTGCTAAATAAAGGACAGAGTTGGACATACAATACTTAGTTTTAATAACTACAATAGAGAAGAAAGTATAAACGCTGTCATCTAACTTCTTAATTTGCCTGTAAGGTGCACCTCTGGTATCAGGAGGCTAATGCACATTTTATTTATTTATTTATTTTTTGTTAATTTCAGTTTTTCTTTCTGCGTCGCTTGATCATTTTTTTGTTCATTTTGAAAGCATGCTTTTTAAATCATTTTCTTATTTGTGTCTTTCCCTGTTACTTCTGTCTGTTTTTGTCTTTGTTTATTTTCCCTCTTGTGTTTCATATGTTCTGTTGATCTCTCCAGCTTTGTTTATTAGTTGTCCCACTGACAGCTTGAGACTCTGCCTTGTCTGTTTCAGGTGTTGGCCGCTCAGTGCCTGACCACTCTGTGTGCCAGTGCTGGAGGAGGAGTGGGCTGCACGGTGGCAGAGCAGTCTGAGATCGACGTCCTGCTGAGCGCCCTGCTGTCACCCTGCTTCTCTGTCAGAGATGCTGCCCTCAGGGTGAGCAGAGCATCAGTTGACTGAGATACTTGATTGTTTTTCTCTTTTCCACTGTACAGCTTAAAAATGCAAGTTAGGGGATTTGAAAGTTTCTAGAAAACTAGAAACGCATGGGTTGACAAAAAAAGGGGGAACACAGTCTCAACATCAGGATTTAAGGACTACTTAAAACATGTATAGTGTAATGTAGTGTGTATTCCTGTGAGATGTTATTAACACATTATCTCTCTGTGCTCAGGGATTGTTGGAGATGGAGTTCGCCCTCTCCACAGACAGTTCAGAGGCCAGTGGTCTCAGTTTGCTGCGCAGGCTTTGGGTTTCCAGGTTTGATGTTGAGTTGGAGGGCCGAGCCTTGTCTGAACAGTAAGTACCACACGGTTACTTTTCTTCTAGCTTTTTCCAACGTTAGTGTTTTCTTCCTCTTTTCATACAGCAGTCTCTTTTCATGCGTGCAATCTTCTCCTCTCCTCTCTGTATTCATTTATATGCGCTTGTCCTTCCTCCTCAGACTCTGGGAGTCTCTGGATCTGCAGCTGGTACCTGAGATCTGCCCACTGCTGATCGGAGACGTCACCCACCATGAAGAAGCTGTCCGCTCTGCAGTTGCCGAAGCTCTGTCCAGCGCTGTTTCCCAGTACAGAGACCAGTCTGCAACAGTGCTTGGCCAGCTTACTGAGCTCTACCATGAGAAACTCTATGTGAGGTTCTTCCCCGCGGCCAAATAAGGCTGCTACTCTTTGAAGTTTAGTTATCTCTTGTGGAACAATGGGAGTCTAATATCTTGTGCTTCATATTTTTAAAGAGACCCCCTCCTGTGCTGGACGCCCTGGGCAGAGTCATCTCTGAATCACCGCCTGATCAGTGGGAGGCCAGGTAAGTCTCAGTGTTTTTGCACCAATAAGCTTCAATTAGGCCTTTAAAAGTCTGTGTTTGCTTCAGGGACCCAAGCATATTAATGCACCATACAACACCATGTTTATGTTAGACCTCCAGAGGCTGAGGCAGAAACACAAGTTCAAACAAGAAGAGATTTGTTCATGCAGGAAATTGCTTATATTTGTTTTCCTTGTGGTATTTATGCATCAGGTTGAATTATAGAAGCGAATCCTGTTATAACACAGTACAGGAAGTCATTGAGGTGATCGCTGCTGCCTTTTGTCACACGCTCTCTGTCAGGTGTGGAATCGCTCTGGCCCTGAACAAGCTGTCCCAGTACCTGGATGAATCTCAGGTCACTCCTCTCTTCCTCTTCTTTGTTCCTGACGCACTGAACGACCGCCACACTGAGGTGCGGCGCTGCATGCTCGACGCTGCCCTCTCTTCTCTCAACACTCACGGAAAGGTTCGACGGTTAACATTTCACAGTATTGAAGTATGTGTTTCACCCATCACTTTACAGTTTTGTGCCTTACTCACACTTACATGCTTTGTTGAACAGGACAACGTGAGCTGCCTGCTTCCAGTTTTCGAGGAGTTCCTTAAAAACGCACCTCAAGACGCCAGCTACGACTCTGTCCGCCAGAGTGTGGTTATTCTCATGGGATCATTGGCCAAACATCTGGACAAGAATGACCCCAAGGTCAAACCCATTGTGGCCAAGCTCATCACTGCGCTCTCTACACCTTCACAGCAGGTGAGCCACTCATTCTTCTCTTCATCCAACTTACATGAACTCAGCAGCTTCCAAGAGCTTGGGTTCTCATAGTTCACTGAAGCCTCCATGAAACACAAGTCCTACCTCGCTTACAGTTCTCATGATTTCAATCTCTCATCAGGTACAAGAATCTGTTGCCAGCTGTTTGCCTCCTCTAGTCCCTGCGATCAAGGAAGATGCTGCAGGTATTGTGAGGAACCTGCTGCAGCTGCTGCTGGAAAGTGACAAGTACGCAGAGCGGAAGGGAGCAGCGTACGGACTGGCTGGCCTGGTCAAAGGCCTCGGGATCCTGGCACTGAAGCAGCAGGAAATTATGACCACACTGACCGACGCGATCCAGGACAAGAAGAACTTCAGACGGAGAGAAGGTCAGTGTGCTTTTTGTTTTGTCTTGATTTAATCCACCACTCGGGTTGCTGAAGCTCTGATGTTCTGACTCTGAAGACTTCCACAACACAAAGTCTGTTTACTGTCATAACTACCGTAACACTCACCAGCTGTTTCCTCTGTGTAGGAGCCCTGTTTGCTTTTGAGATGCTTTGCAACATGTTGGGAAAGCTGTTTGAGCCGTACGTGGTTCATGTGCTGCCACACCTCCTGCTCTGCTTTGGAGACGGGAACCAGTACGTCAGAGAGGTGAGAGGGAAGACCCTTATCCTGGGTCCTTTGTATTTTTTGCATTTATATCTCTTTATTGCCCCAAAAAGTCTTACAAGGTGTGAAAATACATTTGATATGGAGGGATTTTGTTGTGTTTGTTCTGAACGGGTCAAAAAACCTTTACCTTTTCATAATGAGGTCTTTCTGCACCCTCTATGGTTTGAGTTACGTGTTATCCCTGCAAGTGGCGCAGTAATTACATACTTCCTTCAGTTGATCAGACATAAAATGAGTGAGTTAAAATGTGTTTGAGCCTCATTCATAATCCCCCCTCCCCTGTCCTTCCCCTGCACCAGGCTGCAGATGATTGTGCCAAGGCTGTGATGAGGAACCTCAGTGCCCATGGAGTGAAGCTCGTCCTTCCCTCCTTGCTGGTAGCCCTGGAGGAGGAGTCATGGAGAACCAAAGCAGGTGAGGAGTTCAGTACCTTTGCAGTCAATGAAGTATTCACTCAGACTGTAGCTCCTTGTCACTAACGCCTCTCTTCCCTCCAGGCTCTGTGGAGTTGCTTGGTGCCATGGCTTTCTGCGCTCCCAAGCAGCTGTCCTCCTGCCTGCCCAGCATTGTACCAAAGTTAACCGAGGTGCTGACGGACTCCCACGTGAAGGTGCAGAAAGCCGGCCAGCAGGCCCTCCGACTGATCGGCTCAGTAATCCGCAACCCTGAGATCCTGGGTAAGAGATGAAGTCTACGTTTAATATCGTCAGTATTAAAAGTGTAGATGAAATCTGTTTCTGTGAAGCATTTCATGACAGCAACCAAAAAAGTCAGAAATACATTTGGCATGAGTGGAGTTTTAAAACTTTTTGTCAAGACACAGATTTTAATTAAACCGCCTTCCTTCCTTTGCTGCACATCGTCCTCTCTCTTTCAGCTTTGCCAGACTCATCTATCTTAAACTCTCTCCATCCACTTAAGACAAAAATAGTGAACCTTATATCTTGAAGATTCTTCCTTTAAGGATGGGGGATACCAAATGTTTGGAATTTGATTCGATACGGATACTTGATGATGCAGTTTGATCGACATCAATACCTGGAGTGACATTGTAAAATGTATCTCTATTTTTACAAAATGTAAACACATAAAGCAAATTTTGTGACACCAATAGGACATTAATACAAGTATTTAGAGACTTAGTTTAATGGAATCGAAACGTTTGTGCTAATAGGAATAAAATCTAGCTGAATCTATCTGCTTTTTGCTCTGCCATGCTCACTAAGTTTGAAGAGGACTGAGGAGGAAATGTTACACTCCTCAACTTGTATATTCAGGCTGTCAGAAATACGTGAAAGTGCTGCCAGATAAGAATCAGTCCAGTATAAAGATGCTCCAAAGAGACATTTAATCAGCAGTGTAAATTCCAACTAGTCTTAAAGGTGAGACTCAGAGAACAGTCTAAATTGAACACAGTTAAACACATAGTAAGAACAGTTTTGAACTCTACTCCTGTGTATCTCTCTGATGTTTTAAGCTTGTAATTTAATTCCCTGTTACTCCTCCACTCACAGCGATTACCCCCATCCTGCTGGACGCTCTCACTGATCCCTCCAGGAGGACTCAGACGTGTCTGCAGACCCTGCTGGACACAAAGTTTGTCCACTTCATCGATGCCCCCTCTCTGGCCCTCATCATGCCCATCGTCCAGAGAGCCTTCCAGGATCGTTCCACTGACACTCGCAAGATGGCTGCACAGATCATCGGCAACATGTACTCCCTGACCGACCAGAAGGTACACATGGGTACCACACATGGGTTACTTCAGATTTACTGAGCTCAAGTCACAGTCCAACTTTTAAAAACCACTGCATGTGACCACACATATCTTCTTTGTGTATGACCTGTCGTTGTTTGCAGGATCTGTCCCCCTACCTGCCCAGTGTTATTCCAGGACTTAAGACCTCTCTGTTGGACCCGGTGCCTGAGGTTTGTCACGTTATCAAAACAGCACTTCATCATTACTTGTTCTGTCTCTGTGAAACTGTAGCTGTAGCTCCTCCTCCTCTTCTGTTCCTCTTTAGGTTCGTACAGTTTCAGCCAAAGCCCTGGGTGCCATGGTGAAGGGGATGGGCGAGTCCTGCTTTGATGACCTGTTGCCCTGGCTCATGGAGACGTTGGCCTCTGAACAGAGCTCTGTGGATCGCTCTGGAGCTGCACAAGGTTTGTTCCTCTCCTCTCTGTCCTCCTCTTCCTCTGAGTTATCCTCAGTAATCAAAGGAATCACTGATTCATCTGTGTGTTGGTGCGTTCAGGTCTGGCTGAGGTGATGGCTGGACTCGGGGTGGAGAAGCTGGATAAGCTGATGCCAGATGTGGTGGCAACCGCCAGCAAGATCGACATTGCTTCCCACGTCAGAGACGGATACATCATGATGTTCATCTACCTGCCGCTCACCTTCGGAGACAAGTTCACGCCCTACGTTGGGCCCATCATTCCCTGCATCCTCAAGGTATCATTAGGAGTGTCTTTTCCTTGTGTTTCGTCCTTATTTTATGAATCAATCATCTGAGTTTTTTATATTTAATTAGTTTAAAACAGAGCAGAGAAGAGTTTTTCTTAAAATTAAATTTAGTTTTCCATGTAATGCCATTATGCTGTTCAATGATGAGTTACTGCAAAGATTCAAATCATATTTTTGCACTCTTACACTTACAAAAGACTACAACATTGAGTCTCATAGCAGAGCTGAAAACTGGTGTTTCTTTTCTTTTGTGTTTTGCTTTTTTATCGGTGAATAAAAAGAATACAAGACAGAGTACTGACTTTCAAAACAAACAAGATCATCAAACAATAAAAAGGAACAAACAAAACAAAGAGGAAAGACATGACCAAGTACAAAAGAAAAGCAAGAACAAGACAAAAAGAAAAGAGACAAAAGGTTTTCAGAAGTGAACTGTTGAGAGATTGATTTTATGGACTTGAGTTTCTGAGAAATTAAATGCTGTAAGGTTTATACTACAGACTGCATTTTAGGGGTGACCTCGCTTAAGGATTTGCTAAGTCGAATCAGATTCGTCAGATGCTGCCTTTAGTCGACGAATCATTGAATGTTTTTTTTTCTTTCTTCAATCACCCAAAGTCTGAATTATGGTGACCGTATGATGATATTACTTTTATTTTTAAAATCTGTATAGCACGCAAAAGCAAGGCAAGGCAGCTTTATTTGAGTAGTGCATTTCATACAAGAGGTCAACTCAATGTGCTTTACATTAAAACATTAAAAGTATTGGAAATATTCAGACAAGCATAAAAGAACACATTTAAAATGACAACTATAATAAAACTTAGACAACAAAAGGATAATTAGATAATTAGAAATATAGTAAAAGTGAATTTAAAATTTGCATTTAAAGTGAGTTAAAATTAGCTAAGATAGAAAGTCAGTGGCAAATAAAAAAGTCTTGATCTTTGATTTAAAAGAGGTGAGAGTTGGAGCGCACCTGCAGCTTTCAGGGAGTGTGTTCCAGACAACATGGTGATGAACGAGAAAATCTCAAATGAGGTCAAATGAGAGTCCAGCACTTCGCTGGGTATTTTGTCCAACTTGTGGCAAAACATTTCTATGATGTTCAGAATCAAATCTGAACCAGCTAAAGGGTTTTTAAAATCCATAACACAAGGTACACTAGCATTCATACTCCCAGACATGTATTTATGTACTAAACAGTACTTATTGATGCACCTGTACACATGTTGAAACACGCACACAGACAGAAAAGTGGTGTTTCTGAAAGTCGTCAAAAGTCAAATGTTTGTAGAAGAAGATGAAGTTACAGACATTTTACATCTGAAGCTTTGAAATGATGTTGAGACTCAAGCTTTGTTTTAGTTCACACTATTCAGAACTCAAACACAGAACATGCCACAAACAGCAGCTTCTAACATCTGTCTGAAGGGTTCTCAGTCTCTGCTCCTTCTCTGTCCTCCAGGCTCTGGCTGATGAGAATGAATATGTGAGGGACACAGCTCTTCGTGCAGGCCAGCGAATCATCAGCATGTACGCTGAGACCGCTATCGCCCTGCTGCTTCCTGAGCTGGAGCAGGGCCTGTTTGACGACTTGTGGAGGATCAGGTCAGGATGAAATACACAACAGAACAGAACATTGCTGACCTGATAACTGTCACTGTTATATTGACCAGATGTCTGTTCATGTTGTCTTCGGTCTACAGATTCAGCTCTGTACAGCTGCTGGGAGATCTGTTGTTCCACATCTCCGGCGTGACCGGAAAGATGACCACAGAGACCGCTTCTGAGGACGACAACTTTGGAACAGCTGCGTCCAATAAGGCATGAGTACTTTTTATTTCTTCAAAGTCTTCTACAGAGACACCCAGGTGATACGTGTTGGTGTCGTACCCTTACTTACCGTGACTGCAGTGTGTTTGAACGTTGTTGTGTCAAGCTGCTGACCTTTCCTCCTCTCTCTCTCTCAGGCTATCATCGGGGCTCTTGGTCCTGAGAGGCGTAACCGTGTCCTCTCCGGTCTCTATATGGGCCGTTCAGACACTCAGCTGGTGGTTCGGCAGGCTTCCCTCCACGTGTGGAAGATTGTCGTGTCTAACACCCCGAGGACTCTACGAGAGATCCTCCCCACCCTCTTCACACTCCTGCTGGGCTTCTTGGCTTCCACTTGCCCCGACAAGAGAACAGTAATACTCCTCTGTGTTTATAAACTGGCTCTGATTCACTGACTCCTTGTTTGTTTGTTTGTTTGTTTCTGTCACTGAGTGAGAGCCTCTCTTTTCTCGTTGATTTAGATTGCCGCTCGGACGCTGGGTGATCTGGTCAGGAAGCTTGGAGAGAAGATTCTCCCTGAGATCATTCCCATCCTGGAGGAGGGCCTGCGATCTGACAAGAGTGACGAGAGGCAGGGAGTCTGCATTGGCCTCAGTGAGATCATGAAGTCCACCAGCAAAGACGCAGTGAGTCTCACAAATACAAAGAGTGGGAGAGACATGATCGACACTGTAAAATATTCTGTTTGTTATGGGTCATGTTTGGTGTTTCATAGTCTTTAGAGAAGCTAATCGGTACATCCATCCTTTTAGGCATAAACTCTCTCCTCTTTCAAAAAATGTTCCTCTTTTCATCTCTCAACCTGTGGCAATATTCACACTGAGCCTCATTCACCGAAGTTTTTAAGAAGATTCTGACATTCCCCAAGTTTTCTTTTCTGTGATTTGTTCATAGCTGAGAACAGAAACCTCAAAAGCACTCTTACCTGAGTGCTGACATGTCAGAGTAAAATCGTTGGATCTATTTTTTTTCCTTCATTTAGCACCTTTATATAAATATGATTTATAAACACATAATTTAAATGTAGTTGACTCTTATTTTAATCATGACTTTTTTATACACTGCAAAATGTCACATTGTTCTTATGAAATAAAATGTTTAAAATTTTAGAATAAGATCAGAATTAAGTTAACTTCTGAACTTAGAACTAAGAATCATGAAACATGAACTATTAAACCAATGTATGCTCAAGGTGACATAAGACAACAATATAGGTCAAAGTAGAAATAATAATGAATGATGGAATCAAAACTTATTCTCACAGATAAATAGCCTGCATGTACGCATGTGTATTTAATGACTAATCTGTCACATATCAATCATTTTACAGCTTTCAGAATAAAATCTGACAAATCGTTTTGATTATGAGAGAAGAAGTCCAAGATTCTTATGTCTCAGGAAATGTTTCCTCCAGATTTAAGATCAAACTTTTAATTTCACTTCATGCGGTGGGTCCTTTTCTGGTTACAGCTCAGCGTGTCTGATGACAGCAAATTGAACGAGTGATATATCAGCGAGTATATTTCTTTATAATCCCGACTGAGGCGATAAAATATAGAACATAAACTAATCAGCTTGTTTCAACTAAATTAACTTTTGCTTGAGTGTCCAATCGCTTTAATTTAATTTGCGCAATCCTGATGTCTCTCCTCTTCCTTTCTGTGTGATTTGTGTGTGGCGCTGCAGTGTCATGCCCTTATATGGGCATTCAACAGGCATACACCTATACTAATTAGGAACTTCAAGCACGAGCTTCAAACTTACGAGGACATGGCATTTGTTAATTCAAGAGCACACGTGTGAACAAATATGTTGTTTAAGAAGCGTTCATGAATCTGACTTCTCTGAGAAACCTTCTGAAGAGTAAATTTAAGAAACGCCTTGAGAAGATATTTGTGAATGAGGCCCAAAGAGATGCTCCTGGAGCTTTGAGAAAGTTCTTAATATCATGATATATTCTGAGAATATCACCTTCCAGTGAAGACAAGATCCTGCTAAGGATAAAAGTTATTCTCAAAGCATCTCAGCCCTTAAGAGAGCTCCTAAAGTGACAAACTGTCATGACTTTTAAAATTCTTAAGAATGTCACAAGAAGAGGAGAAAATAGCAGAGAGTCATTTGTGTGAGTGTGTGTGGATGACCAGGTGTGAGTTCTTCACCATCAGTGACAACATCTTCGTGACAGAGTTACAGGAACTAAGACTAACTCATTGATCTGTCGACATTTTCTCTAAATTCTGTTTGATTCAGTCACAAGGCTTCACTGCCCCCTTCCTGGTTTGACCCTGGAGTCTGGTTTTAACCCAGACAGTAACCCACCGCGTGTCCTTTTCTTCAAACCATTCCAAAGATTAAAAATCATTAACCTGATGGTATTTTTGTCTAGGTGCTCGTCTTCTCAGAGTCACTGGTCCCGACCGTGAGGAAGGCTCTCTGTGACCCGCTGGAGGAGGTCAGAGAGGCTGCAGCCAAAACCTTTGAGCAGCTTCATGCGACCATCGGTCACCAGGCACTGGACGACATCCTGCCTACTCTGCTCAAACAGCTTGTGAGTGAAAAACGACACACAAACTGCATTCCAAGTTTTTAATGAGGATCTGAACACTAAGCACTGTCTCGTTTCTCAGGATGATGAAGACACTGCTGAATTCGCTTTAGATGGCCTGAAGCAGGTCATGGCGGTGAAGAGTCGCTCTGTGCTGCCTTATTTGGTCCCAAAGGTAACGTTACTCTGTCATCATCTCTGTTTGTTGGTGGTAATATCATCTTGATGTGTTTGACTGAAGTGGTTTTCCTCTCTGCTCCTGCCAGCTGACTGCTCCTCCTGTGAACACCCGCGTGTTGGCGTTCCTGTCGGCTGTGGCCGGGGACGCTCTGACACGCCACTTAGGAGTAATCCTGCCCGCCATACTCTCCTCGCTCAAAGGGAAGCTGGGTGCCGAGGATGAAGCACAGGTAACAACACCTAACTGCTGTTGTTGTGTCGGCGCCTTCTTTTCCGTGGTCGTCGTTGTCTCACATTAAAGATCGTGACGTCTTTGTTGCAGGAGCTGTGCAACTGTCAAACAGTCATTCTGTCAGTGGAGGATGAGGTTGGTCAGCGGATCATCATAGATGATCTGCTTGAGGCCTCACGAGGCCCTGACCCCGGCCTAAGACAGGCCTCTGTCACCATCCTCAACGGCTACTTTGCCCGCACCCGCCTGGACTACAGCGCCCACACACGCAACCTGCTGTCCGGACTCATCCGCCTTCTCAACGACTCCAACCCAGAGGTCCTCGTTCAGAGCTGGGACACCATCAACTCAATAACCAAGGTGTGTTGATGGCTGCTGTAACTCAAAGTTGATCACATCATTGATTTATCAAGAGGAACATGTGACCTGATTGTGTTTGTTTGCTCATATAGAAACTGGATGCGAGCAGCCAGCTTGCTCTGATTGATGACCTGCATCGAGACATTAGATCAGCAGCTGCAGATGTTAAGGGTCAACACCTGCCCGGCTTCTGTCTGCCCAAAAAGGTAAGAAGGCTCCTCTTGACACATTAGATACCTTTTACATGGATGGTGTTCCTCACTTTAACTGAATCTCTTTATACCTAGCTTCTGTCGCCACATTCTATGTGTGAAAATGACCCTACATTTGGGTTGACAATGCTGAGGGTGGGAACCTAGTTTCCATATCTCACATATGTGACTGTCGACATGTCTACAATTTAAGAAACCATTGGTCACCAGTGATTAGAGCTGTATCTTTGTCCGATCTTCTACCAAAGCAAACATTTCACATGATCAGATTGATTGCTGGATAAGGAAGATTCTTGCAGAACGAAGAACAAAAAAGAAGAGATTTTGATGCTCAAAGTGTCACAAAAATGAAGCACACCAAAAAATAATTTAGAAGCTTTACATCTTTACTTGCCTGATACCCTGTTAAGTTCTACAAACAGGTAAATCTCAGGTGTCTGCCTCAGCTGTTTATCGGAACTACACCTCAGATATTCCAACTGAGAACTCTTGATTTTAGATTTTTTAATCATTGATGATGTTAATATTCTGTTTTTTTTAAAGGGTGATTCCCTGCTTCCTAACTGACAAATTATAATTTATATATATATATATATATAATTTTTTATTTCATTTTGCTTTTTCAAATGTAAACACTTAAAAATGAAGTAAACAGATATAAAGATAAAGAGAAGGAGATTGCTTTATGGAAAAAGTTAATATTACAAAATAAACACAGACAGAAGGTGGTTCAATAATTGTCCAAATTAAATGTAAAATATTAAAACAATAAAAAGTTACAAAACTAGACCCTGAGAGACAAAAGCTATCTCCTCACCTCAAAGCTGATAAAGTCAGCACATTCTCAATACACTTATATTGTACAAAGGCACAACCAGCATGTGAGCAGGTTTTTCATATAGTCCAGATAAGGTCTGCCTTATATTATAAAAGGTTTAATCCTGTTTCTCGGACAGGAAGTTATTTTCTCTGAGTGGACATGTTAATTGATCTCAGAGAGCCAGGCTCCAATAAGAATGTCAACATTTGATATTAATTTTATGGCGAAACATTTTTCGTCACTGAACAGTAATATTTCTAAGAGATTGGTAGCATGGATATCTTTGAAAGTGAAATTTGAAATTGAGATTGACAGTGTGTGTTTCAACTTTGGGAATAGATTCAATCTTTTCTTCATTATTTTCAACCGTATGTAGAGACTTGGCAGGAGATAATCACAAAATATCAGGTTCCAGATCAATCTTTAGGGACATAATTGTGTGTTGCAGCTCTATTTGTTATGTTGAGTTTTCTCTCTGTCTCTCTCCCCAGGGTGTGACCTGCATCCTGCCCGTGCTGAGGGAGGGCGTCCTCACTGGAACTCCTGAGCAAAAAGAAGAGGCTGCCAAAGCCTTAGGAGGGGTGATCAAACTGACCTCTCCTGAGGCTCTGCGGCCCTCTGTGGTCAACATCACTGGACCACTTATTCGTATTTTGGGAGACAGGTTTGCCTGGTCGGTGAAGACGGCTCTGCTGGAGACTCTCACTCTGCTGCTGGCAAAGGTCTGAGTCTGCATCTCACTGTGGAGCGGTTGGTCCACCATGACTGATCAGAATAACGTGCTAACTCTTGGACTGTATTCCTCCTCCAGGTGGGCATTGCCCTGAAGCCCTTCCTGCCTCAGCTGCAGACCACCTTCCTGAAGGCTCTGCAGGACTCGAGCCGGGCTGTGAGACTGAGGGCTGCTGAGGCTCTGGGTCAGTTGGTTTCCATTCACACGAAGGTGGACCCCCTCTTTACTGAGCAGCTGTCTGCCATTCGTAATGCTGAGGACTCAGGAGTCAGGTGAGCACACAAACAGTATTTCACTCAAAAATCTTCAGCTTAAAGATTCCCCGTCAGTTATCATGATGTGATTAAACTATTTTTGGGAGAGGATTGGTTTTGACTCCAGGATCACGGGCTTCAAAATAGATGACTCATATTTAATCACATTTCACCACATTTTGAATATGCATCTCAGATTAAAGACATTATTACCTCAGCAGAACAGAACAGAACAGTGAATGAGTGAATCTAATGATCATATAACACCCTTTTTGAGATTATGTCATCTGATGTACAGAAATGGGTTCTGGAAAAACATTTTGTATCACTGGGAACCCTGATAGAGGTGAGACCAAGCAGCAACCTCTGGCCGTGAGAATTGAAGCCAAAGCAGAAGTGAAGCACACCAATTCAAAAGAGCCTGCTGTAAAGAGCCGATGTTTACAGCAGAAATAAACATGTTTACAGTCTGGTACAAAAAACAAGTGTAGTCTGGATAGCTCATTTCTTGATTGGCACACACTGTACGGGGGGTGATGTTTTCATAACGCAGCAGTATCGACGATATTAAGATTACAAGTTTTCCATAATGAGAGGCACAGCTGACTTGACTGACAGGCGGGAATGCTGCTGTTGGCTAGGAGGCTCAAAGCCTGCCTCTTCACTTCACAGTAGCTTGATAGAAGTTAGGTTGAGTTCAGCATTTCCAATATGGCTGCCGTCGACATTTGGCTTCAAAACAGCGCTTCAGAAACAGATGGGTGGCGTCACCGATACTGCATCCATTATTTATACAGTCTCAACTTAATTTATAAAGCACCTTTCATACATGGAAACATGCAGCCCACAGTGCTTCACAGAATAACAGAGACAGAAAACAACAGCAATGGTAAAATTATAAAAGGCATGATTATAAATGAAATACTTAAAGATAAAATAAAATAAATACAGTAAAATTAATAAAATAAGTAAGAGTGGGAAAAAAAAGTTAAAAATAAGCATGCGTTAACAAGATCAGATGAATACAAGAAACAAATAGATAAATAAATAATTAAATAAGATAAATAAATGTGAAATCAATGATTAAAATAATAATGATTAAAATAATAACTAAATAATTAAAATAATTATGCAGTCCAGAGCTAAAAATAAATTACTCCAAATTAAAAGCTAGATTAAAAAGGTATGTCTTAAGTTTACTTTTAAAAACACCCAGAGAGCTCGCCGTTTTGATGTCCAGAGGCAGAGAGTTGCACAGCTTAGGGACGTAAAAACAAAAAGCTCTCTGACCGGTGCTTGTGTGAGACATACGAGGAACATGTAAAAGGGAAGGTCTATGGGTGAGACCCACACTTAAGACTCCATGGTCTGAATTTGTCCAAACACAGGGTCCCAAGATGATAAGAAAGAAGAACTTTCCCAATTACTCTGATTTCTTTATTGATTTTTGAAATGTTATATGTTGCTCTGTGAAACCTGACCAAAATCAATATGTTGAAGCAAACTGAGAACGACACTCATTCTGTGAAAGGGCGTAATCATTCACTACTGTTGTCAATTCTTCATGCTCTGGGACTTTTATTTTGAAATTTTAATGTGGAGGTGCGTGTTACTTCCACTTCCTCTTTACGGTACATTCAATGTGATCTTTCCCTCTTCAGCTGTTACCGGTGCTGAAGTCATTTATGATCCAATAACTAAAATGCTCGGTGTTGTATGATCCTAACTCTGCAAAGTTAAAGTCTAATACCCAAAAACTCAAGTCAAATTGGATGTGCAGCAGTGGTCTGAAGGAGCATTTATGAGGTTTCCTTTCTTCTTCATATAGCAGAATTAAAAGTTATTGACGTAAGAAGCACAGAGACCTACGGAAGTGTTAGTGCTGAGTGTAAAATTGTCTCCTACAGAGGCAGGGAAGTACCTCAGATACACAACAACAACTATAAAGCATTAGAATATTTTTATGGTTTGACATTTGTCCCTACATTTTTCTGGACATATTTTTTTGTTATGCTGTTCACACTGCTGTGTTTGATTTTTAATTTCTAATTGTGCCTCTAAGCTCATATCTTTGTCTGTTTTTGAACCTTAGAATGAAGGAGATTATTTTTATTTTTATTTTTTATGTTAAGAAATGAATGTTTACCATGGTGTTGATATCACATTAAATTGTATACAACTGTCTAGCTTTATTTATCTATTTTTATTTTTACTTATTTTATTCTGTTTTTACTTATTGAAACTTCTTTCTTGATTGTACTTATGTCTGGGTTGCTGTAACAACTGAATTTCCCCCCCGGGGGATCAATAAAGTAATATCTTATATCAGCACTGCTGGGCATTATTCTCAACCTTTGACTTCATGTTTGCTCATTTTTGTTGGTTGTGTTTGGATTCCTCACAGAGAGACGATGCTTCAGGCCTTACGGTTTGTCATCCAGGGTGCCGGGTCAAAGGTGGACCCAGCCATCCGCAAGAACATCACCGTCACATTGCTGGGCATGCTGGGACATGATGAGGTATGACAGGAAGAGCAGATGCCTTGCAGCAGCTGCTAGAGCTTAGAAGAAGTGTTTGTAATCTGTGGCAGCACGGCTGTGTTTTCTAACCCAGGATGCTGAATGTTTGAAGTAATGAACAAAACGTAAAAACATAAATCTTCTAACACACGGAGGGATTTCACAGAGAGTCGTTCAGCCGTACAGTTTCCTTTCTGATCACAGCAGAAAAGCGGAAGTAAGGCGGGGAGGATGTGGTTTTGTGAAAAGGGTTTTGAACTTTTTCTGTCTGTATGAAATTATTTGACTGTCTCTGTCTGTCTGCTTTCTGACTGTCTGTCTGTTTGCACGAAGGATGCTACACGTATGGCTTCAGCCGGCTGTGTTGGTGAGCTGTGTGCCTTCCTGTCAGAAGAGGAGCTGAAGAGTTTGTTACCTCAGCACATCCTGGGTGGGTATTAGAATGCAGATATTGCCACATCATTAATCACATTATCTTATTATTGAACCTTATTAATGCCTGTGATTGTGGTTTGTTACAACAGTTCACGTCATGTACTGACCAACATTGTTACAGTGTCAAATATAATAAGTATTCTGGCTTATAAAGAGTCATTTTCATGTTGAATTCCAATTATGATTTTAAAACACTTCCTGTAACATATTTGTCCAATATTACTCTGTGAAAGTAGCGTGACGTGTCCTTTGAGTAGTGTTTTTTCTGCCCTTCAGCGGACGTGTCTGGTGTTGACTGGATGGTGCGTCACGGTCGTAGCTTGGCCCTGGCCATAGCCGTCAAATCGGCTCCTGAGAAACTGTGCGGGAAGGAATATTGCGACACAGTGACAGAGACAATTTTGACCAACGCCACTGCTGACAGGGTGAGGAGAAAGACTGAGTGGCACTCAGGTCTTTGGAAAAACAACGCTCACATATGTCATACACTGATAACATTGTATCCTGCAAAAGTCATTTTTAATGCTGTAGTTTGATGTTTTATGGTTTAAAGTTGTGGTTTCATTTGAACTTGTTGAGCAGGCTCCTCTTGTGACTCAAAGGTCACCAGGTAAACCAGAGGAGATTCAATGAAGTGTCTACTTCTTGGCCGTAACATACCAGAACAGACACTGAATGTTTTTATTAAACCAACATGATAAAAATGTGTCGATGGTGAGCTTTAGAGTTACTGGAAGGCAAATCTTTGTCCCCTTTTCTGATCTAATACCTGTCTGTAGATTCATTTCTACCACACATACGTGACAGTGGCATCAAGCTTCTTCCCCAATTTATGTCCAAACTGGGAAACCACCATTTTTCGAAGAAGAGGCATGAATATTCAATCCATGGCTCAACAAGGAAACTGATCTGTTTGTCTGAACAGTGGCCGTCACTCTGATGTCTCACAAACTAGTGCTGCTGATGTTAGTTTAATAATCTTGTGTGGTTCAACAAATAACTGAAGAATTAAGAGGAGTGTTTATATTTTTAAATCTTTATATCCTCACCACGTTACAAAGATATTGTGTGGTCTCATAAAGGGAGTGTGTGACATATTGAGTATACCCTAAAGTCTCATGTACTGTTCTTACACTCACACGTTACATCTATTGTTGTTCTGTCATATTGTAGCAGGATTCATTGAGTTTTCTGCTCTACTCATAGATTCCCATCGCAACCAGCGGCATCAGGGCGACGGGATACCTGATGAGGCATCACCTCAGAACTGAGGGAGGCAGCAGTGTTTCCCAGCGCATCATCACACAGTTTGTCAAGGTACAGGAGCAGGAACATTTTCCCCAGCTCGGTTTATTTGCTTCCCTTTTCTGAATATTATTTTAGGAAGTGAATGCCCGGCAGTCACTGGAAAGTGCTACACCCTGCGGATTCTGTTTCTGTAGAAATACTATAATGCTGAAAATGATTTTTAACTTTACTCACTTTGGGTTGTATTTGTCAGACGAGCTGCAGAATCAATATTCAGGCTTTCTTATCAGATCACAGGTGAATGTATCGATGCGGCTCATTTTCAGTAACTCATCAATAGAGAGACATTAAAGTGATCCACATCTATACCTGTAACAACCTGGAGTGTAATTGTACAACATAAACAGAACTGGAGTTCCCACCCTGAATGTGATGTTAGAGGAAAATGTCCCGTAGTGAAGACAATGAACAGGCCAAATAACTGTTTGATGTGTAGGGTTATAACTTCTGACTTCACCTTTCATACAGAGTAATCAGCCAAGTCTGTAGTTCCACTCATTGTTCTGATGGGGCAGCATGTTTTACTGTTTTATACCCACTGCTCTTGCAGGAAGACAATAGACTCTCTGCAGATGCACATGCCACCACACACTTCATCTGTCTTCTGAGAGATAATTCAGAGGGAATGTACTTTTTTCATGTTGGATCGATCCTTTTTCATTTTTTCAATACTATTAACAGTAAAGACACAGCTCAAATGTTGGTCTGGTTTTTCTTTACCAGAATTGTTTGCAGGGTGATGCTAAAAAAGAAAATTACCCAACTTTTAGAGCTCAAGAGGTTTGTGTTTTCCAGTTTTAAAATAGATATTTCCATCACTTTAATTGTTACTAGTTCTGACAATGTGACAGATCATTAAGAATTCAAACAAGCCTCTTAGTGTTAAGCATTCAGGCATAGGTTTCAAAATAACAAGAATTAGACTGTGGTACCTGACTGCAGAAATATGAGAACTATATAAGGTGAAGTTAAATCCTGCATATCTGTTGCTTAGGATAAAAAATAAATCCCAATTAAAGACAACTACATATGCCTTGGTGATATTAGGCCTGACATTTTTACTTCCATCAGCCAACATTATCCAACATTTCTCCTGTGTTTTGAAGGCGTTTGTTTCATGTCCTGGGTATCAGATTTAACCTTAAGTTTAAGCCAAAGGAGGTTTCATGTTTTCATATCATCTCTCTCTTTGACCATACAGTGTCTTCAGAATCAGTCCAGTGACATCAGACTGGTGACCGAGCGGGTGCTGTGGTGGGTTTTTAAAGAACCAGAAACGCCCTCCATGGACATCAATCTCATCAAGCCCCTGTTGAAGAGTCTGCTGGACAATACCAAGGACAAGAACACCAGCGTCAGAGCTCAGAGTGAACACACCATCGTCAACCTACTGCGACTCCGCCAGGGAGAAGAAACAATGCAGGTAAGACTTCACACTTTCCTTTACAATAAGCCATGCATCTATCTTGTGAAGAGACTCCTTTGTCTTACTTTCTGCTCTTTCCACGACAGAGTGTGACCGCTATTCTGGATTCTGCGAGCAACGACTTGCTTTCAGAGTGTCATCGACGTTCCTTGAAGAAAATCGCGAGCCAGCAAGACTCCAATGAAGAGATAGACGACACCATTCTAACATGATGGAGCAGGACTGAGAAATGAAATGACGCCCCAACAATACAACCCCCAACACACACATCACACGTGCCTGTGTTGCCTTTAATGGACCATGGCTGTAATGGATTCTCCAACATTTTCCCCAACAATACCCTTTTGTTCTTTTTCCTTTTCATTATTTTAGCAGTCTATAAACACAGTTTATTTCTTTTTTTAATTTGATATAATGATGACCAGGTTGTACTCTGGTACTGAAGTATATGAGGCCAATTCTGTTTTGATGTTTCATGTTTTGCTACTAAACCTACCAAACAAATTCAAACATTTAAGTGCTGCTGTGATGAAACAACACCCCTATCTTTAAACTTCATACATTTAGACTTTTGTGTCAGAGTTTTGGGGGAAATGCAACCTCTTATAAGAATGACATTGTTCTTATTTCAGTGATACGGTTGTAATAAGGCAATACAGAATAAAAAGTCTTGATTTCATGTTGTGGTGTGAGAAATTGAATGGTTTTTAGGGTTATGTAGGACACTTGAATCGCACTGCAAAGTGAATCCATACATTTCACTGTGGTCTACCTATCAGCATTTGTGGATGCTGCAAAGGCTAGTGTCACCTAGTTTGTTGCCCCTAGCGGGCCTGGGGTTCATGATTAGGACACTGAAGAGTGTAAATTCACAGGCATCATTTAAACATATTTACAATCTCTTTTTAAATGTTTCAGTTTTCACTGAAAAGAAAAGTGTCCTCTGAATAAACTAAATGTTGTACATAAGGTCAAGTTCTGAAGCACAACTTCATCAGGTGTAGGCAGGTGTATAAATGTAAAGTCAACTGGATAGTATGAGTCTGCTGCCCTTTCCGATAGCATGGGTCTATGGCAGGGGTTCCCAAACTTTTTGGCCAATGACCCCCAAAATACAGGTGCCATAGATTCACGACCCCCTCTGTCCCTCAGAGTGGTTTAATGTGGCTTCATTTAGCTGGTCTGCAGAGAATTAGCCTACCTAAATGAGCATGCGGCTGTGTTTCCTGTGCTGTTATGATTGAAGCTACTGCTATTGATGCTTTTGATAATTAACTGTTCACTAACCCTAAACTTAGGAGTCAAACTCATTACATTTTCTAAGGGTTTATTTCAAGATTAGCTACTATTTTTGACCATATTTTTTTGCTACAAATGGGTAAAATGTACTATGTTTAGATACCTTTTGTCATTCAACTTTTTTTTATTGCATTTTTTCAGTATTTCTTTATTCTCCACAAGTTAACAAATGAATAGAAAACCAACAAAGAGAAGGAAAAATAAATATAAACACATAATTCTGACTTTTTCTCTTAAGTTTGACTTTTTTTCTCATAATTCTGACTTAATTCTGACTTTTTTCTCATACTTCTGACTTTTTTTCTCAGAATTCTGACTTTAATCTCAGAATTCTGAATTTAATCCTAGGATTCTGACTTTTCTCATGATAATAATTTAAAAAATATTTTGGACCTTAATTTTTTTTGTGGCCCTTATCCTCTTCTGTAGAAAACAATATAAATAAATAAACAAATAAATGAAAATAATAAGTAATAATAATAATAATAATAATAATAATAATGATAATGATAATAATACATATTTATAGATAACTTGAAAAAAAAAATTTGGAAGACATCTCACGACCCCCCATTTGTGTCTCACGATCCCCCCAGGGGGTCCCGACCCACACTTTTGGACCCCCTGGTCTATGGACTGGCTCTGTATCCGGAGCCTGCGCAGTAAGGCCGGGTTAGAGTTGGGCGCAGCAGAGAAGGAAACGGTGTTTCCGGCTGTTTGAAACGGAGGGAGAGGACTGCTGACGCCGCTGACACCCCGAGATAAACGCCACCGGCTCTGGGGGACTAACAATTTCTAGCACCGGTTGTGGTCCTTCTTCGTACGTACCGGGGGGTCCGGGGGCCGGTTGTTTCATATCAGCCCAGGGGGTCGCACAGCAAACCGAGTAAAGCGACGGGTGTGAGCCACCAGCTACCGGCATGGCCAGGGACTACGATTACCTCTTCAAGCTGCTCATCATCGGGGACAGCGGTAAGGAAACACCGGGGATGAGGGACGGGAAGTGGGCCTTGTCATGTTTTCCTACAAGGTGGAGAAGAATTAAAACAGCTGTGTGTTGTTGATGTGTTAGTACAGTGTGTTTAGTTGTAATTGTGTATTTGTGCACAACTATGATAGTTTATTTCTACACATCCGCCATGTTGGTGGCGTTGACAGGGCGGAGGTTGTGTGTCCGGACTGTGCAGCCCATCAGGCCGGATATCGCCACCACATCTCAGGGTTGGCCTCGGAAGAATGTCTACTCTTATTTTTAGATTTGACTATTTCAGCAATACATTATAAAAACACTCTGTAGCCTTTATAACAACACAAACGTCCTCAAACTCATGTAGTTTGACACTTTGGGCATGTTAGCTAGCTGTAAGTTATGCTAACATTACAGGTTATTGAGCTGGTTAACCTTTAATATCATCTGAACAGTTCAGGGCTGTTTACACAAACTAAAACAGTGACATATGTTTGCTGCACGTAGAGATAAGTCAGCTAAGTCTATGTATATTAATGCATTTTGCTGTTAGCTGGTGAGCATGATAGTAGCTGCTAATAGTGGAGGAATGCTGTACTGCAGTCCACTGTTGGAGTCCAGCTATTCAAAGGACTCGGACTTGGGGACTAAAGTGGGTAGTTTCAGCAGTGCCACTCATTAAATGCATCACTCCTCAAAGCTGAGCATCAAAGGTCTCTGACTGCGTTGCCCTTGTTTGACTTACAAAAGCCACGGTGGATCATTTCACAGTCACAGACATGTTGTAGATGCAGAATGTACATTTGTGCACGATCATGCCCATAAAGTGCAAAACGCGACTTTAACCTCAATAGTCATAGGCACTAAGCCAGGGGCATCAAACTTATCTCATTTCAGTTCAGGGGCCACATACAGCCCAAGTTGATCTGAAGAGGGCTGGACCTGTAAAATCACAACATAATAAACCTATAAATAATAACAACTCTAAATGTTTCTCTTTGTCTTAGTGCAAAATAAGTACAAGTACATTCTGAAAATGTTCACATTTAATGTCTTTGAACAAAAACAGCTGTTGTATTTTTTGCCATGATGAGTCTCATAGTGGGGCCCAATATGACATTATCTAAGGACTGAACCCTGCTGCAAGCACACAGGTGTCCCAGTCACCTGACACAGTAGTGCTAGTGTTAGTAGTGAAGGAGCGCACCTCTGACGCACCCACAAGTACGGTAAGTACATGCATGATATGAGGCTCCTTCAAAATAATGGAACTACCGCTTCTACATATACGTAAACTTTAGTGTTGATTGGATCTTGAAGAGCTCTAAATACTGCAAATATTCTTTTCCCCCCTCATGTAAAAAAAGTCCTGGAGCGCCGCTCAGGTGCACTCAATCTGCCGTTTGATTGTATGCGCCCCCCAGAGGACAACTTTGAAATAACAGTTACTTTGCTTGCTGTTCCTTGTGTCAGGCTTAAAACCAAGGGCGATCGTGCCTTTGAGAATGTGGCTCCAACCCTTTGGAACAGTCTTCCGCCCCAAGTGCGCTGTGCTGACTCGGTTGAGACTTTTAAAAAGCAGCTTAAGACACATTAGTTTGTCATGGCTTTCAACCCTCCGTCGTAATTTGATGTCTTTTCGTCTGCTTTCTTAATTATCTTATTTATTGCTCATTGTATTGTCTTGTCGACGTTGATTCTCTGTAAATCACTTTGTGACTATGTCTGTGAAAGGTGCTATACTAAATAAAGTTTACTTACTAACTTTACTTACTTAACAAGGTCATTACATGGACCAGATTGGAACCTCTGTCTGGCGGCCCGGTTTTGGTCCATGGGCCGCATGTTTGACACCCCTGGACTAAGCAATGGTTTTGCAATCATTGACAGTCCTGATTATGGTACCAACCAGTGTTGCTAACTCCTCAGTGGGGAAAGTAGATATTGGCTGTCCTAAAAGTTGCTAAATGACATCATCACTTAATTTGTATAGTTTAAATTATAATGGACGCAGCAGGAGAGGCGAGTAACATTGAGGGAGAGACAAAAAGAGGTTAAAAAAAACCCTAAATATGTTTATAACTACACTTTGGAGCCTACAACAAATTAAAGTAAAACATTATACTTTTCAACCATAACATGTTTTACATTTTTACATGTGTACAATCTACATTAACTATCTAAATGGACCAAAAATAGACAGTAGGCAGGATCAGCCAGTGGTGTCTTCGTACATGTGTGATACATTAACAGTCTCGATGCTGAGGGGTGAACACCTCCTGCTCTGAATGAAGCTAGGAGGGACTCACAGCAGCATCCACTGCTCGTTGAGTAGAGTAAGAACGATTCATGCTTTCACGCCAGTCTCCAAAAGTCTCCAATAACACCAGAAAAAGGCTCTAGATTTGTCACTAGTCACTTTATTGAAAAAGAGTCGCTAGAGGGGTCTGAGAACTCTCTAAATATAGTGACAAAGTCGCTAAATTGGCAACACTGGTACAAACCTATCAGCTGGCCTCTCATAGTAAAGGCCAAGGAATCACAGCAGGCCCTTCACTGTCACTCACACACAGAGGCCACTGTCCCCTCAGCTGAAGCGTGGAAGTACTGTACTGTCCACAGTGCCACACAGACATTATTTAGGAAGGATGCACCGGCGACCTCTGCTTCTTTGCAGCTGCATGTAGACAGATGTGCTGATAGAAACACAGTGTACACAACAGATCTCCAAGGCACACTGTGGCAGAGTCAAATCACAGTAGAGCATGCACACAAGTATAACATGGTTTTTACTCAAGCCCAGTTATAAGATCAGGGCCTTAAAAGTTAGAAATGGGGTTGTCATTGAACGTTCCATCGTCAGTGACACTCTGAGGAATTAAACTTTCAGGGTGAAGGTGGGTTTGGTCCTGACAGCAGACTGTTTCCACAGCACTGATAGTAATACTTTAGAGCTTTGGTTATTGTTTGTGGTAACAAAGACTCTGTAGCATGCAGCCCACTGAAACCTGAGTGCTTTCATGCCGGGACCCATAAAGCATGGGAAAACAATAAAGTCGTATGTAGTATGAGTTGCAGTGGGTTCACTTCCTAACTTTGAGTTGTAACCTGCTCAGTGAAAGCTTCAGTTCTGACCCTTCTCGTTTATCTTTTCAGCCTGGTCCTTCTCTTTCCCCAGCTTTCTCCTCATGAAATCTATCTATCATCCACGATCAGAGATATTCTTGCTCCATTAAGCCTCTGTCGCTCTGACGCAAGCATTTACAACTGGTTGAATAAGATTATGTTTGTACACGCATCAGCTAAACGCTTTAAATAAACATGAAACGTAGAATGAAGCTTTACCTCCAATCCTGAAATCAGCACTTACACTCTCTGTGGAATTGCAACTCAATCTTTAAATACAGAAGACTGGCAGCTACTGTTCATGTTTGTATTGTGTTGTTTTACTGCTGTTGTGTCACTCATCGGTAACTAGAGTATGATATGAGACACCAAAGCTCTACAGCAAGTTGAGACAGCACAAAACCAACTTCACAGAGTCTAACTTTGAGCTGAGGATGAAATAGTCCAGAACACACTCCACCTCTTCTCTCAGAAACCTGTTTTATGTGTATCTGCTTCTCTCCCTGGGGTCGCTCCTTCTTTAAACCTCCTCCTCCTCTTCTTGTGTTTCCTCCTCAGGAGTGGGGAAGAGCAGTCTCCTCTTGCGGTTTGCGGACAACACATTTTCAGGTGTGGTTCTACCTCCAAACATTGCAGCATTTTAATCTCAAGTGTGTTGATTTTGTTTTTGTTTGTTTTTAACTTTGTTGTCTTTGTGAACATGCACTTGCAGGTAGCTATATCACCACGATCGGTGTCGACTTTAAGATCCGAACGGTTGAGATCAACGGTGAGAAAGTGAAGCTGCAGATCTGGGACACAGCCGGGCAGGAGCGCTTCCGCACAATCACCTCCACGTAAGTCGATCCACAGACTCACATGTCAACACTTTTTTTAAACGTGTGAAGCTCTTTATTTTCATTTCAGCGACAGAGTTTGAAAGCAGAAACGTCTTCTTTGTGGTTTTCAGATCAGTGATTACTCGCTGCAGCAGTTTGTAGACTCTTTGAATGAGTTTGTGCTGCTCAATGAAACTGGGTGGAATTCCCCACAGACTAATTACAGATGTTAGAGGGAGGCCCTCGGTCACGTAGTGTAGTGCGACATGATGGTAACGGCTCAGTGTTTTGCTTGCAGCGCGCACCACACTGCTGTCCATCCATGTGCCTTTGAGTTCACTGATTTAAAACAGAGCACACGGGCAGACACGGGCATGCTGAACAGCCCAAAACCAACACATCTTGATTGTAGAGTCACAGTTTAATGTGGCTTTGTGTCTGTATACTGTGGGACCCACATGTTGTCCACAGGAGAGGGGATCCCCAGACAACAGTCTGAGTTCAAGGCTGTGTTCTGAGTTTGACTGCCAAGAAGTAGTTTCATTATCTCTTCAGTTTGTCTGTGACTCGACTCAAATCAGGCTCTCCACTGCTCACAACGCTTTGACGTAAACACTATCAAGCAGCTTCTGAAACACATTACATCATTTGCTTTGACCCCACAGCACAGAGAATATGAATGAACCTACATTTCATTAGAGTAGTCTAAGGTGTGTACTTCTAACCGTAATAATAGCTGTGTTAATAAAGAACCACACACCTTCTGACCATGTTAGCACGTCATCTGTAGACAAACGAATCAAGAGAAATTCAAATCAGGAGGAAACCACGCTGGATTTTTACTGTGTGGCCACCAACTCTTACCTTTAAGGGACCCCTGTGCCCGCCTTCATCTTCTCACTGTTAGAGTTCAGCAAACAATGTTTCTGTATTTATTTATGGTTCAAGAGAGACATCTATTTCTAGTGTTTGTTTCCCTCTTGATAATAAGTTAACAAAGGTTGAAGGTAGTTCCTCCAAAAACACCAGAGATATGATTATTGTATGGCATAAAAAAATCATAACACAAGGTCACTTTTACTTCACTGTTAAAGGGGGGCAGAAGTCTTACTAATAAACTGCAGTCATCTTTCAGGCCTTATGCTGCACTCGAGGTATTAACTAACTCAGTCCAAGCTGAGTGAGGCCAGGACAGCATGTCTGATATTTGTCATCTATTAGCCCAGCAGAAACAGGAACAACAGGACTCCAGATTTATCCATTCAGCTTGTAGTTATCTCCCCGTTCATCCAGCATCCAGCTGCTGTACTTGCGCGACCTATTAACATTGATTGTCTCTGTGCTGAGGCAGAGGGGCATGTTGCTTCATTGTGTCCTGAACACATTTCTTTGTGGAGATGGATCATAGGTGTCCCACATCCTGTCAGGATGGAGGGCTGTGTGCTCGTGAAGGTGGCCAATGCCCAAATCAAGACTTGTGAAGTGACAGAAGGATAGGAAATACAACTTTTCCGTGTTTTCTTCTTCTTAGAGTGAGTTGATTCACCTTTACCTGTTCATTAAGGTGGTTGAGGGAGAAGAGCAGTAGCATGCATATACTGGAAAGCTACCCTCCTACATTGGGAACTTGTTGGAGTGCCATTATGGATCCTACATGACTCGCTCTTCTGATTGGCTCATTCTGAAAACCCCTCGAGGTTACACTGAAATCTTTCTCAAGATTCCTGGGATTTTTTAAACAGAATTTAAAGATGATATCGATTCCCTCTTCTGCAGAGTTTAGGTCTTTGATCTCTGACCACTGTGTCTCATATTGTCTGTTTTTATTAGGGGTGTAACGATTCCTTTCAACAATCATTCGATTCGTATCATGATTCGTGGTTGCCGATACGATTAAAGGACAATATTGGTTCATTTAGAACGATACGATATGATCCGAAACGATTCAGTGACTATTTAGCCAAAAATTCAACCAGTGAGACTGTGAAATGAATACCTTGATACTAGACAGTCCTAGCTTCCTGTTGTTTCTTGTAAGGGAATCAGGTATAAATTAATTATGGATATAAACAAACAAGGCCTGAGGCTTCTGCAGAGCTGATGTTACCTTGGAACACTGCAAGAGGTGCCTAGACGGTCTGCGTTGTGTGAAATCCCATGGCGCCTTAGTAGGTGGTTGGATAGATTTGTGGTGTTGCCGTGGTACTTAACTTGACCTTTACATATCCTACAAACAGCGAGCGACTTATTTAAAACACCTCCGTCTTTGCAAAAGCTAAAGTGTTTCTCACACACTGGACCACTATGGTGGCTTGATCATTTCTCGCTCGCCGGCTTCTCCTCTGCCATCCACCATGCTTGTTTTTTGGTCTGCTGGTGCGTGGTGATGACGTCACAGACAGGCAGCCTGAATTGAGTAACATTTAATGTCTTTATCATTTAAAGTGAAAAAAAACGAAAACACATCCATATAAAGTCTGCCGTGCTTTAATCCAATGCTTTATTTCCTAGTATACTATACAATCAATTTATTACCTTTTTAAAACAATGTTAGATCGATATATGTCTTCCGGAAGGCCAACTTGCCGAGCACAGATCGATGTAGTCGGATCATAGGAATATAAATAGATACATTGATGTAGTGGATGAATCGTTACAGCTCTATTTTTAATGGATGTATTGTTTTGTGAATGATTGTGTGTGTTTGTTTGTTGTTTCTGATGTGCCTGTGATCTTGACGACATTAGAAATGAGGGAAACCTAAATGTCCTTTGGAGAATAAATCAAGGTTTTGAATTGAACATTCTGTATATACTCTAGTCTCATACCAGGGACACTGTGATCACATGGTCAACGTATTAAACTCCCAGACTACAAGACATGTTAAATGATTTCTAGTGGTGTAGTGGTGTTCATTAAACATGTATTACCCGGTTTGCGTGTGATAGTGACTTCAGTTTGTGTGTTTTGGTCATCTTTGGCTCTCTTCTCATGTTAAAGGAGCCACGTCTGTGATTTCTGACATGTATTCCTCTTAAGAGACACTCTTACATTAAAGCACCATTCTGATCCCAGCGTGCTCTAAAGATTACGTGGATAAGATTGTGAATCACAATTATTTTGGCAGAGACGATCACAGCATGAATAGTCCCATGCCTATTGGGGACACGTTCAGTCAACACCAAATCCCCACATTGTCACAGGAGGCAAAAACACTGACACACATACACACAGTCGGCCTCACAAAAGGTTCTTTGTGGCGGTCTGCCGAGTGCAGCTACACTGAGGATGCTCCCTCTGTGGGGGCGAGCGCACCATTTGAAAGTTGTCCCAGTCTGACTCAGTGGTTTCAGACAGATGCAGATCTTAGTCCTGATGGGTTTGGGTTTTGCAGTATTGTAACACTCATGTAAAGGAATAATAATAATAATAATAATAATAATAATAATAATAATAATAATAATAATAATCTTTATTTCTATAGCACTTTTCTAAACAAAGTTACAAAGTGTTTCACAGAAAAACACAAAACAAAACAAAAAAATACCTAAAATACAACAAAAATTAAAAAATATATACATATATATGTATAATAATAATTAAATAAATAGAAACAGAAACCTTCACATTATCAGAAGCAGGATGAATGAAGCTGTGTATCACTACTCAGTGTATTTACAGTTTATATCTTTGCCTCTTGCATCGCTGAACTGATGTATAATTGTGAGAACAAATGCAGGGAGGAGCTCTTTCATGATAAAGTGAAATGGTGAACATGTTTTGAATACAGGGTAGTCAGTAGTAGAACAGCAGCTGCTCTGATTGAGCTGCTGAAGACCAGATTCTGCAATTTTTTCATCGGCCGGTCCTCTCAAATATAACCAATCCTGTGCCAATCTGAGGTTTACACACACAAGCTGCACGTTACATGTCATGTGTTCAGAGGCATAAACAGTGAGGATGTGAGGTGCCCATCAGAACCTTTAACGTCCTTTTGTCCAGCCATGAAAATACAATGCCTAAACACTGTGACCCTGCAGAGCAGTCTCTCTGTGTGCTCCTCTGGGGTTTGAGCAGCAGCCTACATCACTGTTATTTGGTACTTTCCCTGTAATACTCTTCAGTTACAGCGGGACTCTACGATGATAAAACCTCAGCGTGTGAATTTACATGCTGTATCACTTTGCAGGAAGTGTTATGGATGAATGCATATTAATAATTCACACCTATGAATTAAGATAAAAACTCTTAACCACAAATAGCAGTGAATGAGTTGCATTAAACATTAGTGGTATAAAGAGGGTTTAAATTATGGCTGCTTAAATCTTTCTCTTATGATTGATCATTTGTTATGTTTTTCAGTTTAAATTAACGTATGTAAGACATTTCCAGAAAATACTACTGTAGAAAGATAACTGAGAATAGAGGTAGTACATGGGGAGAACAGCCAGTGTTTGATTTTGAACCTTGAATTTTGTTAAATTGATAAAACAAGTTTGTTTTTGTTGCAGATAATAGAGAAAGTCAGAATCAGCAGGTCAGACCTCAGAGAAATAGTCGGTCAAACAAAGGGCGATCAGTGTTTCTCAATCAGGTCATCATTAAGATGTTGACTTCTGATTAAATCCTTCACCACCTAGAAGTAGTCTTTTGTTAATGTCTGTTTTCTAGAGTGTTATTGTTTATTATTTCAACATTTTTAAAGCTGTGATTGGTGGTCAGATTTAGATACACTTTTTTTATACTGGGTAAAATTAGAGATAGACCGATATGTTTTTTTCAGGGGAGATACCGATACCGATTATTAGTAGTTAAGTAGGCCGATAACCAGTATTTGGAGCCGATATTAATTTGCAGTAAAAGGGGGAGTTATCAGTGTCAAAGTTTTGAATAATACAAACTCCAACACTTAACTTCGTTTAAATGCCTTTAAGCATAAGTTTATTAAACAGCTTATCAGATTTACAACATGTTAAAGGATTTTTTTTTTTTCTTAGACAGTAGACATCTTTGTTTTAAAATTCTAACAAAAAGAGCAGGGAGCTCCCAGGCTCAGCAGCATGTCTTATAAAGAGAAATGCAAACTTAAACAAATAATGATTTAGTGAATTTTGAGCCAAAATAACCCAGTTATAAATTGATCTCTTATCGGCCATTGGATTTTTGAAAAAGGCCGATGCCGATATGCTTCAAAATGCTGAATATCGGCGCTGATAATCAGCCTGGCCGATAATTGGTCTATCCCTAGTTAAAATTATCTCTGTCCCGATGGCAATCAATACATAATGTGGTCTTAAAAAAGAGTGAAAAAAGCCGCTATCTACAGCCGGAGTATACCTGGGAAAACACCAACCAATCCCTGCCATCAGGAGCCAAATTATGAAACCAATCAAATCCCCTCCTGCCGTTCTGCCCGCCTCCTGCAGACCGTCCATTTCATGTTTGTTTGTATTTTTAACTTTCACTATGAGAATGTTTTGGTGTTTTCTTACAGCTGAGTCAGACATGAGTTGATGTAGTGAAAAACACAAACGATGTGCTGAGTACCGGTTTAGAATCAGTCACCATCATATGGTCGCTAATCAGCGGCGCTGCTAGTTTTCTGTGACTACCAACCCTAGCTTTAATAATCAATAAATGCACATTGAGTTTATTTGATTGTAGACCTTTCTGGTCCCTGTCTTCTCTCTTCATGACTCTCTCTCTCTCTTCTTCTGCCTCTTCAGATACTACAGAGGAACACACGGGGTCATAGTGGTATACGATGTCACGAGTGCAGAGTCCTTCGTCAACGTGAAACGATGGCTACATGAAATCAACCAGAATTGTGACGATGTGTGCCGAATATTAGGTGAGTACTCGCGTCTGAGTTTACAGAAACGGTCCAACACTGAGATCAGTTTAGATCAGCGTTTTTTCAAAGTGGGGAAAATAAAACAAAAGATATCACTGTTAGTGTGTGGTTAGCAAAAGAAGACTGATCTTTAGAGCGACACAGCAGCACACTCAGTCAATATGACTTTCTGAATGAAATCACTTCAAGCCTTGACGATTTCCTCTGCTGTAGTGTGAGCTCAGAGGATGACACAACAAAAACTCTCCCCTGGCACTCAGCTCCAAAATAAGTGCACAGACACCATGAGCTGACTCTGCTGAGCACAGTCAGAGACGTTTGAGGACTCATCCAGCTGAACAGAGAAGAGAGGGCTCATAAAAATAAGAAAACTATGTCAGGCTGAACTTTGATTTTGACTTGAGCAAAGTGTCACATGACCATTTATGACTGTGTTTGAGATTAAGTTCACACATCTCACCACTGTTCTCTCCACTAACTCGTATGAGTGTGGGCTTTCTGTGTGACCATGATCAACAACAAGCACTGCTCAAGGCTGCAGGTGTAGGGATATTCCCCTGTACAGTTCATCCCTAGGCGTTTTCCGACCATAGGGACTTTACCCGGGAACTACGAACGTTTCGACTGGTGGAACCAGGGTCTAAATTTAGTTTAGGGGTAGATAATCTCCCCCCTAAAAAGTCCTTGCCAGGGGGATAGTACTTTTCAAAGGTCCTGGGGCAGGGCCTGCAATGCTGAATGTGTCTGATTGGCTGTGATTCACTTGATTTCTCTTTCTTCCATTAGTTTTGATTTGTTCTATCTTTTTTGTATGTGTGTGTACTTTTCAAAAGAAGAAGCTGTGATTCTCTTGATTTAGCAGCTTGTAACAGTAGTCTTCTCTCAGCCCACCTTGAATGCGTCTCTCCCGGTGTTACGGTTTTAAAAGTGACCCTGTAAACTGGAGACCTTCAGCTGAACGTGTCAGTGTTAGTGGAGTTTACACAGCTGTTGAAACACAGAGGGAGTTCCTGGGAATGCAAACTACTTTAGTTTTTATTAATATTTCAAAATAACCTCATCAGATTGATTGGGTTTCAGGGGAAGCTCACTTTCTTACACTTTGAAAACCTCTGATTTAAATCAAGTGTCTCCAGCTCCCTGCTCTCTCTGTCTTGTCGACTGACCTCAGATATATTCTGTGTTTTCAGTGGGAAACAAAAACGACGATCCCAACTCCAAGGTGGTCGAGACCACTGACGCACAGAAGTTTGCTGAGCAGATGGGAATCAACCTCTTTGAGACGAGTGCAAAAGAGAACATCAACGTTGAAGAGGTATCTCCTTCAAACTGTTGTCCCTGACTGACTGTTTGTGTGGAGCAGCATGCTTGGTATGCAGAGCAGCTCTGCTGAAGATTTGAATTAGGCAGCAAGTCTGAATGCTCTGGAATACCTGCTGATCAGCTGTGTGTGTCTCATTGTCTCACAGGCTTAATGAAATCCTGGGAGTCTTGAGAAATACACTTATGTTCATTTGAGGATTTCCTGAGGGGATCAAATATTGTAATTGTGTGTTTTTAAGTTTTCTGTATTTTATTTCGTCCAATTACAATTTTCTAAAGCCCAGCTCAACAGCTAAGACTGGAAACAGGGTTGATTTCTTCTTACTCACTAACGCAGTTATAAACAGTACTTGTACTCTTGTCGTGGGAACAGTGTTAGCATGGGAATGTTGAGAGGCAAATGAAATTCAGTAAGTCTCCTCTCAGCCAGAAAGTGTCTCATAATCCTCACTTAAACTGAAAATAATTAATTGTCAAACTGTAGATGTTGTGAAGGCACTCATGTACTGATGGTGTTTTTATTCCCTCCTTTTGATGCTAGAATAAGAAAAGTGGCTGCTAGATGTCTAGAGAATTTCAAGCCAAAATACTATTTGATAATCATTGGCATCTATTCAATGACTATTCGAAAAAATCACCCCCCCACCTGTCCCATTAACAGCCAGTTTTTGTGGCAGTCGCTTTAACCAGCACTGGGACGAGGTGCTGCTAGTAGCGGGCACTGATAGCGTCTGTCTTGATCTTTATGTCGTGTTTCTGTGACACAGGGTGGCGTTAAAGTGTAGTAGTGTGAGATTCAGAAACAGAGAAAATCTGCGACTGTCGCAAATGTTTTCTTCTTCTTTTGTTATTTAATGTGGTTAGCAAACAGCTGGAAGACCCTCTACAGCCACCATCTGGAGGGAAATATTCGAAAATCATTGCACATCCTTAATCTCATCCTACTTTTAGCAAGAATTGGGGATGTTTAGTCTACAAAGCGATTCAATTTTGTGATCCTTGTAATCATCACCACAGTTACTTGTTGGTTAAAGTTGTTATTTTTGTAGCCTTTAGATGCTAATCATGTAGTTTCTAAGCTGTAGAGCAAATACCCGCCACTAGCCAGAGCTGTAGCTCCACTCAATAATGACTTCCATAATGTAATCATGCTCCACCATCAGGATGTGAACAAGCACAGCAGATAGAAGGTATCTTGTAACGGTTGGTTTGGTAGTTTTATGATTTAGAAAGTGGAGATCAAGTTTTACTCAGGCTGTCTGTCTAACCCACCTCGAGTGATGCGTACCCAGCACAGGCATGTGGACGTTAAAGGCGACATATTATGCAAAATCGACTTTTTAATGGTTCTCTACCTGAAATATGTGTCCCTGGCATGTCTACAAACCCCCCGAAAATGAAAAAAATCCATTCTGCCCCTGTTCTGATTTCTCCACCTTTCTGTAAATGTGTGCTGAAACCAGACGTTTCAGTTTTCAGTGTTTTTCATAGAGCTTGCTAGCACAGGTGTGCTAACAAGGAGCTTAGGAGGGAGGCATGCTAGTTGTAGGCCGTCTTAATAAACACAAAGGTCGGTTTTACTCCCCACGTCTGCAGATTTGAAGATCTAGTGGACGATTTTTATTTTTCATGGAAAAGTGCTAGCGCTAGTTAGCATAGCCACATAGCGACATGTTCGTAGCTGTAGCTGTGTACCAAGACACATGTCGACATACTGACAAATAAAAAACAAGAAACACAAAATCTGTGACCAATGGTTCAGAAAGGTCCTGCTGCAGGCGCCTCTCCGTCAGGATCAGATTCTGGATCAGATTCAGAGGGTTGAAGTAACGCGGGTCTGTGAGCAGCCAACATGTAAACATTAGATCAACGTGCTGGACAGCCGAGGGCACTACTTCCTGAGGGGGCGTGGTCAGAGAGCTCATTCTCATTTAAAGGCACAGACACAGAAAACAACCTGTTCTGAACAGGGCTGAAAAAAAGGGGTTTACAGGCAACAAAATCTGATTTCAAAGTGTTTTTTTGAGCAATAAACTTTAAAGACATGTTTTTGGGACCTTTTAGACCAATATATTTTGATGAAAAAGAGCATAATATGTCACCTTTAAACTGCAGGACAGAGAGAAGGCTGGTGGTGCTAGCTCTGCTAATGTTAGGTGCACTCGGAGAAACCAGTTTGACATTTCTTCTTGCAGACTTTGTGATCCCATGTTTAGCTGTGTTAAACTGCGTACAGTTTTGACTCTGACCTTTTAGATTAGATGGTTTGCCTGAGTTTTAATTTCAGTTGAACAAACAAAGAAATGAGTTGCTTTGTAAAATCTCTAGCAAGAATAAATTCCAAATGTCGATCTGTCCCTTCAATATCCTGGAAATGAAGGGACATTGACTCATTTTCAGATTTACTTGAAAGCTGATTGAAAGAGTTTGATTCGTCAGAGTTCAGCTTTTCCAGTTATTCATCACTGAGACTGTCGTTTTACTCCGTCTGAAAAAAGGAATGTGCATTTTTTTTATAATATTGTTATAAGTGATGTGGATTTATTGGATGCCGGATTCTGTACTCACCATATGTGCTTTGGTCTGTGCCTCTCCTGCAGATGTTCAACTGCATCACAGAGCTAGTGCTAAGAGCCAAGAAGGAGGTGCTAGCCAAGCAGCAGCAGCAGCAACAGAACGACGTGGTCAAACTCACCCGGAACAGTAAACGAAAGAAAAAGTGCTGCTAGCGACCTCCAAACCATCCACAGGCCAGCAGCAGCGTATACTCACACAAGCATACACACAAGATGGGACTCGGAGCATCTAAATTAAAGAGCAAATAAAGATTTAATAAATATACAGAGAAAGATAAAAACAAATGGAAAAGTGTCCCCTTTGGACATACTAATCGTGAAGACTTAAAATATGTACAGATTTTTATTTGACGTCAGATCAAGTTTTATTTGGAATTCAGCAGATGGGCACTATTGACCTGAAGTCCTTAACGGATCTGCAAGCTGACTACCAACCGCCATAATGGTCCAATTTCTATCCACATAATCCCCGTATTCTCTCACCAGAATCTCATCTCTCCTTCTCATTCGACTGCACATGGGACTTTAAGAGTTGAGTCAGACTCTGCGCCTGAGGAGAAGGAGGGCTCATCTTCTCTGGATTGTTGATTTCTAGGTTTATTTTGGACAGGGGGGTGGGGGCGTGTCTGGCTTGCAGGGAGGAGCTTTTCAAAGTGGATGTCTGAGTAAAAGTGAGGTTTCACCGCCTCCCTACAGCTTCAACATTTCAGACGCCTGTGTTCCCACAACTTATGCCAAGACAACATGAACTGCTAGATTTTGTTTTATTTTATTAAATGGGGGGGCGGGGGGGGGGTCAAACGGATTATGTGAATACAGATGATGATGATGATTGGTAGACAACCTTTAGAAACTGATGCAATGGACAGATGTGATGACATGTTTTGTTTCTTTGTCTATATTTTGCCAAGCTTTGCACCCTCTTCCTTCTAACATCTAGTCCTGTTGAGCCACATGAATTGATATTCTGTTTCTCTTTTCTGTGTTTTTATTTTTATAAGTGCTGTAGAGCAGTCGAACCACTCCTGGAGCTCTTGGACATCAAGCTTAGAAAGCTCTGTTCACAGTAGTCTTACGATGTTTTTCAGAGGTTGCTTTTAATCCTTTTCCTTCATCTTTTTTTTAAATGATGACACTGCCAATATGATAAAGAATTTATGAAGAGCTCTCTGGTGGAGCTCATGGGACTGTTGCCACAGTGGCCCCTGATTTGCCCAGAAGCAGGAAGGATCAAGGTCTCACGGACCCTGACAGGAGGCGCTCAGGACTGCCTTCCTTCTCCTCTCCAGCCACTTTCAACGCACCCACTGAAAACCTCATATCAGCACCTCTCATGGCGATGGACTCAACTCTCATGAAAGCAGACTCCTCCAGTCCATCAAGGGGCACCAAGAGACTCAGTCTGAAAGCTTGCCGTCTCAGTGACCCTGGGTCCTTGGCAGACTGTGGTATCTGCCCTTGTTTGTGAGCATGTAACACTTAGTGAAGGGGTATAGAAGAGTTAATGCCTGACATGCATTTAAGACCATCAATGTTTTACTGTATTTTCTCAGCTTGCAGAGTATTTGTAACAGTTGACTAATGTTAAAGTCTGATGTCATGTTATTCATTGCTTTTCTGTGTTACAACCCCCCCTGCTTACTTTTCAACTCAAGTGTTACTGGACGGTGTTTTCTGCATCCATGATGAGAGTGTGACGGACAGTGGGACTGTTAATTTAAGAGCAAACAGGGATGCAGTACTGCCCTAGATCCAGTGTTCAGGCCAGAGCTCCTTTTCCTCTCCTTAGGCAGGGTTAAACACAGATGCAAAGACATTATACAATGTCTATTACTGACAATGATTTCCTTTATGTTGAATTGGGAGAGCAATAAATGAAGAGAGAGCTGTAAGTGTTGGCTTAGACCCTGTAGGAAACATTACGTTTCCACTCTCTGGACTCTGGGGACCAGTTTGGGATCCTGATCCAAGACCTCCAGGGTTACGAACGGAATAAGACCTCACACATTATGATTTCTATTCATTAAGTGTATGTATAAATAAATATATTTGTGTGTTTATATTCAGTATAGAACAAACACACATAAGCACATCAAACTGTGCATGTGTTGAACATGCCCATGTGCTTTGGTTAAACACACCTGTCAGCTGTGGTTTGCTGTACACTGGAGAAAAAGAGATGTACTATTCAGTTTCCCTACATGAATTAAATCAGTAATAAGCGTTTTAAAGGAATAAATATTTGACACATAATGAACTATCTCATGTGTCAGTGCTTTGAGGCTTGGACTTTGTTTTAAACCTGTGTCTTTGATTTCTGCAAATAAACTTGTATGGGAGGACGTGTGCACTGTTCTTTCAGAAGTATTTACAGCTGCAGAGAGAATGTTTGAGGAGGATACTTAAGGTTTATTTTTTGCTGAATCATTGTTAAAATGAATGTAATAGTGAACACAAGGTGTTTTGTTTTTCTACACATCCTTCAGTTTTTAAGTATCCATGTAATCACCCCAAACTAATCACCTTCTACACATCACTGTGACCAGGACAGCTTTCACATTTGCGCCAAGATAAAACCTTAGTTTGGGGAATCTCAATATTCTCGTGGTGACCAAGGTGAAACGTTATTTAATGCTAAAATTGAAATTTTGATATTTCAACTCACAGCCTCTTAAACTTTATTTATAAAGCGCCAAATCACACAAAATGTTATCCTCAGACTCTTACCATACAGAGCAGGTCCAGATAGTACTTTATGTTAAATTATACAAAGACCCAACATCAAGACAGGATAAGATCCAGTCCCCTCTTACAGACAGGACTCAGTCTGATCTCATCTCAATCCACTATGAGCAGAGCACTTTGCAGCATTTAGCAAGTTACAGTGGCAAGGACAAACTTCCTTTAACAGGCAGAAACCTCCAGCAGGACCAGACTCATGTTAGACACACATCTGATGAGACTTTAGTTGGAGAGAGGGATAGAGGGAGATGAAGAGAGAGATGATGGTGGTGAGACGGATAGTAGTTGTAGCAGCTGAAGTCTGGAATGTCTACGGCAGAGATCCAGAGGAACCTATGAGACAAGGGAGCTCAGAGACTCCAGAAAGGTCTATGGTTAGTAACTTTAATGGGACAGAGAGAGTTAAAGCAAGTGGCAGGCAGACAGTGGAGAGAGAGGGAAAGAAACATGTATGTGTCAGTTCCCCCGGCAGTCTAAGCCTATGGCCACATAACTAAGAGCTGGTCCGAGAACTGGAGCCAGCTCTAACTATGAGCTTTATCAGAAAGGAAAGTGTTAAGCCTAATCTTAGAAGTAGAGAGGGTGTCTGCCTCCTGGACCCTGACTGGTCGATGATTCCAAAGGAGAGGGGCTTGATAGCTGAAGGCTATTACAATACAATGAGCAGGCCTGTGATGAATTTCATGGGTTGGTAGTGAGTATGTGATAGCGCAGAGCCTCAGTCAATGTTAAATGCAGCTGTACAGTGTTCCTCCTTTAAAGGAACTAGCAAAAAAAAGCACTTGTTTTCACTTTAATGCTTCATCAGCTTTCCTTGGGAATATTTGAAGCTTTTCCTGTTCTTTTAAGTTTTTCTCAACCCAGAAATTAGAGCACAGGTTTGAAGATAATGAGTGTCCTTATATGGATCAGGATATATCTGACTGAAACAATTAGACCAATGCAAAAATGGTATACTTCATGTATAAGATACATTTTCTTCAAAATGAACAGAACAGCTAATTGATGTTTGATGCCCAACTGCTCTAAGCCTTCAGACCATTTCTGCCACTTCAGTGTATAGAGAAGTAGCATTTTAAAACCATGCAAGCAGCTTTTCTTCTGCTAAATGTCATTATCATGCAAACATATTGACGATTGTCTTTACACAGAAATATCTGCTTTGTGTTGATTATAAATGTATACAACCATACGTACCAGAAGATTGGAAAGGATTCTTCCTGAGCTCATCAAAATTACCAGACTGGGTTTCTTTGTTTCTTCTTTTTTCAGATATATTTTAGGGGAGAGAGAGCGAGGAGTTACATGTGGGAGAGGGGACGATGCAGGTTGGATTATTATTATTATTATTATTATTATTATTATTATAATTATTATTATTATAAGTAGTAGTCGTATTAATAACAATAATAAGATTAATAATAATCTTATATTATTGTTATAATATTATACTTTAAAATGACGTGAGAGGACATAGTGACAGTTAGTCCTTCCCAGTGTTTTAATTTTTTAGATATATTTCAACAGAAGAAAAAGTATCATCAGTCACTAGCTGAACCATGTGCATCACTGAGGAAACTCACAAACCTTTAAAGGATGAAATAATATGTGAGACGAGCAGATTGTAAAGTTTTTATTTGTAAAAAAAAAAAAAATCCCAAAATACTAAGAAAATTGCATGATACATATTTTGAATAGTCTGAAGCATCCTGTTAATGAAACATTGCTGTTAGTTAAGGATGAATGGAAGCACTCACATGGAGCACAACGAGCCAACAGAGAGCACTCAATCCCAACCTTGAAAACAACAGCTGAAGCGTCAGGATAAAAACAAATAAATAAAAACAAAGAACAGACAACATTTAAAATGCTTCCAATAGGAGAAGGTCAAGACAAACATGAAGAAAAGAAACAGTTTCAGAAATGAGGACATAAAATGGACAGAACAAAATATGTGTTTTGTAGTTCTTACAAGCTTGTGGCATGATGAAAGACAAACTACAGACTGGGTAAAGTGGGATCGACTGGTGTTTAATCCCAGCTCGCTGCAGGCAGATGTGGTTATTTTCCTCACCTGCCCTTTATCAGGTGGAACGAGTATCAAAAGCTTCAAACACATTAACATAAAGCTCGACTTCTTCAGCCCGATCACTTCACACTCACAGTTACAGCCTGTTCTACCAGATGTGGGTGTGTGAGGGGGAATTTACTTCAAACATGGGCTGTTTTGAGAGTTTATTGGCTGCATGGTGATCTAAATTTGCAAAACAGGCTTTAACGTTTTTAATTCTTATCATTTCTGCAAAAACTGGAAGCTCTCTCTTCTGGCTGCTGATATTCTGAGAGTTTGAATAATCTTGTTGTGTGAATATTTTTAAGAGTGGTCAGAGTTATTTTACATTTATTACTCTGAGGTTGCTTGAATGGGCAATAATCGTGTTTCTGTTCATACATAGCATTATGTTTATCTTCATTGATGAGTCCTTTTGAGCTTTTTATCAATCAGAAATGATTTTGAATAAACATTTAATGTATAGCCTATCAGTTTAATTGTGACAATCTGAGAGGCTTGTGTTTTGCATCTTGCAGGAGGATAATTGAGTTATGTTGATGTCTCTTTAGCTCTTCAGGGGGACTCATCAAGTCAGCGATTTGACCCCTGAACCGGGGAAAAGACCTGCAGAGTCTTTTTAAATAAATCTATCTTTTTAACCATTCATCTAGAAAATGTTAACTTGTCCTGGACTACTGTCTAACCCTTAATCTGTAGTCAGACTGATGGATTAGAACGCAATATATTAGAATTTGTATTAGGGTGACTTATCAAGAAGCCCACTGAAGATCCGTCGAGTGACTCTCTGGTGTGTTCTTAGTCTAATAACTGATATTCACAAGGTGTCTTGAGATCCTCATCTCATTGGTGAAACATTTACTGAAACTCAGAAGTACTCATGAATGTCATGCCAGCTTCACTTCATGCCACACCCATACAGTCAAAGAAATGAGTGGTGATACCCAACACAGCGGTGGATCTCCCTCTCATTGTCAGACAAACATGAAAAACAGCCTAGAAACAACAAAGAGATATATTTCAGTCTAAAAAAAGAGTTTCATTCAAAAGGTGTGTATTTTTTCATATAAATATATCGATTTATCCAAACCTATTTGACTTTTTTATAAAAATCATTCTTTGGGTTGATCCTTCCCAACAACCAGCTGAGATGACAAGAAGACATCTGCATAGGTTCACACAGCTGCATTAGACAAGAGAACAAACACAAGACACGAGACATCGCTGTGCAGACACACTCTAAGTCATTCATGCTAGGAGATTCAGGTCAACACATACTGTGTTACAAGTGGAGTCACAGATATACGCCACCTACAAAGGAAGCCCGGCAGCTCAGGAATCAAAGTGCCCATGAAATATTGAAGCAATGAGAATGGAGGTAGAACTTTTCTGTAAGTGATGAACTAAAGATGCTCAAGATGTCGACCACTTCAGGAGGAAACTAGATCTGACGTCTGCGTTCAGACGACATAGCGACCACGGAAATGAAACAAGTTATTGTTGAGCTCAGACTGACTGACTAGAAGATTAGATGAGCATTTCTTGAAGTTCTTCCCCCACCTCGAGCTAATGTAAACATTGTATAAATTTGGTCAACTAGAAAAATAATGAACATCATACAGATGATGTTGGACAGTGCCTTTTTGATAAATGTTTAAACATTAAATATAAATCAAAGAATCTCAAACGATTTCACTAACTTCGGTCACCCAGAGGTTTATTCAGATGTCAGAGATGAACATGAAGGCTCACATGGTCCATCGCAAACAGGCCAAACTCAAAAGTGCTGGTTTGAATACATTCACTCCATCTCTCCCTGCTCATGCTTGATTGTACCCCTCTTCAACTTTGGTATGATAATATCCACGATTAAAACTCCTGCTTCTTTAAAGACATTGGTTATTACTTTGGGGGACAAATTGAAATAAATGTGAAAATAGCTTTGGTATCTTATCACATTTAAAATATTTATATTGTATGATTAGAAAGCAGTTATTTACTGATTTGTATTCTGTTTTAATCTCTTTTACTTCCAGGGTCAATGTTTGCTTCTCCAGTTTTGGTCAGGCAGAGCATTTCCACTGCTCTAAAACTTAAAAAAGACAGACTGCATAGATCTGTGAGAACAGCTGAGTTGAGTTATAATCTGCTGTAGGTTTGATTATGAGTGCAGAGACCTCTTTCACATTACACTGTTGTGTAAAAGGAGTCATTTATAATCAAACCCACGGTTTAAAAAAATATTGATCAGTAAAGTTAAATAAAATATACTTTGTTCTCTTTTTCTTTTGTTCTTAAAGTCCTCATATTTATGAAAGTGCTGCAATTTAGGTGATTGAAAAGGTCTTCTCCTCACTTTGATTGTAAGTTTGGCCTGTAGCAGTAAACCATCGTGAATCCTCACTGTAGAAACAAAGACTGCTGTTAGTAACAAAAGAAGCACTCTTTTTTCACGTCTGCTCATTTACACAGCACTCTGTAGTTGCTCTTAAATATAAAGCTTTTGCCTCATGTTGTGATCATCCCCTGAACAAATGAATAAACCTGAGAGGTCACATGTGGGCGGGCTGCACTCAGAGGAGTCTGACATTCAGCTCTGTCCCAGCGCTAACGTTCCCACAATCCTGTAACGTCCCATCAACCCGCCTGTCTTACCCCAGACTCTTTGGCCTGATAACTGGGATACATACAGTGACAGTTTGTACATTGTGATCCCTCTCTACATCGTTGGCAGTGGGCTAGTAGAGATAGTTGTAGGCACTACAAGGAAACCTTCCTCTTAGAGGTAATTTTGTGACCCTGTTCATGTTCTGTCTCACCGATACCTTTCTATAATGATAGGAGCCAAAGCCTCTGGGGAAGTCCTGTCTCATCTGTCTACCTCTCATCATCAGTAGTTGCTGATTAACCAGCAAAAGAGGAGTAATGGGACAGATTAAGTGCAATATAATAACCCCCCAAAACCTCAGTGTGTCACTGCCTAGCTTTGGGTGTGTTGTTACCCCTGTACTGTGATTCCACTCCTTCTCCCTCACCTCACCTCACCTCACCTCGCCTCGCCTGTGTCTGTCTGCTGTGCTCAGGCAAATCCACTGTGGCTCAGTTCTTTTTGAAAAAAGAGAAAAGTCTCTTGTCCCGGTCTGAGATGCGGTGGGAACGCCAGGAGGACTGACCACTGTTGGCCCTGGATGACCCCGACAGAGAGGAAGGGGTGGTGCGCCACTCATCCTGGTATTTGTCCATCAACTGCTGGTCAATCACTCTGTGCATATCATCCTATAGTCGATGACAAAGACACAAATGAGAAGAAGTTAAGAGACGGCAGATTGTGGGTGGGACAGGAAGTTCTTAGGAGAGTGGACAGTGTTTATAGATTGGGCGATTTTGGGTTGGATTGTGCAGATTAAAATCTATATTGTTCAGTCTAATGTTGAAATGTGCTTAGGAGGGTGGACATGTTTTCAACGAGTCGGGCTGGCTTTTAATTGCATGATAAATTACAGCATATTTAAATATATGTTGAGGAAAAACTGTATCTAATTAAACAGCTGACAACTGTTGGGCTGAAAACTCAGCTCTATCTGACAACAGAGAGAATGTAGGCCCTGGTCAAGTTACCTATTAGGTATTGATAGTAAAGACACTATCATTTCATCTCTAGTGGATCACTTGCTTTTACTCAATACTTCACAAAGATTTAAATCAAAGATGCATTAGTCTAGTCTGAAAGTTTAGTACATCAATGAATGAGTTTGTTTCAGTTTTGGGAGTCACAATATGGAACAGCCCAGAGTTTCAAACAAGCCTTAAAATATAAATTAATCAATGAATACAATATAAAAGGAATAATAATTATGGAGTTTAATGTAGAAAATATGCTTGTTACTTTCTTTTTCTGTTTGTTCTGCTGATATTTTGGGTGATATTATGGATGTTACAGGATAGACAGAAATAAGCCTTAGGCTTCAGCCTACTCCTTTTTTGGTCAATGTTGTTTTGTTTTTTTCAATGTGAATTATTTTGTGAATTGAAGTGTGAACATGTACAATTTTGTTTTGTATTATAAAATATAATCACTCACACAAACTAGACTTTGGTTCCTTTGAAGTGAATGGCCGGAAAGAATATTAATTCATTGAAAAATGATCGCCTGGTCCTGTTTATGTCCACATACAGTCTTATTGTCTACAGATTTTATATGATTAAATTCTTCATGACCTCAGATGTGCTCCCTTATATTTTGTATTTTGAAAAGTAAGTTAGAAAATGACTTAAAAATAAAAATAAAACAAAGTAAGATTATGACAAGCCCTTATGACAGCGCTTCAGTCTGTTTCACTGTTTCTATAAATTCTTTAAGATTTATGTCTCATCCAGCACCTCACCCACATAAACCTTAACCTAAAAGGTTAATGGCTGTTAAAAATGTCTCTCAAAGTTTCCAAATCACATTAACATCACATTATTCTAAAGCTTTCACAAAGTAGTTTGTGACACTGATTTGTGGCTGTGTGCATTTTTAAGTCACATTTAGAGGAACTTTTATGATCATTTTCACATTTAATTTTGTTGTGACTAATACATTTAAGTTAAAATCACTGTTAAATCCAAATGCTTTTATTTTGGTACTTCCGCTAGGCGGCAGTGTGAATTTGCATATTAGCAAATATTGAGGATCGCACAGCAACATTTAGTATTTATATTTAACATTTATATTTAACATTTTTATTTATTATTTATATTAACGTGTAATATTTAGATCATTCAGATTTAGCATTTAGATTTAGAATTTGGATTCAACAGTGATTTTAACTTAAATATGTGTCACAACAAAAAAGAAGGTGAAAATGATCACAAATATTTCTCTAAATGTGATAAAAAAGTGACTTTTAAAAATCCCCACTATGTTTATATGACGTTTTGAAGCTAAATGCGGAGAATTATTGCTGTAATTTTCAGTGTGTGCACAACTTTAAAAAACGGTGCCCCATAGCCCAAGAGTAATACTTCAGGCTAACTAATTTTAACACGTTAGAGAAGTCAGAGGAGGTAACAGTATTCACTCACAAGAAAATGTCAACATTAGTTTAGTTCATTAGTTCATTAGTTTTCTTTTGTTTCCAGATAAATATCTTACCACGTATAATGTTTACAGTCAGAGCTTGTGACCACAGGTCTTTGCACCAAATACATTGAATTACTCAGTCAACATATGAAGTTTCCAGGTTTGTTGTTGTTGTTTGAGTAATACACAATCAGCCACCAGGGGGTGCTGAAGCTCAAGCTGCTGAATCAAGTAAAAAACAAAGAGATGTAGGCTAAAAGATAGTTCTTAGAATATAAATAATGAATGTTTGTTTATCAAAAACAAGTCTGTTATTTTGATGATGAACAACACTATTCTGAACAGGAGAGGTGAGGGACAGGTGTATGAAGAGAGGAGACTGAGGAGGTGGAGAGAGAGAGAAAGAGGGATGGTTCTCTGTGGAGGTTTATGGGCATTTCTCTTAAGTTGATTACAGTGGCATGGAATGGCTCAGCATGGAGTTATCTAAAGAAGTGCAGGGTGAGATGGCGCAGCTCAGGCTCACCTCTAAGGCTGGAGGGGGGTACCACAAGGGAGAAAGGGTGGTACGGAAGCTGAGAAAGGCCACTAGATCAGAAACCACAAGAGCCAAACAGTAAAGAGCCCTGAGGAGGCAAACTGTGGGCAGGGAGAAGAGAGGAAAGAGCTACTAGTTACAGACAAGGGAGGGGGGGGAGGGATTCACGCACACACACATACACACCACACACTAACAAACATGATCGCACACAGCATCGTTAGGATACATGCATACAGCGTTTTAACAGACGAGCACCTGACCACACACCCTGGGAAGTTAATTGAGTGTTTTAGTGCATGGACAGGTTAAAACAGCCTGACACTAAAGACATGATACTGGGAAGGGAGGAAAATGAACTGTCCTAGAGGTTAGCGTCATTTCACTCGCACACTCTTCATTTTAACACAGCTTGCTTACCATTTTTACCTTAATGAAAGCCTGCATCCACCACATTTAAAGAGCAGCTTTTTTTTAACCTTAGTGGTTCCACACTACAACAAAAAACATGTTTGGCTTTTACTAATAAATCACTTTTGACCCAGACTGACCTGCCAAGCTTCCAGCTGCTGCGACAGGTTGAGCTTCTGCTGGATGGCGTCCAGGAGCTGGCTATTCAATGACATGATGTCTATTTTACATTTGGCCAGTTCCATTTCCACCGCTTTCTTCCTGTAAGATACAAATACAGCACAAATGGTAACTCACACCATATCCCATTAGAAACTCTGCTTTGACTTCATATCAATCAATCAATCAATCTTTATTTATATAGCACCAAATCACAACAATCATTATCTGAAGATTCTTTCCAAACAGAGCAGGCCTAGACTCTATGTTATATTAATAACTAAGACCCAACATCAAGACAGGATAAGATCCAGTCCCATCTTACAGACAGGATTCAGTCTGATCTCATCTTAATCCACCATGTACAGTAAAATAAGATGTTAAAACTCAACACAGGAAAGTAAAATCACCCAAATAAAATACATTTCTAAGATAATAAAACACTAAAATATTAAACCATTAAAAGCAAATAAGACGCTATGCTTAAAAATAAAATAAAATAAAATAAAATAGAATAAAAATTACTAACATTTGAACTAGATAATAAATAAATAAATAAATACAACTGTTATAAGAATAAAACTGAGTTAAAAGCGCTCTGGCAGCCCTCAGATCTTCTGGTAGGGTGTTCCACAAGCGTGGGCCGTAATGATAAAAAGCTGCCTCACCGTGGATCTTTTTTCTTACTTTTGGTACAATTAAAAGTCCACTATAAGACCTGAGGGCTCTCACTGGCTCATATGATAAAGCAAATCTGATGAATATGAAGGGCCAAGACCAATAAGAGATTTAAAAACCAATAAAATAATCTTAAAATCTATTCTAAAAGACTTAAAGCAAGTTACAGTGGCAAGGACAATCTTCCTTTAACAGGCAGAAACCTCCAGCAGGACCAGACTCATGTTAGACACACATCTGCTGAGACCTTATATGGTGAGAAGTGTAAAATATTTCAAAAGAAGAGCTGTGAATGATTTGCTTATTATATTTAATGAAGACAGGTATGGGAAAGGTTGCTAAAAAAGCAGGCTCTATTGCCTCCAGCCAGTGACAGAATGAAAGTACACTTATTAATATGGACCTTTCTTTAATGTTGTAGTCCTTAAACTAACAATCTGAGCCTGTCAATGGCATAAAAAAGCACTTTAAATTGACAGAACTTTGATCACACAAATATGGCCCAGTTTAGAGATACTAATATTCTCCTTTAATTGATTGCACACTCTCTGCAGACAGCTGTTCATCATGAGTTTGGTTTTGCTCGAGGTTGCTGCCTGTTAAAGGAAGTTTGTTCTTTGCCTCTGTGACTTGCTAAATATTAAGTGCCTTGCTGATGGTGTATTAAGATGAAATAAGATAAGAACTTGTCATGTCTCAATGTTGGTTCCTTGTAAACAATAAAGCGTAGAGTGAGTAAAGTAGAGAGCTATATGAATAATGACTGATTGAATGAGTGGACAATAAAGATCCAAGAAAAAACTATGTACGCCAACACTTTGGTTTTCAGAGGAATCAAATAAACGGGATGTAAATTGTTAGATAGTGAGCAGAAGCAGTGTTGTTGGGTAAACTGTGTAACCTTTGGATGAGGCCTGCTGTTTCTTCTAGCTTCTTGTTTTCAAGCTAAACAGTGGTAACCTGGGGCTTGTAGTAGCTAACAGCTAACTCAAATAAACAAATAAACCAACATGCAGCGCTGGTTCATTTAACTCAACTAGTTGTTTTATTTTTGTGTTTTTCAGTTCTGAATATATTATGGCCACATAATCAACTTATATGGGAAAACAGCAGTATTCATTGTTTTTTAGAGGAAACAAGGACACATTTTAAAAAGTAGTTAAATGATCAGGGAGGTTATTGAGAAGCCAACAGTCACACCACATCTAATACACAGTTTTGATTTGAAGTTAAACCAACAGTAAGACCACCTGCCATCCTCTGCAATGTTGGACAGTTCCATGTATTTAAGTCATTGCTTGTGCTTTCAGTTATAAACCTTTTATTCTCTTGTTCCTTCTGTCAGTTGCAGATGTTGAAGGAGTGTAGATCTAAATATTTGACTTATTCAATGTAATGATAACATTACTAATAGAAACAATGATCAGAATCATCCAAAACTTGGGGGATGTTCAAACTTAATCCTAGAATTACACTCTCTCACGTATGAAAAAGGAATTTTATTTTACTGCAGATTCATATTTGGACATATTTGAGAACTTACTTTGATATGGCGTCGTCTCTGTCTCTGATAGCACTCTGTAGCTGCTCGCTTGGTTCCCGGATTTCAGCCATTGCCTTCAACCGTTCATTCTCCTCCCGGAGGGAGCATGTTTCTACAGACAGCAGCGCCATCTGCAGGTGACATGAAAGAACAACACATATGCATGAGACTAATGCAAATTCAAGATTTAATTTATTCTCTTACAAGTATTTTACATCACAAGTTGTTGGTTGTGTTGTTGACCCACTTCAGCAGGAAGATAACTGACCTGTGTGTGTTCATAGCCTCACTGTGGAGTTTTCTCCCTGCTTCTCTCTTTATGCAGTCTTCTATCTACCATTTGTTTTGTTCTGTGTTGTTATTTCATAGTGTGTGTATGTGGCAGCAGCACTTGTACATTTGTGTAACTGAAGCCAGGACCTGATTGTGTAGCTGGAGGGCCTCCTCTTCATTGCTGCGTGTTTTGTCCTGCTCGGTTTCATACAGCTCTCTGACTTCCCTCAGCTCTTCTCCCAGCTTCCTCGCCTGCTCCTCCAGAGCCTCCTCATCACTTCGCCTCGAGCCCTTTCAACACACAGCCATGATTATTTCACAATGTGCACTCACTGTAAGCATAAATGATGTTATCACCAGACAGTCTTTATTCTGTCCTTTTTAAAACAAGGAAAGATATGGAACCAGAAAGTGAAGTGGCATAGTTCAGTGAGGGAAAGTATTAAGAAATATAAGAGACCTGAAATTCAGTATTCAGGAGAGTACTAAGTATTAAGATGCTATTTTCATGTTGTAAACTACCGTAGACTCGTTGCCATCCAGCAGATTCTGTGTTAACCTCCGCAGCTCGAGCAGGCTGGTGTGGAGGCTTCCAGTAGGCACATCCTTGGCTGAGGACGTCTCAGAGGACTCGTCCATGGAAGAGTCGGTTGACAGTGCTGAGTCTGTGACGTCATTTCCCCGGAGATGGGAGCACAGCGAGCGAACTTCACAGTAGGCCTCCCAGAGCTGGAGACGCATCTAAACAGACAGCCAGGGGGGGACAGAGTGTTAGCAAGAGGCTGGGTGTGTATTTGACGATGATGTACGCTTAACTGAACTCTGCTAACTACCTGTTCTCTCTCTTGCTCCTGCTCCTCCTGCTCCATGCTCTGCTCTATCTCACACAGTAGGCTGGATGGGTGTGGGGTGAGGCTGTGGAGGCTGTGTTCCTCGGACATTTCCTCCAGCCGAGCTGTTAACTGTCTGTGGGACATCTGAACCTCCTGAAGCTCCAGCTGGTTCTGACGTACCTGATGTGAAACAGAAGAGGTCATCTTGACACTGCAAAGTATGCAGCATGTACTTGAAGAAATCAGCTGTCTACTTCTAGGAACAACAGCAGCATAGTGAAATGAAAGTAAGTCTTTGTACAACCCTGATTCTAAAAAGTTGGAAAGGTGTTTAAATGTTAACAAAATAAAACTGAGGAAGTTTATTGTCTCATCTAGAATATATTCCCTTTTACAATTTGACGCCAGCAACACGTTTAAAAATAGTTTGGACAGTGGCATGTTTACAAATGTGTTGCATTACGTCTGCTTTACTTTTAGCAACAGTTTAAAAGACAGTTTAGCCAAACAATGTCAGGTCTTCATGCAGGCCAGTTTAGCACCTGGACTCTTCTACTACAGAGTCATGCTGTTGTAATACGTGCAGAATGTGGTTTGGCGTTGTCTTGCTGAAATTTGTAAGGTCTTCCTGAAGAAGGCATTGTCTAAATGGCATATGTTGCTCCTAAACCTGTATATAGTGTTCAGCATTAATGGAGCCTTCACAAATGTGTAAGCTACCCATGCCATGGACACTTCTGCATCCCCAAATTAGCAGAGATGCTGTCTTTTTAAATGTGTGGTTATCACAAGCCAGGTGGTCCTGGGACGACCCCTCCTGCTTTGCCTGCATGTCTTTTGTGTTTCAGTCTCCATGTGTTTCCTCAGGCTTGCAGGTATCTGGAGATGGCATGTTGGTGGAGCTGGGAGAGGTAGTCTGATTTACCTGCCCAGCTGGGCAGGGCCTTCAGAAGACATACAAGGCGTGCCTCTCTGAGCTCTCAATCTCTTATTCTTTCTTTTATTTATTTTTCTTTACTTTATCTTTATTTATTTTCCTCTTTATTTCTTTATTTCTTTACCTATTTGTCTATTTACCTCTTTATTTTTCTACTTCCTTATTTCTTTATGTATTTATTTTGGTGCCTTGGTCCACAGTATTCTGTAACCTCTTGAGTCCTCTGCCTCCCTCCTCCTCCTTCCACCACAGATCGACAATGGACAGAAAAGGGTTAAAACACCCATTGCTGTCCCACATTGCTCAAGAATCACCTTAGCCTTAGCTCTCACTTTCTCTCAGCTGGGCCTGCTACTCCTTCCTCATCCTTTGTTTGGTTTGGAGAATGCATCACTACCATCACACAACGCTTTCATTCATCCACACATAACAGACATGACTGATAACTCTCACACTGATACATCACATGAGTTATTTGATTAGTTTGGTTATTTAGGTTAAATAAATAATACTTTTGAAACCTTTATCTGTGTGTGGCCTCCCTTCTTGTTACCAGCGTTGAACCAGGTAGTAACAGTCCCTCTCCTCTTTAGAGTGGAGGACACGGAGTCCATGATTTCCAAAAAGAATGCCAGATTTTGATTCATCAGACCAGAGGACAGTTTTCCACTTCCCCTCAGATCCACAGAAGTGTGTCTGGATCATGTTTATATATGGTGTCCTCTTTACATGGTATATTTTTAACTTGCATTTGTGGATGCAGTGATGAACTGTATTAACAGACAACGTTTTTGGAAGAGATTTTGAGCCCATGCAGTGATTCCAACTACAGAGTCATGTCTGTTTTTAATGCAGTGCTGCCTGAGAGCCTGAAGATCACAGCAATCCAGTGTTAGTTTTGGTCCTTGTCCCTTTTGTACAGAGATGTCTCCAGATCCTCTGAATATTTAATAATATCATGTACTGTAGATGATGAAATCCCCAACTTCTTTGCAATTTTACTCTGAGGAACACTTCTCTTGAATTTAAAAACTGTTTCCTCCTCTAGTCTCTCACAGAGTGGTAAACCTCCTCCCATATTTGTTTTTGAGAGACTCAGTCTCTTTGGAGTGTCCTTTTTCTACCCAGTTAACTGTTCCAAATTAAGATAGTGAGTTACAAGATGTTCCTCGTAAAAGTTTTTTTAGGATTACACCATGTATCAGTTTTTAGTCCCAACTGTTTTGAAATATGTTGCAGGCATCAAATGTAAAATGAGCATTTATATTTTTCAAAAAACAGTTTCAACATTTGATATTTTCTCTTTCCCCTATTTTCAGTTAAACATAGGCTTTGACTGATTTGCAAACCAATGAAATGTGTTTTTATGAACATTTTACGCAACATCCAAACATTTTGGGGTTTGGGGTTGTAAAGCAAATCTCTCCCATTAACCCGTAGTTAACAGCAATTCATAGACTTGACATTAAAAACGCTCTCCTCTGTGTGTCTGTACCTGTAGGTCCTTCTGGTGACACTGCCTCTCCAACACAAGCGTCCTCTCTCTGAGATTTTCCACCGTATTCTGCAGCAGTTCATTCTCCTCCAGCATGGCGTGCACCCGATGTTCCAGCTCCATCTTCCTCTCTGACAGCATCTTAATCTAACGGGTCAAACAGCTCTTGTTAGTTTCTGTGTTGAAGAAGATAGGCGTTAATTGGAGAAACTGAAGAATGCTTAATGTTCTCGCTCAGTAGCAGCTGGATGGAGATCTTTGCACCTGGTTAAAAGCTACATGTTGTTGTTTCCCTTTCTCTGAAGCAAGCTGAGCTCTTACACAAGATTAAAAAAGTACTCCCACTGGCCTTAAGAATGTTTGTTGCCTAGCCACGGTGTAGGCGTAAGTTGCCACCCTTGTCTTGAGGAATGTCTTGGTGATATGTGAGCATCTCCACAAAGCTTGACATTAACTCACCCTTACAATGAATCTGTTCAGCCTTCTATTTAAGGCTAGTGTTGCAGACACACCACACAGTCCACTTCCCCTGAATTGTTATCCCTGCTGGCTGACAGCTGACGGCAGCTTTCCTTATTAAACAAACATTAGATCTTGCACATTTTTATCCTTTCTGCTTTTGACCTACATCTGGTAACCCACTTCACCAGCAGGAGCTTACATGTGGAGCAGTTGTTTTTCCACAAACACACGAGAATCAACATTTCCCTGCTCTGGATATTTTGGGGCTCATGCATTTTCTGATGGCAAAAAGCCATTAGTCATCAGCACATGTCACATAAAGGCAAGAGATTGGAAAAGTGGGAGCACCGAGACATTGCAGTATACTCAGCTAAATATAGAGCGGTAGCCTTTTCTCCCAATTATAGCGCAGGCTCTGCAGTCAGGGGTGTTTTCTGCTTGGCTTTGAAGAGAAGCTACAGGGATATTGTATCTGTTGGGATGCTTTTACAGCCTCATTTTACATGACATGTCTGGCTGATGTCGTACGTAACACAAATGACATCACAACACATTCACATGCTCTGAAAACGAAGCATGTTTTAAAACAAATCTCAGGAAACAGGGATTGCCTTAAAGATGAGGTTTGATAGATCAGTTAAAAATTACAAATGAGACATATTTGGTTTCAATTATCTGAAACACTTGGGGCTGAGTTTCTAACATATAACAAAACATTAACTGTAACATGTTAAGGTATTTGAGATACAGTAATCTACCCAGTGAGAACGTCCCCCTCGTATTAACCCATTTAAAGGACATGAATGAGCAAAAGCAGATCCTGAGGTTATTGTTGATGCAATCCTTGTTTCTGTAATTACACAAGGCGTTACATGCAGCATGCAGTGTGGCCCACAGATAGCGCTCGGTTACCACTCACTTCTAGCCCTTGCTGCTCCAACCAAGAGGGAAGGAGTGTGAGAGGAATAAAGGATGGGTGAGAAGAGAGATAAAGACAACAGAGAAAGATGGGTAAGATAAAGTTTGAAAGAAAGTCCACAGTGCCTTGACTGATAAACACTTATTAAAAAAGTGAGCACCAACAGTTCAAAGCTATGTATCAGCAGAGCCTTAGAATTAATCTCACTGTAAACTCTCAAAGCGCTATAATGATATTTCCTCAGACCTCGGTCAGACCTCGGTCAGACTGGAGTTAGTTTTGAACCCGCCATGTCAAGGCGTGTCCAAAGCTCTTCTAAACGCTGCTGCTTGGAGGACAGAGGATAGAGGAGAGCGGGGATTGCAGACTTTACAGAAACTGCTCCAAAAAGTTTATTAACAGAGTGAAGACAGACCTTGAAACAGACACTGAGGGGAGCCTTGAAACAGATCACATCAGTTTCTACACAGTGGGTGTGGGATAAATAGGATTTTAAAATATGTTTGACATGAGTTTTAAGCAAAAAGTGCTGAGCATAGCTGTCATAAAATCAATAAAACAGAGTTTTGATTTTAAGAAACACTTTTTTTATACCTAATGTTTTTTTTCCAGATTCACCATCAAACAAAAACAATTTGTCTAATAGTCTAATATTACTAATAAAAATAATGTATCTTTCTGATCAGTTCTTTCTCCTGTTTCTTTTTTTATTTTTTATAAAAAAAACTGATAATTAATGACAATCAGATTTTTAAATTTGAAATGATTTCTGTGTACCCTGAAACTTTTACCCTGAAACTTTAAACCTGATAAATCATTTCTAGTGTTCCTGAGACATCATACAAGTGTGTGAGTCTATAAAATACAGAACTCACAATCAGCTTATCAGTACATTTTAATACAAATAATTAATACTCTAATTAAAATTACTTTATAGAAAATACAATTAATTGAATGTAATAATGATGCATTTTGCTGGTGATCTGCAGATTTCTCTTCCTTTTCAGTTAAAAGGTAAAAGGATACAGAGAAATAAATGTTACTGTGTGGATCTAATTAAACTGAATACAATGTGAATCTATGCAGACACAAAGAGCTGTTTTAAACTGACTGACCGCTGATCAGAGGATGCCGTCATCACAGATAGACATCGCTCCAGTGGAAAGGACGTCAAAAACAATATAAATATTTAAATAAAACAAACATCCTAAAATATTCTCCCTCATTCCGTCTCTCCCTCTCTTCATTTCCTAGCTTCTCTCCATGCATCTCATGTGGGAGGGACAAGTTAAAGATGCTAGTGGGGGATGCATGGATGCATCTTAAGGGCGATTTGATGAACCCTGTGTCACTTCTACTTATCAGCTTACACTGAGGCCACAACTGATTATTGCATGTCAATGGGAAAATTATTTGTCCTTATTTTTCTCCAAAATGTTTGGAATATTTTCCAGTACCAACTGAGAGTAAAGAAAATAATACCAAACACTGGACACAGTATGTTCACTGGTAGGGTAAGGTGTGTTTACATCTTGTTTTACTGTTAAAGCAATAAAATGTAGAGTTTGTTGAGTTGGGAAAAGTAGTAAATCAAAAGCATCCTCTGTGTTTTCTGTTTTTCTCTTTTCACGCCATCAGGTCTGGTTCTCTCTAAAAAAGTACAGTTCAATCATCTTTTTTTTTAAAGCAATGTGATATGGTAAATTGTTAATATCTGCTCACCTCAGCCTGTAAAGTCTCAAGTCTGGTCATGTGCTGGCTTGTAGACATACTTTTCTCCCTGAAGTCGTCCCGTAATGAATGGACCTGAGTGGACAGCTGCCTCTCCACCTCTGCAGCCTGGATGAGGGCAAAAAGAAGAAAGATAAAAGGTGATTATTGATGTCAATCTTGAGATAACCACAGATCATTATCATTATCTTATCTTACATTGTTAACTAAGAGATATTAAACAGCAGATCTTTAGTCTGTGTTCCCTTATGAAGGTACTATGATTAGGGTCGCAAAGGGTGGAAAATTTCTGGTAAATTTCCATGGGAAGTTAAGCAGGGGAATTTGGGAAATATTCCAAATTGGAAACTTTCAATGGAAATTATGGGAATTTATGGGAATTGAGGGTAATTTAATGGAAAGGTATCATATCCAAGCATAAATATTTTTTTTGTTAAAAGCAGCCATCCATCCAAAATAGAAATCATCTGTGTATGTGTTGGATGAATGCACAGTGCATGTAGGGGGCGTGGTCTCAATAGCCCTGCAGTAAGCAGTGTGCTATGAGCATGTGATTGAGGAATAGCAGAGATATTCAACTGTACTTGTGTGAAATCTGGTTGTTTTAGTCAGGATTATGCTAACATATATTTCCCCCAACTATATTTAAGTTCCCTATTAAGAGCCAACCTTCAATTTAGTACATTCCTGGTTTATTCCCATAAATGTATGTGCATGGAAAGTTTCCATCTTTGAAAATTCCCAGAATTTTGCAACCCTAACTATGATGCCCTTACTCACACACACATAGGGTACACACGCACATTGGTAAACCTGCCAAACACACTGATACACATCATGCTCTCAGTTCTCCGTGGTCTGTTCCTATCAATGATGCATTTGATAGCTGTTCTTTTTAAAAGCCAAATCTCTCCCAAATGTCACGGCCTGTTTTAAAAGCCTCAGTATTTGTGCCGTTCAGCCCAGCAGCAGCAGCAGTCAGACTGCATCAGTTGAGCTCATTGAACAGGTGAGATCAGGCCATGGAGAGAGCCTGACTGAGCTTCATTAGCATAGAGCTGCACACAGGAAGCTACTGTATGTATAATCATCACTGCCATGGAAACAGCCAAATCCCAAAAACGACCCACTCATTATGGTTCTCTGAGGAGACTAAAAATACGGGTTACTTAAAGGAAGGGGGGCTGATCTGTTGTATCACTGTATAAGAAATCCTTAACTCTAGGTATCAATGAAATCATCCCATTGTTTTCTGTCTCTCTCACCTGATGCTGATACAACTGAGCAAACTTTGTATTAGTTTTAAAAGTCAGCCTCCAGGTGGCACTACACACTGTTCCTTAAGAAGCTCACACACAGAAGAGCTTTCCCCTATCATTAGCCTCAGGAGTTCACTTCTGTCTTTGTGTAACACTGGTCGTATTCTCTGCAGCTGTGAGGGTTTGAAAAGCTTTCAGCTCTGATGTTCAGGGGCTCCACTCTGAACAGCAACTGAACTTGAGCTGTCGCTTTCTGGAGCTCAAAATAGATTTGTAGTAAAACGGAAGAATCGAAGAATGTCAACATACTTCTGCAGGACACAAACTCAAAGTGTTTTTAATTTCACTGAATGAATCAACTATAAACCTATCAGTGTAGTTATTATAAACATTGTTTTAACAATATTTGTTTATCCTATCTATTTATTTCTTGCATTTATCTAATCTTTTTACCTTTAATGGATTTTTAATTTTGCTTACTACTCTAACTTATTTTATTAATTTCTGATTGTATTTTATTTTTAAGGACTTTTTATGATAGTCTTTTTTTTAATCATTTTACCCATCTCTGTTTTTTTCTGTCTCTGTTCTTTAGTGAAACACTTTGGGCTTCATGCTTGTTTGTATGAAAGGTGCCACATACTGTATATAAATTTGAGTTGAGTTGAGTAATGCTATCTTGGAAAAGACTGCTCCTGCACATTGTGCATTCCTAATTTTGAACAATAGTGGATGGATTACTTTGCATCAATAGACATTTTAAAAAGTTTAGGTGGATTGTCATTCACTGAACAAAAGGGTATTGAATTCAGCTGAGAAGATGGAAAGTCTGTAGGCCAGGCAAGATAAACAAATGATAAGAAAATGGTATCACTGCTTGATGCATCCTACTCATAGATGGGAGTTGTATGAACTTCCAGGACCTCTAGTGACATGTAATCAAGATTTATTCAGAATGAAACAACAACATTTGAAAAACGAATGAAACAAATCCATGATAAGAATGATGATACCACCCAAACTGTAAACTTCGAAAGGACTGTGAAGGAGTAACATTAGAGGTCAGGGTAATTTCAACATTTTAAAGAACTTTCACCAGAGATGAAACAGCAACAGGAATGAAAGCTAAATGTACTTTTTCAGTTTTAGATTAAGGTGGGTACAGGATGTAACAGATTGTTCCCAGATGACACACACAGCAGGAAAGGCCATTTCTACTATGTCATGAGCAGAGGAACAGGGAAAAACAGAGTCACATGTCAAATTCTTTATTCTGATAAATAAAGCTGTTAACCTTTAAAGCTGGTATTGGTCGTCTGATTCAAATATACTTCTTGTTATACTGGTACAACTATCTTTATGTCCCCATGGCAATCAATACATACAAAGAGCGAAAAAAATCTGCTATCTAAAGCCGCAGTTAACTTAGAAAAACAACAACCAATCACTGCCATGAGGTCCTCATGGATGGAACCAATCAAATGCTGCCCTGCCGTTCTGCTCAGGGGTTAGATGGAGTTCTGAGGAAATGCTACATTCAAATTAATGCTAGTTTTCCGGGCTTACCAATCCTAGCTTTAAATTAGAAATGTACTCGAATGAAAACGATGACACTTCATTTGAAGAAGAAGAAAGTGGGGAAAAGTAGAAAACTCATGAAACAGCTTTTTATGCCACTTATATGTTTAAATATGCAATGAAGTCTACTGGGGCGCCAGTATGGCCTAGTGGTTAAGTCATGCGCCCCTTGTACAGAGGCTATAGCCCTCAATTCAAGTTCAACCTGTGGCCCTGTCACTCCCCACTCTCTCCCTGTTTCCTTGTCTACTGTTGCAAGGTTACAAAAGTTGTCCCATGGCACTCCCTACTTATTGCCATTGGGTCTGTTTTAAAATGCCCTGCATGCTTCATGTTTGCTTTCATTCAACAGCTTGTTTACAAGAAACTGTAAAAACTATTGACAGAAATCGTTTTATTGCATTAGTTGCAGCTCTAGACTTCAAAATTGTACCTCTAAAGAACTAGTGTGATAACTTTCTCCTACCTACAGACCTCCTGTACCATAGACTGAATAAAATATGGACGTAGTATCTGTGACGTCACCCATCTGTTTCTGAAGCGCTGTTTAGACGCCAATCATCAGCGGCGGGAGCCATATTGCTGCTGTCGAGCCATTGTGAATTAAAGAGGCGGGCTTTGAGCCTCCTAGCCAACAGCTACAGTGTTCCCACCTGTCAATCAAGTCAGCTGTGCCTCTCAGTGGAAGACTCGTTATCTAAACATCTTCAAAGTTGCTGCGTGAGAAAAAAAACTCACCCCCTGTACAGTGTGTGCCGATCAAGAAATCAGCTATCCAGACTACACTCGTCTTTTGTACCAGGCTGTAAACATTTATTTCTGCTGTAAAGATCGTCTTTTTTGAATTGGTGTGTATGTGATTTCCAATACTTCCTGAGCCAGCCTCAAGCGATCCTCAATTAACTGCAGTTTTTGGCCCTTCTGCATTGGACTTATATTTTTTGACCGGAGGTTGCTGCTTGGGTTGTACTGCTACGAGCTAATTCTTTGAGCCCGTGTACCCAGTTATGCCAGCCAGATGTGGTTTCAATGTGATGGCTGATGTAGTTTTCCCTGTGTGGTAAACAGATGTGCGGTCATCGGGGTCAGTGCAGCGGCAGGTTTCAGCAGTAATGTGACCCACTGCCCCATCACAGTGACAGATTGAGATCCTGTTGGAAACCACACATCTGACCGCAGACTGGCTGATTTGCAGTTACTCACTTAATCTGCACATAAATTCCTCACATCCCAGATCAAGCATGACACGACAGACAGGGGCAAATCAGACTGCTGTGACAGAATCCAGGGCAGGGAAGTAGGGCTCATGTTCCTCTCTACACTCTGGCACTTATGTGAGCTAATGCTGAACGTTCATTGTCCAGGGGAGGCTGAAAACAGGGAGGGTAAAAAACACTCTGCTTTCAGTCACTATCTGAGGATAGAGAGAATGATCTAAACGGATACATGGCAGACTCATCAAAGATCCTCAGTGGCACAACTTAGCATCAAGCTATCTTTACCCTTGCACATCCCATGGTAACAAAACATGGAGTTTCAATTTGCATGTCAATCTGGTTGTTATAGCAACCGGGGAGCAGTGGGATTGGTGGAGCTACGACTTGTGGCTGGTAGTCTCCTTAGTCACATTCACAGAACACAGCCTCGTCTAGACTAATGGAGGATGGGCAACCCCACACTCTGATAGTTGCATAACAAATACTCAGAGTGACAATACCTCAGTCGGAGAGCTGATCAAGAGATGCAGCCACCTCCAGTTAATGGAAGACAGACGCTCTGTGCTCCAGAGACTGGCTCAGATCAGAGAGGCGGGCTGGGCAGATCCCCTTAGTGTGTTCAATGATGGTTTGTGGTTGGAAAAGGAGGGGTAAAACTACATCCTCACCTTTGTATGCTAAAGAGCTCATAGTGCCCGATTACCTCTGTATTACCTCTGTAGAACACAACGTTCCCAACATATAGGCCTGCTGGCCGTACCTAAAGTCCACAAAAATAGTATGGGAGGTAAAGCCTTTATCGTCAACCAGTCATGGTCCAGAAGCCGGAAAGAGTCTCTACTTTTAAGAGTAGGCTTAGAAAATTCCTTTTAGATAAAGTTTATAGTTAGAGCTGGATCAGGCTTGGACCTGCTCTTAGTTATGTTGATATAGGCTCAGACTGACAAATTGGGATCCGATCTTTCCCACTCTCTCACTTACTTTAACTCTTCATGTCACATTAAAGTTACTAACCATAGAGCTGTCTGGAGTCCCAGAGCTCCCTTGTCTCGTAGGTTCCTCTGGATCTTTGCTGCTGTGGACGTGCCAGACTCCAGCTGCTACAACTACTACTATCCGTCTCACCACCATCATCTCTCTCTTCATCTCCCTCTATCTCTCTTTCCAGCACGGTCTCAGCAGATGTGTGTCTAACATGAGTCTGGTCCTGCTGGAGGTTTCTGCCTGTTAAAGGAAGTTTGTCCTTGCCATTGTAACTTGCTAAATGCTGCAAAGTGCTCTGCTCATGGTGGATTAAGATGAGATCCTGTCTGTAAGAGGGGACTGGATCTTATCCTGTCTTGATGTTTGGTCTTTGTTGATAATAGAACATAGAGTACTTTCTTGACCTGCTCTGTTTGGAAAGAGTCTGAGGATAGAATTTGTTGTGATTTGGTGCTATATACATAAATATACGTAAATATTGATTGAATGATATTCTGTGCAGTGTGTGGTGATGCCACTCCTCTTCTTTTGTTTTTCATATTGTTTACATGGATGCTTAGCTTATTAATAAGGAAGCATTTTCCCATAAGTCCTGAAAAAGTCAATCTCATGACTGCTGTCAATGTTTAATTAAGAACATTCGAGAGGTTGAGGTAAGAATAATTGACTATGGCCATATAGTAGCTCGCCCTTATGCTTGAGTCAGTGTATTCCAAGCCGTGTTTAAGCCTGTGTGTAAATGTAATTAGAGAAACTCTGATCAGATTAGGCCCGAGTAGAAAGCTGTTCTCACACTCCACACTCATGCAGACAAGCACACGCCTTACACAATATACTACTGAACCTTTTATCTTTGGTTCCACAGGTTTTCATTCATAGTTCTACCACCAAGTTTTTAAAAATCGCTTACACAAGTACAATAATCACCTGAAGCGGGAAGAGTCACAGTTTGTTTTTTCATCAGCCTAAAACAATCTGTGACGACCCAGCCAGAGACAAACGATTAGATCTCCTTTGCACAATAACAAGGTAACCTGCTGTTATTAATCAAGTAGAGTATAGACTCTGGTTGTTGTGGTTCCTAACTGAATGCATATGGCTAGGCTATTAGCAAGGATAATACCCTAATCCCCTTAGCACTGTATTTTACTCCATGGCTTACATCACTTCCTGTGAGGTGCCCTGCCCTCTCAAGGTCATCGCCCTGCAGCCAGGTGAAGGCTCTGAGGAGAACTGATGCCTTGGTTGTAAGTGTGACTCGAAGGTTTTGAGCATAAGGAACAAAAAAATACAAACATTTAAAATATTTTTTGACCAGCTAAATAAAATCTGAAATGTAATCAGACACTAATGAACAAATTCTCAAATCATTATTACTGTTTTCAATTATAAATATAGAAATAAATGTTTCCTTTTATATTTGAAATTAGTTTGCATTTGTATGTTTACCTCTGTAATCTACCCTGATAATTATTAAAGTTAGCTTTTAATTTGTGATTGTATTGTTCTTTTGTTCTGTTTAATTTGTGTTCATTGCTTGTATTGATTTTGAAATTGTACAGTGTCTTTGAGTTCTTGAAAAGCAATTATGAATAAAATGTATTATTATTATTATAATTATTATCATACACAGCTTTCTATCGAGCAATGGCAGCCACAAGCTAGTTCTGACAGTTCCTCTTGCTCGTGCTAAACCTACTCGCTGTGGATGAGGGTACTCTGTTAATTAGGAGCCTGGTTCTCAACAGGGAAGTCCACAAAGAGATGTACCTCAATGTACCTATCAAAATTGGGTTGTTACTGTGAAGAGTTAACTTTTATGAGAAATAAGGACAGCAGATGAAAATAGCAGGCCATCAGTGACCTCACTACGGCAGGGTTTCCTTGGGGAAGTTTCACATTCCCTTCATCAACTCAGAGCTGTAAACAGTTAACATTACTTAGTCACAGCCCATTGCTTTGTAATGAACACAGACAGAGGAGAAGGAAAGAGAAGAACATTAAAAAACACAGAGAAAGAAGGATAAAAAAGAGAGAGAGAGTGAGCACTGTGGCTGACCATAAATACTCTACTACCCTCTATGACTCCCTCTGTCTGCACTTTTCCATGAACCATGAGATCTGGATCAATGCAATCAGTAGATCTCATGAATTACATTGAGCCATATATGCCTCCATAACATAATGTAGACCACACTCAGTGAATATCTGTATGGATTTCCCACACCCAGGTTTTAATCAGATTAAATGCAGTTTAATTATAGTAAGTGCCAACTCCTGCTTCAATCCATTGCAACTGACCGGTTTAGATTAGAACAGTCCTTATTGCAATATGATGATGGGGTTGGGGCAAGACGGGGGCAAGAGGTGGATTTAATCTAAGCAAGATGAAACGGAGAGCTTCTCTGCAAAGCAACAAGCTTTACAACAACTTCCTAGAGCCATCTCATCCCTGGTAGAAGATAATATCTTCTCCCATGCAGGGAGATAACACACAAATCACAGGCTGCCATGAACAGAACTGCTGGGCTAAGCTGATATCAACCTGGTGCTTCTGTTTATGGAGCTTCAGTTGTGACAGTGGTCTTACGGGGGTTTTACTGTTTCTGATGAGGCAAGCAGCACAACGAAGTGCAGCTCTAATCGCTGTGACCATAGGCTGTGACGTATCAGCTATGAAATATAAGTATAGCGGAAGTGTTGCAGCTATATTAAGTATGAACTGACAGAGCATATTGATGGGGCAGTATGAGGTTTATTTTGCAAGCCTCCTGATTTTCACTCAAAGAAGATTTTCATCGTTATCCCCAGTTTTCCACCCAGCAGGGTCTTAGTTCTCACACACTTCTCCTGATTTATGACATAATTTACTCCTTCTATCCCTTATTACAATCTTTTTATGGAATCATAAATTGTGTCTATGCCATATAAGTCTAAAACTATATAGTTTCCTCCTGGACAACAATAAAGCTGCCCCAATTCTTCCATTAAACAAATGCCTACCAGGGAGGGAGCTGCTGGTACATAGTCCTCACTAACTGTTGACAGGCAGGGACAGAGATTGAGAGTAAGGATTTTTCAGTCATTTTAACCACAGTAATAAATTGTGTAAGGCAAAAGAAGACTGGGGAATATTCAGACTGAAATGGTCCAGGGCAATACGGATAAAAGCAGATGTCTTATTTATGCCGAAGATTTACACAAGTTCCCAGTGGGTCTGTCTGGACAGTTACCAATCAAATTAAAAGTAAAAACATGCAAACAAAGCTGTCACAGTTAACCTATTATTTTATTTTATTTTATTTTATTCAATAACCCCTTTCCCTAATAAAAGCTCCATAAAAGTCAAACTCTTCTCATTTCTGGATATTCTTTGGATTCTTCCGTATTGGTCAACAAGGAGGACTGAGGTGTTGTCTTGAGCTCCTTAGTAGGAATTAAACAGCTGCAGCTCTGAACTCCATCATTCTGCGTTTACTGCCATATCAGCATCCTCTGTCGTGTGTACCATACACTAACAAGAACATACTACAACAAAAAAGTTGGAACGCCGTTTAAAATGTTGATTCAAAAACAGAATTTGATGTTCTGCAGTTCATTTAAACCCTATAATTAATTTAAAATAAAGACAAAGACAACATATCAGATATTGAAACTAAAAAATGTAATTGTTTCATGAAAAATATATATGCTCATTTTAAATTTGACAACAGCAACATGTTTTAAAAAATTGGGAAAGGAGCCTTTTTACCATTGTGCTACATCACCTCTTCTTCCAACAGCAGTATGTTAACATTTGGGTTCAGAGGAGACCAGTTACAGGAGTTTTGAAGTTGAAACGTTTTCACAGTCTTGAGTGATATGGGATTTAACTTGCTCAACTGTTTGGGGTCTCCTTTGTCATATTCGTTTTGTTGCAGGTGACAGGTCAGGACTGCAGACAGGCCAGTTTAGCACCCAGACTCTTCTACTACAGAGCCATGCTGTTGTAAAATGTGCAGAATGTGGTTTCGCGTTGTGTTGCTGAAATATGTAAGGTCTTCCTGAAAAAGTCATTCTCTGGATGGCAGCATATGTTGCTCCCAAACCTGGATATATTGTTCAGCATTAATGGAGCCTTCACAGTTGTGCAAGCTACCCAGCTTTTGGCCTGCAGGCTAATAACAAGCATGGTTGTCCCTCTCCTCTTATCATCTTCAAACAAAACTGGCTGCATATAAAATTTAAATGTTTCAAGTGTTTGCTGCATGTTTTTGTTGATTGTTACTGTTCTGGTTTTTGTTTTGTTTTTAACTCTGTAAAGCACTCTGAATTACTCTTGTATGAATGGTGCTTCATAAATAAACTTGCCTTGCCTGGCCTTGCCTTATGCCTGGAGGAAGTGGTGTCCATTATTTTCAAAATGAATGTCAAATCTTGATTCATCAGACCACAGGACACTTCCCCTCAGTCCATCTTAAATGGGCTCAGGTCCAGAGAATTTGCTAGTGTTTCTGGATCATGTTTACAATATATATATAGTTTCCTCATTACATTGTTCAGTTTTAACCTGCATTTGTGAATGCAGGGACAAACTGTATTCACAGACAATTGTTTTCGGGAGTGATTTTGAGCCCATTCAGTGATTTCTATGGCAGATTAATGTATTTTTTTAAAGCAGTGCTGCCTGAGGGCCTGAAGATCACAGCACTACAGTATGGTTTTTCCACCTTGTCCCTTTTGTACAGAGATTACTCCAGTTTTTTTCTTTTTTAATCTTGGTTTTGTTTTTTACCTTTAATGATATTATGCACTGAAGATCAGGTCAGGAACAGTCAGGAACATTACTAAGGAATGGATGAACTATGTCCTCACGCAGTCTCCCACAGAGTGATGAACCTCTTCCCATCTTTCCTTTTAGCAAGCTCAGCCTCTCTGGAGTGTCCTTTTTATACCCAGTCATGTTACTAATGTGTTGATAATTCATGTAATTAGTTGGTAGATGTTCCTCTTGGTGTTTCTTAGCGTAACAGAACTTTTTCACTGTTTAGTTTTGTTCTAACTTGTTGAAATGTGCCACTGACATCAAACTTAGAGTCAGTGAGTATATATTTTCCCAAAACAAAAACATTTTTCAGTTTCAACATTTGATAGATGAAGGGTTTAAATTATGTGCAAACAAGCGGCAACCTCCGGTCTAAAAATATGAGTCCAATGCTGAAGTGCTAAAAACAGTTCATCGAGGATCCGCTTGAGGCTGGCTCCAGAAGTATCAGAAATCACATACATACCAATTCAAAAAAGCCAATCTTTACAGCAGAAATAAACATGTTTACAGCCCGGTACAAAAGACAAGTGTAGTCTGGATAGCTCATTTCTCGATCGGCACACACAGTACAGGGGGTGAATTTTTTTCTAATGTGGCAATTTCGAAGATATTGAGATTACCAGTCTTCCAATGAGAGGCACAGCTGACTTGATTGACAGGCGGGAACACTGTAGCTGTTGGCTAGGAGGCTCAAAGCCCGCCTCTTTAAGTCACAATCACTTGACAGCAGAAACAGATAGGTGACGTCACAGATACTAAGTCCATATTTTATACAGTCTATGTTTGCAAACCATCAACGTCTTATGAACATTGAACACAGTGTCACAACTTTTTTAGGATCAGAATTGTAGTTAGTTAGCTAATAAGGGAGCGAGGGACCCATGTTTTAGGACTGAGTCCTTACATAGCAGCCTAGTGTGAGTCCAACCCAACCTGACACCTCCTCTCTGTACCTCACCTTTCATGTTTCACCAAGCAACAACTTATTGCACCCATATCGGCACAGACATACCCCGCCCCCAAAATAATATAGTCTCAAGCTTTCATGCCAACCCCAAGGTCTGCTACATGTATGTATGTATTTAAAAAAACAGCTGTCTATATGTATTTTATGTGATCCTTGAACTCTGTCCATCATAATTACTACACTCAATATACCTGTCAGTAGGCTGAGTGCTATGTTATTACTGTACAGTCCAGTCATTCTGAATTATGCAGCTATAGACTCATATAGAAGCTTTACTTAAATATTGATGAGTTAGCATAAATCATGTAAAGATAGAAACAAGCTGAATGGAGATAAATCCCCCTTAAGGGCTGATGAGTCTTCAATGGGCTGAGCGTCTTTATGTTATTTCACTCTTGCTAACTTGATTTGGACTGAGTGGCCCTGAGGCTGGGTCATATACCACACAGACACAATCACCACACACACTTGCACACACATACACACACACACACACAATGGCAGGGTTGGTGGGGAGGGCATTTAGAGCAGCATCAAAATCACGGGACACAATGACTCAAAGCCCAGCCTAATTAAATCTTCCATTCAGATTGGCTGAACTGCCTGAAGCAGTACATCTAGAATACATTAACATACACAAACAAAAACACAGCCTCACCCTAGTAAGTTGCTCCAGCAGTCTATGATTCTGTTCAGAGAGCTCGCTGATGGCCTTCGTCTTGTCTCTGTCGGCGTCTCTCAGCTGGACCTGGTGGTGCTCCAGCTCGTCCTGCAGCTGCTGGACGTCCGTCTCCAGTTCAGCCACACGGCCCTCCCACTCCCCCTCTCGACTCTCCAGACGCCGACGCAACTCATGCTTCTCTTGTTCCAAGTGCTGCATGCGGAAGAGGGGAAGAGGGCAACATGGTTGATGATATTCATTAACTGAGGTTTTTTTCATTTGCCCTAATATTGTAGAACAAAACTAAAATAATGAGGACAAAATCATGTTTTTCTTAAATGATTTCAACTGAATGTGAAGTTGGTCTAATTTAAATTGAGTTGATGTTACTGTTACTGCATGTTTGGCATTAACATGAAAGTACAAGATGTTAGAAGTAAAGACAGTTTGACTATCATGCCAATCACCAGACACAACATGTAGTGTAGTAATCTTAATCTTGCAGTCTTTTGTTTGGAGTGACAATTGGGCTTAGATGATTCTCCTTTCTATTCTCTGGGTGGCATTGAACAGTGGACAGATGCACTGCACCACCGGAGGCTGCCAGAGTTCTGATGGGGGTTGTTGTTATGATTAAATCTCAGGATGAAGCATCTGGCATCTATTTGGTGACTATTTTCATCTCTGAGTAATTGACTGAACAAAACGATAAACCAATGAGAATCTCATCGACATTTCAAAACATCCTATAAAATGATACTAGGAGAGGGACAATGATTATTCTGTGTTAGATATTAAGTAGTAGCTATTTCCTGTGAACTGCAACCTAAGGCTGTGTTTGGATCAAAGGGCTGAACAGATGTACAGTAGATACAGTGAGGCCTGGGCAGTGAGGGGATTAGTCTTTGTCTTTCTGAGGCCACGTGTTATCTTGTGTGAAAGAATTTGAGATGAAACAGACCAAAAGCTCGGCTATACAGCATCAATTGTAATGATGTGTGAAATAGATTAAAGGACTACACCTTTAAGAACTCAGCAATAGGCCTCTGAAATGTCAGAGACATGAATAAGTCTGAGGTTTCAATCATAAATGCCAATGTTTAACCACCCTAAAACTAGCGTTGGTTAAGGTATGTGAGAGACAAACACAATTACAGCACCCGGCAGGCTGTTCAGGGTCATTTAGTTAAGTGAAGACCCAGAACTGATGCAGTGAGCAGATCTGTTATGTATAGAGCCACCCCACTGTGGAATAATTTACCAGTTACTATAATTGAAGCCCCCAGTAAAGACAGTTTTAAAAGACTTTTAAAGGAACACCTTAATCATAACCCTAACATTAATGAATTTTAATGAATTTTAGTGAACATCCTGTTTTGTTTTGTTTTGATTTTGTGTTTTTAGTATTTCTAGCTGCTGTATTTCCTGTTTGTTGCATTTTTCTGTTCCTTTGTTTCACTTTTGTTGTATTTTCAGTTTACTATTTCATGTATATTTTGTATGTTGTTTGTTTTATGAGGACCCCAGGAAGAGTATATGTTGCGTTAGTGGCAGCTAATTGGGATCTGAATAAAGGAATAAAGGAATAGCGTTTCAGCTTACAGCAGATGAGCTAAAGTGAAATGCTTCTCTAAAAAGGTGTAACCCTCTACTTTGGGTAGTTTGGCTGTGGAGCTCAGCCTCACAGGCTGCAGACCTTAGAGTTTGTTTACATCACAAAAACTTAACAAGGCCCAACAGAAAATGTAATTTTGACATCAAACCAGTAAGTAAGAGGCCGCAGAAACCTGCTGCTCCTTATTGATAGGTAAATGAAAACTTGCTTTCAGTAGTTTACCTCTAATTTTTCGTTGAGATCTTTGTGCATTTTTTCATATTGCTTGGTCAAGTCTTGGTTTCTCTCCAGCAGCGCTTTGCCGAGTTTAGCAGCTAAAACCAAGTCTTTTTCCTTTTGACGGAAGAGCGACAGCAGGTCTGCGTTATGCCCCACGGAAAGCGTCTCCTGCAGGTCCGACAGCTCCCCCTGGTCGCCCCTCTCCCCGCAAAGCATGGCCAGTTCCTCCTCCAAGGCCATGCCGAGGCCTCCGGAGCCGGTGTGCCGCAGCGGGTGACCCTGATACCCGCCGGGCTCCTGGGGCCCGCCGGGGCTCGCTCGGGGCTCCATGCAGTCGCTGTCCAGCTCCAGTGGTGCTGAAACCCCGGCGGACGTCTGCAGGTCTAGGCAGAAAGCGGACATTGCCGCCCGGCGGAGGAGAAGCCAACAGATGAGAGCTCACTGATTTTATTCCGGATGAACCCACCCTGATCTGACAGGGCTGGGCTGACCGGACCGGCTTACAATCGACAATCCATCCATCATTCCCGCAGTTCCGAGGTGGATCCAGATAGATTGTAAACAGTCTTTCCTCGCGTTTCTCTTTCCTTGCCCGACTGTAGCTCAGATTGAATCCCAGCAAAGACCGCCTCCTCTGCAGCTTACTGACAGGCTGTCTATTATAGGACACACACTTTGTTTTTATCTCGGAATAAACCGCCTCGATGATCTGAGTACAGCGGTCGGTCGGTCAGGATCTAACCCGTCTCGGGGTCCTGTGTCCCCCATAATGATCGGCCTGTTACACCGCGGAGGCAATTTCCAGCCAAACAGATGAGCGCGATCCCGAGAGCTTCTCAGCCTCTTTTCCCGTCTCTAATGCGCGTTCACGCCGCGGTAGTGACGTCAGCTGCGACCTGTTACAAACGAGCAGGCGATTGGCTGAAAATGATAGCGCCATATTTTGGTACTTTTCTCACAAATCAGTGACATACAGTTGAAAGCACGTGAAGTGATTATACAGTGACTGGCCTTAAAACATGATGCACCAGTTGTTGTCAAAATAAGTAGGCTAGAGGAAAAAATGTTGAGATGATGGGCTATAATTATGAGGATGTGATTTTGGACTAAATGGCTAGACCACTTTGAGCCCCTGAATGTGACCCTATCATAAAAACGAAAACTCATTACATTTATTGAACTGTCACGGTTACATTAGGTTAACAGAAAAAAAAAACAGTTTAGAAAAGTGTTACTACGGATGAGGATTAGGTCACCTGAAAAAAAAAAAAATTAAGGTCATTTAAAAAATATATATGATTATTATGATAAAAAAGTCAGGATTCTGGCACAATTCTGACTTTTTTTTAATCATAATAATGATGTATTTTTTCAAATGAATCTCAGAATTCTGACTTTAATTTCAGAATTCAGAATTTTTTTTCTCAGAATTCTGACTTTAATCTCAGAATAATAATAATTCAACAAAAATTTGACCTTCATTTTTTTTTTTTTTTTTTTTCAGTGGCCCTAATCCTCTTCCGTAGTGTTACAGGTAACATGATAGTCAAAATATATTTAACACTTTAAAACTGTTTGGCTATTATAATTATATTTTCAAGTCTATAAAGAGAGAACAAATGTTACCTCATGTGAAAAGGTCAAGTAGGAATGGCCTATGTGGTCTACATCTTGTACCAGAAGATACTTTCCATATATGGCAATGTAGCTCTGCCAACTAGCCCAAGTATTATATATAGTATATAGTTTATAGTTTTGGGTACAGATGTTTCTAACCGGTGTCTGTGGTTATCATATTTTTCACAGAGGGAGACAGTGAATGGAATACTCTGAGGTAAGATTACGTTTAGAATAGACTTGTCAAGAGCTGTTTCAAAGCTAGCATCTAGCTAATATTAGTCTGCTTGAATGCAAATCCACTTGGGCCACAATTGAAGATTTGGAAAAAGTTAATAGTTTCATTTTGTTTAATGTTATGTCTCTCACATAGTACATAACCTTTCACTATCGATGCTAAGAACAATACTGTGTTTAAGTGTCTTGCAGTAGGCATGCTTGACCAGTACTCGGTTTCAATTCAATATGTCCATCGCATGCTGACTTTGCAGAAACCATAATTAAATTACAGGATACAATTATCAGTTACTTTGAAGATTAGGAGATTTGTGAATATATTATCTTATTGACCGAGAAATATTCCATTACTCTCATTAAACTGCTTAAGATTAAACTAGGCCATAGAAATTGAAATTAGCTAAAATTTTAAAATAATGTTCAAATAAAATTTATCTGGAGAAAAATGATACAACATAGCACTAACTTTATTTTTCGTTTATGTATGCAAGTATTTATTTATTTGATGACAGATTAGATATGCTCTTTTGATTTAAAACTTTGTATAATTTTCTAAAGATATTTATCCCCAAAGATGAAAGTTATACAGTATCAGAAGATCTTTGATTCAATTGCTCATTATAAAATATGACATCACTGATGAAGTGTTGAGATAGGGTTTGACAACTCCATAAATATTATAATGAATGAGTTAAAGCTTTGGCAGTTTCTTAGTTTTGGGTCCAGATGTTGCTAACCGGTGTCTGTGGTTATTTTTTTCACAGAGGAAAGTGAAAGGAACAACTACTGTGAGGTCAGATTACATTTAGAATAAGCTTGTCAGATACAACAACGAGTTTGTGTTTATGAGTGGGGGATGGAGATGGGGCCAGGTTAATGCTGGGGGAGGGGCATTAGTGATGAATGATCACAAACAAAGCCACATGAGCTGATAAAGTGAAAAGAAGTGGGTCACAGCCTGCTGATCTCCTGTCCATATAGCTTTAGGGTTTTTTGGGGCCACCTCGTAGATAAGGGGTGATTTCCTCAGAGCACATCAAAGCCTTAATGCTTAAATACACCGCTACACTAAAGGAATTCAGCAGCACATTTTCAGTTTTAGTGTAAGTCTGCTGATGTTGGGTTAACTGTATGAACAGAAAAAAAAACAACAACCTCTGTGTTGTGAGACAGTTTGATTAGAAATATTATGATATAGCTCAGAAGAAACAAAAAAAAGACAGACAGACTGCGCATTAGTGTAAAGGTGACAAAAAGTAATTAATGTTAAACATGACTACATAATGACATGGCAGTGTGTACCCATATATATGTTTTTCATATTAATGTAATCCGGTAACACTTTACAATAATGGCTTAATTCATGTTGAAGTAATGCATGACTCATGGTACATTTCTGTATGAATTAATAAGGGGTGTACTATTAATTCCTGTTGTTCACCTTGAACTAATGATCCTGTCACTATGACTTCATGTAATGACAGCTTGTTTAATAAATCATTGGTTTAGGTATTTTAATCAACAGTTACTTCATACATTAATTCATGTATGACCAAGTTAATATATATTATCACTGAGTTTTTTCAATATTATCACTGAGTTTTTTCAATATTACTTATAAAACATCTACACTATCAGTCAAAAGTTTGGAAACACCTTCTCACTCAAGGGTTTGTATTTATTTTAATTATTTGAAACACTGTAGATTAATACCAAAGACATCAAAACTATAAAATAACTTATATGGAATTATTTAATTAACAAAAAAAAGTGTTAAACAAAGCAGAACATGTTTTAGATTTTAGATTCTGTAAAGTAGCCCCCTTTTTCCTTCATGACAGCTTTGCACACTCTTGGTGTTCTCTCAGTCTGCTTCATGAAGTGGTCTCCTGGAATGGTTTCTAATTAACATGAGCCTTGTCAAGAGTTCATTTGTAGAATGACTTTGTGTCCAAACTTTTGAGTATGTATATCCTTTTGTCAGAGAATGGACACAATTCTGCCAGACTGACTCTTTGGATCAAACATCCCTTGTTATTCTTTGACTATGGCTCCCTCTGCTGAAAAAAATGATACTACAATCACATCCCCTCAAATTATTGGTAAATAAATAATTAACATACTCCACTGCACAGCTGCAAAGACGCTCATTATTTACGGGAACTAGGTTAAATGATTTAATGCTCAAAATCTATTTTTAATGATGTTAGGAGTGTTTGACATTTACCTTTAAGACCTTTATAGCTAAAAGGTTGTTTTGATAAGTGGATTTTTCCTTCAGAAAACATGAATCAGAACATGTCTCTGTCTTTTACAGTCCTTTATTTGATATTCTGATAACCCTAAAATCCCAAACAGTGAATAGATCTTTAATAATAGAGTCAGTTTAAACCAAGTCCCAAAGCAGTAACTTCCTTGTACTTGTGCTCTGCTTATATAACATCAACCCTTAGTCACTGAAGCCCTGCTCTGCTGTTTTTCAACTAGAGCAAGGTTTGGCTACCTGTTATGTAACAAAATCAAGCTCTTCAAACCTCTAGATTGCAGCAGTCCTCTATGATGGTCCTAACTGCACAGAGCACACCAGATAAATGAGCTTTTTTCAGTGTTTTACCAGCGGATGGCAGTGTTTTTACACGGGAATACCTTCATGCTTGAGAAATCTTGCGGCACCTGCTGAAGAAGCACATCTGTGACATTTAAGCCCGTCCTGTATTTGTATCTGCCACTGCTTCAGAGTGCACTTCTCTTGAATTATGTAGTAAGCTTTATTTAGCGTAATTTGCAGGAACACAAAATGATCACAATATTTGAATTATCAAGAGACTCTAAACGATTAAAAATGCAATAACTGCAGCACATTAAAATCAGAGAAATCCATTAAAAACATATCACAGTAATGGTTGTAGTTTTCCATAGATACCTCAGAGTTAATCTGGGATTTGGCTAACAGACCTACAATACCTTGTTGCTGGGTTACATCAGTGTGGTGCCTCTGCTTCAATCCAAGACTCCTCACTGTGAAAACACAACCCTCTTAAAACTAAAGTAAAATGCAGTCATCCACATTTACTCAGTTAATCAGTGCTAATCATAATCACTATAATCAAAGAAGCTGAGTTAACTATAAACAGATTTGTATTCATTGTTGAGCACATGTGATTCAATGGTTCTCTGAGGAGCAGAGAGGCGACGGCTCTGCTGGTTTAAAACAGCACTCACTGCAGATGCCCATAAGGTTTTTACAGTAGCTGTGAAGTTTTTAAAAGTGTCATGTTGAGGGAACTCACATGTCTCTAACAAAAGGGTAGATTATGGAATATAGCATACAGTAAAAATATATTTTTTCTATTAGTCTTCATATTTTCCTCAAGTATCTCTGAGGAACAGCAGGGAAACTGCACTTTCATGTATTAAACGGTTTGACAAAATGACACCGACAGATCTGCTTGTTTGAGTCAAAGAAGCCTGCAGCGGCTGAAGGAATAAAGTCATCAGTGCGTCGGATGCAAATGTTAGGAGTCAAATTCTGACAGGAGGACGGATGAGTACAGAGAGCTGGGATGTGATCTGATACCAGGCCAGCATTTGGGGGTACCTTGACCTTACACACACAGCTGTTACATGACCTTATCTGTACTACAGTCATAAAGTCTCATTAACAAGCAGTGAGTACATGAGCGCTGCACTTGTTCCCTGCCTGCCACTGATTACTGTAACACTCATTGATTGTACAGGACTGTGCTTGCACCTTCTGAGCATCTTGTCCCTTCTGTTGCGCTCATGTAGCACTGCTTGCCAGGTTAGGTTCTGCCATCTGTTACTGTGTGTGTAATCTGTCAATGTGTGCATGTGCGTGTGTGTGTGTGTGTGTGTGTGTGTGTGTGTGTGTGTGTGTGTGTGTGTGTGTGTGTGTGTGTGTGTGTGTGTGTGTGTGTGTGTGTGTGTGTGTGTGTGGTTTGCTGCAAGTCAGTATCACACTGACGTGTCATTTGGCTTACATTAGTATTAAACAAGAAAAGTGAGGTGAGCCTGAACTAGTGTGTCAGACACGGGGGACCTTGTTGGGTTGTGACATGCCGTGCTCTGTATTACTGTTTACACTGGTACAGTCAAGGTGCTTCGTCACATCACATTCATGGTTTAACTTTGTTGTGAACAATATTAGAGATACAGAATCAGGGGTTTTGAATGTTCCATGTGGCATTTTGGCTGTACAGGATTGTGAGTTATGCTGAAGTCTAGAGGGAGAAAGGTATTTCTAAGCATATGATTTATTTTAAGGACAAATATGAGAGATAATTAAACAGTTTTCCAAACTCAGGTTCATCCTAATGGTTATTACAGCTTGTGAATGAACCCCCTTGAAGGCCACTGTATGGGATAGAAATAACTAAGATACAAGTATTGCATGAATTAATTGTTTGCTTTTGCACAATTTGCTGAAAAAATTGCATGGTGTCTGTCTGTATTTTCATGCAGGTATTAAATGTAAAACTTCTGCATTTTGCATTCACAGTTTCTGCTTCTATTTATGGCTCCTCGTCAAACCCTTCATCTCTGTTTAACTGCTCATATTGTTGTTTACTTGAAGGTAGCATGTCCTTGTCATGTCAGTTCTTTGATTTAATTAATTACCCTTCCTCATCCAGGGGAGGTTTTGTAGTGATCATGTTTAGTCTCTAATGAGCTGCAGTTCAGTAGTTTGCATCCATTGGGAGCTGGCTGTAAATGCAGTGTGTTGAGCCACATGTAATAGCGTGATAAGTGACAGCTGCTGCAGTATGGGTAGAGCAAGAAGGAGTGATGAGGGTGATTGGTTAATAGAGATGCAAGAGGGGGTGAGAGCTTTTTCTTACTCTGTACTGTATGTGATCATTGCTCTACTGCATTACTCTACAATGCCTTTTCACTGTAGTCCTTCGCTCCCTCCCTCTCTCCTCCGATCTAGCTCTCTGTAAGCAGTAATCTCCACACGCTCCTGCTGCCTCACAGCTCCCTGCACTGCCAAAGCACATCTCTCTCTCCCCTCGGCTCCACTCTCTCCCCAGTGAGGATGACATCCCCGAATTTGATGAACCAGCGAAGCTCTGATTCTGGCTGGTGGCTTCCGAGGGAGACCCCTCATGAACGGGCTTTTTGGACGAGGTGGTGCTGCGTCTAAGGAGCTTCATCAGCTGTATCAATCTTTCAGTAAGTACTTTGCTATCTTACTAATAGCTCTGCTCCTGTTAGAGATGAGAGAAGGGAGGATTTCATGCTGGGAGAATAATGAATTCACTGTTTTTGCTTGAGATAACTGCTCTGCTGTGTGCGCCTGTTTTCCCCTCTGAGAATGTTGCAACTATTACCATACTGACTAATAGACTGACACTTCAGCTCAGGGTTTACAGAGTGACGAGATAGCATTGGTGGCAGCAGGATTATGCAGCAGCTGTATCAGGAGTGAGCGCTATTCTTGGTCACGACACTGAAATGCTGTGTCTTTGTTTGCTCATCTCTGTTCCCCGCTCTGCTTACTGTAGCATACACTCATACAGATGGCTATCATTCCCTGGGGTGGCATTCAATCCCTGCACTGTTCGTGTATGTTCATAATGGGACCACAGCATGCCTTGTGTTTTTTCACATTTCCAGGAGGTCTGAGGAAGTTTTGGCTCAAAGTTTAACTGGATTTTTGTGGATGCTTCCAATAAGATTGAGATGTTAAGATTACGTGCAGAAGGAAGGCAGATATGACCAAGTCAGCTTGGAAAAAGTATGACATGATGGAGACTGTGGTTGGAGGGAAGTATCTCTATGGTAACAGCAGGTTTGGCCAGAAGAAGAGAGGAGAGGTGAAGAAAACTTGCTGCTTCTTCTCAAGCTTTCCAGCTGGATGACAAATAAAAGTAAAAAAACTGAAAACATGTGAGCAGATTGATGATTAAGAGATCCAGGAACTTATAAACAGATGGACAAATAGAGTTAATAAATTGTACATACAGCAGTTTCTTAAACACCAAGCTAACAATGTGATTTTAATGTATAAAATTATTGCTCAAAAGTTTGGCAGGCGAGCTGTGCAGTCACATCTGATCTGTCTGTGGAGGAAGAACAACCTGATGGTAGATGTTGGAGGACACAAGAGACACCTGTGTGTAGCTGAACGCTATACAAAAGACCTCTCAGTGTTACTGTGAGTTGTGATAAGAGTGAAGGAGAGGGCTCTTCTGCTCCATATCCTCAAGCATCATTTTCCCAAAAGCCTCCTCGTCAAGCCCACGCGGATCCTTTTTGTTGTCTGGATTCGTCATGTAATGATGGACTGCATTTTCGAAGTGCTTTTCCAAGTACTTCTGCAGATTGTGATATTATCGACTTGACCATTTGTGTAATTGCAGAGCATTCAGGCGTAGGTCGCCATGGTTCAAAAAGTGTGCAAAACTTGTACCAAAAAGTAAAGCATCCATTTGGAATCTCCACCACCACTAAAGAACCTTCACATCTGCTTGTAGCTGTGTTACTACAGTCCTCTGAAAAATTGCATTCAGATATCCACATGCAATAGAATTAAATGGCATCACCAGAAATGTAAGCCATTATGATGTGCAGCCCACAATCTGTGTTCATATCTCTGTGTTTGAATTTGGACACCTGTTCAAACACCTGAGTGTGTCTTAGCAGACTGTAGAGCTGTGAGACCAAATTAGATTAAAAGGCAGGAGCACTCAAGATGCAGCATGGTGGCATTATAATTTGTTGTTGTCATGCCATTAGTATAAAAGGGTTTCTTGTGTTTGTGGAGAGGTTTGTGAAAGATCACACTCGAGGCGAGTCGATGGCACAAAGACCAAGAGCTTGATTTGAGAGAAGGATCTGTGCCACTACACAATGTTGCAACAGGTCTGTGATTCACCGCTGCCTACAGCCTGTACAGTAACTCTGGCCAATGGTCACCCTGCAGACTGAATGTAGAGCAACACCATGACTGGGATGCAACCTCTCTCCACTCTCCTCCTCTTCAACAACCATGACTCACAGCCTAGCTCACATTATTCAACCCACAAGAAAGAGCTCTCAACAGAGTTTCAGGCCAATGTTCCTCACTGCTCTGTTGTCCATTAGCTCAAATAAACAAATGACAATGGGGGAATATTTCTAAAAGTAGGGACTGAGATTGTATTACCTGCACATGTTGTAACGGGTCAAAATGTGGTTGTTTTTTTGGAATGGAACAGGCATATGTTATTTTTTACAAAAGATATTTCAGCAAACACATACAGAGCAGCTCAGTATTCAAACTGCCTGTACTGTTGCTGTAAAGCGCTTTTAAGAGTTTAGTCATTAGTAATTATGCAGAGGAGGGGCCCAGCTGCACAGTCTGTTACCTCTGCTTATTATGGCCAGTCAGCTAGCACTCGGGTCTACAAGGAAGAGAGCCAGATTTGAGTCCCATCTGGTGCTTTATGCTGGGATGACATACTATAGCCACCAACTATACTGCTGGATTACTTAAGGGAGGTATACATCACTAGATTATGCAGTGTTGTTGTTGTTGTGTGGAGATTCACAAGATTCATTAGCTCGTTTTTAGGGATGCTATACAAGTAAAGTTTCAGGAGCAGGATCACCTCGACCACGCCTCATCTGGCTCTCTTATAAGTTCAAACATATCCCTCTCCTCCCCGCCCTCCCGCCCATTGTCTTCCTATCGCTTTCTCTCTTTCTTTCCTACTATACATTTGAAATGTATGTATTTGAATCCCCACTAGCTACTACCAGGGTGCTACTATTCCTGGAGTCCACACACAATTTACATAATTAAAAATCCAAGGAAAATAGAACAAACATAATCACAACAATAACGAAAAAAAATGGGCAAGATAAAACACAAAGATGATCACAAAAAAACGAATATATATATATATATATATATATATATATATATACACTACCAGTCAAAAGTTGTGACACACCTTCTCATTCAAATATTGGTATTTATTTCAATTATTTTCAACCTTGTAGATTAATAATGAAGACATCAAAACTGTGAAAGAACATATATGGAATTATTTAATGAACAAAAAAGTGTTAAACAAAGCAGAATATGTTTTATATTTTAGATTCTGTAAAGTAGCCCCCTTTTTCCTTCATGACAGCTTTGCACACTCTTGGTATTCTCTCAGTCTGCTTCATGAAGTGGTCTCCTGGAATGGTTTCTAATGAACATGAGCCTTGTCAAGAGTTCATTTGTAGAATGACTTGCCTTCTTAATGTGTTTGAGACCATCAGTTGTGTTGTTCAGAGGTAGGATTAGTACACAATGGATAGTCCTATTTGACTTCTGTTGTAATCCAGATTATGGCAAAACCAGATTATTTCATAGTTTTGATGTCTTCAGTATTAATCTACAATGTCGAAATTACTTAAAATAAATAAAAAACATTGCATGAGAAGGTGCGTCCAAACTTTTGACTGGTGGTGTATATACATTTGTGCTTATAAGTTTACTAACCCTGGCAGAATGTATGGTTTCTTGGGTAGTTTCTGTTGTCATTATAATAAGAGTAAACACAGCTGTTTGGGAAAAATTTGGCTTCACCCAACCACTAACCAGGACTGAAAAAAAAAAGTATTTCTCTTATTCATATTCTCTGAAAAATGGCCAAAAAAATCACAAATTCCGTCAGGGTATGTAAACTTGTGAGCAAAACTGTATATCTATGTATCCAATCAATAAAATATCATATATGTCAAAGCTTACTTCTATTACTACTGATATCCATCCATCCATTATCTTGCCCGCTTAGCCCATTAGGGGTCGCGGGGGGCTGGAGTACTACTGATATCAATAATAATAATAATAATAATAATAGTAACAAAAACCCCAACAGTATTACCACCATCATTGTCACTACCTACATACTACCTTGTCACACTACATAGGGCTCTTAAGGTTGGGTTAATTGGCGGATCCTCTAATACGCTCCCTCAAATCAGGAACAAGATGTGGAAGGTCAAATTCAGAATCACTTTTCCAATTAAATCAATAAATCATTATCAAATGACATCCTGTTGATGGTGAGGTCCTTGCTAAAGAAGATCTGAGGGCCACCAATGGACATGTACTGTGTTTCACTTCAAGTTTATTCAGAATCTTTGGGGATCTCACTGGAAAGGAAAATAGTTTCTCTAACTACTCTGCCCGCTGGTTTCAGAGCAACACAATATGTTGACATGTTATCTAAAGATAGCAACATTATGAAACCGTACTACCAGATTACATTCAGAGGCAGCCACAGGGCACACACACATCACCCAGACTGACCCTAGGAGCATACGAATTCAACCAGTCACATTTCTGTGTAAACGTACGTTATCACATCTCTAGAAACTCATGATATTTGTTGTTCTCCTGCAGTGTATGTATGCGCAGTATATTTTTACTACTCATGCCTCTACATAATCTTCCGGGCAGCAGTCTAATGGTTATTTCCATACACATTGTAATTACCAGACAATAAAAGAAGAGACCATAAAAATGACCCTTCACATAAATATAATCATGCAGCGGTAAAAACACCTAGCTGTCCCCGCATTAGCTGAGCTTGTTTTGAGCATGTTACTGTAGGGAGGAGTGGGAGGTGAAGCTCTGCTTTAAATAGACATTCTCCCTCTGTCGCTCATTCTTCTGCCTGCTGCTTGATCACAAAAACTGCCAAATATATCCAGTGGTGGTAAAAGAGGCTGTTGTGTGAACACGAGCAAGCTATTTATAGTCTGTGTGGAGCCAGAATGTGAGCACATATTTGGTTTGTACATTATGGATCTCCTGTGGTATACAAAATGTGTTAACTGTGAACAGTCATCTGTCTGATCATGTTGAAGAATAAAAGGCACAAGTGGTACTGTATTATCTAAAGGTACATTCTGTGGAAGGACTAGATCTTTCTCAAGGTATTAAAGTTGTCAGAACCAATTTAGTACTTCATTTAAAATGCATTTAATGAAGACACCCCCCCCCACCCCCCACCCCCCCACCCTCTACCCCCCCCCCCTCTCTCCTTTGTCAGCCTGTCACTTACTTTATCTCTTCCTGTGTCATTAAAGTTACTCATCATAGACCTTTCTGGAGTCCCTGAGCTCCCTTGTCTCGTAGGTTCCTCTGAGTCGCTGCCGTAGACTAACTGATACAACTACTAACCTTGTAAACATTATCATCTCCCTCTATCCCTTTTTCCAATCCCAACACGGTAGGTCTCAGCAGATTAGTGTCTACATGAGTCTGGTCCTGCTGGAGGTTTCTGCCTGTTAAAGGAAGTTTGTCCTTGCCGCTATAACTTGCTAAATGCTGCAAAGTGCTCTGCTCATGGTGGATTAAGATGAGATCAGACTGAGTCCTGTCTGTAAGATGGGACTGGATCTGATCCTGTCTTGATGTTGGGTCTTTGGTAATAACAAAACATAGAGTATGGTCTAGACCTGCTCTGTTTGGAAAGAGTCTTCAGGTAACGTTTGTTGTGATTTGGTGCTATATAAATAAAGATTGATTGATTGATCGATTGATTGATTGATTGATTGATTGATTGATCGATTGATCGATTGATCGATTGATTGATTGAAGACTATTAACTGACAAGTTTCTCTCTCTTCCCTGTCTCCCCCCCTCTGTCCATGGTCTCCTCTTCTGCAGATTTGCGACTACATCCATCAACTCTTCGAATCAGACCATCTTCATTGAAAAAACTACATTAAACTCATAACAGCCAGAACTGCCGGACACATGTCACAGGTATTACTCTTCACACAGTAAGACTCACCATGGTGTAAGTCACATGGTACGCAGAACCAGCTGACTGTTTGTCAATTTGGCTTCACACTTGTGAAGATTGTGTGTGTGTGTGTGTGTGTGTGTGTGTGTGTGTGTGTGTGTGTGTGTGTGTGTGTGTGTGTGTGTGTGTGTGTGTGTGTGTGTGTGTGTGTGCATCTCAGTAAACCAAGTCACCCTCTGACTATTTGTGATCATGCAGCTATCCTTCTGGTCGAGCTCTTTAACACTTGCTCAGCACCAGGAGGAGAGAGGACGCCTTTCTAAACACAGAGCAACTTGTGTCTCCTTTTCACACATCAGGTGACGTTACAGTTAAAAGTGCAAGAAAAAGAGTGTGAGGCACTGAGGTGGTTCAGAATTACATGAAAATGATGCAGATCCGATGAATGTTATGTTGCAACCAAAGTAAGATAGTTCATTTGCCATTTACAACAATCATCAGTGAGTAAGACATGGACCTTTGCTTTTTCATTGTGAAATAAAAAATACGCAATTAGACAAAACAAAACAAAGTGCTCCAGGATGATTGGACGTAATCAAAGCCGTAATTAAACAAACACACAGAAGAAGAAGAAAGAAATCAGTGCACAGGATCTGGTCCTTTGCTGTTACAGAGAACATGCATAGTTCAGCCTTTTACTCCATTAATACATTGGATTATTTTTTTCTCTTTATAAATATTATTTTTGTTCAGTAGTCATTTTATTGACTACATTTTTTTAAACAGAGTAATTAATTTGAAATAAATTGTCCACTGCAGTGAAAGCATCATCACCGTGTGCTCATGAATAGATTCTTACAAAAAAACGTGCAAGTAACAACACAATGGATCCAACACACATACAAATATACAAAGGCTCGATTGAGTTAGATAATACAACAAACAGGAATGTAGTTCATCTCTTCAACTCAAAGGGTTGCACATGTGATTTCATGAAGAGAAGGGATTCAGTGAATAATGTTGGATTTCAGTCCAACGTTGACCCTTTGCTCGACTTTGATGCAGACTCGTTGTGAACATGTGTCTGCCCTCTGACTGTGTCAGTGCCAGCGCACAGTGTAAGTACCCTGACAGTGCAATGACACATCCAATTGTAGCTTCAATTGAGACAAATGACATGTATCACACACACACACACACACACACACACACATGAAGAGAGAGAGAGAGAGAGAGAGAGAGAGAGAGAGAGAGAGAGAGAGAGAGAGAGAGAGAGAGAGAGAAAGACCCTAACCACATCACGTGATAACATTGAGAGATGCTGTATGGGTGACACCATCGTTCATTAATGCGTATAAAATATGTAATACATATAATATGTAATGAATATATATGTAATGTATGTGTATGAATCTTATGTGCTTTGGCAACAACATGTCTTTGTTCATGTCAATAAAGGAAATTGAATTGAATTGAATTGAATAGAGAGAAAGAGAGAGAGAGAGAGAGAGAGAGAGAGAGAGAGAGAGAGAGAGAGAGAGAGAGAGAGAGAGAGAGAGAGAGGGCCAAAAAAAAGCTTTGTTTCTACCTCGTTTCAGAAAATCAGGAATCTTTTTCTTCCAAGAATGTGAAAAATTATAAAACCCCAGACTTTCTCTTCCTCCCAGAAGACTAAACAAGCTAAACCCTACTGGGAGAAGAGAGCACGACAGCATGAGACAATCCTGCTTGTCACGAAGCAAGAGATATTTCTTTCTCTCTTTTCATTGCTTACTTTAAATTTGATTAGTTACACTGCATAAATTCTACTTTGGTATGTGTATTTGTGTATCTGTCAATAAATCCAATTGAATTGATGACTATTATGGAGAGAGACAGAGAGGGATGGATTTCAGATGTATTATATTGTGTTTGAGATTTCCTTCATATAGGATGGTGGCTGGGAAGTGCAATGCAAATTTACAAAGAATGAAACACTTTCACAAAGTTGACGACAAATTTGCATTTTGGGAAACATTTTAAAATTTTATGAAACTAAATTACGTTAGCAAAACACTCTTACCAAGGACAAAACTAATTTACATTTGAGAAAACAAATTTACAAAATCAGAAACACTTTTACAAGCAACAGAATTTTTTTACCAGACCCGAAACAAATGTACAAACTGCAGATTCTGACGGAAAAGGAATGTACCAAATATGGGAAGTGGCCCAGAAGTGATCGAGTGAGCAGTTTGTTTTTGCGGAGAGAAACGGACTGTCAATCACAGGTCTTTCTGATGTGTCCTTTCAAAATAAAAGCCAAACGAACTTTGAAAAAGTAGCGTTTATCCTGGATATTTTCAATCAGAGATCATGAACAACTCCCAGTTTCCACCCACTCATTTCAGTTCAAATGGCTGATATATTTAAGATTTAAACATCAGATCAATTTGTTTTGGCCTTGGTAAAAGTGTTTTAATGTATGTTTTATAAAATGTAAAAATGTTTTCCATCCATCCATCTATCCATCCATTTCCTTCCGCTTATCCGGGGTCGGGTCGCGGGGTTGCAGTCCAAGCAAATTGACCCAGACATCCCTCTCCCCGGCGACACTTTCCAGCTCCTCCTGGGGAATCCCGAGGCGTTCCCAGACCAGGCGGGAGATATAATCCCTCCACCGCGTTCTGGGTCTACCCCGGGGCCTTCTCCCATTTGGACGTGCCCGGAACACCTCTAAAGGGAGGCGTCCGGGAGGCATCCTTATCAGATGCCCGAACCACCTCAGCTGACTCCTTTCGACGCGAAGGAGCAGCGGCTCTACTCCGAGCTCCCTCCGGATGTCCGAGCTCCTGACCCTATCTCTAAGGCCAAGCCCAGACACCCTTCGCAGGAAACTCATTTCAGCCGCTTGTATCCGCAATCTTATCCTTTCGGTCATGACCCACAGCTCATGACCATAGGTGAGGGTTGGAACGTAGACCGACTGGTAAATCGAAAGCTTTACCTTCCGGCTCAGCTCCCTCTTCACCACAATGGTCCGATACAAAGTCCGCATCACTGCTGACACCGCACCAATCCGCCTGTGGATCTCACGCTCCATTTTACCCCCACTCGCGAACAAGACCCCGAGATACTTAAACTCCCCCACTTGGAGCAAAGTCTCACTCCCCACCGAGAGAGAGCAATCCACCGTTTTCCGGCAGAGAACCATGGCCTCAGACTTGGAGGTGCTAACTCTCATCTCATGTTTTCCAAAATGTAAATTTGTCTTCAACTTTGTAAAAGTTTTTCATCCTTTCAAAATTTGTGTTGCACTTCCCAGCCACTCTATCAAGAGAACCTATGAAAAAGCTAACTGCTCCATTTCTCCATGGGTCCTATAGTGGCTCCTGAAACACACTAACCTTTAGAGAGGTGGATCCATGCTTTGCTCTTGTTTTCAGGTTGAGCAGGAAATCTCACACGTCCAGAGGAAGATGTCTGACCTCGAGTCAGTGCTGCAGCAGAAGGATATAGAGTTGAAGGCCTCAGAGACCCAGAGGACAATCCTGGAACAGGACTTGGCAACCTACGTCACAGAATGTAGTGTGAGTAGTGAAAGTACAGTGCACACAACATGTAGCATGTTTTATACAAACATTGTTTTTATTTGGATTGTACTCTCATGGATGCAGGAGGCTCTACAGATCATAAAGGAAAAACTGAGGTGAAGAATATATATTGGAGACATGAAAAACAAACAACTTTTTAAAGTATTTTCAACAGAACTGAACAATACCTCTTCTGCCATGTTGAAGTAAACGGCATTAGTCTTGGGTTGTGGACCTTGTCTGATGGGACTTGTGTATTTCTTGGTCTCAGAGTCTAAAGCGCAGCTTGGAGCAGGCTCGAATGGAGGTGTCACAGGAGGACGATAAGGCCCTTCAGCTCCTCCATGACATCAGGGAACAAAGCAACAAGCTACAAGAGATCAAAGAACAGGTAGGATGGCATTCTGTGTGTCCTTGTCGGAGGTCATTGCAATGAAATATAAGTTGTGTACTCCCAATGTTTTGGGCTCAGAACTGAATCAAGAAACATGATGAAGCCAAATCACTGAGAATTCTTTATGATGGCAATCAGGGTCGAGTCACCGAGGCTGAATGTGAGGGCTGTAGGTGTTGATATAAACGTGATGTTGGAACACGACCACTTTCAGCTGCAGTCAGTGCAACTTCAAACTCCTACAGCATTCTTAAAAACATCCATCCATTATCTTTCACCGCTATGGAGCCTATCCCAGCTGTCATCGGGCACAAGCTGCGGCACACCCTAGACAGGTCGACAGCCAATCACAGGGCCAACACGGAGAGACAGACAACCATTCACACACACACTCACACCTACAGGCAGTTGAGAGTGATTAATCAACCTAGTGTGCATGTTTTTGGACTGTGGGAGGAAGCCGGAGTACCCAGAGAGAACCCACACATGCACTGGGAGAACATGCAAACTCCATACAGAGGGGAACCTGCCCGGCCGGGGATTCAAACCAGGAACCCTCTTGCTGTTGGGCAACAGCACTCACCACTATGCCACCATGCAGCCCTAAAAATTGCCATATATGTCCATAATCATCAGCTTTTGTAAAATCCTGAACATGATTATGATGCAAGATATCTACAGTCTCCATGAGGCTACGGAACCTGTTTGAAAGTGGAAGGAGGACTCTAACTTTACAATGAACAACCATTGACTTCCATCTTTTAATTATATTTGAAATGTATTTTCTATATGAACGATAGAGTAACACGTTTGGACTTAGTGGGTTGTATAATCTCTGGATCTGAAGTGTCATCTCTGTCTGTAGATTGAGGATTGCTTCAATGCAGAATGAGACCTGAGCTGTGTTGTACTTGCCACAGTTAATTACTCATTTCTGAGATGACGGTTCTGTGACATGTTACGAGTGTTGGCGTGTATATTTCTTCATGTGTGGCAGCACCACACGCATGTTGCTCACAGTGAGGATTAAACTGTTACAAGATTGACAGTTCAGGACAATAAACACGCAGCATGACAAACCCGCTTCTTGGCATTATGCACCATTTTTTCCCACAAAAAGGTAATAGAAAGGCAACCTGTTTTCCACAGCCTACACTCGTGCTGCTTACCAAGCACTGAATACATTGTGCAATGGTTGCTATGGTGATGAGAGCCATATACCTACGAGTGAAGAGAGCACTGATGCAGTGGGCAGGCTGTCGTGATGAGGAGCTGAGGCCTTGGTTCATGCTGCTCGATGAACAGAATTTTTTGATCATCTTGATGTAATGGCTAAGTAAGAGGGTGTTTAACGAGGACGTATCCAGCCCTGATATAGAGGAGTCTGACACATTTCATCCCAACACACCCTCAAGGAGGATCATTTTAAATTCAGTGTTTAATAACCTGTACTGGGAATACCTTTTAAAGAGCACGATTTTTTAGAATAAAGTTAACATCACAATAAAAAAAGATTAAATTAAGCTGAAATCATTCCTCTTCTTTCACCTTAAAAGTACCTCTCCTTTTGTACCTGAATAAATCCACTTCACTTCGGGGTCTTGTCTCACTCTGTCGGGATTGTGTTTCCCATGACCACCTGCTAACCTTACATTATCCCGCTTATTACCTGACTACTAACTTAAAATACAAACAGGTTGGTAAAAAAAAAACTTGAATAAAAAGATTATTTTATTGATCTAAAATGATTTATGTGTACAGTTTTAAAAAATGTGTTGATTTAACATGAAACTGTCCTCATCCAGCTCTCCTTCTTCTCTGAGCTCTGCGGTTCCCACACCTTTAGAAATAAACAAGGCAAATGTCACAACTTTGAACCCTGCTGCTGTCATCACCACCGCTCATGGTGTAACTTTATTTGTAACGACCAGGGCCCATATGCACGTCCAGCCATTACACAAAGGGGACCATTAGTCTTAACGTACCGTCATTGAACGGCCCATTTGTCCGTAGCGCTAGCAGCATGCACGACTGCAAATAATTGGCCAATTAACTAATTGTGCCATGAAAGCGACGCTGGTGCAAAACGTCATATGTTCAGGGAACATGCTGGAAAACCACTATCCAACTAATCCGAATTGCGCTTGCCTACTACGCATAAACAACAATAAACATGGCGAGCGGTACCGGTGTGACTGAGAGAAGATCAAGAAAGAAAAAAAAATTCAGCGGAAGAAGAAATGAACATTTTATTACAAGAATATAGAATGATCAAACAGCTGTTCTCAGGAAGTCAGTCGTCAAAGATAACAAACAAGTAGAAAGGGAAAGTTTGTCTTCAGATCTTGAACCGGGTAAATGCATGTGGTGTTTCTGAGCACACAGTAGAAGACTTAGAAAATAAAATAAGCAACATGAAAGCAGCTTTGCGCAACAAGCACCGCCACCAACGTGGTCCAGGTGGAAAACTAAACATGCTTAAACAATAACTCATAAGCACGATGTCCGCCATCCTTTAAACAGCATAACAGGTGTGGTAATCCTGCTGTTAGCACCTGTAATGGTGGGTTCTACCGCCATTAAATGTAATGCTTTGTTGGGGCATTAACCTGGCTCATGCAGACCGCTAATCCATTTCTTTTTCCCCATTAGTACAAACGACCTGTATCCATCGCTAATGGCTGGACGTGCATACGGGCCCAGTAACGTAAAGTTTCTCTCACCGGCTCCACTCGTTGCTAACATTGCTGGACAGGATCCAATATGTAGGCTCAATGTCCGTAGCCTGCGGATTTAGCATGCTATCGGAAGCTAACCTTTCAGCTATATTGTTTTGATGCTAACAGAAACTTACAGTTTTACCTCACCTTATGGTCTATGGTGCCAACAAGCAGAAGCAAAATGTGCCGGGACACTTTTCCAAGGATTGATTTGACATGATGTGTGATAGGTTTGTCTCTGGTGTTGCTCATGTTAATGAAAGTTAAAGTTAGGTGGTTTGACCAATCAGAATCATGCATCTTGGAACAACTGTAAGATCATTAAAGTTACTGTTGGTAGAAATGGTGTAAAAAAAGGTTACTTTTTTTCTGCTGGGTTTGGAGAAAAGGTCATAACACCAATCGGTACTCATCGGTAGGTAAAGTAATTTGAGACTATCGCGAAATCTCTGTGTTTGCCAAAGTCTTTGTATAAAGCAATGTTATTATTCCCCTCGTTCCCGTTATGACGGAACAATCATAGCTAATCTCCAATCCTCCGTCCTGATTGGTCGAATGGCGGCCCCACTACGTCGCCCTGATTAGCTGGGAAGCCATTACTTCCTCATAGATCTTTTATGGCAGGGTTACGGGAGCAGAGAGGGAAGGGGTAGTGTCGACATTTGAAAACTTTCTCTGAAATGATGTTTATATCACGACTACCAACAGCAGCTTTAATAAAGCCGTGTAATAAGAACAGATAACAAACAAATCCAGCATTAATGGTAGTTCAATCAGGAGAGACAAGTTAGTGAAGTAAAGATAATATTTATTTTACAAAGCTTGGGTGATAATGAATTCATGAGGTTTCATAAGTGCCAAATCTGTTCCTGATTTATTATCAGTCTCTTTGGAGCTTGAACTCTACAGGGAGACAGAGTGATGGAAGGGTGTCTGCCCTGAGCGGCAGCAAAATCTACCCCCCTGTGGAGTCCAGACACTGGTGCTGGAGGTCTTTCTGATGAAGATGTCTGAGGCCGATGACATGAAGGCGCTGATCCAAAATGCAAAGACTAGGTGTGATGAGATGGTTGATGAAGCCGTCCAAGGTTGATGAAGCTGCAAAATCTGCGCTGTGATGGGGAAATGGAGGGTTGCATGTATGGAATGAATGAATGTACTGAAGGAAGAGGGAGATATATTTAAAATGGGAAGCAAAGAATGACCACATGTGAGTGAGCAAGTGAACTGAACAATAAAATAGCATGCAGGGTAAAGTCTTCTTGACTGAACTTATACAAGAGCTTCATTATACTGTGTGGAAACAGTCTTTGTCTGAGTGATCCCTCTGAGCTTTCTCCACATGCACAAGATTTGAATCTTGACAGAGCTTGATAAGACTTGCTAGATGTTGCTTCAGCTATATCTCAGTTAAAAAACAAACATTGTTTTCTGCAACAGTACTTTGGTTAGTGTTGACTTAACATTGCAGCAGAGAAGATAAACCCGGTATCTCTCTGAAACAACCACACATAGAAATATCCAAACACATTTAGACTTTGCAGCTTTACAAAAAAAGGACTCACAGATAACCTGTGCAGCACTCTGCTTTCCTCCTTGTCGTCTCCACACACCTGGCTGTTGTGTACAAGTAGGCGTGCTTGTTAGTGTGTGTTTTTTTGGGGACTTACAGAAATGGCAGCATGCAAACCCTGTAAGAGCTTCATCTCGTGTTCAGCCCTGCATCTCATTTGGCTGGTTCTGAGGACCTTTGGGAGCCCTCAGGAGCAGCTGACAGATCCTTTTCCTCAGTAACAGTGCTATGCTAATGTAAACTTCATCTTGTATGGCTGAGCCTGACAAGCGTGGTTTAACTTTTTATTCACCCTGACACTTGAGTTCACAGCCTCACACAGCAAGCAGACAGGCTAATGATGTTAGATTGCATGGTTGATACGTTTGGTTCATTAACTCAGTCTATGTCTGTCACGCAGCTTCTCACATAAATGTCAATATTTGTTTGCCTGCGGGTTGTTATAGGAAAGTTGTTTTATTCATTCATTTATTTAATGTCAGACAGCATCGTTAATTTTTTATACATATTTATTTATGCATCCTATTTTGCATTTTCATCACCTTTTATGTTATAAAATAATTACGTGTCACATAATTTGCCAGCTGTGTTGTCCTATTTTGAGTCTATTTCTATCCATGGTGACAACATCCTTTTGTAACATTCAGAAACCTGGCCAGGGGAATCTCACTCTGTACGTGTCGGCATTAAACTTACAACCCTTTTCAAAGCAAACCTTGAAGAGAGTAGTTATTTAATTGGACTGAAGCAAAAATGTGTGATGTGTTTCACCGGTTTTACGAGGATAGTTTTCTGCTTGTGCATATTTTCTGGCTCTGTGTTCCCAGCGGTGCTTCCCAGCAGGGTATTTACACCAGCCAAATCCAGCATTTCATCTTGAAAAGCATCTGTCACCCACGCTCTGTCATACAACTGCAGTGTTTATCATTCTCATGCAGGAGCCATGCAATGTTGGAACAACAAACAGCAGAGATTGTTGATGGATTTATTTTCAGAGTAAAGCGATCCATGCCAACGCTAGTGAGTCCTGCAAACACATTTTAAGAGACGACTTCACTAGGAAACACAGCACTCTGTGGGCCAGTGGTTCATGTGTATGATGTCAGATAGTATGTGATGTACACGGCTGCATCATGTTGAGATTTAATGATGCACAAACTGTCTGAGTCTGGACAATAAAAAGCTGTTCACCTGTACATCAGCCATCACTTCTATTCAGCATTTGAGCATTTGACCTGTCAGCCCTGAATACACAGGCCCTGCATTTACACCATTTGGCAAATAGATGAAGTGCCGGCTAATTGCAGCTGGCCTCAGATTAATTGGAGTCAATGTGCTTGGTACTGCCAGGTTAGCTAGCACGACGGCTGAGGAAGAGTGAAGAGAGAGAAAAATGCAAGCAAAGACCTTGTAATGGAAAAAACAGCTCTGAAATTTTAGATTAATCATATCCAGGAGACAAGAGTTGGTACAAAAAGGTGTAGACATACCGACAGCCCAAAGGGATAAAAGCTGTAATTAAGAGTCTTTTTTGATTCTTCTGTTTATCTCAAGTCAGATCCTCCTAACAATGTTACAATGTTACAATGTTACAAAGTCATTTAGCAGACGCTTTTATCCAAAGCGACGTACATACGAGAACAAGAACAACACAAGCAAAGATCTAGACAAGAGGAAACAAGATCAGTAAGAGTAACAAAGTGCCTCAAGTCCATTTGGGTGCAGGTACTGCCAAGCAGTGTAAAGGCAATGCACAAAAGTAAATAAGGAATTTTTTTTTTGTAAAATAAGGAACATCTACAATGAAGCAACCAAACCATTTAAGACTTTCCGTAATCATCATCAACAATTAACATCACCAAAATAATGACCAAAGTACCAAGTGCTGGGTCACTCAAGAGCTGAACACAGATTCCCAGAGTAGAGCAGGACAGTGTGAGTCAATTGTAGCTGGACGACATGATCTGCCACCGGGGACAACAGTGGAGAACAACCTAGCTAAGTGCATAGTGCTTCTTAAAGAGCTGGGTCTTTAGCTGTCTTTTAAAAGTAGAGAGGGACTCTGCAGATCGAATGGAGTTGGACAATTAATTCCACCATTTAGGGGCAACAGAAGAGAAGAGTGGAGCTAGTGATTTTGAGGCCTTGTGTGCTGGAAGCACTAAGCGCTTTTCAGAGGCTGAGCGTAGCAGGCGAGAAGGGTAGTAGACCTGGATGAGGGGTTCCAGGTAAACTGGAGCGGTTTTGGTGACTGCTTTGTAAGTCACGATAAGAAGTTTGTATCTGATGCGAGCTGCAACTGGAAGCCAGTGTAGCGAAATGAGCAGGGGAGTGACATGAGCTGTCTTAGGCTGGTTGAAGACCAGACGTGCTGCTGCGTTCTGGATCATTTGCAGAGGTTTAACTGTGCATGCAGGGAGGCCTGCCAGTAGAGAGTTGCAGTAGTCAATGCGTGATATTACAAGAGCTTGAACCAGGAGCTGTGTTGCGTGTTTTGTTAGGTACGGTCTGATCCTCTTGATGTTATAGAGGGAAAAACAGCAGGACCGAGCCATCGAGGCAACATGAACCTTGAAGGTTAGCCGGTCATCGATCATGACACCCAGATTTTCTTAGTGGGCATGAGGTTTTGAGATCCAAACTGGATATTGATCTGTGGGTCCATAGTGGGACTGGCTGGAATGATAATAAGCTCAGTCTTGGACAGGTTGAGCTGTAGGTGACGTTCCCTCATCCATTTAGAAATGTCAGCAAGGCAGGATGAGATCCGAGCTGAGACAGTTGTGTCGTCAGGTGGGAAAGACAGGAAAAGCTGTGTATCATCTGCATAGCAGTGATAGGAAAAGCTAACAATATCAAACATTTGATACTAAAATGGAAATGTTGAAAGTGAACATGCAACTTGATCAGATTGAAACGTTAACATGGTCTGATTTACAGTATGAAGTTATTGATCAGTTATTTTTGGGGGTGGCATTTTGGCCTTTAATGGACAGGACAGCTGAGGAGAGACAGGACTTGTGGGGAGTTGAGAGAGGGGGAAGACATGCAGCAAATGGTCAGGGCCAGGAGTCAAACCTGCTACCGCTGGGGTAAGAACTATAGCCTCTGTATATGGGACACACGCTTAGACTGACACCCCCGGTGCCCCTTATTGATATTTTATGAAAAAAATGTGTCATTGAAGACATGAAGCCAAAAAGGTTTGCTTTATATATAGAACAGGGTACTTGGTTGTTTGGGGTTTGATCAGACGGACTTCAAACAATATTTAATCTCTTTATATACTGGGAATGTTTGAATTGTTTTTTACCTAATGTTCATCACTTTGACGTTTCATGTTTAGTTTGGCTAAGGCTGATGAGACAGTGGATAAAACATGTTCCAGGTTGCACTGTAGTGACATTACAGATCATTACTGTGTGTTAGGTAGATGAGACAGTCTCCAAAACAAACCCTGTGAGTTTTTGATTCTTCTTGTTTTGGTCTTTTTCTTTTTAAGTTGTAAGCGTTCTAAAAACTAGATCAAAATCAGATCTGTACATGTTTATGTTTGTGAGTAACTTGTTCTCGCAACAGAAAGCTTGAACTGGCTAACAACATGGATTCATGTATGGCTTTCTGTCCCTAAGACTAGGCTGAAAACCAGGGGTGGCTGTGCCTTCTTGGCAGTGGCCCCCAAACTGTGGAACGAGCTGCCCCTTCATGTTAGATTGTTTCCAACATTAACGACTTTTAAACCCCGACTTAAAACATATTTTTACTCCTTGGCTTTTAACCCAGCATGAGAGGTGTGTGGTCTCTGTCTCTGTCTGTTCTTTTATTAGATTTTTATTTGCTCTTAGTGTTAATTTATTTTTTATTATTTATTTTACATTTGTGTGTGTGTTTTTTAACTGTTATCTTAAGTGTTTTATCTGTTTTATTATGATGATTATTATATCATTTATTATAAGTCTTATTTTATTCTATTTTATTTTCTTACAGCGTTTTATGTTCTGTGTGTTTGAACTTATTTTACCTCACTGTGCAGCACTTTGCTAAATTTGATTGTTTTTTTAAATGTGCTATATAAATTAAATGGATTGGATTGGATTGGATACAATTACTGCTCCACTAATTGTGCTACTTATTCTAACAGATGTTTTATTGTACCTTAAAATGAGACATTGCTTTGACAAAGGATAACCGAAAAATGAAAATGTGCTTTATTTGTAATGTATAAACAGATAAAAGGTTGTATCGCAGTAATATGGTAAATTCCAACTGAGACACATTAGGGAGCAGTAACAATTGGGCACATACAGTAAGTAATCTTTATACTGAGTTGAACATCCTCTCTGTAGCTTTGTCTGTTTATGCTCAGTGTGCACACATAGATCCTGTTTTTATAAGAGGGAAGGCTACTTTGATCTATTAGAAACTGGCTGTTTTGAAACCACCTACTATGCTAGCAGTACATACTGATTTGGCCAAAATTCAGTAAGAAGTAAGTGAACAAGAGCAAAATCTGCAGTATGCCAAAACTACCCAGATGTCGTACTGCTTTGGGAAAATTTCTCAGTATGCAGCGACCCAGTCTCCCTTGCGATATGCACAGCGATAACGATCCACTTTTTTATTATTCCCTCTTTTTTAACATCTTGCTTCTTCTTTTTTGACGAGGGCACTCAGTTTTTAGGTGCTGTGAAAATAATTGAATTCCATATAAACCACTTCTTACCTTTTAAATCATATGTGGATGCTAAAGAAACAGTTTCGCAATCAGCTTGGCCGTTGTTTACTTCCGCTTTCCGAAACCAGAAATCCAGCAACGCCTGATCCAGCATCCTGCAGAATCATAGACTGTATAAAATATGGACGTAGTATCCGTGACGTCACCCATCTGTTTCTGAGCGCTGTTTGGAAGCCATACACGGAAGCCGTATATTGGAAATACGGAAATCAACTAGGTATAACGTGACGTAAATGGACAGAGTTTGAACCTCCTAGCCAACAGCTATGTGTTCCCAACCGGGAGTTAAGTCAGTCATGTCCTTATTTTGGCAAAAACTCGTAATCTTAATATCTTCTGAACCGTTGCGTTACAAAAAAAATCACCCCCATGCAGAGTGTGTTGATAGAGAAATTAGCTAAGTAGAGCTGTTATTTGAACCAGACTGTAAACATGTTTATTTCTGCTGTAAAGATCATCTCTTTTGAATTGGTGTGTATGTGGCTTCCGGTGTTTCTGCAGCCAGCCTCAAGTGGATTCTCGATCCTCGATAACACTTCAACATGGGCTTCATAGTTTGAGACCGGAGGTTGCTGCTTGTGCAGAACAGATCCAACAGAACAGTCATACAACATACTACCTTCAAACACAGCAGTATACAGTACGCCTGCTACATTGTAGATAATATGTAGCAGGCGGTTTTGAAAACAGCCAGTGTCTTCACACAGAGGTCCACAGACACACCTGATTACAAACTATCACAGATATGCTTTTAGGTGTCAGCTTCACTTGTCCTAATCAGTGTCGGCTGATCAGTCTCACTGAATGCAGAACAGTGCTTCTTTTTATTAGTCTGACAGACAGGCCGGTGTTTCCAGTTAGCTGATGAGGTGGTTGAAATTAGATCTGAAAGGCTGTGACTAATTATCATTAAACAGACAAGTGCTGTGGCTGATTACTGTTTTCTTCACTCTTCATTGTTCTTATGTGCCGCATGTACTGGTCGTGTATGCTACCACATATAAAGTGTGTGTGGCTGTCAGAAAATAACGACTTTCATGAAAGATTGGAATTTGTCTTAACTGAGTTGGAATAGTGTGCTGCAGTGTCAGCACAACTTTCAGGCCCATGATGAACTCTTCTTCATGTTAGACCGAGAGTTATTGCAAGTCTTTATGATTATTGGTAACAACTTTACATCAAGAGCTACACTGTGGTCGGTTTGCAGGAATATCATGCTCAGTTGGAAGAGATGCGAGTTTCCATCCGACAGCTGGAGGAGGATCTGTCTGCTGCTCGTCGCCGGAGTGACCTGTATGAGTCTGAGCTTAAAGAGTCTCGTCAGACCAGCGAGGAGCTGAAGAGGAAGGCTGCAGACTACCAGCACAGGATACAGAAGGTCTATACTGTTACATAAGGTGTTACAGATCCTGAACATTATGTGTAAAAATATATGGTGTGTTAGACACACACTGCATATACATGTAGGGCCCAGACTCATCTAATGATACGTAGTCATTTGGAAGTTGTTACTTTGCTGTGTACCTCCCACAATCATTATGGGATGGAGTCTCAGGGTTTCTCGTATCTTACAGGCCAAAGAGCAAGGCAAAGCAGAGGCAGATGACGTGATGATCAAGATGGAGAAGGTAATTCATAATTTCAGCTTCAGGGCCACAAAAAAATGTGCATATCAGGGAAGTCAAAATTAAAAGTAATTGACAGAGAATTAAAGCTTTAATCTTTACATATCATGATGGCTGTGTCTTCCTCTTTCAGGCCAACTCTGAGCAGCAGATAAGGATCCAAGATCTTCAAGAGAAGCTTGCCAAGGTTGAATATTTTCTCTGAGAAGATCATGAATAATGTATGGGGTTGTGCTTCTAATGCAAGAGATGTAACAGCATTTGGCATTTTCTGATGATTGTGAGAACACTCTCTGTGCCCCTTTCTGACCTCCTTTTTTTTCTCTCTTTCTAGTTGTATTTCTAAAACTGTGGTCCACAGTCACATTTGATCTCTGGCCCAAGAACAATTAAGCTTTCTTTTAGAGCTAGAGTTTGGGATGAGTTAAAAGCAATCAAACAGTTTTACGTCATTAGTAAACATGATTTCACCCTTGTTGCTTTTTCTCAGCCATGAATATTTAAATCCTATCCATCCTGTCAAGAGTACATGAGGTTTGGATGCAGATATTCAAAGCTGACTGAGCCAGCATTGGGGATGGATCTACTTCTGACTCAATTTAACAACTTTCATGAAAGGGTATAAAAATAATCAGGTAGCCAAAGAATTTATCAAAACAAAGTCCTTAATTATTCAGCTTATAATGCCAAGACCAGCAGTGTTGCTTTGAGCACTTAGCAGATGATGCAGCTTTGTGTACTTTGTTTTGTCGATGATTTTCCCCATCTTGATCTCGCTACATGTTCTTATGACTTTTATTTAGAATCAGTTTTTGGTTTTTACTCATCCACTGAGTGAGATTTTGTAAATTAACCAGCGTAAATGTGGACATCCTGGTACATTTAGCTTTATTTTTAGAATGTATAACATGTTAGGACGCCCTTTTTGATCAATATTTCTTGTTACCTCAGTCATTAAAGGCCAGTGCTGATGCCACAGACCTCCTTCAAACCATGAAAATGGCCAAAGAGCGCTTGGAACGAGACTTTGAGAGGCTTCAGCACAAGGAGGACTCCAGTGACAGCCTGCGTAGACGCCTTCGTGAGACTGAGGTACACACAGACACCTCTGTTTTCACACACAAACAGCTCAGCATATGTGCTCTGGTCTCCTGCTGCCGAGTTGTTCTCTGCATCATGTCACTCGTGTCACTGCAACATCACAAACCTCTTTGTTCACAGTGTTTCATAAATGAATCTGCCATGTGGCTGCTGAGCACTAAGAGCCCATATGTTCCATGTTAGAATGTCTTTACACCTTCTTGGGAACATGTGCTTTGATGGCGTGATTATATGTCAGATAGCTGGAGTGTGTTTTGTAGAGATGTAGCTGAACTTTTTTACTATGTCTGGGTCAAAATAAACAAAGCTGATCAAAAAAAAAATCACTTTGTATTCTCTCCATCTTCCACCAGTGTGACACTTTCATTTGTAATAATAGTAGTCTTGCTGTAAATCTTTTAGACCTTTATTTTTTCTTCAAAGGAAATGCAGTTTGTCTTTTATTTCTTGTGACTCACCTCTTCACCTTCCAGTTAGAATTAAAACTGCTTCACAGCTGTTTGAGGACAATATTTTTGTAAGGGAATACCCTATTTGCCGTGCGATTGAGCACATTTTTTCATCATCCAAAATATTCATTGAAAAAGTCACTCAAAGTACAATAAGAGCACAAAGAGCAGATACCAACAGCCAGTCAGTGACCATCTTCAGTTTACCACAAATCAATCTCCTAAACAATCCACCAGCTTTGTTCAATTCTTTACTGATAATTTGTTTACATCATGTATTCACTCATGTGTCTGTAGTAAGAGGTACACTACCAGTCAAAAGTCTGGAAACACCTTCTCATCCAATGGTTTGTATTCATTCTAATAATTTGAAACACTGTAGATTAATACCAAAAGACAAAACTATGAAAGAACATATTCATAGTAAGTCTCCTTGAATGATTTCTAATTAACATGAGCCTTGTCAAGAGTTCATTTGTAGAATGACTTGCCTTCTTAATGTGTTTGAGACCATCAGTTGTGTTGTTCAGAGGTAGGGTTAGTACACAATGGATAGCCATATTTGACTACTGTTGTAATCCAGATTATGGCAAAACCAGATTTCATAGTTTTGATGTCTTCAGTATTAATCTGCAATGTTGAAAATAATTAAAATAAATAAAAAACATTGAATGAGAAGGTGTGTCCAAACCTTTTGACTGGTAGTGTATACTTAATGTTTGAGAGTGAGAGGTGCTGGTGTAAGATCTTGTAAAACAACATTTCACATCTTGCAGCAGACGAGTACATTTGGTAAATAGTACAGGCCAGTTTTCTGAAGTGAGTCAAAGAGAGGAAACTACATATTACACTCTCTTCAACAGCTTCCAGGACTTCTCTGGAGGAGCTTTGAATAATGAGGTATAAACACTGTAGAGGGGCATTGCTAACAACCCAAATGGATCCAGCTGCTTCAGTGTATCATCAGTTCCTCCTCCAAAGTCTTATTAGCATCTCTATGTGATGAAAAAACACTGTTGTGGACTTACTTGGGGATCATTTGACTTCAGGTTGCATGAGTGATTTTGTTTGTGATGCCATACTTGTGTCTTTGTGTGCAGGATGGTAGGAAGACTCTGGAGAACCAGGTGAAAAGGCTTGAGATTGTCGAGCGCCGGGAGACTAAACTGAAGGATGAGATCCAGAGCAAAGGGCAGCAGATTCAGCAGATGTCAGAAAAGATCCTGGTAATTCACCATCCACCACTAAGATAACCACTGGAGCTATGAGATATACAAAGCTTGAAGTCATCACTGCAGAGGATTCTCTGTTTTACATATCATTTTCAAAAAAAGGTCAGATGGAGGGTCTTTAATATTTTCATGTTTGATTAAAACCTCTATTTACAAAGGGCATAAAGTCATCCTGCACAATGAAAAGTTCCACACAATATTGTCTCATTTGAACCGCTTACACGTCCACGGTACACCCACACAAGTACTCTCAATTACTCTACCTAATTAGCGTGGGTGTGTATGGACTGTCTTTGGACAACATGTTTCTCACTCCCCTGATAGTTCAGTTGCATCTGTAAGGGAGAACAAAATGTTCATTCATTTGTTTTTATGATACAAAATGTTTCTTGTTGGTCTATATTGTTGATATGCCCGATCAAGAACAAGGGGAAGAACTGACAAAGACTTGGAGGGTAATGTAATAGGGGGAATTTTTGGTTATCAGGTGGTTATGGGAAATAGAATCTCAATATGGAGGGGACATGTGCATCCTGAAGGGATTCTATTTCCCTTAACAACCCGCTAACCATACATTATCTCGTTATTGCCCGGTTACTAACTTAAGATTCAGACACGTTGTCAAAAAACATTGACTCAAAGATTTTCTTGATTTAAGATGATTTGTGTTTACAGTTTTTTTTTTAAATAGCCCCATTGACTCCACAGCAATTATCATTCCATGGTGATGGATTGTTATCTGCCTGTTGCGGTGGATATAACAAGATAACTTCTCCTTCTCTGAGCTCTGCGGTTCACACACACCTTTAAAAATAAACTAATGTCACAACTTTGAACCCTGCTGCTATCATCACCAACACTCATGGTTTAAGTTTCTTTGTAGAGATAACTAACCTAAAGTTTCTCTCACCTGCTCCACTTTGTGTTATTACTGGACAAGATCCAATATGAAAATGTCTGTAGCATGTAAATTTAGCATGCTAATGGAAACTAATGTTTTAGCCACATTGTTTTGATGCTAACGGGAGCTAATGGTTTAATCTCACCTTATGGTCAATGGTGTCAACAAGCAGAAGCTAAATGTGTCTGAACTCTTTTCTGCTGATTGATTTGACATGACGTATGATCGGTAGCGTGCCTATGTTCCCACATTGCGGCAGCTATAAGCTCTGCTTCAGCCGAAACTCCTTTCGATCAGCCTCTTATTTTTTTCTTGTAATCAATCAATCAATCAATCTTTATTTGCATAGCGCCAAATCACAAGAAACATTATCTCAAGACGCTTTTACAAACATAAGAATTTCTAGACCACTCTATGTCAAATTATGAACAGAGATCCAACTTCAAGACAGGATAAGACTCAGTCTGTAATGATTGTGACGATTTCTGCTGCTGCTAATCAAAATAAAATTACTCATTCATTCATTTACTATAAAGTGCTTCCAAAAAATCTTGAGGGAGGATAGGGCTTATTGAATTGAAGGGAAATGTAAGAACACAAGACCTTATTTTGAAAATGTCCTAGAAATGTGGGAACACAGGGCTGACCCCGTGTGATCAATTTACCTCAAGTTAATAACTATCAAGGGGTTTTGCCCAATCAGAATCAGGCATCTTCGACAGCTGAAAGATGAGTAAGAATGTCAGGTAATAAAAATATGTAATATTTGCCGTCTTCTCTTAAGACACACCCGTACCAAGGCTAATATTTTGTACTAGTTCCACCTCTGCTTTTCCTGCTCTGACAAGTAATAGAGATCCATTATGAGAGCTCTGAGAGAAGATGTCAGCTTGACCTAACTGATGAAATGAAACCGTGACGCATAGTTATAACTTGCTGAATACATCCATAGTGACAAAGACTATAGACTTTCGATGAGGAAGTCGTGGATGTATTTAATATAACTGTAGCTGAGGAAAACACTTACAGTTTTTGTGTCACTCCATGATGTGTCTGTGTGTTTTTGTGTAGGAGCTGGAGGAGAATCTGAGAGAGACTCACTCGACAGCCCAGCGGTTGGAGACTCATCTGAAACAGAAAGAGAAGCTCTATGAAGATAAGATAAAGGTTGATTTTAACAGAACGCATGAATGCTCACTCATATGCAGACTCAGTGGTGCTATGTTTATCAGCAGGCAGCACGTGTGTCCTGATGTGTTATTCTTAAAGGAGCTGCTCCAAGCAGATGTCTGGTGGTCCCTTTTTTTTCCCCCTCTTTAAGTTGTGGGTGTACTCTAAGCATGTGAAATCTACAGTATGTCACCTTCACATTCTCTGTCCTGTAAAGTGATATCCTGGTTATGGTTCTGTGGGCTGCCTGGCATTGAGCAGGTATTGGAGGCCCAGATGAAGGCGGACATGGCTGATAAGGAGATGCTGGAGTCCAGTCAGTGCAAGTATGAGGAGGAGGTGCAGGAGAAGTGCGGCATCATCAGTGAACAGAAGGCGGTAAGGGATGACCAGCTTGGCAGTGACACTAGTTCAGAAGTATAACGTTTATCACACTGACATAGATTTGGCTATTTTAGAGCAAATTATGAGAGTTAATCTGATCCCATTTAAATCTGTGACGTGATGCTCAAACCGAATATTCAAATACAGACGATGTACACTTTCTATCATTTGTGTTCAGACAATAAACGCTATGGACTCCAAGATGAACAGCCTGGAGCAGAGAATTTCTGAGCTGTCTGAGGCCAACAAACTGGCAGCCAACAGCAGCATCTACACCCAAAAAAACATGTAAGTGCTGAAACACAAACATTTCTTCAGACCTCCATCTCTGAGACACTGAGGTGGAAAGCTTGCAACTTGTTGAGCATACCATGTATAAAAATTGCATCAGTCTTACAGATGGGGGTGGATAAATTGTGCTGAGAGGATGTAACTAACACAAGCCAACATTTAGGAGGTGCCTCATCTTTGCTCCAGGAGTGTGTGAAGGCACAGACCAGGTTGTTTTTTTGCCTCCTTTTGAACTTTCAGCACTTTCTGTGTGTGGCCCTGGCAGGAAAGCCCAAGAGGAGATGATCTCAGAGCTTCGCCAGCAGAAGTTCTACTTGGAGTCTCAGGCTGGGAAGCTGGAGGCCCAGAATGCCAAACTAGAGGAGCATCTAGAGAAAATGAGTCAGCAGGAGCAGAGCAGTAAGGGCCGTGTGGGAGAGCTGGAAACAAAGCTCCGAGAGGTGAGGAGAAATTAAAGGGGGAAGAAGCAGGGACCTTTATTACTAACCTGTTAATCTTGTTAACATGATTGGTACAGCTTGTTGGTAGATCATTGGATTCCCAACAAAGTCTGTCACAGGCTCAAATTGCACTCATTTTCTCCTGTCTTCACTTTATTTCTCATCTTCTGATGTAGTCACCTTATTTGTAATACTGGTGTCTAATTCCTCAATGTTTTAGACAATATCTACATAAGGAATCTATGTGTTTGCTTTTAGACAGGAGGTAATCAATCAATCAATCTTTATTTGTATAGCGCCAAATCACAGCAAATGTTATCTCAAGATACTTTTACAAACATAGCAGGTCTAGACCACTCTATATTAGATTATTAACAGAGACCAAACACCAAGACAGGGTAAGACTCAGTCTTATCTCATCTTAATCCACCATGAGCATTACACCTTGTAGTATTTAGCTAGTTACAGCAGTGGGGGAAAAACTTCCTTTTGAAAAGGCAGAAACCTCAAGCAGAACCAGACTCATGTTAGACACACATCTGCTGAGACCGAGTTGGGTCTGGAAAGAAGGATAGAGGAGAATAAGAGAGAGAGGGAGCGGTGATAGTGGTGAGACGAGTAAAAGTAGCAGTTGCTGCTGGAGTCCAGCACATCCGTATCAGCTGGAGTCAAGAACGTCCACAACAGGAGGACGTCTATTTCTATATAATTATTTTTAAAAGTACGCATCAACCCTCAAGTTGCCTGACTTACCCATTAACTGGCTTCACTATAACAATGACACAAAGGGGACAGCTACCAAAGAAGCCTCAAGCAGAGGACCAATGGGACAACAGACACTAAATAGAAGAGATGAAATGGATCCTTTAAAAGATTTCGACATCTCAGCAATTAACAATCCTTGAGCAAAAACAAACATTATCAAACCAGACACCAGTTCAACCAAGGCAGACAGGGGGCTATTCCAGGACCAAAAATAAACTTTGTTGGCTTTGAGTAAATGCAAAGTTACTTAAAAACAAGCTTGGAATAATCATTTTGATTTGCAACCAACCTCAGTACAAGGAGCACGTAGCAACCAGCAGGCAAACCAGACAGAAAGGCAGCCATGTTGCCGCAGGTGCTTTATATGTGGTTCACCTGATGAAGGGGCTGGACCAGGGGAGGAGTTTAACTACTCTTGAGAGGCTGCATTCAAGGCCAACAATTAAACACTAGAAGCACTGCTCCCACTACAGCAGCATAACTAAGAGCTGGTCCAAGCCTGATTTAGCTCAAACTATAAGCTTTATCATAAAGAAAATTTTGAAGCCTAATCTTAAAAGTAGAGAGGAGACTAGTAGATGATTCCAAAGGAGAGGGGCCTGATTACTGAAGGTTCTACCTCCCATACTACTTTTAGAGACTTCAGGTACGATGAGCAGGCCTGCATGTTGGGAGTGTAGTGTTCTAGAGGGTTAATAGGGAGCTATGAGCTCTTTAAGATATAAAGGTGTTTGACCATTAAGAGCTTTGTGGGTCAGAAGAAGGATTTTAAACTCTATTCCAGATTTTATGGGGAGCCAGAGTAGAGAAGCTAACACGGGAGAGATCAGCTCTCTCTTCCCAATTCTAGTCAGTACTCGAGCTGCAGCGTTTTGAACTAGCTGAAGAGTCTTTAGAGACAGTGATGATCCAGTCATGTCTAATGATTATTGCATAAAGAGAACCATTCTTTAACAATCTTACCTACTGTGTAAAGTAAGGCTAATGGATGAGGTGTCTACATCTGAAATTAGTAACTCGTTTTGATCAACAACATTATCCAACCTATACAGAATTCTTCTTGTAAACCTTGAACAAAACCTCCTTTATTTGAACATAGCTGTAACAGAAAAGAGTTACAGGAAAAAGCCACCACAGAAATCAAAGTGGGGTCTATTGAGTTAAAGTGTCTGTGTCTTCTCCTTTTGGGGTGAATTACTCCGGATGGCCTCTTTCTGTCTCCCTCTGCAGATTGGGCTGGAGCATGAGGAGCAAAAGCTGGAGATCAAGCGTCAAGTGACAGAGCTGACCCTCTCACTGCAGGAGCGCGAATCACAGATCAGCAACCTGCAGGCAGCTCGCCATGCTCTGGAGGGCCAACTACAGCAGGCGAAGTCTGAGCTTGAGGACACCACTGCCGAGGCTGAGGAGGAGATCACTGTCCTCAGAGTGAGATAAGATGGAGGAGTAAAATGGATCTCCTTTGATACTGTGTGATTCAAGCACTGAAACCATTTGTCTCTCTGTCTCTCTTGTCATACCTGCCAGGCACACAGAGATGAAATCCAACGCAAGTATGATGCCTTGAGAGACAGCTGCGCGGTAAGCTGCTCATTCTTTTTGCTTTTTCACTTTACCCAGGAGAAGAAGGCCCCGCATATTTTAATACCAGCTTAATCATTATCATAAAATAACTAATTACCTTGAGTAGCCATGGTTTTCAGCCCCTAGAGTTTTCACTTTCTCATTAAAATAAGTCTTTCCTACTTACATTAACCACAGCACTTCCAATCTCTCACATTTACATTATCTCTGGGCTTGTAAAAAGAATGACCAGGGTCCACACACTGTGTCTGTGCGCTCAGTTTGGATAGAAACTTCTCTACATCTGTCATCCCATCATTTTTCTTGCTTCTCCTTCCTGACAAAATAAGCCAGAAGGGTTGAAACATTTGTATAGTTAAATACATTTCTTCTACTAATCCAATTGTTTTCCTTGCCTCACATAGAGCCAAATCACTCTGACCCCAGTGACTCTGATAATAAGGCATCATGCGAAGCAAGACTGCTAATGATGCTTCGTGAAACTACTGCTAAAAAGCAAGACACACTTCTTTCAAAAGAGCTTTGAATTGATGAAACACAGAGGGGAGGCTGTGGCTCAGTGGTAAAGGCTGCATGTTCAATCCACGGTCCTGCTTTCCACATCCAAGACACTGAATCCCAAAACTGCCCCTGGTTGCTGTGCCTTCAGTGTGTGAATGGGTTTGGTTAATACTGGTTGACTCTTTACATAGCAGCCTCTGCCATCAGTGTGTGAATGTGTGAATGTGGCATGTGATGTAAAAGCACTTTGAGAGGTCCCAAGATGAGAGAAAGAGCCATGCACCATTCAGATGTAGATAAACACCAGCCTTTTAAGGGTTAATCTTATGTTGCTGCACACAACATGATGGATAAAGTTAAAGCACCTTATGATCCAAAACTATTCTGTTTCAGATTTAATCAAATATGCAAGTTGCATAGCCACAGAGCTCAAACATATTGGAATACTTACACAGTTTTCTCTGTCCCCTAAGTATTTTGTTTTATTATTTATTACATGATGTTATTTCTTTATTATTCTTATGACTATGGAGCCTTTGTGTTTCACTTACCTTGAGACAATGATGCTGTAATATGGATCTGAGTACTTTAATTTCATATACCTTAAAGAAACACTGCTGTTCCTTCCTTTCGTTGCCCTACTTTTGAGATCCTCCCACTTGCAAACTGTTCAGAAAGCACTGGCCATAGATTCAGCTGGCCGGTGTTCAGCTATTCTGCGACAAGCAGAGCTTGAAATGCCAGAAATACTCTATTTCTGCCTTGCTAAGAATACAATGTCAGTCCCTCCATTTATCTGTCTGTTGAACAATTTACACCAGAACACAATGACCAGACACATTTTTTATATCATTTATTGTAGTCGGGGTACGTTGGTCGTCCTCAGAGTGGATTGTGCACCTTGTCCTGTGTCTGAGCACCACAACAGCTTGAGTCCAGATCCATCTCATCACTCTCTCCTCCGCCTTTGTGGTTTCTATTTAGCGGTCACTGTTGAATAATCACAAAAATATCTTTAAAAAAAAAAAAACAGTGGGCGATTCTAAACAACTTTTGCAATCCCTTAAGTTCCTGCTCCGTCCAACTCGGCACTTCAATCAGCCTTTAATTTCACATGGACAAGTGAACATATTAAAAATGCAGTGCCTAGTCTTTGAGATATTCTGTACTGAGCCACTTTCCCTCTAGAGTTAACCCTTTCCATTGGACATTGGACACATCATGCACCCTAATTAGGCAAACATGTTGTATTGATAAGACTCTTTATTATGGAGGCAGTGTAAATGGTGAATTGTTATTCTTGTGTCGCTCCTCTCCAGTGTTCTGATCCCCACTCCTGCTGCTGTCGTATATGTTTTGTTGATTTCAGCCGAGGAAATTGTGCGACTGATTTACTACCCTCCACTGGTTTATTATTTTCTTAACACCCACAGCCTTCAAAAATAGTATTGAGCAGTGTGCATCCAGCAGCACCGAGGACCACATGCCCTGGATTTGATTTACTTGAGCACTGCATGTTGCTTTATAGATCTGGATGACAGATGAGTCAAGTAAATCTAGAGGCTTGCCAGATCACCACTGTATCCATTCCAGAGTTGACTTCCCCGCCCTGCCTTGAGTATTTAGTTGCTGCTGTCAGTCCCCTGCCTCAGGAAAGCAGAAGCACTGAGTCAGAGCAGAACAGACAGCTAATTTATGTACTTAAAAGCTTTGCCTATTTCCCCACCGCCACTTGGAAGTTCTGCATGGTACACATGATCCCATGAGAGCTGAAAGTAAGGGGCTGGTAACAGGCAGCCTCTAACCCTCATTCTCCACACAGTGCGCTGTAATCACGGTTGATTAGGAGAACTGTCTTAAGTTGATGAAATGATTAGCCCGCTCTTTGCTCCGAGCATTTCCAGAGTGAAACAAGTAGCCATGCAACCAACAAAATGATTACTGCATTATATCACTAACCTAGATATCTTTGTCATGTAATAATGCAGTGGTAGAATTTAGACTGTGTGGGGTGTCAGGCCAAGTTTCCTGTGGATGAGCAATAATATGCACAATGCCAGACCCTATAGTGTAATGGTATTACTGTAAGACAGACATTTGACTGCATTTGTGTTACAGTAATTATGAACATTAAGTGTACATTAAGATACACCATGAGAGCTAATCCAGGCCCTTTATAAAAGTCAGTGTGTCAGCTGTTTGATGGCCAGACAACCTTCTGCATAACAGGGTCAGCTGGGTCACATTAAGTCATCCATTTATGTACTTATGGTTTATTTGTTAGGGACAGATCCAGTATACATACACAACCAGTCAAAAGTTTGGACACACCTTCTCCTTCAAGGGTTTGTATTTATTTTAATTATTTGAAACACTGTAGATTAATACCAAATACATTAAAACTATGAAATGAAATATATGGAATTATTTGATTAACTAAAAAGTGTTAGACAAAGCAGAATATGTTTTATATTTTAGATTCTGTAAAGTAGCCCCCTTTTTCCTTCATGACAGCTTTGCACACTCTTGGTATTCTCTCAGTCTGCTTCATGAAGTGGTCTCCTGGAATGGTTTCTAATTAACATGAGCCTTGTCTAGAGTTCATTTGTAGAATGACTTGCCTTCTTAATGTATTTGAGACCATCAGTTGTGTTGTTCAGAGGTAGGGTTAGTACACAATGGATAGCCATATTTGACTTCTGTTGTAATCCAGATTATGGCAAAACCAGATTATTTCATAGTTTTGATGTCTTCAGTACTAATCTACAATGTTTAAAATAATTAAAATAAATGAAAACCATTGCATGAGAAGGTGTGTCCAAACTTTTTACTAGTAGTGTAGACAAACTGAAGCAGCCCAAGCAGCTATCATAGTGTTTGAAGTGAATTCTAACCAGTCTCTAGAAGGGCTTTTGAGAGATTAAAAGAAAAGGTATGATAAGAACAGCAGGATACAGTAAAACACACAGGAGTGCAGGTTAGTTGCTGAATGAACCAGGATTTGGTGGCTCTCTTAAATGTGGGGACGTTTGTAATTAGTTTCAAGTGATCAGGATTTTACTCCTTTTACAGAGAAAGCTATTTGAGCATATTTCAGACCCCTTTTTGGAACTGACTTCAAATTATACAGTACGGTATGATTATACATCGCTTGTTAATGAAAATAAAATACTAATTTATCACTTTTGTGTCACTACAGTCAAACAACTGTATTGTATTTGAGCTTATTGAGACCTAAAGTTAAATACAATTATCTTGCATCAAATACTGATCTGTTGTCCAATGTTTTGTTTTTGGTGCAGAGTGGGTCTTCTCCTAAAACTTGCATTCTGCTTCTCTGTCGTCTCCCTGCAGGTGATCACAGATCTCGAGGAGCAGCTGACCGCGCTGACTCAGGAGAATGCCGAGCTGAACCGTCAGAACTTCTACCTGTCCAAGCAGCTTGATGAAGCCTCAGACGAGAGAGAGGACCGGCTGCAGCTCAGTCAGGATGTAGACCGGCTGCGTCGGGAGGTGGCAGACCGTGAAATGCACCTGAACAACCAGAAACAGGTGGGCTTTCCTCTGCTGGTAGTCCTGTTCTGGTAATTGGATTTGTGTTTGTTTTTCCCTGCTTATGTTGGTTTCCATCAACAGTACAAAAAAAAGGCGACTGGTAATCCTCAGTTATGCAACGCTGGGGTGATGTTTTGATTTAATAAAAGAACAGGCTGTTACTGGTCCCGTTGTGAAGCACTCAATATGATAAACGGAACACAAGTTGGCGAGTTGGTCTTCACTTATTCCAGATGTAATACTGCAGATGTCTACAGACACTATACTTAGGTACATACCAGGCAGTAAGGAGGGGGTAGTTGTTGGCTGTCACAATAAAACTGAGGATGTGCCAGACTCCAGCTTCTGACGTTGATGTTGTCATTGTTACTTGTCTCTGTCCATCTCTCTCTCTCTTCATCTCCTCTATCTCTCTCTCCAACTCAAACACGGTCTCAGCAGATGTGTGTCTAACATGAGTCTGGTCCTGCTGGAGGTTTCTGCCTGTTAAAGGAAGTTTGTCCTTGCCACTGTAACTTGCTAAATGCTGCAAAGTGCTCTGCTCATGGTGGATTAAGATGAGATCATTAAGATGAGTCCTGTCTGTAAGATGGGACTGGATCTGATCCTGTCTTGATGTTGGGTCTTTGTTAATAATAGAACATAGAGTACGGTCTAGACCTGCTCTGTTTGGAAAGAGTCTTCAGATAACATTTGTTGTGATTCGGCGCTATACAAATAAAGATTGGTTGAGATAAGATAAGATACTACTCATTGATATGGGGGAAATTCGATATTTGCAGCAAGATAAGATAAGATAAGATATACTTTATTGGTCCCCCATTGGGGGAAATTCTTTTGTTACAGCAGCTTACAACACGGGACAGGGGAATACAACAATGTACTAACATAATTAAAAAATATAATAACAATAATAATAGCAATGACAAAGGTCAAATAGAATAGAATAGAATTTTATTTTATTTTATTAAATTTAATTAAATTTAAATAAAATAAAATAAAATAAAATATGACAACTATTACAGATGTATACACACTTTGTACACTTCTATCTGATAAATAGATAGTTGTTATTGTATGGATAAAGTTGCACCAGGTTATTTAAACAAACATACACAGTATGAAGAGCAGTGCGATTCAGATGGATACAATAGTTCAAGAATAATAGAGCACAAATCAAGAAAAATTTAAATAAAGTAAAAAATAAGAATAAATAATGAAAATAAGAATAGAATTTAAAAGTATTGAACAAATATTACACATGGCACAAATAGTTGTATGTTGATTGATTGATGTCTCAATGTTTGAAAGTGGTGAACATGTAAACATTGAGACTTTTTTTTAAAGGTGAATCTTATTTCAATGTTACTCACCAAAATGTCCTTTAAAAAAAAAGGTTAAATAGTCTGTGTTTGTTTTTTGTTAGACCTCCCCTTTAATTTCTATTTACAGTACCTTTGATAATTTATATACTGTATATAGTGTATATTATTACTTCAAATTAAATAGGAAGACTGTGGTCATCCATCCATTCAATAGAAACTGTGATTTCTCTAATCTGTCAAACAGCTGACTTCGACCTAGTCACAGTTATTCCCACTAAACCATCATGTTGCCACATAAGTCAAGTATTTTTTTTTCATTTCTGCATAAAACTGTCATAAATATAATCTGTCATAAGTTGACAACTCTGACTAAAGAACACTAGTTTCTTAGACAGTTTTATTCATTCCTCTAGTTCAACTTCTCTCCCCCTGCCCACCTCCCACTCACAGTCAGTCAGACACTAGGTTCTCACTTAGTCACATTATGTGATACCTCCATACTACCTTTGACAAATGACCTAGACATCTCTCCCCGCTCTGACAGTGTTAAGTGTAAATCAGGCAAGAGAAACCCTGGGAATATTTCAGTATTGTTATGTGCAGTATTCTGGATGCAGCAAGAGTGAGAGAGCGCAAGCGAGGAGGCTGTGTGATGTGTGCGCGGCCCCTGTGGGAGGATTTGTGTGTGGGTGTGCAGTAGCGCTCTCGGTCCTGCTGGTTGTGTAACCAGCGATGGAAGTCATAGACGAGGGATGGGGTGGTGTGTGGGAGGGATGTGTCATCCCCATCACTCCCAGGTCGAGTCAGCTGTGGAAGCGTTGGACTTCAGAGGGCCGTGGTGTTGCTGCAGCACCAGCACAGGCTATATTTGTCTCGCAATGCTTTGTCCAAAGCAACGCATGAAAAACAGCACTTTGTGTAGGCCCTTAGAATAACACTGGAAAAACCTTCTGTGTGCAAACATATCATTTAATCTTCCTCTTAAGCCTGTGTCTGAGGTTGTTATCTATTTTTGGTTTGGTGCTGTTTTATGGTGCAGTAGCTCATTACATTCCACATGTGACTTGTAGAAAATGGACGTTTCTGTTAAGATAGTTTGAGCCCAACCCTGGTGTCTGCATGACTGCCTACAGGTTCTGGTGGGAGCAAGACAGAGGAGTGGATGTCTTGTAGTTTTGTAACATTACGTTCTGCTTTGTTTACCAGTTAAAACATTCAAGCTCATAGTGTTGCATTATTGAAAACATTAATAAGGTATTTGATGTTTAATAATACACAGATTCCAACATTATAGGTCAAAATAAATGCTGATACTTCCTCTGTGTTTTTTTGAGAAGCTCTGTATGCTGCAGTATCTAAATCCTGATTTGTAACAGAACCTGGAGACGCTGAAGACAACATGTACAATGCTGGAGGAGCAGGTTTTGGAGCTGGAGACCCTTAATGATGAGTTACTGGAGAAGGAAAGACAGTGGGAGGCCTGGAGGGCAACACTAGAGGAGGAGAAGAACCAGGCTGAGAGGAGGACCAGGGATATACAGAGACTACTGGACACAGAGAAACAAAACAGGTTAGAGCCACAACCATGCACACTGACACATGTGTATAGTGTGGATATGAATCAACTAAATGAACCTCTAAGAAATGCAAAGTTTGAATTTTAACAATATGCCCAATTAGCAGTTTTCCTGTTCCTGGGTATAAATAGACATGGTTAACAGCATGTTAAAATATGCTCACATGCACCTGCACTACATGTTAGTAGACTTAAGAGTTGTTCTCCTCATAGTGTTTTCAACCATGCATTACAAAACTGAAACACAATAAATTTTTAAGAAAGTGTCAAGAGTTTCTTTTTTAAAGGCGAGAGAGAAACTCTGTTTCTGCTCAGAATGCTGCCGTCAGTGTTGGATCTGACTTTTTCCTCCTACACTAACTGAATGCAACAAGTTTAGAAATATTCTCCAGGGTTTGTCAAAATGTATTCTGGGAAATATATAATTTATTTTTTCTGAGCTGGTGTAGGCAGAGCAGGTGATAAATTCGGAGTACAAGAAAAGCACACTAAACACAGAAATGGAAGAAGTGTTTAAGTTGATTTTCACTCACTCTTAAAACCAACCTTAATTATTCTCACATCATTATCACTTCCACATTTGATCTTAAAACCAACTGTTCACCAGGAAGTACAAACATTCACTGAATCATTAACCCTAGCATGGTAGAGAAGTCTCAAACTCTAAAATGACTCATTCAAACAATTGTTTTGTGTTTGTTCTAGACTACGTTCAGAGCAGCGATGCTCAGAGTCTCGCCAGGCCGTGGAACTAGCAGTCAAGGAGCACAAAGCTGAGATCCTTGCTCTGCAGCAGGCTCTCAAAGACCAGAAACTCAAAGCTGAGAGCCTTGCTGATACTGTAAGGCTTCCCACACTGTTTAATAAGTGTTGTTCTATTTTCAGTTAGCAGATGTTACTGGAAACTCGTCCTGCTTTCTGTTCTCAGCTGAATGATCTGGAGAAGAAGCATGCCATGCTGGAGATGAACGCCCGCAGTTTGCAGCAAAAATTGGAGAGCGAGAGGGATCTGAAGCAGAGGCTGCTAGAAGAGGTACATGCTGTATTTTTATTACACTGTGTCTTCTTGAATGCATCATGTCCAACACTTCAATGGTTAAATGCTTTCATGTGCTTCACTGCATGACAGATTTATACATCTGTTGCAAAACTACTGCTGGAGTAGACATTTTTCCTTGTGCTGTTTTGCAATGTCATAGCAGTTACACATGTCAAATCATGCTGAAAGGTTAAGCTAGTGCTACCAATGGTATGGAGCACAAGAGGCAGAGTCACAGCATCCATACGGTGATGTAACAGATGTTTTAACTTCACAGCAAGAGAAGCTGCAGCAGCAAATGGACGCACAGAAGACACACATCTTCCGCCTGACACAGGGACTGCAGGATGCTCTTGATCAGACCGACCTGCTGAAGACTGAGAGGACTGACCTGGAGTACCAGCTGGAGAACATCCAGGTGCTGCTACACACACATTAAAATTCACCATAAAAGACACACGTGTAGAGAGTCCAATGTGGTCAGACAGTTTAGGAACACAATGCACACTGCTGGGCTGGGGATGCATCTATCTGTCTTTGCAGTCCTTGTTTCTTCCCCGCTGTTCTGTCACTTTGTTCTAATAGTGAAGATGAGGATAAACACATGTTTTACCCCACAGCATACACCCCCCCTTCTCCTCTGTCTCTCTGTCACCCTCTGTGTGTGAAGTGAAGTACTTGAGGAGAAATTCATGGCAGTAGTGATGTTCACTTAGCTCCACCTGCAGGCTGTGTACTCTCATGAGAAGGTGAAAATGGAGGGGACCATCACCCAGCAGACCAAGCTCATAGATTTCCTTCAGGCGCAGGCCCATGGTGGCTCCAAGAAGAAAAAGGTCAGATGGGAAAATGTGTTGATGTAATTTATATTAATGGACTGATTGTATGTGCACTGATTTCCTGCACAGGTCTTCTGTGAATACTTTGGAAATTTGCAAAGCAAATTTGGCGTTGGACAAAAAGATTGTGAAGTGTGAAAGTGCACAAAAATCTTCAAGCCCAAATATTGATGCTTTCTGATCGATAAAAAGGTCCACAGAGGAGAACAACCATTTATTAGGAAGCTATGAACACCATTCAAACTTGTTATTAATAAGGGGACATTATTATGAAAGAAGTTAGTGATTGTATGTGTGGATATAACCCTGATTAAAAAAGGGATAAAATAAATCATAAATAATTCATTGGCTGTTTTTTTTATGGGGCGTCATTTGTAATTTTTGTGCACACTGAAAACAACAGCAACAATTCTCTACATTTAGGTCCAAAATGTCATAAAAACGTAGTGTGAATTTTAAAAGATGCTTTTTAAATCATATTTAGTATTTGTGATCTTCTTCACATTTAATTTTGTTGTAAGAAATATATTATTATTTTACAATCACTGTTAAATCCAAATGCAAAATATAAATATAAATGTTAAACATAAATGTTAAATATAAATGTTAAATGTTAAATATAAATATAAATGTTAAATATAAACTTTAAATGTGAAATATAAACGTAAAATGTTTAATATAAATGCTAAATATTAAAATTAATATTAAATATAAATATAAATGTTAAGTGTTAAATATAAATGTTAAATATAAATATAAATGTTAAATATAAATATAAATGTTAAATATAAATGTTAAATATGAATAGAAATGTTAAATATAAATATAAATGTGAAATATAATTGTTAAATATAAATGTTAAATGTTGCTCTGCGATCCTAATATGCAAATTCACCCTTTAAATGATGTGTCACTGATGGCTGTGCCAGACGTGTGAATAGTGATTAGTTGATACTGATGGCCGCTCCATGCAGCAGCCTCTGCCATCAGTGTATAAATGTGTTGTGTATGTGAATGTGACATGTCATGTCAAAGCGCTTTCAGTGGTCAGAAGATAGAGAAAGCACTATACAGTCCATTTATATAAGTACAGTCCACTCCACTGAAATCCATGGCATTCACAAAGAAGTAACTGAGGCACATTCAGTTATAGATTCCTGCCATGAACGAGCAGATCACTGGTTTTAAACAGCTGAACTAAATGATGCCTCCCATGCTTCAGGGTCTGTTTGGGCGACGCCGAGAGGATCTCCTGGCTGCCATGGCCGCTCAGGCCCAGGCTCAAGGTCAGAGCCAGAGCCCGGTTTCTCCTGTGCCCCCCATCCAGCCGGTGCCTCTGCAGTATAGTGACATGAAGGTAGCTCTGGATAAAGAGCGCTCACGCAGCTCTGAGCTGGAAGAAGCTCTCCAGAAAATGAGAGTGGAGCTGCGATCTTTGAGAGAGGAAGGTGAGATGACTCCTCTGCAGCAACTTACAAACTGTTTGCTCAGAATATTAAAACAATGGAGCGGGGATGTTATTTAAAACAAATCTCAATTAAATATCTGTTTTCACACCAGCGCTCCAGTATAAGGATCATGGTAACTCTACCAACCCAGCTGCAGCACGAAAGCAGATGGTCATGTCTGCCATGGTCAAGTCTCCTGAGCACCAGCAGGGCCCGACCAGTCTGGCACCCTCCAACTCTGGACGCAGGAAGGAGACTGCAACACCTGAGGGTGAGTGAGGTGCCGATGCTTATTGTGTTCTTTAACAGAGAGTTACGTGGAAGTCAGTAGCTTCATATAATGGCCCTCACCCTCACACACATTGACACACACATAAAATATTACTGGCAAAGGATCATTTGTGAAGCTCTCACTATCCTTTTTCTTTCACACAACTTTCAGAGAGAAGGAGGGTCACTTTTGAAAGTAAGTTGTCCAAACTCGTGGTTTCTGCAGTTTGGTCTCTTATCTCTCTTCTTGTTTTGCCTCATCCACATCTTTAATGGCCAGATTTTAAAAGCTCTGCACACAAAAAAAAAAAAGAATGTCCGATCCCACCAGGTCGGTCAGGTGAGGCTGAGAAATGGTCGAGCTAATTTTTCCCTCATCAGTGCACAGCTTTAGAAATCTGAAGCATTTTATCTTGGTTGCTGAAGCTTAGCCTCTGCTCTTCAACTCACTCAAGCCCCACCTACCTCCTTGTCATGCACTAACTGAGATGATATGTGATAAACTCTGAATTACATAAATCCCTGTTTGAACCCACACCCTGAAAAAAGGTATTATCCAGTCATCTTATGAGACAGTCGAGGTTACAACAATAATCTTTTGCTTGGTCTTGATAACTGTAAAAATGTAGAGATCGGACAGAAACAGAGAGATCAGGTTATAAGAAATATTAATACATTACGGACATAAACGAAAAATGTAAAATGGAGTAAACAATGACAAAATGTATATTTAAAGGTGCTGTGTGTAGAGGTTAGCAGCATTTAGAGAACAGATTTCATGGAAAAGGGATATATTTATAGATATGTTAAAGTTTGGGTATAATTAAGTTTGTAAAACTATAGTTTTGTTTTATTAAAACATTAGTGTGAGTACGATAACAGTATTTACACAAGGAGTGGGTTTCCTCACAGCAGCTGCCATCATGAACCAACGTTATTTTTTCTACAGCAGCTCAAAACCAACAAAGGGGGCTAAAAGTGTTTTGTTATTGTTATGTTGTTTTTCTGTGCTTAGCTGCCGGTCCAGAAATTCACAATTTCCGGAAGACAGCCAGAGAAGAGAGAGCAGTTGTTGTTGAAGAAGAAGAGAGAGCAATTGTTGAAAAAGAAGAAGAGAGAGCAATTGTTAAAAAAGAAGAAGAGAGAGCGATTAATGTTGAAAGAGAAGAAGAGAGATCGTGTGTTGTTGAATGAGAAGAAGAGAGATCACGTGTTGTTGAAAGAGGAGAAGAGATAGCGGTTGTTATTGAAGGAGAAGAAGAGAGAGCGGTTGTTGTTGTTGAAGAAGAAGAAGAGAGAGCGGTTGTTGTTGTTGAAGAAGAAGAAGAGAGAGCGGTTGTTGCTAAAGGTGAAGAAGAGAGATTGGTTAATGTTGAAGGAGAAGAAGAGAGAGTGGTTGCTGCTGAAGGTGAAGAAGAGAGTGCGGTTGTCGTTGAAGTAGAAGAAGAGAGAGCGGTTGTCGTTGAAGTAGAAGTAGAGAGCGGTTGCCGTGGAAGTAGAGGAAGAGAGAGCAGTTGCCGTTGCAGTAGAAGAAGAGTGTGCGGTTGTGGTTGAAGGAGATAAAGAGAGAACGGTTGCCATTGAAGGCGAAGAAGAGAGATTGGTTAATGTTAAAGTAGAAGAAGAGAGAGCTGTTGCTGTGGAAGTAGAAGAAGAGAGACTGGTTGCCGTTGAAGTAGAGGAAGAGAGAGCGGTTGTCGTTGAAGGTGACAAAGAGAGAGTGGTTGTTGTTGATTGAGAAGAAGAGAAAGCAGTTGTTGCTGAAGTTGAAGAAGAGGGATCGGTTTTTGTTGAAGGAGAAGAGAGAGTGGTTTTTGCTGAAGGTGAAGAAGAGAGAGCGGTTGCCGTTGAAGTAGAAGTAGAGAGCAGTTGCCATGGAAGTAGAAGAAGAGAGAGCAGTTGCTGTTGAAGGAGACAGAGAGAGTGGTTGTTGTTGATTGAGAAGAAGAGAGAGCGGTTGTCATTGAAGGAGATAAAGAGAGGGTGGTTGTTGTTGATTGAGAAGAAGAGAGAGCGGTTGTCATTGAAGGAGATAAAGAGAGGGTGGTTGTCGTTGAAGTAGAAGAAGAGAGAGTGGTTGTCGTTGAAGGAGACAAAGAGAGAGTGGTTGTTGTTGATTGAGAAGAAGAAAGAGCGGTTGTCGTTGAAGGAGATAAAGAGAGAGAGAGTGGTTGCCGTTGAAGTAGAAGAAGAGAGAGCGGTTGCCGTTGAAGTAGAAGAAGAGAGAGCGGTTGCCGTTGAAGTAGAAGAAGAGAGCGGTTGTTGTTGAAGGAGACAAAGAGAGAGCGGTTGTTGTGGTTTTTGCAAAAAGTAGTAATTTTATGATGGCAAAGTATGAATTATTTTCGTACGACACAGGTGTCTGTTGTCTGCCTGACAGGAAAGTGTACAATCTGCCGTAATCTTAGGTTTTTGTAACAACACTTATTTGATCTAAATTGTATTGTTATTGTAAAGAAAAGTTTCAGTTTGTGCAGCCCGCTCACAGAGCAAATGGTTATACCAATTGCCTATAACGTTCAATAACATCTTTTAGTCTTTAGTCTGATGGTAACACGAGAGCTTCTGGTCTGTCTCTTAGCTGATGCAAAGGGTTAGGAACAGAGATATTTATTCTAGAATCTGAACACTAGATGTCGCTAATATTCCCATTTCTACACACTGCACCTTTAATATACAGCAGATGTTGCCCCCATCGACACACTAAGTAACTGAGTGTATATGATAAGAAAGAAAAACCTACAGAAAATCAATAAACTTACATTAACTTTGGTCTTTGTTTTCCAAAATCTGTTTGTTCAATCAGAGCATGTAAAGATTTATGTTTTTAAGATTTAAGACTTTATATTAACATCAACACGTCTGTGTTATATAAAGCCTCGGGTGTGTCGACTTAAAACAAAGAACACTGGAAATAATGTGAAAGTTGATGCTGACTGGATAAAGCCTTAAAAAAGGAACAGTGAGTAGGCACAAGAAAAGGGATTGATCAAATCAATATTCTTTTTCAAGCATTCTGTCTTCAGAGTTTACTTGCTTATGCATTTTGCTTAACATCTTACAGTTCTTTTGGAAACCTTCTTTTGTTGAACTGATTTCATAGCGGGTATGGCATGGTGCACTGAGGTTTTGAAGTGATTGATGCACCTGACACAGTAAGGCATACCGGAGCTGCCTGCCCCTCACTGTGTTCCCTGACTGTATTCAGAGTATAGCCGTCGTTTGAAGGACAGTCAGAGAGACAGAGAGAGGGAGAGAGAGAGGGTGGTGCACCACAACACTGCTCACCGCTTCACAGTGGGACTCAACATGAGAGCTGCCAAGTGTACTGTGTGCCTGGATACTGTGCACTTTGGTCGCCAAGCTGCTACCTGTCTCGGTAAGTTACAGATGTGTTTGAAAGGGCAGCTCTGAACCAAATGATCCACAGTAGCTTTGTGTAAACTGAATAATACAGAAGATTATATTTAAAGTGAAAAAAAAGTAAAATTCAGATTTCAGCCAACCAAGTAATATTTAGCTTTTGCAACCCCTGTTGTATATATTTAAACTATTTTGATGCAGATAATAAATGGGAGTGTATTATGTAAGGGATAATGTATGGTTAGCAGGTGGTTTCACGTCGGGGTCTTGTCTCACCCTGTCAGGATTCTATTTCCCATAAGTACCTGCTAGCCATACATTATCCAGCTTATTACCCGGCTGCTGCTAACGCTGATTAATTCTTATCTGCCTGTTTCGGTAGATTGAACATGAAACTCTCCTTCTTCTCTGGGCTCTGCGGTTCACACTAGAGCTGTAGTCGGGCCTTAAAAGTTAGACCCGACCCGAGCCCGACAGAATTCTGCCCGAACCCGTCCGAAACCCGAATGACCTAGATTTTTTTATAGCCCAAACCCGTTTACAGCCCGACTGCCCCGACATTATCCATTACTGGTCTGGCTAATTTTTTGCAAGTTTTGGGTAGGATGGTCTGTTGATCTTCCACCAGCCAAGTACATCAGATTCATCTTCCATGACAGTCGTTTTAATCTAGCAAGATACCTCGTCGTCTTCCCAGTCAGCTCGCTGTAGATTTTCCCACTCCTCATAATTCACTCTTTTAGCCAGAGGATGAGCATGCTCGTCTCTGGAGAGCTCTGGGTCTTGGGTCTCCACATCTCGTCGTGCGCCTGCAGCACCGTGCATAGCTTGCAGAATAGTGCATCAATGAGCATGTGCGGCCTTCCCTGTCTGAGTGTGACAACATTCTCAGCTGGTAAAATTTTTGGCCAGAGGAATGATGTGGTCTTATAGAGGTCCTGTTTTATCACTTTACGTGCGAGCTAGTGCTCGTGCCGTTGATGCACGACTGCTTGCTGAGGAGAGTCCAGATTCACCTGACCGCTCATTTACCGCGCAAGCCTGAGTCCGGCCCAAGTATGTGTAAAATGATAGAAATTATGACCGAACCCAACCAGACAGTCGGGTGGGGTTCGGGTCAGACAAAGATCTTCAGCTCTGGTTTACACCATAGACTGTAAAAAAAATGGATGAGCTGCTCCCCCTAGTGGCTGGCTGCAGTATAGGTCAAAAACTCTGTCTCCCCCATTCATTTGAATGGGGCTGCGGTCATACTTTAAAAAAATAAATACACGTTGCACGAATGTTTCTCACATCCATATGCTGAGGTTATATGTAGTTATTATTTGACTGTTTTGTGTTCAGGGCCTCTTTTTTCTGAAAAGTTTATTTTCGTTAGTTATTAGCATAGACTGTATAAAATATGGCCGTAGTATCCGTGACGTACCCATCTGTTTCTGAAGAGCTGTTATGAGACCAATTGTCGGCGGCAGCCATATTGCTTCTGTCAAACCAGTGTGACGTATAGAGGCGGAGTTTGAGCCTCCTAGCCAACAGCTGCAGTGTTCCCGCAGGCAGCTGTGCCTCTCATTGGAAGACTCATAATCTCAATATCTTCAAAATTGCAGCATTAGAAAAAAATTCACCCCCCTCACTGTGAGAGCACATTGAGACATAAGCTATCCAGACTCCACTCGTCTTTTGTACCAGGCTGTAAACATGTTTATTTCTGCTGTAAAGAACAGCTTTTTCCCATTCATGTGTATGTGACTTCCAGTACTTCAGGAGCCAGCCTCAAGCGGATTCTTGATGAACTGCAGCTTTTAGCACTTCCTCATTGGACTCATATTTTTAGACCGGAGATTGCCGCTTGGTTATTAGAGGTTAAAAAATGGTATTTTACATCCGGTTTTACTTTGATTTACAGCTGCCGTAGAGAGAAACTCGGTAAGACCTTGTGACGGTACGCTGTAGGGCGGAGAACACAAATTCCCTACTGCGCAGACTCTGTCTGCAGAAAATGTACAAGATGTGAGCTTTCTGGAATGGGATATTTTGGCTTCAAAAGCGTTTAATGGGAAAAGGCGGAGCAACGCTCTCCATTTAATATGCAGTCTATGGTTAACACATCTTTAAAAATAAACAAGGCAAATCTCACAACTTTGAACCCTGCTGCCACCATCACCACCGCTCATGCTTTAAGTTTATTTGTAGCGACCGGTAACTTAGAGTTTCTCCCACCTGCTAATATTGCTGAACAGGATCCAATATGATTGTATGCTTGTTTTATAGCCTGCCGAATGAGCATGCTAACTGAAACTATTGTTCTAGCCACTTTGTTTACCAATATGATGCTAACGGAAACTAATAGTTTTACCTCACAGTACGCTGTTTTGAAGCCAATAGTCGGCGGCAGCCATATTGGAAATGCAGAACTCAACCAGGAAGAGTGCGACGTAAAGGGGCGGAGTTTGAGCCTCCTAGCTAATAGCTATGTGTTCCCGTCTGGGGGTCAAGTCAGTCATGTCCATATTTGGGCAAAAACTTGTAATCTTAATATCTTCTGAACCGTCAGTATGAAAAAAATTCACCCCCTGTTCAGTGCCAAGCCGTTTTTTGAACCAGGCTGTAAACATGTTTATTAATGCTGCACAGATCATCTTTTTTTAATTGGGGTCTATGTGGTTTCTGGTGTTTCTGCAGCCAGCCTCAAGCGGATTCTCCATGTATTGCAGTTTATAACAATTTCGCATGGGCTCTTATTTTGAGACCGGAAGTTGCCGCTTGGCCGGAACTCTTTTCTGTGGATTGATTTGACATGACGTGTGATCAAAGTTAACAACTGTTGTCAAGGAGTTTTGACCGATCAGAATCAAGCATCTTCAGAAGATCAGTAAGAGAGCCGGGTAATAAGATGTATTAAACATCTTGTTGGTCGATGCTGTTGCCCCTAACACATTGTGATCGGTTTATTACATCAAAGAGATCTGAAAGAGTTTTTCATTTCACCAAAATCGTTTAAATTAGTCAGTTTTATCCAAACAGACTCGTAAAACAAAGTACAATATTTTCTTAGTTTCTTCTGTTTTTCTTTAACTATATGTCGGTTTTGAAGTGTCTGAAAAACACCAATGACAGGCTTGCTTGTGGATCCCCTTAGTTAACAATCTTAACAATCTTAAATATAGAATCATGCTGTATTTAAAAGCATTAAGTGAACACCTCTGAAAATGAACACCCCTGCAGTCTGTGCCTCCTTCTTGGCAGATTGTGGCACAAAGGGGTGTTTTTTGAGGAGCCTCGAGCTGGAGTTGCATTGCTCTCTTTTTAACAGTGTCTCTTTCTCTTCAGAATGTCACGCTTTGTGCCACCCAAAATGCTCCCCCTGCCTTCCAGCCACGTGTGGCATGTCCAGCGACTGCTCCCTGCATCTGTCTGACGGCCTGTGTCGGGACAAAGGCAGCTCCCCAGCACAGCAGCTCAAAGAGGCCGGTGGCCACATGCATCTGGAGGGCTGGATGAAACAGCCCAGGTCAGCCAAGTACACACCAACTGTGTCATTGTTTTAGCTTTTCTGTCACTATTCTTAGCTGGGTTTCTTCAATCCCATTGGCCTGAGGGATGGATTCAGACATGTTGCATTAGTACATCAGGGCGTTTCATATCGCCCACAAAAGTGCCTGTTTATGCAAAGAGGGAGAAATAAAGCAAAACAGAAAGGCTGTTCAGAAAGCTCTTGTTAACCCTGAAACCTTTCTAAAACACTTAGAGCAGTGTCATCTCCACCCACTTATCAAACAGGCTCATGTTCTAAACACACCAAGTCCTTTCTGCTTTTATTCAGTCCACCCATCTGATACTCAAATCCCCTTCGAAAGGCATTTGAGGAGTTTCCTGCAGTGAAACTGTTGAATCCATGTCACCATCTTTGCTCTATAGTAACGCTGTTGTCTTTTGCGTTTGTAGGAATGGGAAGCGAGGTCAGGGCTGGGAAAGGAAATATGTGGTTCTGGATGGGACTAAAGTGTCCATCTACGAGATCGAGCCCAGAGAAGGTTTCCCCCTTTTACATAACACAACCACTCAGAGTTTAACCACAGAAATCAGCTTTCCTCCTGACACATACTGCCTCTAATCACAGGCATACTTTTCTGTGTGTTCTATTTAGACTCGGTGAAGCCACTGGAGGAGTTTGACCTGTGTTTGTCAGATGGAGAGGTGGTTGTTCATGGAGCTGTGGGGGCCTCTGAGCTACCCAACACTGCCAAGTCAGGTACTATAAAGAGATCTCATGACTGTTTGATTTAGTCTCTTAACACTGATTTGCATTATTTAAAAATACGGTACCATTTCTTGTTTCTGAGAGACTTTATCTCTTACAACACAGAAGATATTAAATGATACACTGGAAAAAATTGCACTTCCAAAAACAAGAAGAAAAACTGATTTCAATGTACTTTTACCTTGAAATTAGCAAAAAAATCTGCCAATAGAACGAGTGAAAATTTGCTTGGTAAGATTTCTTAATATAAGACTTAATACTTAGAATACAGTGATCTTAAAAACTTATTTTAAGCAATATTTTACCAGTATTTTAAAGCATAGTGTCTCAGAATAATGCTAACAATTAGTATTTTTTCACTCCAAAAAGATTTTTACACTAAAAAATTTCATGTCAACTTCTTCATTTGAGATATATTCACCTTAATTTGAGTTATATTATAGCGGCACTTCTCTAGGTTTAAGACCGTCTTGTACTTGAAATAAGATTCCAAAGTTTAATTTGAGCATTTTGAAATGTCTCAAATTATTTGTCTTCTCATAGTGAGCTGGATATACTAATATTCAGTCATGTTGTTCTTTAGGATAAGCCAGCTATGCTCAAAAGTAGATGTTTCATTGTGTGCATGTAGTTTGAGGATGTATAATTTTATCTGATTTAGAGGAAGCAGTGCCTGAAAACTGAAACCCACCCTTAAAAAAACAACTTTTCTTTCTTTCATTCTTTCTTTCTTTCTTTCTTTCTTTCTTTCTTTCTTTCTTTCTTTCTTTCTTTCTTTCTTTCTTTCTTTCTTTCTTTCTTCTTAAATCAAGTAAAGGGTTTGTCTTTAATCAAGATTATCTGTCTTCAACAAATAAGATCTCAGCTTGAAAAATGTATGAAATGTAAAATAAACCTTGTTCCTTCTAAATTACAACTCAAACTTGTTCAGTAAGTGTATCTTAAATCAAGTGGGATAAGACATTTTGACTAAAAATTAGACATTTTCACTTGGTAAAATGTTGAGTTTTTGCAGTGTAGAGATCATCTTTTTCTCACACCTCATGTTCTGTGTGTGTCAGATGTTCCCTACGTCCTAAAGCTGGAGTCCCGTTGTCACACCCCCTGCTGGCCTGGACAGGGGATCTACTTCATGGCTCCCAGCTTCCCAGACAAACAGCGCTGGGTGGCCGTCATGGAGTCCGTGGTTGCTGCGGGGCGAGCCTCACGGGAGAAAGCCGAGGCTGACGCAGTGAGTATCCGTGTGGAGGGGTGGACCGGGGCCTTTGGTTCTTGATGTGTTCGCTGCCTCAGATCCTAAACTGTGATGACCAGAGTCATAAAGAAGTGACATATCTTTGGCTGTGGTCAAACACCTGCTGTTTCACATGTTGGGGGTTATTCATAAGCAGCAAATATATTCAGGATTTAATTTTCAGTTTTAATGGATAACCCCCAGTTCACATATATGTGTCATTAATTGTCCCCTTCTTCTTTCCTCTCTTCTTCTTCTCTTTTCCCTCTCTCTGTCTTTCTCTCTGCTGTCTGTTGCTTTTTCATCGTGTCACATTGTTTGTCCGGTATACGGCCATGTTTTGTTGATTTGCCCTGTTCTGCCCACTCCATTGGGTTTCATTGAACACATAGGCTGCTGTGTCCAAAAGACAAATGGTTCTGTCTCCTCTGGTTCAGGTAAACACTAACAAAGACAAAGACGTGTAGACGTACTAACCACCACACACCTGCATATTATCCTACATGAGGCACGCTGTGGAGCATGAGTCTGTCATTGTGTTGTTTGGTCACCCTGCCCTCTGCTCTCACTTCACCTACTGTGCCCACTCCTCCCTCTGAACTCTCCTCTGCTTCAGTGTCACATCCTGTTCCATGTCTTTGTTGTTACAGTTTGAATGTTGCTTTCAATTCTTCCCTTTTTTCGTGTCCCGTTTTCAACCTCAGTACACGACTTCTCGACAAGATGTTTGATCATCTTTGTGTTGATCCTCCTCAGCAGTCTGTCTGGAGGATGAAGGATCAGTCAGTGGGTTTTGAGCTGCTAGTGTACTCGTCTGTTTTGACCCTGCTGTCCACTGCACACTCTTCAGAGACTGGGACTCAAGTCATGTGACTCATCTGGGGGAAAATGTCACAAATTGAGCACCATAAACTCAGCCTCACTTTTCAATTTTGACAATCCAGGGCTGCTAAATAATAAATAGAAGGTTTTATTATCTTCTTTGTGTTTGCCAGCTCACAGAATAACTTGAATAATTACGCTGCTAATTCAATCCATCAATCTTTATTTATATAGCACGAAATCCCAACAAATGTTATCTGAATCTTTCCAAACAAAGCAGGTTTAGACTGTACTCTATGTTCTATTATTTAAACAGAACTCAGTCTGATCTCATCTTAATCCACCATGAGCAGAGCACTTTGCAGCATTTAGCAATTTACAGTGGCAAGGACAAACTTCCTTTAACAGGCAGAAACCTCCAGCAGGACCAGACTCATGTTAGACACACATCTGCTGAGACCGAGTTGGAAAGAGATAAAGAGAGGGAGAGCTGATAGTGGTGAGACGGATACTAGTTGTTGTAGCAGCTGGAGTCTGGCAAGTCCACAGCAGCGACTCAGAGGAACCTATGAGACAAGGGAGCTCAGGAAGAGTTAAAGTAAGTGAAAAAGGGAGAGAGAGGGGAAAGACAGGATCCCAGTGTGTCAGTTCCCCCGGCAGTCTAAGCCTATAGTAGCATAACTGAGAACTGGTCCAAGCCTGAGCCAGCTCTAACTATAAGCTTTATCAGAAAGGAAAGTTTGAAGCCTATTCTGAAAAGTAGAGCAAGTCAACAGAACAATTCAGATTAGCCAATCAAGAGTATCTCAAATGATTCATTATTCGTCGAGTGCACTGTAACAAAATGACCTCACAAAGATTAAGGATCCACTGTTACTGATGTGACTGGAAAAGGGTTTTTGAAATGAAGGTGGGACTCTTGATGATGATTTACTCCAATATCTGTATAAGTACTATGTGAATTTGTTTTGCAATACTAGATACAAGAAATAAACCTTTAATGGTAGCCTTGTAGCCTCCACATTTTGGAAGAGCACATTTAATATTGTGAGTATTGTATTTGAGTTAAATGATTTGCTGTCAGAAGTAAATACGGCCCAGAACAATCGCTGCAGTCGTGTGGGGCAGACTTTTCCTCTAGCTTGCCTCCAGGAAATGCTACTCTTTGCATGTTGCTGGTTGAGGTGGACATATTATTGTTGAACATCATTTTATGTAGTTTTGTTTCAGAGGGTTAGCTTATACAGTCACATTTATTAATATATATTTCTGGAACTTCCTCTGTCAGAATGAATTGTTGGACGTGCCGTAAACTGAAGTAACAACTCTAGGGGATTTCACTCCAAACACTTGAGGCGACACTGTCTGATTAAACAAACAGGGAACACTTCTGTGACCTCTACACATTATTTACGTTAAACTAAACACTTAAAGTTATTTAATCTGTTTAAGAGAGAGTTCATGTTTTCTGTTAAATGTTTTACTTTCACAAATATATTAAAAGAAAGGATCTGTTGAAAGTGTTCTTCAAACCTGTCTTTAGAGAAGCTTTAACCATGAACCTGAAGCGTGAGATGGACATGTGACTTAGTCCCACCTCTGACACTGTTGACCTGCACACAGTCCTGCAGTCGACCAGCCCTCTCTATCCTCCTCCTCCTCCTGCCCGCCCCTCTTGTCCTGCTGAGGTTGTGACCCTTCTCATCCTTTATCTCTCTCCTCTCTTACAGAAGCTGCTGGGAAACTCTCTTCTGAAACTGGAGGGAGATGACAGGCTGGATATCAACTGCACCCTCCCGCTCACAGATCAGGTACTCTTGTTTACACAATGTTTACACATGTGTTCTTTGTTTCTTAAATGATCAACCTACCTATTCATACAGGTAGGAACACGTTAACGCAGAAGCAGTTTTGTAGCCGCAGTCATCTCTCCATAATTTACCCATGACATTGACTTCTGTGTTTCCTTGCCTGGCTGCAGATAGTGCTGGTCGGTTCTGAGGAGGGTCTCTACGCCCTTAACGTCATCAAGAACTCTCTCACCCACATCCCCGGCCTGGGCTCAGTCTTTCAGATCCATATCATCAAAGAGCAGGAGAAGCTGCTGATGATTGTTGGTGAGAAGTCTGGCTTTGTTGTTTTAAAGAGATCCCGTCTGGTGGACAGCACGATCAGAGTCTAAATGGGGATTTGATTCAAGTCAGAGAGGGAATGTTGATCAGTAATTAAAAAGCTAGAATTAGAATTAAAATTATGATGAAAGCCCACACTATATTTCAAATAATGTCGGTGTAAGTTTGAGATATAAAACACCCTGTTGCACGGGACAATACGTGACTTCAGTGTGTGTTTGTGTGTGTGCTCTTCACAGGGGATGAAAGGGCGTTGTGTCTGGTTGAGATTAAAAGAGTGAAACAGTCTCTCGCTCAGTCTCATCTACCCAGCCAGTCTGAACTGGCCCCGTACATCTTTGAGACCGTGAAAGGCTGCCATCTGTTCTCTGCTGGAAGAGTAGGTCCTCCTGTCCTCCACACGTTAACATTCCACCACTCTCTCTTTTATAAGTTAAACACGTGACAGACTTTAACTGTAAACTGCTGATGTGATACTTTACAGGTGGATAACGGGCCGTGTATATGTGCTGCAATGCCCAACAAGATAACCATTCTGCGTTACAACGATAATCTCAACAAATACTGCATCCGTAAGGTGAGGAGTTCTTTGTTTTCCATCTCAAACCAAACTCAACTCATTTTTATTTATAAAGCAAATTTCATACATTGAAGTATGCAGCCTGAAGTGCTTCACTAAAGAACAGAGACAGAAAACAGCAGTAATAGGTAGCATGATACACTGCTGAAACAAGGTAGAGGAATGTGATATGAAATACTTACAAATAAAATCAACAAAGTGAAATCTGAAAATAGAAACTGTTTATGTTTTCAGTAAAGCCTTTTCTTAAAAGTAAACTTAAGCCTTTTTAATCTGGCTTTTAATTTGGAGTAATTTTTTTTATCCCTGGACTGCATTATTATAATCATTGTTTTAACATTTATTTATCTTATTTATTTATTGTATTTTTCTGATCTTTTTAACTTGAACTGATTTTTAATTTGGGGTTTTACTCTTATTTATTTTAATTTTTAATTTTTAAGTACTTTATCTGTAATTATGTCTTATTATTTTATCATTTATTTTGTTTTCTGTCTGTATTTTTGTGAAGCACTTTGGGCTGCATGCTTGAACGTATGCAAGGTGAAAGTTGAGTTTACTCTTCCTTAATTTTCTTTACTTATTTATTCCTTTATTTCAAATTTTTACTATTATAATAATGTTTTAGAATAATGCTCCTTTATTTATTTATTTTTCTCTCGTTGATTGTACCTAGTCCAAGGTTGTACCAGTCCCCTTTTTGTTGTTGTTGTTAAGTTGGTTGTCTGTCTGTCTGTGGTTCTCTGTAGTGTTAGTGTTTGTTGTAGATTTTGTACTGTTCTCTATTTGTTATAATTTGTTTGGGACCCCCTCGATAAACGAGATTATACATTTCAAGGAATGTATCCAGATAAAAACATTTCACCTCAGCATTTCTCTACAATACACTACATCCTATCATGCAGTCATAGAAAGCTTTATACCAAAACAGCAGCATAGCAATAATAAAAAAATGTGTAAAGGTCACACAGCAGTTGAAAATTAGAAAGTAGAGCTGAGGATTGACCTTCATAAAACTGATTGAGATTCTTCATTTTTTCCTCCCAATCATGAAACATCTTTAAAAACCTTTGTTCTCTGAAAGGTATCTTGTATCAGATTGACTGTTTATAAGCAGAGTAAGATTCATTAACTCTGTCTCCATGTTTCATCTTGTAGGAGATTGAGACTCCGGAGCCCTGCAGCTGCGTCCACCTGACCAGCTACAGCATCATCATCGGCACCAACACGTTCTACGAGATCGAGATGAAGCAGTTTGTGCTCGAGGGTGAGTTCATGAAAAGAACACATCAGTGTGGTTTAGAAATATTAAACAAGAAGGTTAAAGGAATCTAAAAAACATTGTGACATAGTCTGTGATGCTGAATGAAGTGTAGCAGCCGTCTTCTGGAAGACTTTGATAAGATTAGAACATCAGGAGACACCTTAAAGAACAAGGTTCCTGAGACAGACCTCTGGTGCTCAAGGCTGAGAATTAAATAGAGACAAAGTTTAGAAATGTCTGTCCTCTGATTCCCCATGTTTCAGAGTTCTTGGACAAGAACGACATGTCCCTGGCTTCGGCGGTGTTTGCAGCCTCGTCCCACAGTTTCCCCATCGCCATCATGCAGGTGGCCAGCAGCTTGCAGAAGGAGGAGTATCTGCTGTGCTTTCATGGTGTGTTTTAATTACTGGCTAATTGTTTTCTGTGTCTGATGTTAATAAGAAAGAATGTCAAATGGAGGCACACTGAGGAGTTCACTGACGCTGTGTTTGTGTGGCAGAGTTTGGAGTGTTTGTGGACATGTATGGACGGAGGAGCCGCACAGACGACATCAAGTGGAGCCGTCTGCCTCTCTCCTTTGGTAAATACATTTTGTGACTCCGACTACGTTATGCTGCATCGACTTTTCTGCGAAACAGCTTCTCATTTTAACACCTGTACTCTTCTTCTTCAGCCTACAGGGAGCCCTACCTGTTTGTCACCTACTTCAACTCCCTGGATGTGATTGAGGTTCAGGGTCATGCTTCTCTCTGGTGAGAAACATGCTCTTCCTTAGACGGAATCTGAAATATTTTAATTGTGGTTGTCAGCCATATTTCCAACATCAGTATCTGTGCTCCCAGTCCTACAGTGCTGGCCCACCTGGACATCCCCAACCCTCGCTACCTGGGCCCAGCCATCTCCTCAGGAGCCATCTACTTGGCCTCCTCATATCAGAACAAACTGCGGGTCATCTGCTGTAAGGGGAGTCTGATTAGAGAGTCTGGAGAGCTGCAGAGGACCGGCTCCAGCAGAGGGTCAGCCAACTTCAGAGTTCCAGCAAACAATAAAGTGCACAAAAAAGACAGTATTCATATTGTATTGTGGAGACAGATTAAAAGAAACACTTGAATATCTATGAAACTCATAAATGTAAACCTGTCATCTGAAATCTGAAGCTCAAACACACCTCCAAGATCAGGAATTCTTGTTATTAGACGGGCCGACAGTGCCACCTGCTGTGAAAATATGAAATCTTCTTTTTCTTCCTTAAAACCTTGGTTATGATTACACTATTTTAATTGCTGTGTTTCTACAGTAGTCCAAGTAAGCGAGGTCCGCCCACATACACAGAGCACATTACCAAGCGTTTGACCTCGGGCCCCGGCAGCCATGACGGCCTGCACCGGGAGCCAAGCACTCCACATCGTTACCGTGAGGGCCGCACCGAGTTCAGACGGGACAAGTCACCTGCCCGACCCCTGGACAGGGAGAAGTCACCGGGCAGGGTGCTAGACAGCCGCAGGGAGAGGTCTCCTGGGAGATTTGGGGACAGCTCCAGACTTCACGCTGGATCTGTCCGAACGCAACTTGCCCCTGTTAACAAGGTACGGTACTCACATGCAGCTGGAGGGCTTAAATGTGTGGGTTAGATGTGAACCAGTTATATGCATACAGTGTGTGTGAGTGAGTGTTGACCCTGTGACTATGACCTGTCCTTGTTGTGGTCTTTCAGGTGTGGGATCAGTCTTCGGTTTGAGTCCAGGTCCAGGCCGCTCCTGATTGGAGGTTGAAGAGAACCTTTGAGAATTCCTTGATCCACTCTGAGTGCAAGCACACACACATGCACACGCACACACACACACACATCCCGAGTCCGTCAGCCCCATTGCCTGTATATAATCCAGTCTCACAGTAGTTCCTCGTTCATAAACCTGCACTGGGAGACGTCTCCTGTGACAATCCACTTCTCTGACTTGTGCTTTCATGGGAGCGATCCCACAGTAGATATGGTGGCAGGGAACCTTTGCTGATCAACAGATCAATAGAGTCTACTTTATAAGATATAAAAGAGATGTATATATTGCTGTCTGAGTTTTTATAGATAAAGGGAATAGTCGGCTGGTGGAGCCATGTCTATTTTTTTAAAAATGAGTTTCTAAAGAAGTTGCAGGGAGATTCTTGATGGCGTTGGTTAAAGAAAAATAATATCAACACTTCACTCGAATCTGATCTAATCATAGGAGGTTTCTTCTCTGTGCAGAGGATCAAACAGACTCTTAAATATGATGAGGAAAGAGGTCTGAGACGGCAACACTTTGCACATGAGATTGGACTTGAACAGGAGTTAAAAACACGACCTTGTTATACAACCAGTCTTCTTTCTTTGGATCAAATCTGTGGTCCTCTTGACTTTAAAGCCTTTGATAAATAACTGCATTTGATTGCTTTCTTGACAGTTGTCGTCTGGACATAGTTTGTAAAACAATTAAGCAATGTTTAGCTCCGAGTGTTCCTTGTGTTGTTTTAAGCAAACTAAAGATCAAGAAACACGCAGCTCTGCTTCTGATGCTGGACGTTGTGCGGTCAGGCTGGCTGACTCTGCTTCAGCTTGCTCTTAGTCCGCTGCCACTGCTGCTGCTGCTGCTGCTGCTAATTATGGTACAGGTGTCCCGTTCCCGTGCAGTGATTATGAAGTCTAGTAGCCGTCAGGGGTTGTTATTTTCTAATATTGTTTCTGTAGAGCCAGTAAGACCACCACCATTCGTCACAGCAACGAGCATGACTAACTTAGAGCAGCACTTGTCACTTCTGGATCTTGATTCTCTCTATTGGTTGTTCTTTTCTGTCATGTATTCACTTGAATTTGCATTCAATAAGTAGACATTGATGTAAGACAGTGGTTTAAGATTTTCTTGATTTTCAGGGCTGTATCACAGTCCATGCATTAAACATGATTAACGTGTCTGACTGTTCTTTGTGTGTTTGTAGCCGCAGTTTGAAGGACACAGCAGGTATCAGGGGGCCACTCACAGACAACACAGTAGGTTTATCTAGTTTATTTCTCATTTAATTCTACAACAATGTAATGCTCTTTAAAGTAAATCCAACAAAACAAAATATTCAGACTGAACAAGGAGCACTTATTGTTACAGGAAATTGCTATGTACAGCTACACACTCCTCTGACAGACATTAGAGGGTTCAAAGTGCTTATCAAACAGAAGGGAGAAAAAAAAGGAAGAAAATCAAACAAAAAGCAAGAGTGATCCCTTTTGTGAGAGACCCGTAATAAATCTGCTTGGCACCAGTCTCCACCAAAAGAGACACATTCACACACACTCAAGACACACAGTCACACAAATGGTTGGTGCATTCACGCGCGCACGCTCACGTCAAGTGATTACTGGGCCGCTGCATTGACGCCTCTAATAGCAAATGAGCGGGAGTGAAGAGAAATACAACAAATGTAGACAGAGAGAACTTTTTTGGGGGGAGGGGGCAAAAAAAAGCAAAGCAAGGGATCATCCTGGCAACGTGTGTTAAATGATGACCTGTTCGCGGTGTCGGCCAACCCCCCCACACAAACGACCAGCAACCATCACGCTGGGTACAACACTGAAAACACACTTTCAGTTTTTACTTTGATGCACTCTGTGGCAGTGTCTACTTCATGTCATGTGCAAAATTTGCCTGTTTTTCTTTTTTTTTTAGATCATTCACATTAATGGATTTTTTAACAAGACACGCTTTGTGGCCTGCATGCCTCGAAAGGTGGAAATACAGAGTAAGAATTCATGCTTGGTGTCAGTGTTTCAGTGGGAAGAGTGAAGGAGCTTTGGCCTCAGACTGAAAAAAGGAAAGCAAATTAACTCCATTAACTTGTTTGTTGACATTTAGGATCATTTGACGTCAGATTCAAAATAATTCTTTAGCGTTCAAGACCTGAGAACATAAACCTGTTCATTTCATCACTGAATTAGAATAACAGGCCAGATCTTCATTAGCATAATCTGACGTATGACGGCATCAGTCTGAGGTCAAGGTTCTGACTGCAGATCAATAAATGACGCTGTCATGGCACCAAACCAAACAGGGCTGTTAATGCCTCTCTTGTTGCAGCATTGTGACACAAATGTTTTTTCATCATTATTAAATAAACTAAATTACAGCGCCTCTTTTATCAAGGGCAGACAAGTCCTAATTATGTATTTGCACGAGTGAAAGCGCCCCTGTTACATAAAAAAGAAAGAAATCAGCACTTTTGCAGGAGGGAGGGCAGTGAGCCAAACAAACTATGCTTGTTGTTCTGACCTCTGTGAAAACAGCGGCACCACTACACACTTCAATCATCTGATTCTAGCACCACATTCAATTCAGCAGATGATGTCAGGAACACTAGGTTACAGGGATACAGCATCGGTTTGATTAAAAGTATCATGTTGAAAATTACACGCTCATCTTTATGCATTTTTTTTCTGATAGTCAAGGTTTTGTCATCGTGAGTGACACACACATGTGGGCAGTCCACTGACACGACGCGCAGGATGATGAGGAACAGAAGTCTGGCAGTCAGAAAGAAATCAAACTTTCTTTCACTCTCCGGCTGACCGACAGAGTTTTTAATGACCACAGAAACCATTCATCTCCGTGATGTGAATCTGAAGAACAACCAAGTTCAGTGTGGAAGTGTGCGTGCACATTAACATGTAGAGGTAGTGTTTGTTTGGAGATGGATTTGAATGGAGTAATGTAAGTGTGTGTGTGTGTTTGAGTGTGTGTGTGTGTTGAAGGGAGATTTTCTTTAATGTTGGACCACTCTCGGCTCCGAGTATCGCCGTCCCCATTGTGATCAGCTGATACCAAAGAGAAGCGATGAGTGACAGTGAAGCCAAAGATCAGAACAATTGCTCATGTCCCCTCATATAAACACTGATTATCCTGCGGCGTTTGAATTGTCTGGAGGAAGAACATCAATCCAACAAAACCTCAATAAATTAAATTAATAATCGCATTTGAAAGGGAAAAGAACTGCAGCATTAAAACAGGACACCCTACTTTTCTAAAAAAACACTCCTGTCGTCTTCAACAGGTCGCAAAATATATGTTTCTTTCTGCCATTAATAACAAAAGAAAACAAAGTGGAAAAAAAGCTTTTTGGTGACTAATTAAGTGAGCCACTATTCAAGGATTCAATACATTTGTCTTAAATGCTATATAGGTATCTGAATATATTATTTCATTCATTTATTTTACAAAAATGTGTTTGTGTGTGCTCGGAGGTCATTGAATGGGTGTTAGGCGGAGTGGGGCGTCTCTGTGAAGCTTCTCGGACAGATTTCTCGTGACACTGCTCTCCTCAATTTTTCAGCCAATCAAAGTGGAGATCACAAGTGAGGTCATACATCACTTTCAGATAAAAAAAAAAAGAAACATCCAGTAATGTGGAAGTCTCAGAGTGTGTAGTTCACTTGTGGTGTCCACAGGACTGAAATACAACAGTTCCCAGTGCCCGCTGGGTAAACACAACAAAGAGGAGACGTGGAGAGAGAGAAGGGCATGGAGGTGTGGCTGAGAGGAGAGATTACACACTCAATCAGTCAGTCCGTGTCAGGAAAACAAACAATCTTAAGCTCATCTGCTGTCTGACACAAACCGACAACGCCACAACACATCAGTGTAACCTTCCAGCGGACTGTCTGCAGCACAGCCGAGCGGCCATCAGCTGTTCAGAGGTCACACTGAAAGCTGAAAGTAGATCAACTTTTCCTGGTGCAAGACTCTCAGCGGTTATTCACCTTGAAAGGAAAAGAGGATCCTCTCCTAATTGTGGGCAAGTTTACTGAGCGAGTGTGGAAGAGAAACCACGGGTCGTTCAAATCCCAAAAATCCTCTGTGTCCATGAATCCAGCACTCTCTGAACGCTGGGCTGAATCTCAACACAAGCTCAAGATCTGATGGAGACAAAACTGCTTGAGAGAAAGAGAGAGAGAAGACGTACACACATTTCATTAGGTGTAGCTTTAAAAAAATCCCTCCAGGCAAACTTGCTTTATGAGTTGAGACTCAGCTCAGGCATGTTAAAGGATCAGTTCAACCAAAAGAACACAACTGTGGATAAACAAAGGGATCAGTGTCCATAGAAAGAGATGAGACTATCACAGTTTTAAGGAGCCCTTCGTTGATTTGGGACTTGAGGACTAGACTAAAACAATAACATGATAATGTTATGTAACAGAAACTGAGCTTTGAAAATAAATTCTCAAAAAAAGAAGCTTGGTTATGACTAAAAAACTATTTGAGTTGTATTATAGGAAAATTTTATTTTCCCAGGATTTTTGAAGCTCAACCCAAAGTAAGGTCTTAATGTGAGGATACAAATAATGTTTCAATCTGTCATTTTTAAAAAAGTCACAAGCTGTGTGGAAGTGTGATGAAACTGGTTTCTCTTTTGGATTATTTGATTACCAAATAGCCAAGTTAAAGCATATAAGCCAGATTCAAACAATTCAAGATTTTCACTACATTATTCTGGTGTCAGCCTCCTCTCAAATATAAAAATGCAGCTTTTTAATTCATTGTTAAACTCATTTCTTGAGTTTTGTAACTATTTAAAATTCTACTCTTGGAGTTTAAAAAAGCCCAAAAAATCCACAATTTTTTATATTCAAAAACAAAATGTAATTTAAAAAAAATGCTGATTTATTGATTATGAACAGTCTTAAAGCACAGCCTCAGTTTAACTCAAGTGATACCACAAGAGAAAGCTGAAGATGTTGGATGAACTGACCCTTGGAAACGCTCTCTGAACAATATTAGCGAGCGTCAGCTAGCTGGATATTTGTGGGACTGTCAAACGAGTGCTGGCAGGACCTTCTCATGTTACTGATCATGATCCTCCAGAGATCAGACGGCCTCCAAGCAGAGAGAGACGAGGATACAAACAAGTCTGAAGAAAAGCAAAGTAATGATTGATTGTACCGAAGCCCTCCAAGAGACTTCAGCGACACAGTGAGACCACCTCCTCTGCCTGCCTGGTCCAAGGCACCAGGATGTCCACTCTCACTCCTCTGGCCTCTGAGTGCAGACCGGTCATTGCAAATAACCCTTTGTGAGATGAGTGTGTTTTCTTTTTACACCATCTCACACACACACACAACCCCTATACACACCCACTGTTCAGAGCGCTCTGCATCACGCTGTGACACCATTCAGCTGTTCAGCCAACAGATCCTCTGTATATACACATTAAACTCCACATCTGCAGCACACACACACACACACATAAAGTACATGGGACATTCTGTGTAGCTCCTGTGCTCGTCTTCAGCAGTGCGCCTTTGTCAGTGGCTGGCGGCTCAGCCTAGCTCTCCTCCTTTTCCAGTCCTCTTAAACTCAGTTGGAGCTGGCAGTGATGGGTTTCTCCAGCTCCAGGTCCAGGGGGGCCGGGCTGAGCTGGAGATTGCCGTAGCAGGTCTTACAGACGCGGCTGGGCTCAAACAGCTGCTGGCTTGGCACTGGGATCTTCTGGTCGCAACAGCTGGCACAGAACACATTACCACAGTTCCTGCAGGGAGACACAGACAGGTCAATAGTGGACCTTCAAATCAAGTTACCATGCACCTCATCTGCATACATTAAAGCCATTATATCTGCAGCAGGGTTTTCTACATTCATTAGGATTTGATTGAGGATTATTATTCACAGAGGTCTGCTATTTACTCAGATCTAGTCTCATCACAAACAGGCAGACTCACTCATCCTGAAAACAAAATCACATCATCATGATTTAAAGACTGGGACAAGCTGAGCAGAGGGAGGAGGTGACATGCAGCAACAAGCCGAGCTCGGACTCAAACCCAAGTCACTGCAGTACGAACTCAGCCTTAGAGTATGGTAAGCATATAACAAGGTGAGCTTCTCTCTAATCATAGTTTCAGTGATAACTGAGATATATGTTAAAACACAGGCGAGCAACAATCCAACACCAACCATTAGTGAGTCAGCACGTCTCTCCAAAAACATCGGAGTATTACTGAAGATGTAATTCTTTGAAATGGGTAACAAATATATGAAAGTTCAACCCTCTAAACAGCAGGGCACCAGGAGTTCATAAAACAGTAACTTGAGTGTGACTTCATTTATCACTAATGCTGCCGGACCTACAGGGGGACTCATCGCTAGGTTTTCAGAACGTTTTATTTTCTGGACAAAGCTGGATCTTCAAAGCAAATAAGAGGAAAATATAGAAATTGAACTTCTGATAGTGTTGAGAGTTTTTATCCAAACATCAAACATATCGTCTTGAATCTGAATTTATCACACCTAATAAGATAAATTATTTAATGTAAAAATGCAATGCTTTCCTGCTGAAAATGGTCCCATGTTACCCATTGGATGGACGCCTAAATCAGATGAAGCTCAAAGTAGCCGTCACCTAATCTTAATTTAATTATCATTTTATATTTATTGTTTTATTCAGCTTACCTGTCTACTTATTAGAGGTACATCAACAAAGAAAATGCATTTATAATTATTATCTTTTATATTAATTGTATTTTTATGTGTATGCGTGTATGCATGTATGCATGTATGCGTGTATGTATGTATGTATGAATGTATGTATGTATGTATGTATGTATGTATGTGTGTATGTATGTATGTATGTATTTATGTGTGTGTGTGAATGTATGTTTATACAGTATATATATATATAAATATTTATTATTTCAATGTATGTATGTATGTATAGATAGATGTATGTATGTATGTGTGTGTGTATGTATGTATGTATGTATGTATGTATGTATGTATATATGTATGCATGTATGTATGTATGTATGTATGTATGTATGTATGCATGTATGCATGCATGTATGCCTGTATGTATGTATGTATGTATGTATGTATGTATGTGTGTATGTATGTATGTATGTATGTGTGTGTGAATGTATGTATGTGTGTGTGTATGTATGTATATACAGTATATATATATAAATATTTATTATTTCAATGTATGTATGTATGTATGTATGTATTGATAGATGTATGTATGTGTGTGTGTATGTATGCATGTATGTATGCATGTATGTATATATGTATGCATGTATGTATGTATGTATGTATGTATGTATGCATGTATGCATGCATGTATGCCTGTATGTATGTATGTATGTATGTATGTATGAATGTATGTATGTATGTATATATGTATGTATATATGTATGTATGTATGTATGTATGTATGCATGAATGTATGTATGTATGTATGTATTTAGTATTATTATAATTATAATCTATTATTTTGATCATTTTTTATTTGTATTTAATATTATTTTTATTTTTATTCTTAAATATACATATGACTATGTTACATAAAAAGATGCTTGAATATCGGACCTGTATTGTAAAGTTTGCGTTTCACAAATAAAACAAAAGTATTAAAAACAGTTATTGTGTGAATATCATCAGACTCATATGGTCTGTGAGTTTAAGTTAAAATGCCCTCTCTCTCTTTTTGTTCATATAGTTATAGTCATACAGAGTAGTGTTATTGCACATCCCCTATAGTTTGCACATCATGAAGGCCTAATGAGACGTATTTAGTCCTCCAACAAGCTCTCCTTGTTTTCTACATTTTAACAGAAGGATGTTGATGAGAAAACACGCCTGCTGTAGAAAAACTGTGTTTGTGGCAGATCCCTGCGTCACATGATTAAAGGAGTGGACAGATTAGAAGCTGTGAGCTCTGGGTAAACCACTGTACCCTGTTTTCAGCTCACAACATGCTGGGGGAGAAGTGATGCTCTGTCACTTCATGTAATTCAGCCTATTACAGCAAGTTATCATCAGTGGACGTGAAGACAGGTAACACTAAAGACTTAAGGTACCCATGCTAAGACTCAGGTGTAAGGCCATGCTCACATTTACACACAGAGCTGACCTTCCTATCCACCTGCAGCAGATTTAAAAACACTACAGTTTACTCTTAAGCCTGGTTTATACTTCTGCATTGACTCCAGTGACCCACACCATCAGGAGCACTTCATACTCATATGACGAAGTCGCTCTGCAGTACTCTGCCTCAACACTAGTTGGCAGTGTGATTAATCTGAAGGTCATACCGCCACTTTCAAGGATCTGCTACATTCTCTGCTTATTTGAGTGCAGGACAGCTGATTTCTTCTAGCGTATGATGTGGAGTTGGAGCTGATAAATGTTGAGCAGCGGTTGATCGTGCTGCAATAAATGCAAAGAGGAGGAGAGAGGAGACGTCGAAGAGAAGGGATGTGCGACCAAGGTAAAGCGATGTGACGAAACCTTGTTATTGCAGGAAATACGATGTTACCCAGTGTAGTGATCACAGGGCTTGAGATCTCCATTGTTACAACAAGTAGTTATATTTTCAAGGAGGTGCCTGTCAAAGAGGCTTCTGCGTGAACCGACGGTGTTTACTACATTATAGATTCAACTCAGAAGTACAATTCAGGCTTTGGTCTCCAGCCTTTCACACTACAGAGTGGACTAAGTAGTCTCAGTACCATGCTGTGCTTCTGGCAGGTGAGATGCAGAGGGCTGGTTTGGGGCAGCATGCTGCCGGGTGAGGGTAACGAGGGTGAGTGGTGGGAGGGCAGGGTGTGGATGAGGTGCTATGGTGGGATGACGAGGGCAAATTTGAAGGAGTATTGTTTCAATATTTGTTCTTTTGAATTTTAAAGGTGAAGTAAGAATGAGCCCTTGACCAATCCCAGCTCTCCCACCGTTATCAACAACGTGTTCACAGACACAGCCAATCAAAAACTGCTACGTAGCCACACTGGTGCTGCGGGAGGAACATTCACGTTAACGCATCCCAGAAAAAAAGGGAGATTTCCCCCTGAGAATTTACTGACAACCACAACAGAATGGAGGCACTCCGTGTGAAGGGGGGAGGAGCAGGGTTGAGTGGGGTAAGGATTAGGAGGAGAAAGATGCAGCATTGTCAGGTTTAAGGGTGGAGGGTGGAGGGTGGAGGGTAGGGTAGTGGGGGGGGACAGGGGAGCCAGATCTCACCAGACCTCCTGGACAGGCTCCCTGCCACTGTAGAGGAGAGGGGCAGACAATGGATGAAAACCTCTTCCTGAGCAGTAGAGGACACTTAACACGCTTTACGCTACAGATAAGTGTGATGGAAAGAGAGATAACATCTGACACAACTACATACAATACTACATCCTACATACACTGAATCTATACTCTGTGTGTAGAGTTTCATAACAGTTTCATAACATCTTCAAACTGGGGCTGTTTTTTTAAAACTTAACTCAGTTTGTTCTCACTGATGTGACCTGCTTCTTAAAAAAGCATTCTTTGCAATCGACACAATCTTACTGGTGTGTGCGCCTCTGTGCAAGATTTATATATTACATTCATACTTTTTTGCTTATACACATGTCACAAACTGAAGATGGGTCAGTATAAAATCAAGAAAATGAGGCAAACTGTGGCGTTTGTATGTACAGGGATTCTGCTCTCACTGTCTTTTTGGTTTTGTGATTATGCGTCCATGTTTGGGGGCTTTTCTGAATATTGATCATGAAGCAGTGGAGAGGAGACAGCAGCCCAAAGCACAGGACTGAAAGAACCCATGTAACTTGTGTATCCTAACGAGACACCAAAGAGCCGCAACAAAAATTGAATCTGAACAGTTTGTCATTTGTCACACACACACACACACAGACACACAGACACACACACACACACACACTGGGTAGAATAAAGAGAAGCTGCATACAAACAAAATCAATCTATTCCCGCACATTTACGCAAAGACTTTGAGGTGTTTTTTAAACTTTAGAAGAGCTCGACCCCTTTACAACAATCAGAAAACGACATCTTGTTTCTTAGATTCACTTCTTTCCTTTCATGACTGACACTCACTCACTGAGCGTAATCTCTAAAGTCATTAGACTGCTGCTTCTCTCTCTCTCTCTCTCTCTCTCTCTCTCTCTCTCTCTCTCCTCTCCTCTCTCTCTCTCCTCTCTCTCCTCTCTCTCTCTCTCTCCTCTCTCTCTCTCTCTCTCTCTCTCTCTCTCTCTCTCTCTCTCTCCTCTCTCTCTCTCTCTCTCTCATCTCTCTCTCTCTCTCTCTCTCTCTCTCTCTCTCTCTCTCTCTCTCTCTCAAGCAGCAGCTTTAGGGGCCAGCCTCCGAGCTGAACAGTGACATCTACCTGAGCAGAGTCCTTGTGGTACCAGACATTTAAAGGGAAATATGAAGTATCAATGTGAGGGTTGGAAACTATGTATTCTTGTGAGAAGATATATCATGATACTTTGATGTCTTGATATTCTGCACAGCCCCAGTCAAGATGTATCTGGACACTACAAACTCCACTTGAACAGAGGATGAGTAAACGTAAACATATCACTTTAAGAAGTGTTGGACAGCAGGGAAGCGGCTGAAGGTTTGGGCTCCTGCAGATAGATAGCTCTCAGTACTTACCTGCAGTGATGCTTCCTGGTGGCAAGCCAGAACCTACTCTCACAGCCATAACACTGGGCTGCCAAATGGTCTGGGTACCAACGCGTCACCTGCAAACCACAGACTGATCTCAGTTCCCAGCTCTCATCTCCAGGGCAGCCCACCTGCCATCTAACAATATCCACTGCCATTTCTGAACAGGTCTTAATTCTTCAAACAATAAAGCCAAGTGTTTTGTTTTTCTGTAAAACTATCTGAACCGTGTTCTGGTTGCTTACCTCAGTGTCCTGCTTGTCCACCTGCTCCCAGCTGGCCTCAGAGAAGAACTCCGTGCTACAGCGTGACAAACAGTTGGGGTCCATGTTGTACTCAGAGTCTGTCATTGAGGTCTGCATGAAAGGAGTCACGGAGAAAAAGATCATACCAACTTAATCCATGAGGAAGGAGTGCATGGGGCTGCAGAAACAGCAGGTAATGAAAAGAACTTTGGATATGTCTGACTCAAAGTTCACTGGTCAACATCTTACCACTTCATCTCCCATGTCTCCGTTGATCCTGTGGGAGCCAGGGTGCTGCTGATTCTCCAGGCGGCACCACAGCTCCTGTACCTGTTTCTTCAGAGTCTCAACCTCCATCTGATGTCCTGCCTCGATCTGCCTCAGTCTCTGCTGGATGGCGTCTGTGTGAAGCGTTAGTCCATCATCATCAAGATGGCTGCGGGACGGCTGCTCTGGGCTGATCGCTGCCCGGCCAAGCAGGGCGTGGCACCAGCGGTGCTGCGAGCAGCTGCCTCTGGGATGGAGGATCAGGGAGTTGCAGCTTGCTAAGGACACCTGTCGACTGAGAGGGGCCCTCTCCCCGTTTCCTTTAGCCCAGTGAAGTCCTGTGCAGGGGTCCCCCTCTGAGTTGTCTCCGTTATGAAGCCCATCCCTGCTGAGGTCACCGCTGAAAGACTGAAAGGCACTGACAGAGGGACGCTTGCCGCCCCCGTTTAAAGTTCTGAAAAAGCCATGCTCTCCTGTCTCCAGTCCTTTCTCTTTCCTCGTGCCGGGAGGATGGCTCCTGCCTTCACTGCAGGGCTGACGACTGGGACAAACAGGGGAATGTGCTGGCGGCTCCAACCTGCTGCAGGCCTCTTCAGTTAAAGTCTCTGTGGAGCTTTCCATCAGAGAGGCTCTCTTATCTACCTGCTCCACCTGCTCGTTGTTTTCCTGGTCGGACTCAGAGTCAGGGCGGGGCTCATCCACACCGTGCTCTTCAGGTGACCTGTCCAAATAGCCATTAGTTAAAGTTCTATGGGCTGCATGCTGATCTGGCTCACCTGAGCAGGACTCAGTGGGTGCATCTAAGAGATCCTCTTGTACAGAAGAGTCCTCTGTAACCTGCTCCACCAGATCTCCTGCAGTCTGAGGGACCTCAGCAGCTTGTTGATCCAGCTCCTCTGCTTCCTGTGCAGGTAGAGGGGAAGACGCATTCTCTTCCGCCTCCACCAAACCATTTTCTGGATGGTGTCCATTTGCAAATGCTTCTGTCTGTATCTCAGTGCCATTGACCTTAGCGTGCATTTCATCCTCCTCAGCTTGTGCTTCTTTACCCAACTCTGTGTCATCAGTGTTAGCAACATACGTGGAAACAGTACTTTCCTCTGTCTGAACATCTGCTCCAGCATCCTCCTTAGTAGCTTCCTGGAGGATGTTCTCCATCTGACCCTCAGCCACACCCACCACTACAGAAAGCTCTGCCTCCTCGGCTTCCTCTACGTTGTCGGCTGGATTCCCAGAGGCTTTGCGTACGAGCTCCGGATGTGTGACCCTAGGCTGAGGACTTTCATCCAGCTCAGAGTCCCCTCCCTCCAGGCAAGGCCCCACTCCGTTAGGCAGGACCTCCTGATCTTGGTTCCCCCCTCCATCCGGCCCCACCGCCATGTTGAGCTCTAGAGAGCGTCGGTGGTCCTGCCATTTCTCATTGAGGCTCGGGTCACTGGAGCGGCGGTTGGGAGCTAGAGAGCTCCCCAGCTCACATGCGCTTGGCAAGTTGTCAAAGGAGCGAGTCTTTGTGCATCTGAAGGGAAAACAAGAGGAGAGTGATGAACTGGAAACAGATTCTGTTACATAACAACGGCTCCTCATGTTTGACACCCAGTGATTCAACCTGTAGCTGCACATAGAAATGTTTTCAATATCATAATGTCAGCTTTAACAAAATAAGAAAATACAGCTCACACATAATGAAATAAATACACTCAGACTTGGTCTCTTCAAGTTAGAGCTTGCTGTTATAAACTGTTTCATGAGAATGAAACATCCTGTTGCTCTTCTGAGGCGGTGCGAGTGTCAGGAGACACAAGCTAAGCAGAACACAAAGCGGTCTCTGTGGCTGTAAGAGCCTGATCACAGTTGACTTTCTAAAGCAGGGGACTTCATGAGTCAAGCTCCTCTGGTTTTGGGAGTCCTTGATCTTACATGAGTGAAGAAGAGAAGGGGTCGGGTGCCAACGCGCCAGGCTCACCTGGCCAGGGGCGTGTCCTCCGGATTGCAACCAGGCACAGGGTAGGGTGCACAGGAGTCATCTGAGGGGGTTGTTGGAGAGGAGCTGGGCAGGTAGACTGCTGTCCACAGCATCAGGTTGCGTACGTGACACACTGGGTGGAGAACCTGAAACAACAGCTGCAATGTCACTAAGAGTGTAATCAGACAACAGCAGGACAAAAATAATGTTGAAAAATAACACTGTGGAAATTCTTGGAACATTGGAAGGACGACTCTCCAGCCATGGTATGTAAACAATATTTATAATAACTCTCTCTGATCTTGACTTTCAGATGTATTATTCAAGTAAGTGCAGCACTGACGTGGTCTGAATCCATGACTTAGAGGTAGGACAGCTTCAGAGTGCTTCAGTGTTTATTGCTATCTTTTTTTAAAGAATAACATGTTTAAGAAATATGCAGGAGTGCATGTGCAAAATGCCAACCAATGTCAATAATTTGTGCAGTTATTCAGAGATAATATTAATCACTGAAGTCCAACGATCCCTGTGTGACTTTTGAAGACTTTGATAGCTCTCTCTGTTTTGTTCAGGTCCTGAATGCACGATTAACGCCGACAGCCATCATTTAGAATATTAGCACAAGCACTACTTCCTGAAGGACTACAGGCAGACTCAAACAGAGGACGTACGGTCTCGGAGTGTGTGGAGTACAGCATGTTCTTCAGGGTGCGGTTGGCCGGTCTCAGCAGCGACCACACAGAGCAGGTCCTCTCTTGAACATGGCGGTCCTCCCTCTCCTTGCCGCTGTTACACAGGAAGGTGCCGAATAGACAGGAGTAGGTGTGCTGCACAAGCTTCACCTGCGTATGCAAACAAAAACATACAAGGACTCAAATACTCAGAACAGGTACCAGAAAAAGCATGACAGGAGCTTCCTTGTGGACATATGAGCTAACTGAAACACGCTTCAAACAGAGGCATGTTTGTTCCACTTGAAAAACATCCTGAAGCGTCTAACCATGACGCTGCAGGATGTTTGAATCCAACATGTTCCTCTTTATTTTGGGTAACTCTTTGAGGGTTTTGCACTTTTTCTGTCCCTCTCTCTACTCAGGGATGATGGGCTGCTCAAGAAATTATTATGAAACCTTTTTGATAGCATGTTGCGCTAATACATGTGTCTCATCTTTCACACACCATGAGACCAATTTGCAGAAAGGACAAGCACACATTCATTAGTAAAGACAAACCTCAAGAGATGATGATAAGAAGAATGATTTACATGACAGCATGCAAGGAAGGATGTTTATCAGGGTACAACAGATAGTATGCAATATCTTTTGAGTTTTGATGCTCAGAGCTTTGATATCATATTTGGGAGGAAATTTTGGTTCCAACACCGCTATCAATCTTTCATCATGAATCCTGTACACACCAGGAAGGCCTCGTTGAACTCAAAGGAGCAAGGGAACTGCCTCTGCAGCTGGTGCACACAGTCCAGCCACTGCAAGAAAACCGGGCAGCGTTCATTCAGGTCCTCAGAGTTTTCCCCGTGACCGCATCGGTCAGCGAATTTGTGGCCAAAGTCCAGCCACTCCGTCTCCACTAAAACTTGGAAGCCCTGCAAGAAGACAGAGCAACGTGGTAAACACATTTTTTATGTGCATGCTTCCTTTAGTGCAGAATGAAAATGTTAACAAATGCCAGAGTCAGTGAAGGAGCAAGAACTTGATCTGTACCTCAATAGTGCGGTAGTATGGGTCCAGCAGCAGCTTAGATAAAGCGACTATCTGAGGTGTGCGGTCCCAACCATCAGAGCAGTGCACCAGGACAGGCCTGTGGTCTCTGTCCACAGCATTCACCACCAGCAGCGCTGCCTTCAGCAGCAAAGAAAGATGCTGCAGCCACTTGGTGCTCTCCAGAGCAGAGAGCCAGCTGTAGACACACACAGAAACAGAAACACAAGAGTCAACGGGTGAACAACTAACATTGCCATATCATCAACTTGCTAGTTAAATTAACTTGTGAGCAAACAGTTTCCAATTACAACTTAGAAAAATACAAGCCTTGTCTTTTTTTTTCTTGCATTGTGATTACTTTTATGAACCAATTCAAAATACTGATCTAGTCTTGTGTCTTCTTTTGTGTCCTTTAAAATCTCTCATAATGTTCAACTAGAACATCAGTGGTAAATGCATTGATTTGAATATGAACTTGTGGATGTGTGTGTGCTCTGACAGACAAAAGAGAGGGAGAGCTGCTGTGCTGCTCACTAAACTCCCTTATAGCAGCATGAACAGATGTAAGTGATTGTCCGGGTTCTAACGTGAAACAAGGCAGATTGTTTGATAATTATAACTCTTTCCTTTCCTGTCTGCTGAAACATGTCTGCTCCATCATCAGTAATTCATGCCATAAAGACACAAATAACACAACCTCTGCTTAAAAAGTTTCACTAGCGACTCAGTTCTCACATCAGGTCAGCCTCATGTAGGGGGGATGTTACTACTGATGGAACAAAACTAACATCGGCAAGTTATGAGCGAGATCATGAGTGCAAAATAACATCAGCAACATGCTGCACAACACAAAACAACTACAATGGATGTTTATATTTAACATGAAATGACACACTGCAATCATGCAATCAAATAGAGCTGTAACAGCGGATGTCTCTTTCTCACTCGGCTCTTACATGTTGACATAGTGAGATTTGAAGCCATGACCTGAGCAGTGGGAGTCATTCATAAATGTAGGTAAATGTTTACCTATGTTGTCTTATCACTGTTATTTTTTTAAAGCACTGTGTGGGATCCGTATAACTAAAAAAACCTCTGAGCTCATATTTTTCTTGTTTTAAAACTGTAAAGTTTAGGCAAAAGACTCATTTTGTAATGCTGATGAAGAGAAGTCCAAAGATACAAAGTCCTACAGGAGTTAACCGTGTGATCTGATTAAACACTGTAAGCTGGGGAGATTTTTTAAACTCTCTTTTGTCTTCTGATTTGAATTTCTAACCACTTTCCGCGGCATTCTCCTGAGTCAGAGTGATTCGCATTATGGTGGCGTTTAGTCCAGGAGTCCAGATGGAAAGAGATCCTTAACTTGGGGTTTGGCCAGGATTTCTAAATCAGGCACAGATGTAAAGCCAAGGCCGAGACATAGCTGTGTTACCTACACTCACTACAGCAGAGTTTCAGAGCTTTGGATTTGATAATTGTCTAAAGAGGTTTAGAGTTGCAACAGAGGAAAATTGTGGTATTGCTTGAGGATTTACAAAAAAACCTACTTGGCTGGGTCAGGCATCTGAGTGCAGAGGAACCGCAGAGATTGGAAACTCTTGCGGATGGAGTGGATGTTAGCCATGCCCATAAACACCACCTCACAGTTGGGATAATACTCTGAAACAGGAGGAAAATAAAGGTTAAGAAACACAGGAAAGAAAGGAGAGGTGGTGGTTTTCATTTTAGTGAGCACAACAATCACATTTTCATTTTACTGACGTCGACCTGATTCTGCCTTTAACCGCGGACTGCTCTGAAGACCTACCTGGGCATTCACAGCCTCCCCCTTTGGCCCTGTTAGCTACAGCAGCAGCATAGGACCGGGCGTCTAAGATCAGTAACTTATGGGGTTGGATAGCCAAAGTCTCCACCTCTGAGCTGTGGGTCATGGAGGATTCTAGTGAAGACAAACACAAAGTTCTCTGTGAGCAAAGTTCAGTTTTTATAAACATGGGCAGATGAGTATCAAGATAAATACAGTGATCAAAAACAGTAAATGAACCCTCCACCATGAAGTCTCTGTGATCTGTGTGTTTGTGAGCCTGCTGTTTCAGACAAGCCCTGACAGATCAGATTGCACAACAGTGTCTGCTACTCGTGCAGATAACAAGTACAGTACACGATCAGCCCGCTGTCTGTCTGTCTGTCTGTCTGTCTGTCTGTCTGTCTGTCTGTCTGTCTGTCTGTCTGTCTGTCTGTGTGTGTGTGTGTGTGTGTGTGTGTGTGTGTGTGTGTGTGTGTGTGTGTGTGTGTGGGTGTGTGGGTGTGGGTGTGTTTTCACCTTGTAGTTTGTGTTGTAGTGTAGGTGTGTAGGTGTGTACAGTTTATCAGTGAGCGACTGGTGCTTAGTGAGCGTGAACTCTTACCAAAATCTGTGTCAGGCAGGTCAGAGCCGTTGGTGTAGCCTCCATTGGAAAGGTGCTTACGAGAGCTGCTGTCTACTGCACAGGCCTTGGCAATGGACTGGACCAGGTGCTCGTCGTCAGCGTTCCTCCAGCCCCACCAGCTGACCTCTGGCTGGCCGCAGCGGGCGATTACAGCTCCAGTGGTCTGTTGCCTATAGGAGTCGGGTCAGATAGAGCATTACAACAAAGGCTGTCTGTCTTGGCGATGTGTTTCACCTGATCTCTGTCTCTCTGATAACAGACGGTATAAACCATCTTTCCGCAAAACTACTCTAACGGCCTTTTTAACCTGCCTGCACAAAATATAACTTGTTTGTCTCCAGACTGGACAGAACTCCAACCAGAAACAAAAAGCGAGACCATATTTCTCCTCTTTTAAAGTCCTTACACTCCCTGTATGTTTTAGAATTGATTTTTAGATTTGACTGATCACTTTTAAAGCTCTTCATGGACTTTCTCACAGCTTCATAGCAGACACGTTAATACCATACGAGCCGGCGCGTACGTTGATCTACCCGAGGAGATCAGGTCTGCTGAGTCAGTGATTTTAAATCCCTTCCCTAAACATATTTTTATCAAGGAGCCTTTTCTGATTTTATCTGAACTTCATTTGATTTTTTTACTTGACTTTAACCATTTTTAAAAAATGATTTTAAAAGGATTTTACTCTTTTAGAGTTCTTCTAAAGGAATTTCATGTCTTGTATAAAAGGTTATATTTCTTGATCTTGCCTCGTGTGATTTTATGACCTGCTTCTTTTATTTTGCTGTCCGTGTAAAGCACGTTGAAACCTGTTTTTTGAAAAGTGCTCTTTGAATTATGTTATTATTATTAATATAAAACAACAGGTTTTATCTTTGGACTTTACTCCCTTCTGTTCTTTTTAAATAATTGGAACTTCAAACAGAAATGACTTCTATTATTGATTACTGTAGCTTTTTTATATACATAGATGAGCTATTTGGCATGTCATATTTCAAAGTTTAAATTAAAAAAAGGTCAATCTAAAAATGCTCACTGTGAAATGCTTAAGAGACAGTAACTTAAATGAAGTGTTTCAGATAGAACCTGAAATGAGCGGGTTCAAAGACACCAAACTGAGATAAGTAAAGACAATTTCGACCTATAAACATGTAAAGAGACTACACAGCTATCAGAGGTGTTATAAAGCCTTAAAAAACCAGCATAACAACCCTTCTGTAGAGTCACAGCTCTAAATAATTTAATTTAACCATGTTATCAACAAATGAGTGGAAAAATATACCGGAGAGCAGAAGACAGTTAGGCAGCCTCTACACGTGATCAGGTTTTATATTCATCCCATATATTGAAAAATTAAGGATTTTGGATGGAAATAAGCTCCCCATACTCTGATAAAGCAAACAAGGGGAGGGGCAGATTAATATAAAGTTATACTGTACAGGGAGAGGTATCTGAAAGAGGATATTGGTCTACTAAGCTGCACTCATCCCAAAACCTTATGAAAAAGGTTTCATAATAGATTACCAAAACATGCTGGCCTTATTTTTACAGTACACTGACCACATTTGTACTCATAAAGCATTAATAAATACCACAAACTGACAGCCTCTATCCATGCTACAGGAGCATTTTTTGATAAAGCAGCAAAACTCTCTATATCAACAACTATATCTTCTTCCTCACTGCAGTAAATTTACCCAGATATTTCCTGCTCAGATTTCATATCAGCTTCATGTCGTTTTTATACTTTGTGGTCAGCATGAAAAGTCACGATAAAGCACTCCTTCAGCAGCAGTGTCAGCGAGTGATAATGTCAAAGTTGACACAAGCACACAAACCTATAAACCACAGCAGGAAACCTCTTCCATGAGCGAAAGGCGGCCACGTTTTCCAGCTCCTTGTCTGTGATCCAAGCTGGCACCAGGAGCTGCTGAGGATAGCTGGGACAGAGTCTAACACAGCAGAGGGGCAGAAAGAGAGAGAGCACAGATCAAACAAGGAGACAAGAAGGAGGGGGATTCAGGTGAGATGCGATGGATAAACAAAAGTATGTGGGGCTGGGTATCATCAAGAATCTCTCACAGCTCGATTCCATTTTAGTTCTTTGGGTCCCGATTTGATCAATATTATTAAATATGTTCTGATATTAGTTTGTTAGTATACATAGATGACAGATATACCCAGATCATTCATTACACTACCTTCTAATATTTTTTAAATTATAATGTGTACATTCTTTGTATTTGTTTGGAAAAAACTCTCTCCATAATGAGATTAACTGTTGAATTATTCTTTGATAAACAAAGAATGGAACATTAAAGTACAGTTTGCTTTGCTCTGCTGACGTTGACGGCTCAGTAACTTCTTCTGCTTTAGAACTACGACTTCTGTCATGTATTTTCGTGTTGGTGTGACGTAGCATGTTTCCAGTCTGTATAATCTTCTTAAAGCGACCCGCAGGTTGAGCTTTAGCCACAGATTGTAAAACCTTGGTGTGGTGTATTGTTGCAGTATTTTATTACAGCCTTACAGAGCTCATATTCAACATGACCTCTATCAACTTCTTCAGTTCCAGTTTCACATCTATATGTAAAATGTTGTTGTCTGAACAGCTGATTAATCAAGAGAAGTCTCTCTCCAACAAGAGTCGCAAGAATCACCCACAGTGCCCCCACAGGAGTGGGGCTTCATTACAATGGAAATAATTGATTCAAGGATTGTCTGAACCGATATGGAATTAGTAAAAAAATATATTGCACTGCATTAATGATTCATTTTTTACTCAGCCCTTAAAGTGTTCATCCACAGGCATTTTATCCTGAGCTGACTTTCACTGCTCAGGGTGCAATACCAGTGAGTACAACAACACAACACATCACTCACTAAACCTCACAGACATACATATTTGTGCTGAACACCAGTGAAAACAAGGACCATATCTAACTTCTAGTTGAGGATGACAGAAATGTACACAGCAGCAGGAACCTCGTATGACAACAATCATCACCTGAACTTGCTGTTGATGTCAGATATCCTCCAGGCGTTCTGAGTGTCAAAGCCCATCCTCTCCACCTCGTTCTTGAACCAGGAGGTCACGTGTTCCCCTGCAGACAAGAGTCGAGATGTCTGATAAGCCAAGAGTTGAGTGTTCAGCTGAAACCATGTGAGCTTATGCAAGAGATAGTGGGGTACCTGGTCTGCACAGCTCCCCGTGCTGCTCCTTCTCACCGGCGTACACATCCATGCACCAGGCATGGAACGCAAAGGAGAAGAGGTCCTCCAGACGAGACGGAGGGCGCACCACGCTGTTCAGGCGTTTCAGCCATTCCTGACACTGCTCGAAGGTGGAGAACTGACACCTACGGAACAAAGAGAGAGTTTGCATTACACCTCCAACATGCTGCAAAGTCAAATCATTTTATTGCAAAAGCCTCTGATAAAAATATTTAGAGTAGCTATGCAAAATATTACTAATATCACACTAACATCATACATGCTTTTCATCTTTTCAGGGGTCGTGAAATGTGTGAGTGTTAATGATGCATGTGGCCTTGCTATCAGTATATGGCATGTTACAAAATTTTAATTAATTCAAAAGCCTCTGTGTTCACAACATTTCAACAGAGCTGTAGTCTACATACAAGTAGCCTACTGTATGTGTAGTTTACATGGAGCTCTGTTTAATGGGACAGAGTTTTGTTAAGTGCTTTTACAAGAAAGGGTTAAAAAACAATCTTGATTTAATTCAGAGATGGATTTGTTTCTATGATGCAAACTCATAGACAGCACATGCAGCTAAGAAGTTTCATTTTTTGATGGAATCTTTATTTTGATAGACGGTGGGCTGCAAGAAAGTTTTAAAGACACAGAGCGAACTGTAAACACAGGAACTAAAGACAGAGAGCGAGTGAGGGAGAGACAAAGAGAGACAGAGAGAGAGATGCTGTCCGAGTGACTAGGCTGTGTCCTTTTGTTACAAGTTGTGGACCTCAATGACATCAAAGCTGGTTATGTGGTTTGTAGTTACTAGAACACTCAGAAACTGTTAAGCACAAATCAGAATGAGATTACATTATACCAGTTTGTGTGATGAACTGTGGCTTTGTCTCTGTCTTCTGCTGAGGACTACAGATTTAAAGGTGACATATTGTGTTTGTTTCATCAAAATATATTGGTCTAAGAGGTCCCCAAAACATGTCTTTAAAGTTTATGCTCAAAAAAACACTTAGAAATCAGATTTTGGCATGCCTGAAAAACCCTCTTCTTCAGCCCTGCTCAGAACAGTCTGTTTTCCCTCTGACCACGCCCCCCCTCAGGAAGTGGATGTGCCCTCGGCTCTCCAGCACGTTGATCTAATGTTTACATGTTGGCTGAATATACACACTGCTTACAGACCGCGCTACTTCAACCCTCTGAATCTGATCCAGAATCTGATCCTGACGGAGAGGCGCCTGTAGCAGGACCTTTCTGAGCGATTGGTCACAGATTTTTTGTTTCTTGTTTTATTTGTCACTATGTCGATGTGTGTCTTGGTACACAGCTACTAACATGTAGCTATGTGGCTATGCTAACTAGTGCTAGTACTTTTCCATGAAAAATTAAAATCCTCCACTAGATCTTCAAATCTGCAGACGTGGGGAGTTAAAACCGACCTTTGTGTTTATTAAGACAGCCTACAACTAGCATGCCTCCCTCCTAAGCTCCTTGTTAGCACACATGTGTGCAGGGAATGAAAAACAGAGGAGGGGTTGAGTTGTATTTTATACAGTCTATGGGCTGAACAAGCTCCTAGCTCTGACTTCTGTTACAGACCGGATGGCGTTGTGACGTAACAAAAAAAAAAGAAGTCTGAAACGGCTGGTTTCAGCACACATTTACAGAAAGGTGTAGAAATCAGAACAGGGGCAGAATGGATTTTTTTCATTTTCAGGGGGTTTGTAGACATGCCAGGGAAACATATTTCAGGTAGAGAACCATTAAAAAGTCCATTTTGCATGATATGTCACCTTTAAAATGAGCTAATAGCTAACTCTGGTACAGTGAAATGGCTGTACACAGACCCTGTCAGAATAAATAAATAAATATATAAAACTTTATTAGCACATTATCATGAGCCATGCTGTTAACTAGTAGCCAATGCAGTGTGGTGCTTTCAGAGCCTGCCTGTAATCACTAACAGCAACATGGCTCATGGTCAAATTGCTGACTGCTCCTCTGTTGTGAGTCTTTGCTTTGATTTTACTGTTTTCAAGGTTACTGTTGGTAATCTCAAACTTCTGTTTAAACAATCATTCGATTTTTTTTTGCTAAAATTCATTTTATTTTTCATTTAACCAGGAAGTCCCATTGAGATTAAAGTCTCTTTTTCTAGATATAACATAACGGCCACCGCTGTAGCTATCATCAGATGTCTCTATTTCACTTTTACAGTTTCTTCCAACTTAAGAGCTTTGAGCATATCTTTACATAAAGCTATCAAAGTCTCATATAGACTCATAACCATCAACATACAACATTTACCACATGATCTGATTTTGACTATTTGTAGACTCAGAGGACAGATAACAAGATGGAAGGTGATGGCAGCGTGGTACGGGCAGGAACAGGTGATCATGTTTGTGAAATCAGGAAACATAGTTGTCTCAAAAATCAACAAACCATAAAAATTGTACAAAGATAAACTTGTGTTATCATTACGACTCCTCATGCGTATTGATTCTCCTGATTTTAGTGCAGATGGTCCGATCGTTTGGGTCATTCTGGAATGATCTTGGTTCCTGCCTTCTGGTTCCCCTGCTACCTTCACTGTGTGTGTTATGCTAAAGCTGTGCCGCAGCAACATACAACACATAGCGTGACGCTTCCCACTAGTTGCAACAACTATACCGTCCTGAGTCTGGTTCCTTGCAAAAAACCTGTATGATGACTGTAAATCAAGTGTCCTGTACCTTTGAAAGAAGAGGAGTATATCATTTGTCTCACCTGATGACTTTGCAGTCCTTACAGGTGACATGTAGCTGGAACATATCGCGACACTCCACACATTCGATGAGCTGAAGAGGAACCTGGTGGAAAGAGATTTACACTCTGTCAAATTTCTACATTTCATATCAACAGAGGCTGGAATGTAACAACCAAGAGTGTGCAGTCTGTACGAGTAGTGTGATAGACAGCAAATCATGCACTAGTCTAGTACATAAGAATGCAGAATCTGACTGCAAAGTGTGTATTTTCAGCATTTTCCAAGAAGTACGAACCGATCACACATCAGCAAGCTTCAGTGTATGCAGGAAAAAACGGCCTTGTGGAGAGCCTGGATGTCGTAACAACATCCCGGCTCCCATCAGCAGTAATCCCATGATTATTTATTTCCTGTATAAACAGATATCTGCATGCATGTGCAGCTAACAATCTGTTCTAGATCAAAAATGTCAGCTTGAGCAACTAATCTGCTTGTCCCCGTGTTACAAATACCAGTGTTAAGATTTCCTGACTTCCTGGATTGCGGCAGAAACGATCAACCCAGCCTCCATTCAAGAAACAAACATATTAACAGCTGTTTCTTTCTCCTCCTGAGGACAAAGATAGATTTTGACTGTTTTACTTACAGATCATCAGGAAGTTGTTATTTAATAAACTAAAAGAGTTGTTAATTGTAAGTAAATCACAGGAAGACATGTTTCTTTTCTGGGTTTATTCCTCTCAGGTAAGCCAGAGTGAAGCCTCTGTGTATTTACTATCGCAACATCGATCGCCTCCGCCCATCCCTCATACCCAACAGCACTGCCATACTCATTCACACCCTGGTAACTTCACGCATCCATTATTGTAATTCCCTCCTCTTTGGTCTCCCATTCAAATCCATCCATAAACTCCAACTGGTCCCGTCCTTCAGCAGCTTCACTGGTTACCGGTCAAAACTTGCATCAATTTCAAGATTCTGCTCCTCCCCTTTAAGGCCCTCCATAACCTCGCTCCTCCATAACTCTCTCAACTTTTCTATATCAACACACCCAGCTGCACTCTCAGGTCTTCTTCTTCCATTCACCTCACTACACCTGCCTGCTTAACCACCATCTGGTCAAGAGCCTTCAGCCAGTCTGCCCCAAGGGAGAAGTTCCGTTGGCTGGTGGTGAGCATAGACTGTAAATAAAGGTGGTGAGGCCTTCAGCAGTGTTTCTGCCCCCTGGTGGCTGGCTGCAGTATAGGTCGATCACAACGTTTCTCTGAGCTGTGTTTCCCATGTACAGAATGTACTTGTGCGGGCGGCCCAGGTGTATTTACAGCTGCACGAGTATATTTGCAGACTAATTTTGAACGTCCTTTTTTTACCCATAGCCTATGTGACACTGGCCATCTGAGATCAATTATCTAGTTTGCAACCTGCATTCGCTCTGCACCCCTCGCACATGTACGAGTAGCGTCTGTATATGAATAGTATGTCTCTGAAGCCAGAGCCCTGCACTCTGGCTTAGACTAATTTAACTTATTCATGTCTTTAAAAGCACTTCTATACTAGTCTTTGTACAGATAGAATTGTTTATAGTACATGTTTACTACTAACTAACCTCCTGTTCTTCTAATCGTCTTGTGCTGATGATACTCTCTTTACATCTTTCATAACAAACCTCCCTGAGGCTCACTTCTTGTACTCATGAGTGAAACTATCTCAAACAGGAGTTGTGTTATTTGGAGGACTTTAAAGAACATACTGCTGATAAAGGTTGTCAAAGGAGGAGATACATATAAGCTGACAGAAAGGAAAGAGGGGATGATATCAGTGGGGTCCGGACTTTGGTTGACTCTATCAAAAAATCACTTGTTTTACATCATTATCGACGACAGGACGGTGACTACTGTTTACCTGCATGCCGCTAAAAGTGATCTCAGTCAGCATCTCTCTCCTCTCGGTCAGTGAACACACAGGCGGGAGCAAGCAAGTTATCATGGTCACATGCAGAAACTTTGTCCTGACCCCTCTGCTAAGATTTCAGTGTATCAAAAAATGTATGTCCACTAGGGATGTAAGGATATATCGCAAATCGGTTAAAAATCAATACAAATACGGGTGGATTAAAATCGATTCAACATCATTTGTATCTGGATATAATTTTTAAACAGTAGAAGACACTATCTGCATTATATTCTGCTTGCTAAACATCATGAAGTCTCTTGCGCTGCTCTCTTATCACTCGCTTAGTGAAGGTGTTTTAAGTTTAAAGTAGGTTTGAGAATCAGCTGACTGCTCAGCTGGGGGCTGCAGCTGAGTGACAGGTCTCCACGAGCTCTTTTTTTCCTCCACCGCTGGACTGATTCTGACCCGGCGGACACATGACCTCGTTCACATGCTTATTTTTCTCAATAAGAATGAGTAGACAGAAAACTGGACACTGAGTCTGAAATATGATCCTGTTCAGTTGTCCTGTTGCAGTAAATCCACAGTGCCATGAAGGAAATTTTGATTTAGGGGGAACTAACTCATTTGGCATTATTTTTGGCATGGAAAACTTTTAAGCTTTTTTAATGATTAAATGATAATTGATCATTAACATTTCCAAAGATCGATCACGGAGAATACTTGAAATTACATTCCTAATTTAAAAAAGATTTACCTTATTTGTTTTACTATTTAATACTTTCATTTGGGAATCGTTCACTTTCCATTTCGTTATAATTGTTCTGCATTTTCAAACAAGGTATTTTTGTATGCTCATTTTTAGTTTTTTTGCAAGGTGCTGAAAAAAAGTGTGCAGTTGTTTTATTTGAGTTACAACACACCTTAAAAATGAAAAATAATTACTGTTTACAAAGAAATATAAGAGAAAAAATATATATTGAAACTGTCCATATTTGAAAAATTGAAATATAATAATAGTTATTTAAGTTTTGAGTTTAATCCAGTTTTCTTGAAAATGGTTGGAGAATCGTGAGTGAATCGTATCGTGAACCAAAAATCAGGATCTGAATCAAATTTTGGGTTGAGTGTATCGTAACATTCCTAATGTCCACTAAATTATTTTATTACCGCAGGACAACGAAATTAATAAATTAGTCAAATTCTGTTTTAAGCTTAAACTGCATACAAACTAGTGAGAGGCTACCTGTTCACAGCTTCAGCTTTAGAAAACCTGCAGGGCTCAGTAAGAGCAGAAAAACAAGTCGACCAATTTTGTCCCCGGCGTAATATTGTGCTCAAACAAATCAACGCCCTTATTTTAAGTAAACTTAAGTTATAGAAACATATTTTGCTTAATTCAATGTTTTAATTTATTTAATGAAAAAAACATGCAACTCCAACAACCCACAACAGGTCTAACATCACTCTGTGAGAAACAATGCTGAGCTCTATTAATATCTAGAACCTTGTTTGCTTTGCGTTGAGATAAGAGAACACAGAAATTATTTGATACTAGCTTGTATCTGTGTTTCCTTCTTGGTTCACAGCTACAGCTTCATCTTTTGTAGGCAAACAACATTCAAAGTACATAAGTATCATGTGCTTTTGACTGAAGAGAACACATTTGAATATTGTAGGGAAATACCTGCGCTGCTTTTGGCCAAGTCTTGTTAATTGAATGAAAGCAGTTTCAGCAGCACGGTGGGTTTTCAAACAAAGTGTGACTCAAGCTGCTCACACGGACCAGAATGATGCAAGAACGGCTGCACAGTGAAGCCGGTAGAGGGTTAGTACCTGATTGAGGTTTGTAAGCAACATTAAAAGGTTGGCAGAATACTGTGTGATTATGTTTTATACACTATTACTGGTTTCTTTTGTCACTTGGTATTAAACAGGACGATCAAGCAGGGTTCTACACCTCAAAGCAACAGTCAGGTCAGACAGGCATCACTCCACGCCATGCAGCTCTGCTAGGTACTTACTGACACCTCACAACAACACCCCTATCCAGAGAGAAACAGAGGGAACAATAATAAAAGTGATGCATGTTGATTTTTTACCATCCCCGTCTGTGAAAGGCTGCAATCACAGCACATTCCGGATGTTCAGGCATCCCGCTGCTTCAACTTAATTCATGCCCTCTAATCTACATCCCCTATCTTTCCACCATTGAAATTCCTGGGATGTTTTCAGAAGACTATCACTCCCACGCGGCACCTCCCACCCCGATTTGTGATCTCTGACAGCGTAGCCATGTGATGCACAGACCTCATCAGCTCTGAATATGTGTGAGGAGAATGTTGGCTCTGTCTAATGTGAGCACAGGGAAGCAGTGTGTGAGCCAAGAACTGGAGGCTTTTTGAGGTTCAATTTTCCCTGGCAACACATGACGGGCAGCCAGCAGACACAAGACACACTGAGAGGAGAGGAACCATTCCTCGCACTAGTATATTTACATTTTGCACACTTTGGGTGTTTGAATGCATCAGGGCAAAGCAGAAGTAAAAGTACAGCAAGCTGTAAACATCACACCCTGTCTCGATGTGACAACAACCACAATATCAACAGTTAAAGCTGAGAAGCAGAATATAAATAAATGCAGAGTGAAGAGTGGGGCCGGGCCAGATTAGGTGTTGCAATCCAGGCTGCTGGCTGCTTCAAAGCTCACAGATGACGGATGGTGAAGCCACTTTTTAACCAGAGGATTGTAACACCACATCAGGCCTTCTGCTGTGATTGTTTCTTTGGCTGACAGAGCTGACAGCATCAGACAGGAGAGACACTCTGTGGTGCCCTTTAATATCCAACTGACATGAGAGGACAGTTTTACTTTCTCGAGACATGGGGAAACATATGACGAGTGAGGCGAATAGTGGAAAAAAAATACACTGATCAGATTGGGGATTGAGAAATAGCTCATGACTTGTGATTGTTCAACTTTTCTGCTTCTGCATGTCAGCAGCAGGGGATTTGAGCGCAGCACAAGCTATTCTTCGGGCATTTAGACGAAGGTTTCTGGGCAAAATTAAAGGTATACTTGTTTTTTTTTATTACCTTAAATCCATACGATTACATACAGTGTTCTAAAAATAACAATCCATATGAGCCTCAAGGAAAAGACACCTAAAAACAAATGAGGATATTTCTGCAATAATGGATCACTGTTGGGTAAAAGAAGCTGGTCTCTCTTTCGTAACACGGTGAAAAAGGAGGGAGAGCAGAAGAGGCTGGACTGCCATGATCCCTTCTAGAACCTCTGCAACCAAGGCAACAGCAAGTGCAGAGAGAAACAGAGCGGGCAGGCTGGTCTAGAAAGAGAGGTGATGAAGAGTCATGCAGCACGGCTGCTGCCTGTGTAAATCAGCTCTGAATGGCCTGATCACCACAGTGCTGACACAATGGACCCGACTCTGTCCATTCACAAAACATTGCCTAACGCATAAACAGTCTCTGGCAGAGATAATGTGGGTTATTCCTTTCAACAGTGTCTGACTGTGAGGCTTATTGGTCTCTTTCTGGAATACTTACATTGACAACAGATTCTTTGAACTTGATGTGTAGACGGTAGTTGGATGTTGCAATGATGGCGTCCTCTGCTCTCCCCACGTACTCTGTAAACTCCCCGTGCAGCTCAGGAAAGGGCACCTGGCAACAACAGGAGAGGAGACGTTTCAAACAGAGAGCCACAAAGATCAGCAGTGAGGACGATGCACTCATATTAAAAGCTCTTTCTTTAAAGAACTATAAGTAACAGCAAAAATAAAAAAAGGACTTATACATTGAACATTTAGTTTCTTATGCATAATTAGCATGGCACCAAACATAATAAAACATTGCTTTAAAATGTATTGTTAAATTAAAAAGTTGGAACGCTGTGTTAAATGTAAAAAACAAAAACAGAATGTGAAGGTTTGCAAATCATTTGAATCCAATATTTAATAGAAAAGGGTGCAAAGACAACACATCAGGTGCTGAGACTGAAAAATTGTGTTGTGAAAAAGATATGCTTATTATAAATGTTCTTCCAGCAAACTGTTTAAAGAAAAGTTGGGACAGGTTTCTGGAGGTTTTAAAAGTGAACTGCAGACAGGCCAGTTTAGCACCTGGACTCTTCTACTACAGAGCCATGCTGTTGTAATACATGCAGAATGCGGTTTGGCTAAATATGTAAGGACTTCCTGAAGACGTCATTGTCTGGATGGCAGCATATGTTGCTCCTAAACCTGTATATATTGTTCAGCACTAATGGAGCCTTAACAGATGTGTAAGCTACCCATGCCATGGACTCTTATGATCCTCATACCTTCAGGGATGCTGGCTTTGAACTGTGAGCTGATAACAAGCCGGTGGGTCCCTCTCCTCTTTAGAGCGGAGGACACAGCGTCCATGATTTCCCAAAAATGTCAGATTTGTTTTGACAGACAGAAGAACACTGACCCACTTCACCTTAAATGGTTCATAGAGAAGTTGCCGGCGTTTCTGAACCATGTTCCTCTTTGCATAGTTCAATTTAACCTGCATGTATCGATGCAGTGACAAACTGTATTAACAGTCCATTGTTTTTGGAGGTTATTTTGCGCCCGTGCAAGGATTTCCACAACAGAGTCATGTCTGTTTTTTAAGGACACACTATTGATTTACAGCCTTGTTCCTTTGGTACAAAACGTTCTCCTGATGCTGTAAATCTTTCTATGACATTATAAACTGGAGATGGTGAAGTCCCAAACTCTATTTAATTTTAAACTCAGGAACAATATTGTGTAATTGTTGAGGTATTTGCACATGCAGTCTCTCACAGAGTTTTAAACCTCTCTTAACATCTTTACTTCTGAGAGACTCAGTCTCTCTCTGAAATACCTGTTTGATACCGAGTCATGTTACTAACATGTTGCAAGTTAACCTGGTTAGCATAAGACAGACAGACCACCAGAGTGCCCCCTTTTTGATCTCTGGGGAATGGAGTATTTTGTATATATGTATATGCATCAATCAATAATATTTCCTGCCGGTTCCTGTGGCAGCAACACAGGTACCATTTAAAATGTTTATACTTCTATGAAGACTTTTCTCAGACCATATTTGACATCAGGTTACAAATGGTTGGATGTTCATAACATAACTAAATATGTTTGTTGTTTAAATATTTCAAATCCTTAACCGACCAAACATAATATTTGAGATTGGCAAGCAGGTCCTTTTAAATTTGTATTTCAACAATGTGGCTTTTCAGACCACACTCCTCAACAGTCAGACAATGTTCCACCGTTAAAACACGTGTAAACTGACCATTGCATATCTAACCTAGAACCAGTGTGTGGAAAAATTTCAAAGTTGAATATCTACTGCCGTCCTGTTTTTTTACTATGTCTATGGCAAAGATGAAAATGCTGTCATAAATGAACAGCTTATCAGTCCTGACTTTAGCAGGCTGTGAAAAAGAAAGTAAAGATACTGCCACACTGTCGTTCCAACTCATTTGTGTGGACTGAGTGAAGCAGTTTTTAGGTACTGGGGAGATAGAGCTGTGACGTACAGGCGTAGCAGCTGCTGAGGAATGTGTGTTCAGTCCAAAACCATACATGTTTTTAATCAATGAAGCTGTGGACCTGTCACCTGACTGTCTCATATCGTGGTAAACATTTGTGTCTGGGTTTGATGGCAGCTCAAAGCAGACTAAAAACACAGGCTTGAATTCTGCCTGTTAATTTTTATAATGTCCAAGTTAAGAAATTATTACAAATGCAAAATAGCCAGGGATCACATTTTTGTCACTTCTCTTCAGCTTTCCTTTTCTCACTTCACAGATAAAACTATAAAACAATAAGATAGAGTGTTTTATGTTTATATTATTATACGTATCTTACATTTTGAACCTTGCTTCTAGGGCTGGTCAAACTGACAGTAAGTTTAAAGTGACATGTGACTTCCATGTGGCTGTGTCATGATGATTATGTAACTGATTACGAAGAAGAGACGCTCTCACATAAGAACAAATAACGCTCAGGTTCACTGTTTGTTGTATTTTGTTTGGTTTTTCAGCAGGAGGTATAGAGACAGGGCTGTGGCTTCCTCACCTGCATGTTCTCCTCCTCCAAGACCGGGGACTTCTTCGGGAAAATTTGATTGGCCTGGATACACTCCAAGCTCTGCAGCCCCTCCTCCTCCTGGAAAGCAGAAGACCAATAAATGATGCTGAACCAGTATCATACTTCACCACAACCTTATCACTTTCATGCACATTTATACATGACTGCACAGTTCTGAACATGACGCTGCTCTGTAACTCTTTGGAAAGTTAGACTTGGTCTTTGATATCTCTGCATTTTCAGTGGAGGAATGAATGAGACTATATTACTTCAGTTTACCTCAGTTTTCCTAGCCATAGTAGGGATTGACTTTCAGATTATTTAACCCTGGCTGAGAGCAAAAAAACAACTTCACAATGCTGTAAATAAAGCACATCCTGTAGCTACCAGATGATGTCAGTAGAGCAGACAGCAGCTACTGGCAGATACCACGATATCTGCAGTATGGCAGACCATCATATAGTTAACATTTGTGCTGTTCTCTATCAGAACTTTTGATATCTGATAGTATATAAGGTTGTCGCATAGCCAGAGGGACACTGCCAGAAGCTGCCACAGTAGTCCAGCCCACCCCCAAGAGCTGCTTTGGCAGGTCATCAACAGCGAATAAAACTGCTGCTGTAGCTAGAGCACCATAGTAGCTCTAATGATACTCAGTCATTGATGAGGTTGTTGTTAGACTTTTTCCTTCAGTTACCTGTTTGCAGTCAATGATCAAGAGACTAAAAATCAGTTTTCTGAAAATGTTCTATTTTTAAACTATAACTGTTAAAAATGTAAACATTAAAATATATTTAAATGTACTTTGAATATGTTCTAGTTCTAGTTACTTTACATTCAGATTTAAATACAGCTGGCAGACTGTTATTTCTTTAAATGCATGAAATGTAAATGCTAAGCAATGGAAGTCGACTAACCCCCTGTCATGGAGAGAGTACAATTGGAAGAACTTGGTTAGGTTCTTTATAACACCTGTACAAAAGCATTCAGAGGGGCAGACAGCATGCTGGAGAGGGTGTGGGACGCTGAGAGCAAACCACTTTCATGTGTTTTGGGATTGTTCAGAGATTGAAAATTACTGGAAGTCAATCAGAGATAGCATGCAACAAGTTCTAAAAATCCAGATTGATTTATGTTTTCAAGTATTGTATCTGGGTAAGATGCCACCTTAACTTATCGGTTTTTCCAGAGTGTACTTGTTTAGAGGAATGCTTTTGGCCAGCAAAAAAGCCATAACGAAAAAGTGGTTATGTCAGGATTCACATGCATTAGTAGATTGGTTTAATGTGATGCATGACATTTTTGTAATGGAAAAACTAACATTTACTCTGAGGCTCAAAAGTGATGTTTTTGATAATTGTTGGAAAGGATGGACTGAGTTCACTAACCCCCATAGATCAGATTTCAGGTAAAGATCTGCAGCTGCACTGTTACTCCCTTAGTTCACTGCTACACATGGACTGTTATGTTTTCTTTGTTTGTTGTATTTTTGTTTGTCCTCTTTGTTTTTCCTTGTGAAAAAAAAATGCTCATTTGAGAATGTGCTGTATAAATCTATCTTGAACTTAAAAAAAATGTTTAAAGTGTATATAAATATCTAATACAGTGTCACCTTTGGGAAGGTAAAGTTAGCTTCAAAAAAACAGCTTTAGAACATCTATACTGTCTTGAAACATTTTTACAGTCCAGCTAGCACAACCTTTTAATGAGCACTGTTTACTCTGCAGTTGTTTTTTTTCTTCATTATATAACAAGCAGAACACTGTTTGTTTTGACAACATTGTGCAATTTCTGTTCAATAAATCCAAAGTGAAATGTGTGCAACGTTAGTTTATTTATTATTTATATTCATGCTGTCATTAATTAGATTTTTATTGGTCTTATCCTTGTATTTTGCTTTTTTACACAACATATAATAAGCACTCTTTACTTCATCTCTATAGTAAATTTTAAATACAAAAAGTTGAAAGCAAATTCTCCTCACAACAGATAGAAACTAAAGTCTCTCACAATTTACATTTCCCCGCTGTAGCTGCTTCAGAAGCTTCCTGGAGCTACCGGATGTGCAGCGTTAAGCTTCTCTTATCCTACCAAACTAATATAGATTTCGGTCCCTGCTCATTGTCAGCAAACTGGTAACCAAAGGAAAAAGTATAACACACATTTTAACAACTGTATCAATGACATACAGTATATCCAAAGCTTGATCCATAAGGCAACTGGACTAGTAGAAACTTTGTGCCAGGACTGCTGGGCAGCTCTGATTAGCTACAGGGTGTGTCACTTCAAGCTACCATAAACATACCGTCTGTGGTCCCTGGTCATTAAAGCTGGGGTTGGTAGTCAGATTTAGATAGACTTTTTTTTATACTGGTTAAAATGATCTTTATGTCCTGATGGCAATCAATACATAATGTGTTTCTTAAAAAAAGAGCAGAAAAAAAGCAGCCATCTACAGCCGGATTAAACCTGGGAAAACACCAACCAATCCCTGCCATCAGGAGCCAAACTATGAAACCAATCAAATCCCATCCTGCTGTTCTGCCCGCCTCCTGCAGAGCGGACATTTCATGTTTGTTTGTGTTTTTAACTTTCACTGTGAGAATGTTTTGGTGTTTTCTAACTGCTGAGTGAGACATGAGCTGACGTAGTGCAAAACATAAACAATGTGCTGAGGACCGGTTTTGAATCAGTCACCATCATATGGTTGCGGATCAGCGGCGCTCGTGCATGTGAGCGGGGGGCGTCGTTTTGGAGGAACTCCACGGGGAGGGGGGGTTAGACGGAATTAGCATGAATTTGCTCAATTCAAATTCATGCTACTTTTCCGTGACTACCAACCCTAGCTTTAACAAAACACAGGAAACCTAAGAAATAGCAAAACTCTAAACATGGCAGCCATTTTTATTATTTATTTTGTAGATAATAATTATATTATGGTCTGGTAGCTAGCAGGGCCGCCATAGCTGCTCTGGCAGCTCTCTGTAGCAATGATAGCTACCAGAGATACTTTAGATAATGTGGCGTCTTCCGGTAGCCGAGAGACAGTGAGCTACTGTTACCATAAGTAAGTCAGCCCTCTTTACATTTCAGTGTACAATCCATGCAATTATAATCACCCACTGTTACAACAAGCTGAGGTGTAAGAGATGGCAGTCACTTAATGTTCTGAATCAAGGTCTGAGTTAAAATAAAAACATTTGAATGTGTTATGTTTAAAGGAAGTTTTCACCAACAGTCTGTGGGTTGATTGAGGTCAAAATGTTTGTGTCTATATTATGTAAGATGAGCATATCTCTGTTGCAGGATGCTTATCAGTGGGGAATGTAAGAGATGGGTATACAAGCAGAGTCAGGGATTTTTCCTTGAGGGCAAACTAGTGAAAAAAATGCTGGCCTTGTTCTGACAGGTCGAAGAGAGACTCTGGGCTGTGTTTGGTCAGGATCAGAGTTTAGACTGGACGGTGTTCAAAAAATGATTAAGGTGGTTGAAGAGATAGCAGATAACAGACTAGGCAGCCTGTTGAGTTCTGGCCAAGCTTAAGTCAAGCTGATACACACAGAGTTGTAATGGCTGGAGGAGCAGCATGCTGAGGCCAACCAGGGGGCAGCTGGCACACAGCAACATGCCAAGTTCACGAAATTCACGCAAATACAAGCCATTCAACGAGCAACACATCCAAACCGGTGCGTGTGACATGATGTAGTTATACAAAAAACTGTAACAAGCAGTGTTTAGGTGGCCTTAACAGGGCAGCTGTCAGGGAAAAGGGAAAAAGATCCTCTGAGGATCTTAGACATCGCTGTCTGCTCTCTCATAAATAGAGCCGATTGAAAAGAGCATCAATGGAAGTTTCTGATTCTTCAGCTAGCACACAGGCCACAGAGCAGTCACTGTCAAAGTGGGAAGTGAAATTATTTACCATGGCCCCTGTGAAGGAGTGTGGGTCACCAAACAAGGAACTCCGGCCTGGGCCAGCCTGTAAACACATAAATGAAGAGATATGAAAAGTTATTCTGATTGAAAAAAAACAAAGAGAAGCCTTTACTTCATTTTAGTTTATATGAAAGAAAATTACATTATAATGTTTAACAAAAAGCTGTAAAATGGCAAGCAATATTACAAAAACAGTACAGTACCATAAAGTCTTTTATGTATAATATGGAAGAACAATCATGAGATGGATTTCATGTAGATTGGTGATTCTGACTTGGTCTTAACACTGACTATAGGTCAGTAATATGATATGAAACAACTGATGAACAATATGATAGTTCTGTAAAGCTACTTTTTAATGTGGGGCCTATGAAGTGTTTCTAGTTCTGATACAGTTAAACGTTAATGGACAGATGGTTTGCTGATGATATTTATTCAGCTTGAAATGAATTTGAAGTTTAAACTGCTGTTCTTTCAGATGATTTGTTTACTAAAATGTGATTACATCTTCATAAAGGTTCTGTTAGTGGAGGTTTGAAGATAAGATCCACAATATCCCGCTTTGAGATCGTTGGCGCATCTCCTGTCCAATCTCTCTCAATCACACTTACATATTTTGCTAAAACAGTACATAGCTTCCTTTACACCATATTCATTTGCTCTCTAAATGAATAGGTATTGTGCGAGACAATGCACAGAGCGTAGCCCATCTTTGACCAGGAGATTCTAAGCTGTCACTGTCAAAAAGTTCAATATTGCAAATGAATTCAAGGTGATAACAACTAGGTAAAGTTTGGCTATCTGTGGTAGGATATAGTTTGAACCAGTTGCATCAAATGTAATAAAAAGACACAAGTCCTGATGGCTTCAGTTAAAGAAACAAACGCATCCTAAAACTTTTAAATAAAAACCATAGACAGTATAAATAATGGACGCAGTATCCGTGACGTCGCCCATCTGTTTCTGAAGTGCTGTTTTGAAGCCAATCATCGGCGGCAGCCATATTGGAAATGCTGAACACAACCAAACTTAGTGTGAGGTAAAGAGGCGGGGTTTGAACCTCCTCACCAACAGCTACAGTGTTCCCGCCTGTCAATCAAGTCAGCTGTGTCTCTAATAATGGAAAACTTGTAATCTAAATATCTTAGAAATGCTGAGTTATGAAAAAATTCACTCCCCCTGTACAATGTGTGCCAACAGTGTGTACACTCGATTTTTGTACCAGGCTGTAACATGTTTATTACTGCTGTAACGATTGTCTCTTTTGAATAGGTGTGTATGTGGTTTCCGGTACTTCCGGAGCCCGCCTCAAGCGGACACTCGAGGAACTGCAGTTTTTAACACTTCCGGATTGGCTTCAATTCTCGCCACTTGATAAAAAACAGAAATTTGACACATTTTTTTGAAGACTCACCACGGACGAGCAGTGACGTCGAGCAGTCCTTATAATCCTGTTTGTAAACTCTCACAAGTAAGGTGTAGAAATCTGTGGAAGTAAAGACAAACACAGGCCTGAGTTATGAGCAGAGGATTTTCCTAACTAAAGTGTGGGATTTGGCAAACAGCAGACTTCTTCACTGAGACATTCAAAACACAGAAGCTCTTTTGATTCATTTTTAAGTATGACCTGTTGGTCAGAATGGCTTGTACACGAGTTCAGGGATATCACTCAGTCAGTTTCAAATAGAGAAAAAGAAGCCAACACAATGTTAAAGTCTGACCCCAGGCATGGGTCAGTCATGTGAACTGTTTGTTTTGTGTTAACCTTTAAGGCTGGTTTATACTTCTGTGTCACCCCTACGCAGCGAGGCTGACGCGGACGTGAGCACCACATACTTGTGCGTCGATGTGTCCGTGTCGCGCAGCAATTCTCTGCCGAAACACTTGAGGGCAGTGTGGTCTCTCTGATAGCCGGTCGTCTGCTTCCGGCCCCGCTACAATCTCTGTTTACTGTTTGGGAGAGATTCAGAGCGTGTTATGTTAATCTACAGCTGATACATGTTGCTGTTTATCATACAGACATGATTACATGAAGAATAGAGAGGAGGAGATGAAATACACGGCCGATGTGCGGGGATCCAGGAAGTGCTGTAAATGCGGAAAATACAAGCCGCAGATCAATCACAGATCTTGCGGTCTGCGTTGATTCTACGCGTGGTTACATTTTGGAGGCGGTGCACGTCAGCTACGTGTGTAGGCCTCTGCGTCGGTACGAGTGCTACGCAGACCCCAGCGCAGGCTACGCCACCGATTCAACGCAGAAGTATAAATCAGCCTTTACAGATAAGCAAGAACACTCTAATGGAAGGGTTGTCAGATTCACTGGTGTAAAATAAACATCATTACAATAGTTGGTCACTTTTCTTCGTTGCAGGTCAAGCACACACTCTTGGTGGAGCTAACCCTCCAAAGCAAGGGGTTAGTGGCTGCAATTCTTGTGATTTTATAGTCTACAATCAACAAATGTGCAAATCTGTCACTCACAAGAACAGGAGTAAAATGTTTATAATCATTATAATTATGTCTCCAACTATAATACACAACCTGTTGCATACCTCAGTATACAGGCCTACACATAATTGTTAAGGTCCGTTACTTCTGCAGAGACTGAAACCTGATCTGAGACACACAGTACACAACTCAACACACCTTCTGTGTAACATTTCGGATGCACGGGAGCAGAAAGTATAATTGTCACTGCATCCGGCGTCAGACAAGGTCCTCAGCCCCCTGTGCTCATTGTTAGTGTGGTGCTCACAGGGGAGGTCATTACCTCACTCACTGGGGAGACCAGTTTTTAACTGCTGGTGCTACCCGATAAAGCATATCAGCCACACACACAGGGCTCTATTTACTGCAGCGGGCTTATGACCTGTGGCTGCGGCTCAGTCTGGATCTGAGTTCAGAGTTACACAGGGAAGGCTAAGCCCCTTAGAGCCTTAACGTTACTTCTGTCCCGTGACTAGCCACCATGCATCACAGGCTGGGTGATTTGCCAAGCTAAGAGTCCACCTTTACACTTATTTTAGCTAATTTAAAATGTATGCATTGGCTGTTTCAATGCATAAACAACAATAACAAGCCCACAAGTTAACTTCAGGGTGGAGATGTGTTTAAAACACTGGCACCAAAAGGATTAACTAACACACAAGCTTACAAGTTAGCTAACTTCTAAGGCTCTGAAAGTGAAAACAGATATTTGTCTATCAGGTTGTCTTAATGTTTATGTTGTGGCTTCACTTTATAATTGAAGGGTTAACGAACACTAGCATACATAATCGAGTTATTTCAAGCAAAGGAGCATATATCAAGGGTAGGAAAATAATGTCTGACTGACTTTAAGTTATATAAGGACTGTTTATGGGACATACACTACCAGTCAAAAGTTTGGACACAAATCTTCAGATGCAATGTTTTTTTATTCATTCTAATTATTTTCAACATTGTAGATTAATACTGAAGACATCAAAACTATGAAATAATCTGGTTTTGCCATAATATGGTTTATAAAAGTAGTCAAATAGGGCTATCCATTGTGTACTAACCGTACCTCTGAACAACACAACTGATGGTCTCAAACACATTAAGAAGTCATTCTACAAATTAACTCTTGACAAGGCTCATGTAAATTAGAAACCATTCCAGGAGACCACTTCATGAAGCAGACTGAGAGAATACCAAGAGTGTGCAAAGCTGTCATGAAGGAAAAAGGGGGCTACTTTACAGAATCTAAAATATAAAACATATTCTGCTTCTAACATTTTACGTTAATTAAATAATTCCATATATGTTCTTTCATAGTTGTGATGTCTTTAGTATTAATCTACAGTGCTTTAATAATTAGAATAAATAAAAGCCCTTGAAAGAGAAGGTGTTTCCAAACTTTTGACTGGAAGTTTACTTCTGAACTTGGTTCTCTGCAACACAACAGATGCAGAAAAACCCTTTTATAGCAAAGGAAAAAAGTAAGCTACTAACATAGTTCATGCTAGCAGGAGTAAACAACAGAAACAAATAGCACTTCCAATGCAAACATGAACTAGCTAGCTTGCAGCAGTAGTTGTTGTAGCTCTGTTTGGGGAACATTAAGGTTGTGCTAAGATTCACAGCAGCTTGCTAGCTACCGTCAATAGTTAATCAAGATAACACGTCCGCAAAGTACTGCTAGCATGCTAACGCTTGACTTCTTCAAAGTGGATATTTGGACAGAAAGGAGTCGGTTTTTGCATTCCCTGGTGATTATTTAGTTTTTTCGTTGTAATCTCGCAGTGCTTAGTAGTTGCCGTTTCTAGCTGTGACACAGACTATCCAGTAAGCTGCCTAGCTAACATGATCTTGTGGAGCTAGCTCGGCTAACTGTTTTTGTTGTTGTGAGATGGAGGGCGGAACCCCGAGAGGAGGCCTCTGTCAAAACACACACAGAGAACCGCGACCGGCGCACTCACCAGAGAAACCAGGGATGAGAAGTGGAAAGCCAAAAGAGTCATCCGAAGCCTGTGCAAATATCAAGCAGCAAATAAACCTCGAACAGATACACATGAGTCATATCAGAGCCGAGGCCAGCTTCACTGCGTCCCTCTCCTGCACCGAGTCGTCGTCGCCATCGTCGCGAATTCTCTCCAGCCCAACAACCTACGTGGGTGTGTGACGTCATCGCGCCAGTGTGATGCTCTGGGCGGGGGGGGGGAGGGGCTTCACACACACCATGCGGCACAATCATGTAAACACTGGGGCCCCGAATAACTGTCAACATACACTGAATTCAACCTTAGTGCCAAAGATGTTGGATTATTGATTAACTGTTAATGCTGCAAGAAACTGATAACACCTCCAAAAATATAAGGATTATACATCATGAGCAGGGGTGGACAAAGTACACGGCGCAATACCTCAATAACCATGTGCAATATTGTAAATTATTCCATAACATATCTTATTATTATATTCATCTACTACATATGCACTCTGGCTTAGACTAGTTTAACTTATTTCATGTCTTTAAAAGTACTTCTATACCTGTCTTTGTACATATACAATTTTTATTTTTAATTAGAATTTTTGGATTTGTGTTTAGGTTTATATATTTATTGCCCTTTCTGTCTTGTTGTGTCCTTACTGTCTTGTTAAGTACCAGTGTTCCATTCACCACATCAAATTCCTTGTGTGTGCGAGCTCACTTGGCAATAAAGCTTTCTTGAGTCTTGAATCTTGAATCTTCATTATTTAAAGCTGCTGTTTGTAGTCACAGAGTAAACATCTGTCCAGACAGAGGGACTTTGAATATCAACACTCCCAACCAGATTTCCTCCTAGGCCCCAAACACAGATCGGCATGTGCTGCCATGATAGTGTCGGCCTCATAACCAATCGGAGGACGTAATAGGGGCTGCCCCTTAACCAGTCAGGACAGAGGATTGGAGATTAGCGATGATTTGTCCGTCATAACGGGAACAAGGGGAATAATAACATGCTTGATACAAAGGCATTGGAAAACACAGAGATTTTGCTATAGTCTCAAATTACTTCACTTACTGATGAGTACTGATGGGTATTATGACCTTTTCTCCAAACCCAGCAGAAAAAAAGCAATATTTTTTACACCATTCCTACCAACGGCAGCTTTAGGTCAAAGTATAGATCAGGGGCGTCAAACTCATTTCAGTTCAGGGGTGTTTGCTCCACGTTCAACCGAGGGATCAGATTTCAGAAAGGAGAAGGAAGTTCATCAAAGCAAACGTAGTGAGTAGAGCATTGATAGAAATGTAGTGGAGTAAAAAGTACAATCATTGTCTTTTAAATGTAGTGGAGTAAAAGTAATAAGTATCCCCAAAAAATAATACTCAAGTAGTGACAAGTACAGATAGTCAAAAATGTACTTAAGTACAGTACTCAAGTAAATTTACGTTGTTACTGCCCACCACTGAACATAAGTCAAAAAGATAAGGACTAAGCAAGCTGTTTTCATGTCAACTAATCTGACCTGTGGGTGCTAATAAGGCACTATGAAGAAATAAAAACACAACACAGCTGGATCTTAAACAATTATGTATTGAATGATGGCTTACATATGCAGATTCAGTTCCAAGACGCTTGGCATACCCTTATCTATTCTTTGACATTTGATATCCTGACAAGAGAGGCATTAGACAGTAATACAAGCCTGCAAGACAGGGCATTTCTCTTTATTGGCTCTCAGATGACTTTCAAATCAAAACTCTCTTTGTGATTAACCCTTTTTGTCAGAGTTATTTGAATTGCCGATTTCCAACTCTGGACACAATCAGTAAAACATTTACCAACCAATTACCTCATTATTTAGTGACAAACGTCAATTATAAGATCAAACCATCTGATGTGTAGGGCTCTTAGTACAAAAAGCTTTGCTTTTTTCTGAGCTGTGCTACAGAACACTCGACACCCCTCAAAAACACACTTTTCCACAATGCATTACTCCCGTGAGGTTAATGATATGGCACAAAGTAATTAAAATTGTTTACCTGAAATTCATGTTCACTGGGTCCTTATTGGGTTCTTATTTTGACAGGAATCATAATGACTTTGTGAGAGCCAAATATATCAGCTGCACCATGCACTTAACTGACGTAAAATGACTTTAAGTGCTTATTTAATGTCTCTTTGCAAGAATAACATAAAAACACAGTCTATCCCTTGTCATACGACTAGATTGGATTTGCATGCAAAACAACAAGATGGGCTTTACATGAGGAGATGGTGTGGGTAAATACATTTCTTTTTCAGTCATATGTTCATGTAACCATGAGAGAGAATGAAATTTTCACATAAAAAAATGCCACTTGTAATCTTACAGTATATTATGCACAAAAATGGTGGTATGAAAACCAGAGAAATATCTTCTGTGGCTTCAAGATAGAAAAAAAAAATAATGACCAGAGTCTACTGATCCCAAAAAATGTGACCCATTAGCTCCGCCCTGGCAGTTCCAATGAACACTGTATGTTGACCAATCTGTGTAGTGAATTACAAAACAGCTAGAGCCCTCCATCAAACCCCCACTTCTTCGAAAGTTGAATTTCCCATTTACACAAAACTTCCATGGGTCCATTTAATATATAACAGAGTCATCCTCTACACCACATTATGCTAATCATAGTCACCACTGATGAGAGCGACTGTTTCAGTAAAGCTTTAAAAAGCAAGACTACCCTGAGAGAAGGTCTAAAACGTGGGCAAGCTTGCCAGATGAGCACTGGCTTTAATGGGTTTGGTTTATTAAATCTGTACACTCTATTTCAATATAATCAGCACATTTTGTTCCAAGAATGTAAGATATTTTTTTTAGTAATTGTGTAATATATATCTCTACATAATACAATCCAAGTCCTCTGAACTATGTAGACATGTGCAAGTGTTTACTACCAACTTCAACAATACAGTAAAGGCAAAGACTTGTGGACACCAAGTTAGAATAATGTTGAAACTTTAAATTTTTTGAGTCCTCAGAATTATCAAAATCTAAGTGCTGTAAGTAGTTCGTACACGAGGTATTGAATATCTAGTTAGTATTTTGAGTATAAAATAGAGGCAAAATACATAAAGAACATTTGCAAGCATGACGAAAAAAACCTCTACAGACACAATACACTAGTGGTCAAAGATAATATGAGGGGATACCGGGAACCGTTTGCTTCCTTGAATGTAGCATACTTACAGATTGGATGTTTTCATGTTGATGAAAGGTCATACTGCATCATGCTTTCACATAGTGTGAGCCTCAAGGAGCCCTAGGGAGATCCAAACACAGCACTGTTGTGTTGCTCACAGCAACCTCTGTATATCCACTTGCACAGCAAAACAAAATCTCAGTGCTTAGAGGTTGAGGTGTTTGATCAAGTACACATAATTTTATTTACAGAAAATTTCCCACTTGAGAAAGTGCACTCAATCAGGTACCTTAGGAGGATCATAATACACACATGGAAAGGAATTATTAGCTCCCTTTCTGTTCAAACAGCAGCATATTCTTTGTCGAGGACTGATTTTGCTTGGTATAAAGTAGTCATCTGCTTCATGTATGACTTCCTCTTTTCTGAGGTATGATACAGAGCAATTCCCCTCAATTAATTTCAATAAGTGTGGGTCATGTTAATGTATAAGAATGAATCATATGGTCATAGCATGATGTGCATCAACATAATCTGAGGTAAACCAGGTGTCGTGCGTCTTGGCCTGTTACAGTCTGAGAACCAGTGCCTTAGAGGGTCCGAGAGGTAAGTCTGAAAGAAATCATGTAAACTGTGCTCATGTGAAGTGAATGTTTCACTTACTAACAGTAGCACAAGGGCCCTAAACTGTAAACCTCAAGGATTATTCAAAGAAAAAATAAAGAAAATACCAAAAGTACTCTACTCATTTTAACATCTCATTTTTTCTTACTTTTTGAAGGGTTTTCAACTTTTTTTCTCTTGTTTTCGCTCAAGTATAATCACAGGTGACCAACTACAGAGATAACAGGGTCAGGTGAGTACCATGCTACATCAGGTTTAGAGAAGGCTATTGCAGACAATTCTACAACATGTACAACCACATTTTATACGAGAGTTACAAATATTTCAAAACATATCACCAAGAAACTAAGTACATACAAGATGTTGAATATTTAGAGTCTTAAAGGACTATCCCTCAGTCAGTAGTAGGATTTCATGTTACTTGACTTAAACTGTCCAGTCTTACAGACAAAATTTGAAAAACTGCTATTCAAAAAGTAGCAAATTTGGTCAATGTCTCTTTTCAAATAGTTATAGTGCTTTTAATGGCTTAAGACAGGGGTCTTTTATAATCTCACCCAGTGGCAATCTACAGAACTTTAGTGTACATTTTATGACACCATAGCTGCAAAAGTCTTATGTCAAGTCCAATAGGTAAAACAACAGCTAATGCTGTCACATATATTTAAAAGTAGTATGCATTATCAAAAAACAAAGAAAAAAACAAAGAAATATGCAATTATAAATTTTTTGTGAACTCTTATCGTTCATGTAGGGAACTCAGCCCCATTTTTAGCTCTGCATTTCATTTCCTATGACTTATAAGTCTAAGATGGCAGGCCTTTGAAAGCCAGGCTCTGTTCCAAGTCTCCAGGAAGCTTCTTTATGAGATTCTTATGTGTGCCGTGACAGCCATCCAGACTACATACAAGCAAAGGGGGACTTAAAATTCCCACTCCAGTGTTTCTTCCCGATTGGCTGCCCTCTCTAGCCTGTGGATGATGTTATTGAGGTTGGCCATTTTCTCATTACGTCTCTGAGTGCTTCTATTGAGTTTGGGGCTTTGGAAAGGAGGGAGTTGGTTCGGGTCAAGGCTGTGATTGGTGCTAGTTGAGGGGGGGTTTGGCAACGATGGCGAGATGGGAGCAGATGAGGAGGGGACAGGCGAGACGGACATCATGAGGCCTGGTGAGGATGCAGCAGAGGGTGAGTTTAGGGAGACCTCCAGGCTGCTACGACAGGGCTCTGATGAAGCCTTGAAGCTGACCGGGTCAATGGGTGACTTTCTGGTGTCTTCCCCCTCATGCCTGGACTGGTTGGACCTCTGAGGAGCATCTATGGAGACTGCAACATGGTAGAGCCCCTTAGCTGGACTGCTCATCCCGTCTTCCAGCCTAAGGTTCTGGCCAGCCAAGTGGGACTCGTGGCATCCATCGATACTTTCCTCGTGTTCGCTTTTCAACGGGGGGAACTGTGTAGAAAAACACTTAACTCTTGACTGTTTCATGGAGCCTTCCATTGCCTCCCCCGCCTCGTCGTCCCTATCCAGTGTCTCCTGTTTGACATGAGGCTGTGCAGAGTTGGTGCTAAGAGGATGGTTGGAGTGGACGTGTCCTGAGGACTGCTGCAGCCTCCTGTCCTCTCCATCAGAGTTGGGGCTCCGTGTCACTGATGGGGAATAGCTGTGGTGCTCAGCATCTGTGTCATTGTCTGGCAGACCCTCCATGAGCACCTCCCTTCGCATCCTGGACCTGCACAAAACACTGTTGTTAGACAGAAATTTATGGGCAAATGAGTAAAGCTATTCAAATGAATACTTTCATTTACATTCAAAGTAAAGTTTGGTAGCTTAAAGTTTTTTTTCTATAAGTAAAACAAAACAAACAGAGGCAGCAACTAAAAAGGTCACAGAGTTCTTTATACTGGCCTGTAGTTGTGGAACCAGTTGATGACTGTGTTAGTTTTGAGTTTAAGCTGGGAGGCCAGTATCTCAATGGTGTTCTGTGAGGGGTAGGGCTCCAGGAGATAGGCCTTCCTCAGTGCCTCCTTCTCCTCAGCTCCCAGCACCACCCGAGGCTTCTTCACCTGGCTGTAGGGACACAAGTCCAGCGAGCCGAAGGCTGGACTCACACACTCAGAGCGGGTGCTGGGTGAGTCGCTATCTGAGCCGGTGCTCAGCAGCCCGTAGCGCCTTTTCAGATAAGCTGGAGGAGAGACAGAGATATCCAACATCAGGACATGAGGGAAGACAAATCTCAAACTAGACTCAAACATATTCAAGTATCCACATGCGTACCTTTCTTCTCCATCTTCTTCATGGCCCTCAGCTTGTCCACATTATGAGGATCATTGAGCCACAGCTGCATACGAACAAATGGCTCCCTGCCTTTCAGGCTGAGTTTGTGCCACGGTTTGGGCCTTGACAGCAGGTCAGACACAGAGCCTTGAGTCAAGCCCAGGATGGTCTCCCCAAACAGACGCTGGCCTGCAGGAAACAAACATACACATTGATGTGTGTCTGTATGCACAGGTGCATTAGTTCGCATCATGACCCTGGACCAAGCGGCAACCTCCGGTCTAAAAATATGAGTCAATGCGGAAGTGTTAAAAGCTGCAGTTCATCGAGGATCCGCTTGAGGCTGGCTCCGGAAGTACCGGAAGTCACATACACATGAATGGGAAAAAGACGATCTTTGCAGCAGAAATAAACATGTTTACAGCCTGGTACAAAAGATGAGTGTAGTCTGAATAGCTCATTTCTCGATGTCCTCTCACTGTGAGGGGGGTGAATTTTTATCTAATTCAAAAATTTTGAAGATATTGAGATTATGAGTCTTCCAATGAGAGGCACAGCTGCCTGTGGGAACACTGCAGCTGTTGGCTAGGAGGCTCAAAGCCCGCCTCTTTACGTCACACTGGCTCGACAGAAGCAATATGGCTGCTGCTGCCGATTGGCTTCAAAACAGCTCTTCAGAAACAGATGGGTGATGTCACGGATACTACGTCCATATTTTTTACAGTCTATGCCCTGGACCCACCTAGGTTATTGTCTGTTAGCACCTCCTTGACCTTCTTGGTGATGGCATATGTGTCGAGCTCTGGAGACATGGCCACCAGCTCCTGGATACCCAGAGGGGTTGTAGGCTGATGCAGGGACATGAGACTGGGGGTGGATTTCCCCCCCTCTGGGTGGGGGGGCAACCCCAGTCCCAGGCTTTCAGGCTGCTGGTTCTCCTTGCTGCTCTCCAGGGATAGGCTGACAGGCTCAACCAGTGGACTTGGGTGGCTCTCTGCTGGGCTAGGAGGCGGGGAGGGCGAGGAATGGGCTGTCACTGGGCTTATTTCTGGAGGGTGGAAACATCAGAAAATCAGTTAATTAATATCGCCATCGGACAAATCCCACAGTTGAAAGTTTGGGGTTGGTGTTTTTTGTGTTTAATGAGTTGATGAAGCATCTCAACTTTTACTCTAGCTTGTACCTCTCTGTTCATGTTCATGTGTGTGTACTGCGAAGTCTCACCCTGAGCGAGGCCCTGGTTTGTGGGTTGACTGAGACTCTGGCCTAACTGGTCCAGTAACCACAGCTGCATGCGGATGAAGGGCTCCCTGCCTTTCTGGGTCAGCTTGCTCCATGGTTTGGGCCGAGACAGCATGTCGCTCACGCTGCCCTGAGAGAGCCCGAGCACCTGTGCAGTAAAATACAGGTCAATAATATGTGACACATCCTGCCATCTGCAACAACCAATATATGAATAACACTGATTTGACCAATTATATTCAATTCATCACATTATTATTCATTAAAACCATCATATTCACTAAATACATGAATAAATGAATATTGGCTTGACATGAACAGAGTGATCCACTTGCAGCCAACAACCACTAGAGGGAAGCAATGCATCATATATTTTACCATAGAGTCTTTTCAAATAATGTAACGTTGTTGCAGCTCATTGCATGGAGAGATAATCAGGAATTCATTCACAACAAGAACGTTTGTGGAAATTGAACAAAAGACCAAAACAAATTAAAATGAACTTTAGACTTTCTTTCCCTTTCTCTACACAGTCAAATTGACTGTCAATTTATAAATTAATACAAAAACAGATAGAGTATTAGACTTCAACAATTAATTCAACATCAGCATCATGAAACCTCTTTGTGTTATCATCTTCACAAGGGATGGAATAATGGATGAATGACGGCACATTCCCTGGTGCAGAAATAACAAAACATTTGTTGTAATTATAATAATGAGGAATTATTACAAATTATATGATGAAATCAAGTCTTGACTCTTTAAGTCAAGATCATGAAGTGATGTCTCATTTATTGCAACACACAAACTTATCACTTGTTTGAAATATTGCTTCTGAAAGTTGCTCATCAGGAGTCGCCACTAAATTCCTACGAGCACACTGTGCCACAAAGAAATGTAAGATTTAAAACTTGAATCATTCTGTAAAGGCTTATAAAGTCACCAAATCACAATCACAGCTATCTATATGGAGAATTCAGGGATAAAGACATGTCTTTATTAAGAGACAATTCACACAGGAAGTAACACAGGACTACAGCAAGATAACTGACGGTGTTTTCCCAACAGAAGAGAGATGGAAATGTAGTATTCAATGATAGCTTTGCAAGAAAAAAGAAAGATTCTGATGTCTAGTCATGTTATATTAGTCAATATTACATATAACATGATGATTTGGAAATTCAGTGAAACAATAAGAGGGGGATTTCTTTCCTATGTTTATGTTCCTGGACAGTCTGCTTGCATGTCTGTTATTATTTTAATATCAGTAAGAAGGAGCAACATCTGACCTTTTCCCCAAAGATCCGTTGACAGATGCCGTTCTTTGCCAGCTTCTCCTTCACCTGCCTGGTCAGCTCGAGGGTGTCCACCTCTCTGTACATGTACATCTCATACTGCTCCGGAGTCAGCGGCGGCACAGTGGGCTTGAGGGCACGGGGGATATACGCCGGGTAGTAGGAAAGCCGTCCAGGACCGGGGCCCGGTGACTCCCCGCTTACTGATGTGTCTGACTCCACTTTCACCTCCACTGGCCGGCCAAGGCCCAGCTCGTCCTCAGCAGCAGAAGCCTCCTCGCTGTTGGACAGACACTCGCCATTTTCCAGGCGGGGCCAGGACCGGGGCAAGGCAGAGGGTCCCGAGGAGGAGGAAGACAGGGAGGGAGAGACTGAATTGAAGGGCCGAGAGCTGCCTCCGACTCCAAGCAGCATGGGCCCTCGCTCCTGAGACCAGTGCTGGTCAAAGTAGGTTCCTGCTTCACCGATCTCTGATTTGACTTTGCGGATGATGTTCTGGACGAAAGCAGCAGGGGAGAGGACACTGAGGGGTGTCTGAGGGCTGCTGATGGGGTTAGCCATGCAGACAGTGACGCAGCCTCCTTCCTCCTGTTTGATAGAGATGGGTAAAGCCAGGCCTCTAGAACGCTCAGGGGTCCCTAGATGCTCTACCTGAGCTACTGAGCTGGCAGTCTGGGCCCTCCCGCAGGCCTCCATCTCCATCAAGGCATGCTGTTGGGCCTCCATCTCCCTCTTGGCCTGTTCTAGGATGCCCTTTATGGCATCGTCAGAGCTGCTGCCTGCCCCATTACTGCTCCTGCCTGACAAGCTGTTTAGAGACGGCTTGCCATCACCTAAGCAAGAAAGACCCACACACTGACGCTGAAGCATTCTGAAATCCATTTTCCGATCTAGATGCATAAAATTACAATCAAAATTTGAGATAAAACAATAAACATCATTGTACAATAAATTCAATGAAAACATATCAATACAGATTTAAGCATTACAACTCCATCCTCACCTCCCCTCTGGGACTGGATCTCCTTCTTGGCCTGCTCCAGGATATTCCTAATGGCGTCGTCTGACCCAGTTTCAGGAGTTCGGATGCGCGGAGTGATGCTCCCTGCCACAGAGGGTAACAGAGAGAGATAGAGAGAGAGAAGAGAGGAGGGGGGTGAGTGGGATGGTTGATCAGAGAGCAGTTCCAAGGCTTTGCTTTTGACTGTTAGATCAATGGCTGCCTTTGAGCGCGTGCTGTCTGAGGTTGCAGTATACGGGAAGCTCAACTTTCAAAAGCTGTGAATCTGGGGAGAAAACAAAGTTTAAAAGTAACACTACAAACATGGCAGAGGAAGCCGTGAAGAAGTCAAGGATGAGGTCCAAGTAGATTAGAAGGTTTAAAATGTACATGGGTCCAGAAGTTAAGCCACCAAAATAGGGATGGCGTGGTTACATCTCTTCTAAAGAGATATTGGTACATCATAGCTCTTTGCTCTCACAAATCCCTTAAACACTCTCAAATGAACTTTTTCAAACAAACTCGATCCTATTTCAGTAGCTTTATCCATCTGTTCAGAGGTTGTATCTAAACTTTCTATCTTCAAGGCAAAACAGGCCTAAAGGTCAACTTTGATGTATTCTATTCAAAGCGCAAGGATCCTATTATTGTTTATTTATTTTATTTAAAATGAAGGCTATGAAAGGTGTACACCAAGTCCCTACAAATGAAACTGATTAAAGCCTAATCTATAACTCCTTCTGGTTTTTAAACCATCTAATTTATTTAAAACAGGGCACTAAGTTTTTTAGCATCCACCTCTCAGTAAGTAGAGAACCTGTTGGTGTATTTGTTAGATCTCTTTAAGTTAAAACTCTTTAAATTTCTGTCTCCACTCACCTCTTTGGCGGACTTGGATGGTCCGTAGAGCCAAGATGTTCTGTTCATCAGAGATAAACTGTTTCATCTTAATAAACGGTTCTTTGCCTTTCACAGTCAGCTTCCTCCAGGGTTTGGGTCTTGCAAGGATCTCACTGACTGAGCCCTGAGACAGGCCCAGCACATAGTGGCCAAACACACGCTGGCCAATGTTATGCTTCAGCAACTGCTCTTTCACCTGGAAGGCGATCTCAGCCGTGTCAAGTTGGTCTTCGTCTCCTGCGATCGAGCTGCCGCTCTCCGACTGGTCACTGGGTAAGCCGGCCTCGATGCTGCCTGCACCCGCAGACCCTTGGGTGGCTGACATGAGGGCGACTTTGGCTGCATAGAGGGCGGTGGGAAAAGCCATTAGGCTTTCCTTTTTAAAGTGTGGGGAGAGCAGCTGCTTGTGGAGGAGGTGGTCTCCTGACAGTCTCTCCCCAGAGCATGGCGACACAGAGAAAGGACGGGGGAGATCATGGCTGGAGGAGGAGCCGTCCAGGGTGGGGCCAGGGCTGGGGGAAGCACGACCATCTGCCTGAGAGGAGGATGACTGAGAGCCTGGCGGCCTGCCCCTCTCCCTACCTGCATCCTCGGACTGGTCATCATCTAATGAAAGAAAACACATGCTTACCAACCTTGATCATATATGACACTTACATGATGTCATACATGTTACAAGAATGTTTTTCTCTGCTATTTGCTCTCAGGTTCTCCCAGGGTTAAAATGTTGGGGGTCCAAATATAAGAGCACAGTCTCCAGCTGCTTTTATGTAAAGTGTCACATGATCACTTCTGACTCTAATCTTTGGTGCAATATACATACAAATGAAATGATTGATTGACCTGATTGATTGACCGACTGATTGATTCATTGATTCATTGATTGGATTGATTCATTGATTGGATTGATTCATTGATTGGATTGATTGGATTGATTCATTGATTCATTGATTTGTTGATTCATTATATCAAGGCGGCAGTTGCTCAGCCCATATGGATTGGGAAGGTTTGGGAACCAGAGGCCAGCAGGTTCAGGTCCCAGTACACACAATGTTTGGATTTTGCTGGTAGCTGTACAAGATCACATTTATTTCAGAGGGGTCTTTGAGCAGGGGTGTCAGTCTGCCATCTCTCCATTAGTGCATGTGCATAGGACCTGTGTGTATCAGCCTATGTGTGTAGCATGATCAATAGCAGAGTGATAAAATTGAATTTCCCCATAGGGAGCAGTAAAAATAAATCTTCCTCTTCTATATGCAAAATAAAATGAAGTCTGAAAACATAAACTCCAGAGTTAATTGAGCCTGACCGGTGAGTCACAGGTATCACAGAACTATGATGAGAAGATGGAAAATAACAAAGCTCTGTACCTCTTGTTGTAAACCTTGATAAAAACTATTCTAAACAGATTTTATAGACAGAAAATGAAACATGGTGAACATTCATCTTACCAATGCTGTGCAAAATTCGGGCTTTATCCATTAGGTATTTGTGAGACGGAAGAAAGGCCTCTTTATCCAGCAAAAGAGCCTCTGCTGCCTTAGCAGAATCCTTCACACACACAAACACACAACACTTCTGATTATCACTCAAATCAATTACAGTTGCTGTAGATATCCTTGTAATGGATGACGCCTTCAGTGACACTGCCGTGGTTTTTGTCTCAGACACCAAGACAACATGAAAAAGAAACCAAATGTCTGCTTTTCAAAAAAGAAGGATGTGCCAATTTAAAAGTGCTGTGTGAACAATAAGAGAGAGCGGGAGCATAAATACCTGGGACGAGCTGCCGTTTGCTGAAGCCAGCTTCATTACCTTTAGGATACTGTGCACAGAAACAAACATGATAGCACAGATAAATATCTGGATTTTAATTCCATTAACTGATCTTTGCATTCAAGCCGAGGAGAAAATGATTACCTCAGTTCGGTTTTAATCTCTTCATAGTCCATCTGGGATTGCAGTTTAGTTTCTAATCTCTGAAAAGAAAAGAGGAGCAGCATGTTTACTCTATATCCATCGAATGTTCTGAGCTGTGAGGATCTCTGAGGACTCATGGCTCGTCCCTCATGTTCTGCCACTCACCTCTATAGCTTCTGTTTTATAGGCCAGCTGGCGTTCCAGCTCTAGTATCTGATTGGCTGAGGTCTCTTGGACTTCCTGTAGTGTGAACTGCAGCCGCTGGATTTTTTCAAGTAGATGGAGGATTTCGCGGTCTTTAGCCAGAAGCGCGGCCTCCAGCTGGGAGGGCAGAACCTCATCCCTCTCATTGTTCTCCTGAAGACGAGGAGGAGGGGAACAAAAAGAAAGGAACAGGGGGGAAATGAAAGAGTGGCACAAAGTGTAAATCACAACCTCTGCTGTAACTATCTTTCTATCTATCTATCTATCTATCTATCTATCTATCTATCTATCTATCTATCTATCTATCTATCTATCTATCTATCTATCTGTCTGTCTCTGTCTGGAAAAAAACAGTACATGCAACATTTTTGGTGGTATTCAATTCATTCATTCAAAGTATTGAAGAGGCACTCTCTCATATGAACATTAAACATCAAAGAGTCACTCAGTTTGTTAAGTTAAAATTATCATGTTCTAGTTATCGCTGAGAAACAGAGTCTCTTTATTTTTAGTCTTTTTGATTCATTTGTCCAGAAAATGGAAATAAGTTTCTGCTGTGAGTTACTTTTTAGTTTCTTTTTACTAAAGTAAAACTCTGTCCACATCGGCCCGATTGTGGAAAAATCTGTGTTCATACTTCACTGATCAGAAAACTTAGTCCATCTGTAGCAAATCAGACTATAAATAATAATCTATCAGATATTAAATTTAAAAAAAGTTATTGTACTATTATTAAAGCTACAAAGCATTAAAGGCAGGCCGTGTGTAGCTGTTATGGGGCTTGAACAAAAAATGAAATATTAAACACTGTATGGTGGGTTATTCTAAATATTGCATGACATATTTAATGTACATAATCTTTCCTTGATATTTGCTGAAGTTTGAGGTTGCTGCAGAAAAAATCAATTATTCTAGTGTGTTTAAAAATATATGTATAACTCAAGAACAAAATTGAGTACATACACTAACAGTCAAAAGTTTGGAAACCCAGTCACATTCAAAGTTTTGTATTTATTTTAATTATTTTAAACACTGTAGATTAATACTGAAGACATCGAAACTATGAAAGAACATATATGGAATTATTTAATAAACAAAAAAGTGTTAAACAAAGCAGAACATGTTTTATATTTCAGATTCTGTAAAGTAGCCCCCTTTTTCCTTCATGACAGCTTTGCACACTCTTGGTATTCTCTCAGTCTGCTTCATGAATTGGTCTCCTGGAATGGTTTCTAACTAACATGAGCCTTGTCAAGAGTTCATTTGTAGAATGACTTTACTTCTTAATGTGTTTGAGAGCATCAGTTGTGTTGTTTAGAGGTAGGGTTAGTACACAATGGATAGACCTGTTTCACTACTGTTGTAATCCATATTATGGCAAAACCAGATTACTTCAGAGTTTTGATGCCTTCAGTATTAATCTAAAATGTGGAAAATAATTAAAACAAATTAAACATATTGAATGAGAAGGTGTGTCCAAACTTTTGACTGGTAGTGTATGTTAAATTACATTTCAGCACAGTGTGGCCAAAGATCATAAAAGCACGTCATGAGTGGGGGCACATTACTCTTACCCTGCTCGTGCCCTCTGCTGGATGGCAGTTCACTGTGTTGGCATGCTGGCCACTGGCTAGCTGCTCCTTTAGCCGCTCCACTTCCCTCTGGGCCTTCTCAGCTTTCTGCACACAGACATTGTATCACAGCATAACAGTTTTCATACACCAGCCACATCAATTGGCTAATGAGATGATCAAGGTGAGAACATATACATAAATCAAAGGAGCTGCCCTTGCTGTGAAGTATTAGAGCCGAGCGAAAACTTGAGTCGGGCCTGAGCAGGCGAGTGCAGCCACCGCTTTATTCTGCTGAAGGGGCTGTTTAGTCAGCCCACTTTATTCCCCAAACTGTTTACCTGCTCTGTCACACCCGGCCTGCTAATTAATGATTCATTTTGAGAACATTTATCCAGGAACTGCTAGAAGAAAGCAGCACAGTGAGAAAAAGAGCATGAGAGAGGAGAGCAGAGGGAAGAAGAAAGGAGCAGAAGAAAAGAGGGATCACCAGGATAGGAAGCAATCAAGGCAGTGAGATAACTAAGAACCCCCGTGTTCAGTACTCGCGCTCGGCAGTTTCCGACTCCGAGTGGAGCCGTGCTGCCGTAGCGCGCCCACTGATGGGGGCTTCGGTTTACACACGCTAATCACACACTCAGGGGAGGTGAGGCAGGAGTAGGAGGGATGGAGTAGGGAGGGGGGGGACAGGACGAAAGGTGTCTAATTAAAGTCAAGGCTTGATTACAGGAATCATTACCTTAACGAAGGAGCACCTCATCAGAGAAGCGCAGAGGAAGACAGAACTCACCTGGTTTGTTTTCTCAAGATTTGCCAAGATGGCACCGACCTCCTCTGCTCTGTAACAGACAAACCCAAACAAAGGAGGATTAGTGAGGAGACACATTGAGTCCATCATAAAGTCCTTTACATCCTCATCTTATAGTCCTAGTCTCTAAATTATGAAAGCAAATCTAATTTTTATAATATTCATCTCAGAAAAACAAAATATATGGAGAGATGAGCTGTGAACTTTGACCTTACAATCAGTTATGACCTAAAATAAACATCAAAATAAACACGATTTTTTTTTTTTCCTTTTGGACATCATGACAGGTGATGAACTATTCTTTTATCATAGCTTCAAGGATGAGAACAGCTCAAAAAAATGAAACATTAAACAGCACTTCATGTCTGACAGTGAAACTAAACCAGGATGGGTAAACTCACAGCAGTTTGACTCACACCAATAATGTTTCTAAGACTCTGTACATTGTTTTTTATTCACTTATGTCACTTCTACGCACATTTCTTACGGTATCACTGATTTTGTAAATATATTGTAAATGTAATTATTTAGTTTTTACATACTTTTACATACATAAATGCTAATGTACTTTTTAATTGCTAATAATTACTATTTGTCATGCTCTTTATTGTTTGCACTATCTACTGCGGCTGTAACACTGTAAATGTCCCCGTTGTGGGACGAATAAAGGAGTATCTTATCTTATCTTATCATGTTGACAATGATCCTAAACTTGAAGATGCACAGAATTTCTGTGTAAGTAAAACTGACATCAGATCGATGTGTGACTGTAAACCACATCCAGTCTCAGCTTTAGTGAGTCTTACATGACATCACATATTTTCTTATTGAAACTGAACATTGAGTTTTATACATCAAATTGATGTTCACCCTTGTAAAGACTCATGATGTTCTTGCATCTCTTACCTAGAAAAGCAGTGTTATCAGACTCTCCTGTCAAAGTCACAACACACTTCAACAGCACCACAATCTACTTCCTGAAAGCTGTAATGCAGTTGATAACAGCTACATAGTAGACCTGTAAATACCATATGAGACGACGTGTATGTTGAGATCCTCGGGTAGGTTTACTTTGTGTTTGAAATTCCAGAATGAAAACTAAAGGGGACAGAGCGTTTGAATTGAAGGGTCTGAAACTCTTGGAAGAGATCAGGTCTGCTGAGTCAGTGATCTCTTTTAAATCCCTTCTCACAACTTCCATTATCAACTTTATTCTATATTTTTACTTGAGTTTAACCGCTTTCAAAAATATATTTTAAATGATTTTTATTCCTTTAGAGTTCTTTTAGAGGAATTTTATGTCTTTTAAAATATGATAGATTTCTTGATCTTGCCTTGTGTGATTTTAAGACCTGCCTCTTTTATTTTGCTTCCCATGTAAATGCTTTGTAACATGGTTTTTTGAATAGTGCTCTATAAATTGAATTATTATTATTATTATTGCATCTGGATTCCTCCATTTTACCACAAACAAAAACGGACATATTTATTGAGTAAAAGTTATTTAAAAGCAGAGTTACTTGATCTTTTAACTCTCAACAGATGCTATAGACCCACACAGAAGCTGTGCTGAGGGATGTATTACAACTCCTCTCCTCTGAGACTCAGCTTCAACCTCTCCATACATTTAAAAATCAGAGAAGTCTAATTCAAACATGAGTCTCCAGGATTATTCACCAGGTTTGTTTGATGTTCAACAGTTTCATTTGCACTCATGGGAAAACCTGGTTTTCAAAGAAGGTTAGTGACGAGTTAACAAGCATCATGTTACTGATTCAGATTAGCACATATGTTTCTCAAGTTTCAAGAACGCTGTGGTCTTTTTTTTCTACATAAGTAAAACATGTTCAAAGAATAAATTTAACTTCTCCAATCCACATCAGTCAAACTACATTTTACCGAGCCTTCATTTTCTTTCATGTCGTATGTTCACACTTGATTGGTCCCTTGAAATATCAGTTATCAATACAATCATGGTATAGTGAGTTATCAAAAACAGAGAGACAAGGCGTCAGTCACATATTCAGACTATCATCTGTGTTAATGATCCTCAGTGTTGTGCAGTAAAGACTGGATTCAGAGAGTCTTGGTCGTGCCCAGTCCTATCAATGTGGCCAGGATAGATGGCGCCCTGCTAACAGCAAACACTAACAGGTGTCAGCTCCACATTTAATGAACTTGTGCAGTACGGAAAATGTTTTGTATTGATTACCTGCTCAGCCACTCACGCCGAAGCAGACAAATAGTCTTTCTTATCAACATTGAGGAAACAGTCAGTGAGAGTAATAGAAGCCGGCCACTGTTCACCGGCTCGGGGTCAGGGAGGGATAACTGAAGCTGGAGCTCAGGGGTCAGTGGTGCTACTGTCAGCCCAGAGGAATGTTACCAGGACAGCACACACACACAGCACAATGAAACCAAATAATAGAGACGGCCTTTCAAACTTGTTGCGCATGCGAAAGGTATGGCCAAAGTTGAAAACGTGTCCAGTCCAACAAAATGGATGGCAGAGGGTCTAGAAACATCAGTTCAATTGTGCAATGGATTAAGCCTGGGAGAAAATCCATTAGCAGCGGCTGACTGTGCTCTGGAGCACAACCCAAACAAAGGAGTGTTTACTTTGAATGTCTATCGACATCCTTCATACAAGCTCAGATTCATTTCAGGCGTGCGGTGGATACATTGCGCTCAAAGACCAGGACAAGGTAGAGTGTTTTCTGAAGCAATCTTTAAATGGAGCAATTCTTCTTGAGGGCTGTCAAGGCCCAGCTGCCAGTGAAGGCAAACACAGACCTCTCTCATCGACCTGCATTAGTGGCTGAGTCACTCTCACTCTGAGCCTTTGCAATGGCATTCCTTTGCTCTGCACTGGACATGAATTTATGTAAGAAAAATAAAGAAGAGCTGGTTCAGCACTTCACGGGGGACAATGAGGAGCAGAGAGGAACAAACCCAACCTAGACTTGCAAAAATAAAGGGGGTCTGACACATGTGGCAGAGGAAACATGGATGGTACAGTCAGGGGAGGAATCTCACTTGTTTGCCATCTCCTGGTTGTATTTACACCTCAGGTCCAGCAGTTCTGTCTGTGCGGTGTTCAGAGCTGGAAAGAGACAGACAGGGACATTTTCATGAAAAAACACATGAATGTTCACTTTGCCAGTATAATGTTTCCAATACAGATTCCACATTTAAAGTACCACAGGGGGAAAAGTACAAAATTAATGCTCATTGTATAAAAAAACAGCGTTGTGTATTTACATGGTAAAAATGTAATTCAATTTGAAAATGTGTCCATTTTTTTCCTCATGTGATGTCTTTAAAGCAGTGAGATGTGTTACAGCAGGGGGCACCATACAGCAGTTTTACATATTTGCTCCATAATAGGTTGAAGTAAATGCAACAGCTACAGTAGACCCTACATGTCAGCGTTTGAAGAACTTACATGAGTGCAGACTCTTGATCTTCTCCTGAGACTCTAAGAGTCTGTCAGCTGAACTTGCAGTGGCGCTCTCCTCCTCCTCCTCCTCCCTGTGAGAAGAAACTCTCTCTGTAACTTGGACTGAGACACGGCCACAAAGGTTTTGGTATGACGAGTAACTTCATGCATTTAGACGGAAAATTGATATCTTCAAAACTAAAACTTGAATGAAAAAGAAGCTTGTTGTTTTCTGTATTTCATGCGTGTCCTGTTCCTCAGCTGTCTTCTCTACTGCTGTCGTTGCAGACGTCTTATCATATCCCTAAAGTTCACCCAGGGTAGCATGATAGGGGCATTAGAGACAAATAACCCTGTTATCTATATCTTGGGAATTAATACTGTTACTTTAAAGATCATTATAGTGGGTTAAAATGTCTATGAAAGGGTTAATGGTTAGAAACACTCCTTATATGCATGTCTTCTTTTAATCTTTGTCTAAAATATTTATTGTGACAGCAGCTTTTCTCTCAATCTGAATCTGCGCTGCACAGACAGTAAAGAGGTTCTTCTAAAGTAGGGAGATGCTATTTAAAGTAAATCAATCAGAGGTTGAGTGTTCACTATTTCTCACCCTCGGCCCTCAGCTTGGTCCTGGTAGTTCTGTTGTGGGGAGCCTGGGGCCCCAGGAACCGGCGTGGTGTTGGGGCTCATCATGGAGGCTGGGGAGCTGGAATTGTGGGCCTTGTCTGACACTACTGCCCCTGAGACTGCCGGACCATCGTCTGAAGACTCTGTTTACACGGAGACCAATGACAATGAATGCAAACTTTAAATTATTACTCCAGATTACAAAAAGTAGATGACATTATTTTCCCATATCAACATATAACAATGTATTTTGATATCCGGTCATTTTAAGATGACTTTTTGTGACACCAAGATCCACAGCCTTAAGAACTAGGTGGTTTAAATGAGCTCAGCACCACATTCAGACCTTCACAGCTACATTAAAATCTATTCTTATTCAAGCAGGATGCTCCCTAATGTGGATGATTTTGGCCTGACCTGTCTTTTCAAGGCTCTCCAGGTGCTTCTTCCAGTGCCTGCTAATCTCTCGTACCAGGGCCTCGCTGTCTGGGGCAGAACTCTGAAGCTGCTGCAGCCTACCCTCTAGGGTGTGTGAGGCCTCCAGCACCGGAGCTGGATCTGTGGAAACAGACACAAACAAATCTCTGTAGAAAGAACTTCTTAGATCCATGTGATATCCATACGCTGCTACTTTTCAAAAAAAGAAGCAAAATAACTGTTTTACTGAGCGTGCTGCCGGTATGGCACATTACAGAGTTTTCTGCACCGCAGTTCCAACAGAGGAACACTATTCCACTGAGACTTCTTTCCAAAGAGTGACTCTGAGACTTTCCCCACTCAGATGCCTTTGAAATTTTCTCAGGCTGGACCTAATGACACAAGTGCTGTTCCAACCCTTCACATGCACAGAAATCATGTCTAATGAGTCTTCTCATGTGCTGATGAATGGCAAAGAAGACAAAAAGATTGCCATAAATATATGACAAAGTCTTAGGTTCTAAGTATACACCTAGGCAAAGTGTAGAAAAAGTCTGCTCCTGAAAAGGGGGTAAAAAAAAAAAAAAGCGTGATTCTTTAGCACAACAGAGGAGCTGTTTTGCAATGCATGCGCGGCAGCACCGGGCCCATGGGGCCAACTAGGAGGCTGTTTCTCAGCTAACAAGTCTCCTCTGTATCATTTGATCATTTAAATTATTATGCCAGGAATTCTCAGGAGGCAGCTCGGCACTCCACATCACAGGGCTGTTTTTAATCTTCCCCTTCCCTTTCTTCCCCTCCCGAAAAGTTCAACAGCTCAGAGAGAGAGAGCTGCTCCTGTTGTGTACCTGCCTGCCGAACACCAAAGGAGGTGACTTCTAGTGCCAAAGCACAGAGAGGGAAGCTCAGGGGAGCTCCTTGACAAGGGGGGAGGCGAGATGTAGAGCCACACGCACACACGCGCACTCACACGCACTCACACCCTTACACACACATACACACAAGCACACACACACACACACACACACACACACACACACATACACACACACACACACACACACGGCAGCTCTTCAAAACTCTAAAAGAGGAAGAAAATCGCTGCTTTGCTGCACAAACTTTTCTCCCACAGCTTTCATCCACTCATCTTAGACTTCTGTGAGGAACCCAATTGGATCCCTTTTTCAGTAAGGGCACTGACTGAAGTGACTTTTCATAAGAAGTTGGAGCCACAGACGTTTAAACTTTGCCAGATGCCACAGAGAGAATGCAAACTCTGAGCCAGCAGGTCACAAAAATAAATGCTCATCAGAGAGCCAAAACTTCTGCACGGTGCAATTTGTTGAAATCCTGGCCACGCATTGCAGCTAGTCATATCTGCATTTTCATCAGACAAACATTTTGGGCCATTTAATTGATCGAGCTATTTTTCCCAGGACCGTTTACAGTCAAACATTGTCTGCATTCATTGTTACACCAAGTGTGGAGATATTGCATCAGTCACAAGGGACATCACTATTAAGAGCACAGCTCTTCTAAGACAAACAGGATGACTTAAAGCACTGCTATTCCATCGACCCACTGTCACAGAAATCACTTTATCAGCCTCTTTCCCATATATCCTTTCAACTTTTAATGATCAAAGGACAGAGATTATAGTAAGGGATCTCTCACACATGGACAAGCCAGGATTATCAATCAGTGGCAGGGGAGTTAAGTAAAGTCAAATTTAAAGTGAAGGGATATAACTTAAGACTGTATACAAAATTAACCTCCGTCAAAGTAGAGCAGCAGGGGTTCTCTCTGAGGGCCCGGGATCTACAGTTACTGAAGGAGAGTCCAGAAAGCCTGCTGATAACTTTAGAAAAAGAGGCTGCTAATTGACACAGCTCACAGGAAGAACTGGAGCTAATTTTTAGAGCAGCTCTGATTGTAAATCCACAAAGTAAAACCTGGAACTGAAGAGGAATCCAGCGCTTCTTTGACTATTCACATTCAAGAAGATAATCAGGAAGTAACACACAGCTGATGAGGCAGTATGTACATCAGGTGCTTCACATCACTCTCATGATACTATATTAATGAATCCTAATCTTAATCATGTATGATGCTCTGGAGTTAAACAGATCAGGAAACAGCAGCTCAGTTTGAACCCATAAATCAACATTAAATAAATCAACATTAAATAAATCATGTCTTTTGTCTGAAGCAGCTTCAGCTCTGAACGAGGAGAGACGCGTGACATAGAGAAGGGTTCAACAAAGTCACGGTGAACATATCTGTTTGACATTAAAGGGTTATTCTGTGATTATGTTTTATTTACAACTTCAGTCCTATTTTTCTTCATCTGACCATCATTCAATGATCATAATACTGAACAGGCAGTCTGGATCTGAAAACACAGAGTCTGCCTCCACGGTGGAACTGGAGCAGACAGACAAACAGGGAGGTGTAAACAGAACAACAGCTTATACAGATTTAAGACAGCGTTACCTTCAAGTCTATATTCAGTATCTGGTGTTTATTTTGCACAGCCAAAATGAGCTGTGATGTTCGAACATTGCACTTTGTTGAAAAATGTCACCAATAACGTGTTTCTTTTCCTTCAAAATAAGTCTGGAGCTGCATTTCTTAACAAGCTGACAGCTCAGGTTCCTTCCTCCATCTGACCTCGTTTTTAGCGTAAAGGCAAAACAGGAATTTAGACGACAATTAAAGATGATCAGACATGCAAACAGAAAATAGTGTGAGTAAGAACCGTGAGTGAATTTGAAATTAGTTTTGGCTTTCCATACATATTCAAAGATAGAATAGAATATACCTTTATTTGTATTTGTCGTATTTATTTTACTATGTGGAAATCTGTCCTCAGTTTCACAAAAGTCACACAGACTAACAAACAATACAACATTCAGAGATGTCACAGTCACAGCCAACATAATTCATAAACCTATTAAAAATGTAAATATCTAAACCTGTTCAATATTTTAAAATGTAATACCGGGGTGTTGTTGCTCTAGCGGTCTAAGCATTGGCCCCATATACAGAGGCTATAGTCCTCATTGCAGTGGTAGCAGGTTAAACTCCATTTGCTGCGTGTCTTCCCCTCTCTCTACTCCCCATAGTTACTGTCTCACTTCAGCTTTCCCATCAAATAAAAGGCAAAAATGCCCAAAAACACAACTTAAAAAAATGAATAAAAATGTAATCAAACTTTAAAAAGTCATGATTGGGGCGCTGGTGTCCTAGCGGTCTAAGTGCCCCACATACAGAGGCTACAGTCCTCATCGCAAAGGTCACCGGTTCGACTCCCGGCCGCGACCATTTACTGCATGTCTTCCCTCACTCTCTACTCCCCACAATTCCTGTCTCTCTACTGCTGTCTCATCCAATAAAAGGCAAAATATAACTTTGATAAAAAAAAATATAATCACCTCATTAACAGCCTAAAGAAAAAGTAAAAGAGCAATGGGTCATTGGTGTCTCATAATTTAGTTCACAGATGAAGAACATCCTCTGTAAACCCTGGACAGATGGGCGGTGCTACAGTTTGTTATTTTAAGAGTTTCACAAATTAAAAAGTGAACTTTTGGTTTAAATTTTAGAATTGAAGAATTTAGTAATTTAATTGCTCTTTGGACAAACAAGTTTTATAGAGATTTTTGGTGGCTTATAGCAGTCCAAAGCGCTGACCTTATCAGAGAAAATTCAAAATGAGGGGACCATGGATGTGCGGGGTCTTCTGTAAGTTAAGGGCTTTCTTCTCAGTGTTCAGTACGTCTGTCACTAAGGGGCATCAGCAGTTTCCCACTGATCTTACTGGCTGTGTTGACCATTCTTATCAAATTTCCTTCACATTTGAAGAGATGGACTAGATTTGATTATTCAAATAATACTGTTTTTCTCTGTTTTAGATAATAATCTGAAAAGGTACACGACCCGTCAAAAGTTTAGAAACATCTTCTCATTCAAGGGTTTGTATTTATTTAAATCATTGTAAACACTGTAGATTAATACCAAAGAAATTAAACTATGAATGAACATATATGGAATTATTTTAATTAACATAAAAAGTGTTAAACAAAGCGGAACATGTTTTATATTTCAGATTCTGTAAAGTAGCCCCCTTTTTCCTTCATGACAGCTTTGCACACTCTTGGTATTCTCTCAGTCTGCTTCATGAAGTGGTCTCCTGGAATGGTTTCTAATTAACATGAGCCTTGTCAAGAGTTCATTTGTAGAATGACTTGCCTTCTCAATGTGTTTGAGACCATCAGTTGTGTTGTTCAGAGGTAGGGTTAGTACACAATGGATAGCCCTATTTCACTTCTGTTTTTATCCATATTATGGCAAAACCAGATTATTTCATAGTTTGGATGTCTTCAGGATTAATCTGCAATGTTGAAAATAAATTAAAAAAACATAGAATGAGAAGGTGTGTCCAAACTTTGACTGGTAGTGACTATTAAACAGATTGTGGTTACACTGTTTGTCTACTTGGTTACCACTTGAATCTACAACTCACTGATGAAGACGAAGGGCTGTTTGGATGAAGAACAGGTGGGGAAATGTTGGTGAATAAACCAAACAAGGTGTTTCTACTCGATGTACTGTCAGTGAGTCTCACAGTGATCTGCATGCTGTGGTGTTCTTCCTCTTACTTTAAAATGAATGTATTATTAAGGATAGAGGAGTAGGCCATGGTTGGTAAACCCAGACTCGGTAATAGCCAGAAAAAGTTGTCAGGACTTTTAATTGTTTTTGCAGATTCTCAGCCGCATTGATATCGTGTTTCATCACTTTGGCTGAGTGATAATGAGGTTGCCATCCTGTAGCTGCTTCCTTGTGGTCACTGTGATGTGGTTTCTGTGCTATTGCACATTGCAAAGCAGGGAGGCAGTTTGTGCATCTGGGTGAGGTTTCATTCCAGCAGCCAAAACCTGTCAGAGGCTGGACGGCTCAGTGGACTGCAGGTGGCACCGGGGAGGACAGTGTACAGGTCCGGGATGTGTGTTTAGGTGGGTGGGGGTGGACCGGGGTGGTGTGCGCCAAGACAAGCAGGTGTGTCGGGGCGGTCCGTCTTGGCCCTGTCAGCGATACACCATCATTAGGCGGTGTGGGCGCAGCAGGGTGCACCATTATGTCTCCCTGGGCCCTGTGTAATTACGCTCTGACATAATTAACCCAGCAAGCCCATTAGCCAAGCATTGGCTGGCTGAAGAGAGAAAAAAAACGCTATAATTATTTGTTGTGCGCATGTTAATGAGGCCAGCTGTGTTCCCATCATACAACACGAACAAATTAATTTACAAGGCTGTGCTCCAAGGTTTTTTCTTTTCATTCAAAACAGTCTTGTTTTTTTCCTCTGAGTGGACTTCAAGGTCCATAAACACGCTCTGCCGCTGCTGCAACAAACAGTAACACTGCTGTAATATTGTTGTCAAGAACCAAAACTAGGTTGAGAGAACACTTAGTCTTTACTTTCACCTTCACTGACAATGTAAAGTGGTATAAAGTATGTAGGATAAATTGCTGCCTCTATTCTTCCACCTGTCAAGGATTAGATTCCATTAGGAGAAAAACACAAACTGTTTGCAGCAATTTCATAAATATGACTTTTGTGTTTGCGGTGCATTTTTAACCAACGTGTATTTGATATTCAGATAGCAAACCGAAGTCTCACTTCACCTTGATGTGGAGAAGGAGTGAGAAAATACTAAAATAAAAAGATGGGTGGAATGAAAAAAATGATTGTGGGAAGCGGCGGCTTTTGTGTGTGAACAAAACAAAGCTGAAAGAGAAACTTCTTAACCTGTTCGTTTTCATAGCTGTTCCATGTCTTTGTCTGACAGACTGAAGGACGGAGAAGAAATGACATCAATACCAACATATTTTAAAGCTCAGAACAAAGAGCGGAGCCCGAGCTAGATGGCATTTAAAATTAACATGAGATGCAGCAGTGAGAGAAGAAGTGCCAATGACATTCAAACCAAACTTCACTTCAAATGAGACAAAAATATAAAGCTACCTGCCTGACATTCTTATTTATGAGACATCCAAGACAAATCACAATGAATTAACCTCATCAAATACCCCGGCCTATTATTTCTACATTTTTGAATCCCATGGTTACATCTCAATCGTTTCAGGCACCTACACACATACACACATTCCCTCACACACACCACACGGTTGCAGTCTTTTAAGAGCACACTCTCTCCTGGTCCCTCTGGGGTCTCCTACTCCACAGGGATCAGTTGGAGAGGCCCAGCTCTTTTATGAACATAATGCATTATTAAGCACCTCAAACATCTCCTGGGCCTTTGTTTATTACTGCTCTTATTAATCACTTGTGCATAATTTCTTCCCGCCCAGAGAGCTTTCATTTTCCATCAGCTTTTATATGTCGTTATTTTCCGGCAGACCGCCACAAACACACACGGCACTCCTTTTCGCTCTCATCCTGACTGTAGGTACTCAGCTGCAAAATTACAATAAAGCCAGCCTGCTGTGCCTTGCAGGCCCCTCTTGCTGGTGCTTGTTTATGTATATGAAGGGTTGAAGAAGGACAACCATTCTTTATGCATTTGAATAGCTCTGAATTACTAAGGTCAGTGCATTCTGTTCTGATAATCTCATAGCCCAGGGAGAAATCTGATGTGAATATGTAAGGCACTTATAACCATCTCATGACACGGGTAGATGTACGGCGGCTGCATGTGAGAAAAAGCTGTTTCTGCATGTGTGCCTTGCTCTGCAGTACCGCTGGTCACCACTAACAAGCACTCTTGCCAAAACATTTCCACATCTCTGCACACAAATATACTGTACAGCGAGACAAACACACACCTCAGACATGCCGTAGGCACGGCGCACACACACACTTAGAGGGGTGTATTCAGATCAGAATCTTCACAAACTCTCAGTGAGCTCCCCGCTCAGATAAAAGGAGCTGTGTTCTAAAGGAGAAGGGGAGCGGGGTGGATCCTGAGGGATGAGTGTGTGTACTGAGAGGAGGCAAGGAAGAGCAAACACCTGGAGCGTCAGTCTCAGGGCTACGCCCCTGGCGACAGGGCCTCGTTGCTCTCAGAGAGGTGGCAACAAACGCTGACGTTCAAACGCCACTCAGACACACACTCTCTCTTTCCTCTCTCTCTCTCTCTCTCCAGGAGAGATGAGCAGAATGAGACAGTGAGGAGGAGAGAGGTAGTAAATGAGAGGGGAAGTGAGGTGTATCTCTGGGTAACCGGTGAATTCAGGCTGAAGCTGACACTGTTTTTTAGATTTCAGTGATCAGGACGTGTTTATCTGCACTGATCAAAACCGTGCGGAGGTGATATAAACATTGTTAGGGAAACACTGTTAACAGGCCTCTTTCAAGCCTCAGACTAGGTAGGAGTTACAGTGCACAGCATGGGGAGATGTCACAAGCAAATCAAAATATAGAACGCTAATGAAAGACTCCAGCGGATTGACATTTCGGCTTAGGGGCCTCATAAAAGACGAGAGAAGAGAGAGAAAATCACTTCAATCACTTCAACTAAAAACTTACTTCTGTTCAGAGTTTCATAAGAACAATGAACTGGAGCTTTGCCTCTGCCTTCACAAAGAATAACATCATCATGCCGGCCTCCTGCTAATGTTGTTTGTATTCAGTGTGGGCTGCGAAATAGGTAACTGATATGTGACCAGATGCCAATGACAGCCAGATACAACAGGTCACATATTGAGCTGCTTGGCGTCCCCCTCCCCCTCCTTTTCTTGTTGGCCTTACATTCATTAACTCTGCTGTTGGCCTCCTCTGATTGGACAGAAGGCCTGAGTGTCGGGCACACAAATGAGCACGTACACACACATTGAGAGAGGCACTTTCAAATGAAATAATAGGGTAGAAAAAACGTCCCGCAATGAATAGTAATAACTGCATTAAGATTAACGAGCATGGCGTGTAAAGAATAATTGCATCTGTCAAAAGATTAAAAATACATGAGCTGTAGCATTTGTTGAGGGAATGGTGGGGAAGCTCACTGTTGTGTTTGAGGGGCAGAGAGAAATGAAGTGGGGCCACAGCCAAATGACTGTCCTCCAGTGTACCTGGAGTCATCCATTCAAGCATGGGGTGGGCGGGAGGGGGGAGTTGTGACCTTGGACACGAGCAGCAAGATGTACAGTGACAAACAGGGATGAATACTACAGGCCCTCATCACAGATGGCAGATACTGCAAGGGCCTCACACAGAAATTCTCTCAGTGGTCTGGTTTGTGCTTGTTGCCAGGAAAGTGTGTGTGCGTGTGTGCGTGTGTGTGGTGATGGTGGAGAGGGTAGGGGGCTGGCAATGTTGAAATGGTCACAGCGTCTGTTTTGGGTGCCAACTGAGTCTAATATTAAAATCAAATATAAGTCCAACATGTGCCTCTGATATGGCTGAAATACAGGGAATTAAAAAAGATGGTCCCTGATCATCGTCCCTGCAGACTTCAGGACTGTATGATGTGCTGCTCATTGTTGATGTAGGCGGTGGGGTCAGCAGCCATCCTCATATTCAATTACATTTGTCTGTTGTGTGCAAAAAATAACAGGGGTGGATTCTGTTAATATTGCCACAATAACCCTCAAAGCTAGCAAGTTTATAGCATCAGATGGTAATCCAATACCAAGAAATCAGCTTACGATGTACAGGATGGATGTTCTTGACTCAAGAATGTGAAGAGCTACATTACCAGTCTAAAGTTTAAACAACGTTTTTTGTTTATTCTAATTATTGTAAACACTGTAGATTAATACCAAAGACATCAAAACTATGAAAGAACATATCTGGAATTATTCAATTAACTAAAAAGAGTTAAACAAAGCAGAATATGTTTTGAATTTTAGATTCTGTAAAGTAGCCCCCTTTTTCCTTCATGACAGCTTTGCACACTCTTGGTATTCTCTCAGTCTGCTTCATGAAGTGGTCTCCTGGAATGGTTTCTAATTAACATGAGCCTTGTCAAGAGTTCATTTGTAGAATGACTTGCCTTCTTAATGTGTTTGAGACCATCAGTTGTGTTGTTCAGAGGTAGGGTTAGTACACAATGGATAGCCCTATTTGACTACTGTTGTAATCCAGATTATGGCAAAACCAGATTATTTCATAGTTTTGTAATGTGGAAAATAATCAAAACAAATAAGAAGCATTGAATGAGAAGGTGTGTCCAAACTTTTGACCGGTAGTTAGATGCAGTCAGCCTCAAAACAGGAAGATCCTTGTTATTCTACATTACTTGTTTCCTATGTGAGGGGTAATGTATGGTTAGCAGGTAGTTATTGGAAATAGTATCCCGATAGAGTGAGACAAGACCACTTCTGCTTCCTAGTATTGCTGGACAGGATCCAGTGTGTTGCTCATGATAGTGAAAGTTAATAACCATTGACAAGAGGTTGTCAATCAGAATCAAGCATTTTACAAAACCGGAAGATCAGTGAGAAAGCTGAGTAATAAAAATATGTAGAACATAGAAGTTCGTAGTCGCAGTTATATACATGAAGTAAGATGTGATTTATGTAGCAACATCTCTTTAAAGAAATAATCAAAGTGGTGTTAGTGGTCATACTAGTGGCGCTGGTGACGTTGTGGTCCAAGCGCCCATTTACAGAGGCTATAGTCCACATTGCAGAAGTTGCTGGTTCGATTCCCGGCCTCAACATTTGCTTAATTTCTTCCCCCACTCACTACTTCCCACATTTCCTGTCTCTCTTCAGCTGTCCTATCAATAAGGGCAAAAATGCCCCAAAATATAAAATAAATTCCTACAATATTCAGTTTTATTGTAAGCATATTTTTCTTTTCATGGAGTTAAAGTCATAAAGAACTGATCATAACACTGTTTAGTAATCTCTGACCTTAGAAAGAATACAGCTGACGTCATTTGGTATGAGTCTCAGTGATACAGAGAAACAGACTCTCTTTGTAAAGGTAAGGTCACACAGAGGTAGGAGGCTGTCACATCACCTGATGTAATCTGACACTGTACTCTCAATATAATGACCACACATGAAAACGCTTTAAAGTTACAGAGAGATAAATAATATTGTACCATTAAAAAAAAGCTTCATTATTCTACTTCTACTTGTAGTTAATGTCAGGACACAGACTCCGTCTATGTTTTGAAACACTCTAAGTTGAATCCGTTCTGTAGTTTAGAGAGGTTCACCACAGAATGTATCCTATACGACGCTCCTGGGCTTAAATTAAGGCCCAGATGTATAAGGTATAGGTCTGAAAAATCAAACTGAATACATCTTCAAAGAACCATATTTCTTATCAAGGAAATAGCTCCATTCAAAGTGTGTGTGTGTGTGTGTGTGTGTGTGTGTGTGTGTGTGTGTGTGTGTGTGTGTGTGTGTGTGTGTGTGTGTGTGTGTGTGTGTGTGCATGTGTGTGTGCATGTGTTTGGAAGTGCAATATCAAGCAGAGGACTTCAAGGAAAAATGGAGACCTTTAAAAGTCAGTGGCTGTCGTCGTTATTTCTCTGACGCAGACTTTTATCTTGTATTCATTGAATCTGTAAACAGCATTCTCTACTCCTGCCACAAGTGTTCCTCTGATCTAAACTGAGATTGGGCAGCGTTTTGTTCCGGCTCCTGCAACAAAAAGCAATTCAGTACACATGCCCTGGCATTGAAATAACAACTGAATATACAGTAGACACAGTATGTTTTTCAGCACTCTAACTTTACTGTCTTTGCCCTCTCTCTCACTTTCCCCCTATTGGCTTCATCAGGCCTGCGTTCCACAAGAAGCCAGACTTCAGTTGGGATTTTAATTGGCTCTCCACAATCAACAGCAGAGCTCCTCAAGGATGTGTTCGCTGCTCAGCCAGGCTACACTCAAGGACCAATGCTGGGTTTTGAAGTGGCCTCACGCAGAGTTTTGGAAACCACTCTGAGAGCGCAGACTTTGAAAAATAGATAAGAGCCACAGGGTATAGGGTTTTATGTATCTTACATCCATGTGCTGTTGCACCATATTTATCCATGGCAAGAAAGTTAATTTTTGGTGAGCATGTTGCTTCATATATACATGATAAATCAGTGTGTGCATGCTTATAGGGCTGGTGCTATGATAAAGGTAGAGGTTTGAAGACATCTCAGGGGAGTGATGTTTTGAAGAGGGAGAGATAATTCCAGCGGTAAGGTGTGTGAGTGTGGTGCTTACACTGCTGTTGCTGTTTGTGACGAGGCACATCTCTGGTCTTAGTGGGAGACTCACCTGGGGCCTCGATAAGCTGTTTGTAGATTCCCAGGAATGCAGACTCGGCCTCCTTACTGCGCTTGTTCAGAGCAACCACCTGCAGGGGAAGAAGACGCCATTAAGGTAAACATCGACTGATATAATCCCAGCATATGTGTCAACTCACAATGCACAGCACATTTACATCTCTGGCATCCATTTGATGTTTTTACAGCTTCAAATCTTATATTGCCAACAGGAGATCAATAAAAAGCAGAGCAGAGGTCAGCCTCTCACATCTTTCCAATAAATAGAGCTGACATTGCTGGACGCCTGTTTATGAACTTTACCTTTAGTATGTAAGACTGACATACAGCACAGCACCAAGTTTCTGCATACACTACCAGTCAAAAGTTTGGAAACACCTTCTCATTCAAGGGTTTGTATTTATTCTAATTATTTGAAACACTGTAGATTAATACCAAAGAACATATATGGAATTATCTAATGAACAAAAAAGTGTTAAACAAAGCAGAATATGTTTTATATTTTAGATTCTGTAAAGTAGCCCCCTTTTTCCTTCATGACAGCTTTGCACACTCTTGGTATTCTCTCAGTCTGCTTCATGAAGTGGTCTCCTGGAATGGTTTCTAATTAACATGAGCCTTGTCAAGAGTTCATTTGTAGAATGACTTGCCTTCTTAATGTGTTTGAGAGCATCAGTTGTGTTGTTCAGAGGTAGGGTTAGTACACAATGGATAGCCCCATTTGACTACTGTTGTAATCCAGATTATGGCAAAACCAGATTATTTCATAGTTTTGATGTCTGATTTGATGTCTGAAAATGATTAAAATGAATTAAAACCATTCCATTAGAAGGTGTGTCCCAACTTTTGACTGGTAGTGTACATTAACCAATTTAGACACCGCATCCACATAACCAGGGACGACTAGTGGAACAAGGACTAGCCTGTGTTGATGTTCTCCCTGTTTTATTAACAGCTGAGCTGCTGCATGTTGCGAGGTGACATTTGGCCTGTTAAATGTAGGTGACGGTGTTTGTGTGAAGGCTCGCCTGCGACAGTGGCCTCCATCACCAGCAGCACTCGGCACCTGCTATCCCCGGCTCTGCGGGTGATGCAAACCAATTAACGATTCATTAGGAGGGACAAAGAAAGTGAATTAGCCACCACCTGGCCCCATGGAGAGGGCACCTGCACTAGTGGGTATGTGGGTTATCCTGCTCCCACCTCCTGCTAAGACCACAAGCCTGTTTGCGAGTCAGAGGACTCAGTGATGCCGCCTCTTGAGGTCCCCTGCTCTGAAACAGTAAATCAGATCAGGCTCATCCAAATGACCCCCTGCTTATAGAGCAGACGGAGTTCAAATTATTGTCATCTATTGTCTGTGGTGTTTCTGTCACCGTTTATCACAGCCTCTGCAGATCAGCTCAATGTGCTCAGGGTCAAGTATATGTCTGAGCCATGCTGCTCCACACTGATGAAACTTAAAAAAGAAAAAACATTTATTTTGCAAAGGCTGAAAACACTTAGGGGAGTGGTGGTGGTGGTGCATGTGGTGGTGGAGGTGCGTTAGGCCTGTTTAGTGGGGTTATAAATAAGGTGTGTTGAAAAAGCACGGCACAGAGAGCTGTTGATTTACTGGAAATGGCTGGCGTCCTCCCTGGGGAGGCATAACGACAGCATCATGTTTAAAGAAATATCATAAAGATCAAGCAAATCCCCACATCACTCCCACTCGGAGCAGCTCGGAGGAGTTCATGGAAATGGAAAAGGCTGGAGCCCAATCAATACAGATGCAATAGTCTGCAGCTCTCAGCCAGCTCCCTGCTACACCATGCTGTTGTCTCACTCAGCCTTACCCCAATTTACCCCTCCTCTCTCCCCGTCCACTGAAACCACCGTCCCTACCTCCCCCCAGCCGTCCCTCTGCTCTCCTTCTACATGATGTTCATTTACAAACAGTACATGAGGCACTCTGGTCACATGTACACAGTGTCCAGCTTCATATGCGGGTTATGAGTTCATAAACAGCTTGTGTTGTTCATGCTTTGCTTTATATTCACTTAAGACAGACTGTTTTATGAGTTCTCAGCTGTTACAATGAACTGGAACAATCTCCTGACCCTGAGAGTCACCATAACAAACCTCTGCTCTTCAGCTTAACATGCAGCAAAGCTCCTAACGCACTGTGTGACATCCAGACAAACTATTATCAACCTGAGCTTGAACTACACAGGCATGACAGCAGGGTGGCTGATTCTAGTCATCAACTTTTCACAGACAGTCTGCTAGCTGGCTGAGCTTCCTCTCCAGCATATACATCAAGTGAGGCTCCAAACTGCATGTGCAAAGAGCCTGAGATCCTATGAAGGTAACAGCTCAGGCTCCTTTTCCAGAGACTCTTGGGGTCTCCTGGCCCTCCATCATCCTTTAACGAGAGAACACAGAGATTACCTCCACAATCACACCATTAACCTGCCTACAGACGCTAGAAGAGACATCAATCACACGCCTGCCTGATGCCTTCTCACGTTAGTGCCTGCTATGCGTATAGATACCCCCCACAACCCACCCATGCTATCATCAAAGCACTCTGAGGTGTCGTGCATAATATGGGCTGATCAGGGACTCATCTTTATCTCCATGCTAATCCACCTCCAGCCACGCACAGTAGATTTCAAAGCCAGAAGTCTCACACTAGCAGATACGAGCACAGGGCTCCAGGAAGGACTACGACTGGCAAATCTCCTCTCCTCTTTTGGATGCAAGATACAGCTCCAGCCCTGACTTGGGCTCACAGCATTCTTTGTTTTCACCCGTTTTGTGATAAAGGATACGACTACCCCGGGAATGGGCTTGGCCACAGGTTGATTTTACAAGCAGGAGTAAAGCCTGGGGCAGAGTTGCAGGAGAGAGACAAAGGAAACCTGTTAGCGCTCCTCCATAACTCTTCATGCAGCAACAGAGTGGGCAGAACACAGCCGCTGGGACAAGGCTGCTGGGAAATACTTACTGATAAGCCTTTGAGAATACTTACAGTACCCGCTAGTGAGTCTGTGTGTGTGCTTCTGAGTCTGTGTGTGTGTCTGTGAGACAACAAGCTAGCATGTGTTAGGCGGAGTGAAATAAATGGAGGAGGAGAGAACAAATCCAGAAAGAAGTAGAGGAAGCAGAGTGAAGGGCTACTGAGCGACATACAGAGAGATGAAGAGACAACGGAAAAGAGAGGTTCCCATAAAGAGCGCAATTAGCAATTATGCAGTCATCAATTACAATTATCACAACTGGTGATTATGCAATTATCACTCTAAATCATCGTTTTCCCTCTCTGCCTTACCAGTTTGCCACCCCCTGTGATTTGGTTGTTTGGGGATGGGTTGTGATGATGTAGGTGATTAAAGTGTGTGAAGATGATGGGGGTATATGGCTGTTGTCGGGGCAGATCTTGCCCAGCAGGGGTGCTTACAGTGCGTCTGTATATGCATCTGTGCCTGGATGTACACAGCAGCCCGTGGTTTCATTCTCCGTGTGTGAGAGTGCAGAGTGCTCATGGATATGCTGCTCAGATCTCAAGGTGGATGCGGTTGGTGCTGTGGGTGGTTTAGGGACAGCAAATGTATGGTTCCACAGTCCCTGAGGCCTCTAAATTACCTGTCATCTTCCCCATGATGCAAAGGTCAGTGCACAATCATAGAGAGTCCATCCTACTGTGCTGCTCACTGAGCGCCAGTCCAGCCCACAGGCTGACAGGATGTCACAACAACCCCGGTCCCACTCCATGCTTATTAGAACTAAACAGTGGGAAGCCCACCACTGCCACAACACCACTTGTCACAACACCTTCCTGAAGAATTCACTGGCGTCCTGACAAACACTCAGTCCTTGGTGTTAATATAAGTGATGGGAACATGAGGCTAAAGACTGACAATGCACTTCTCTTCTACATGGGTTTAAGCACTGACGCATTCCCAACATATTTGTATTTTTGTGGAGCACTTTTTTTAATTAAAAGGCTTTTCCTACAAATAAAGGTCTTTATCAGAGACTCCATCTCCCAAGTTCCCTTTTCTTAACTTACAATTATTAACATCTTCACTATTATTCACCCCTTCCTTTAATGATGAATCAGTATGAATTTTAAGAATGAAGTGCCACACCAACTCAGCGGGGCTTTGTTTTGAAGTATGTACTGTAACACTTCATAAACGTGTTGGATGTCTCTGGGTACAATAAAACAGACAAGAACTGAACAAAGCAATTACTTTAATTGTAGATTTAATCGTAAATTAAATCATTCTATAAAATGTGAGAAAATAATGCGCTATCTCAGCTTCCCAGAGCACAACATGACGTCTTTAAGTTACTTGCTTTGTTTGACCAACAGCCAAGACGTATTAATATTCCATTTACAAATTTATAGAAGACAAAAGTGTCCTTGAAAAAGCTGAAGCAGAGGAAAAATATGCATGTTTGCTCCACTCAAAAGCTCAATAATTATTACTACTTTATTACAATTACACATTAAAATGTCAGTAAAGGTCCTGCTGTGTTGTTACACTTGACAAAGATCTAGTGGTTTGAATTTTTGATTCTCAGCATCTCAGCTTCCTATATCAATTAATTTTAAGATTAAAAAGCCAAAGGAGGATGTTTGAAATTTAAGATATTGGACTGGTTCTTCATCTTTCTGTAATCTTTGAACAAAACTGACATAACTATCCCATAGCATGCTTTTTAATGTCATGTCCAAAGAGCCTGTACTGCAGGTCAAAATAAAAGCTCTGTTGATATCTGAGTTGACTTTAAAGAAAATCTACAGATGCCTCTTCAGTTGATTGAAACAACACATGGTTGTTTCTAAACATATCTTCCTCTGGTTTGTTTTGTGTGGGATGTGCATGTTTAAAATGGGAAATGCAAAACCAAATTTTTAGCTTCCAAAGCAGGAAAGAGATGATATTTTTCTGTGCCACCCAGCACTCGTGATTGAGTCACTGCTGGCGTTTGCTTTGTGTTGAGTGTAGGTTCAGAGGACAGACGGGTGGAGGAGAGAGATGAGTTGGTGTGGAGTGACTGATGAGTGGGTGGAGGAGAGGGGCAGAGGTAAACACTTTTGCAATACAGTCTGGACAGAACCATGTATACACGCACACCCACGTACACACACAGTTGAACTTGGGAGCATGCAAACACACACATCACGTCTCACACACGCAGATGCAGACAACCCACTGCCTGTGTTTGAGGGCAGATTTAATCATGGTGACACCCATCTCAGAGCGATGGTAGCAGCATGGCGGTGGCTGTGGCCGTCTCTGGATGCCCGTCGAGATGAGCAGTCAGAGCACTGACACACATCTCGTCGCCACGTCAATTCCAATCAGTGGTGCCTGTCAGTCAACACACAGCACTTACAACGGACTAACGCCACCATCGCTCTGCCGCCACAGAGCTGCTGTCTCAGCCTAATACAAAGTCAAAGCTGACCAATATTCTTTTGTACCATTTATCTGAGAGTATTCTGCAAAACAGCACAAACTGATGTAAAACAACAACTTATTTTACAGGAGCCTGACTGGAGAGGCGCAGTTCCATTAACGGACACTGAAGACTATCAACTGGAAAATGTCAATCCATAAGTTTTCGGTTTCAAGATGCATTTATTTATGTTGAAGATGTGAAGGATCAACATGTTTGTTCTTTCATTGTACAGGTAGTCAATGAGCTAGAATACTATCCTAAGCCCATGCTAGCTGTCTCCTGAGGCTGTATTCAGGCGCATTGAGGCTCACTGCAGCCACATTTTGTTTGACATAATCTGAGTCAGAGTCCAATAAGGATAAAAAATGCCCAATATTAACACCTCAACATGAATATTCAAAGTAACAACCTCCAGTGTTGAAGAGTAAAGCCCATGTAGAATGCAAATAAGTGCAGTTCCTCAGGTGTCCACTTGGGGCTGGCTCCAAAAGCCAATGAAGCCACATTAACATCTATTTTAAAAGGCCTGTTTCTTAAAGCAAAATCAACATGTTAACTGCCAGGTACAAGATACAGCTGATTGACCGAATATGATTGAGGTCCAAAATGAACTCACTTTTTTTTAATCTCATGCTAATTTCTCCTTTTTGTTTTTTTTACAAACGGTAAATAAGCCGTGGCGCTTTTGAAAGGTACATTTCATTAAAAAAAAAAACCTCTATAACAGCTCAGTTGACAAAAGTGATATTCACTCTGTGCCAAAGGAAACAAGCAGCAACCTCCAGTCTAAAAATATTAGTCCAATGCTGAATTGCTAAAAACTGCAGTTCATCAATGATCCGCTTGAGGCTGGCTCCGTAAGTACTGGAAATCACATACACACCAATTCAAAAAAGCCGATCTTTACAGCAGAAATAAACATGTTTACAGCCTGGTACAAAAGACGAGTGTAGTCTTGATAGCTCATGGATTTTTTTCTAACGCTGCAATTTCGAAGATATTGAGATTACGAGTCTTCCAATGAGAGGCACAGCTGACTTGATTGACAGGCGGGAACACTGTAGCTGCCGTTGACAATTTGCCTCAAAACAGCGCTTCAGAAACAGATGGGTGACGTCACAAATACTACATCCATGTTTTATACAGTCTATGACAGGGAATCAAACATCACCTTCAAGTTTGAGCTACCACCTTTAAACGAAGCTTACAGGTGCAGCCAATCAGAATGTCATCCGGCAATAGCATCACAAACGCTGGCATTGCACTATCACCCCGACCTGTGGATGAAACTCAAGTCTCACTTCATCTCTTTGATTAAAGAGACTTTTGTTTCTTAAGTTTCTTAGAGCGAGACTTCATTCAATGATGACTGCCTCATCAGTGTACTTGTCTTCTAAGTTCAAGCTCCACAGTTTTCAACAACACTCAAAGCTATGGTGGGTTTTTGTTTGTCATGCACCTTATTGAAATGTGCTGCACACGCTTCAAATGCACTCCTTCATATTTTGTAAAGGGTAACAATGTTATCCTTGAAAAAGAATAAAGATTAACACTATATTTCACTGATTCATTCTTTGGCTTGTTGTTTTCGTCATAAGGGTCGACTTCCAAACTAATTGTAATGTCTTTAACATGTTCCTGATCATGAGTGTGACCTTGACACTGTAATGGCCTGCTCAGGATCTTTTTACTTCTCCATGCATGTTGGCAGTTGCTGAGTTTGTGCCAGACACCTCTTGTTTGATCCATCTTACAGCTGCATGTTCTGTAGTACAGGCCACAGCTTGATTCTCAGGGTCATGTCACCCAATGAATAACGAGAACATTAACCTTTATAACCGAAGGTCTTTCAGTTTTAATTAATAAAAGACAAAATGATCAAGACCTCAGAGAAATGCTCCATCAGATTGTTGCAATGATGACCCATGCAGGCTGAAAGGAGATCACTGTAGACCAAGATGGAGCTGACGTAACCTCCATGGACGCAGCACACGAAGCAGCATGAGAGAACTAACATGGCACCACACTAAACCCAGATCAAAGGCCCTTCTGTCTTCGCCGCGCAGCAGGTGCCTTCTGGGTGCCCCTCGCCATCAACAGGCGGCAGATTCACTGTGTTACCCGCCCTCTCAACAAAACTCAAAAGCAACAGCCTCGGCACTTACATCTCAAAGTCACACCAAAGTCAAAGTCAAGAGCTTGTGAGAGACAAACGGAGGGAAGAAAACAAATCTTTTCTGAATGTCTTTGTAGATCAAAAGACAGGAGTTGTCATCTTCTTTGAGCCTGCGCTTTCAAATGTTTGATGCAGGGAATGACCTAAACCTTGAGGAGAATGTGTCTGCTGAAAATGTATCTATCATGGCATGATGGGAGGGAGCGGGGGCGTGCAAGGCTAAGATGAAGGCACCGGTTGATGTGCTGAAAGGGAGGGCTGTGAAAAGTAGTAATGAGTGCACCTGGACTAGATTTCAGAGCTGGGTGAGCTGCTAAGAGGAGAGAAGAGAAGAGAAGTGTAGGTAAGGGCTAATTATAAAAATAAAGTGCCCCCATTATCCCGGTGCTGTACGGCCCTAGTGAACAAAGCTACAACAGATGGGGTGTCATGGGTAACTGTGCCAATGTGAGCTGAAGCCCTGGAGTGGATGGACGTTGGCAGGGCGCTGGAGGAGTAGCCCTGGCAAGGGGGAGGCACAGCTGCATATCTCGCCCTCAGACACATGTTGACAGTGTTTCTCCAGCCCTGCCTACACTAGTCAAGGTGAGACGGCATGACACGATGGGAGAGGGAGAGAGAGAGAGAGACAGAGAGAGCGAGAGAGAGAGTCCTCGGCTATGATGGATAGTGCTCTCCATCCACCTCTCCTCTCTCTCCCTCTTAGAAGGCTGGTGACTTTCCAGTGAGGCAATTATCATTGCGGAATGCATAATAGCCTAATTAATTACAGGTGTCAGCGCTGCCTTTGTTTCAGCATGGAGGAACATCATGCCAGAGCCGCATCCGCAAAAAAGAGCAGCACTGATGAACGAGCCTTGAACCACGACTAGGCGAGCGCAGCTGACGGAGGAGCAGAACGCTGCAGAGATGACTTGAAGTCTGCCAAACAATCCTGCGTCTGCTACCAACAGAAGATGGATTGGAAACACATGGTGCAGAAATTAGCTCCATTATTTGCTTGATAAATCTGCTGCTGTGCGTTATACTGCTTGAAGGAAGATCTCAGGTAGGCCCTGCACAGGACGGCTCTGTGGGTAATTTGGTTCCAAGCAGCCGGGACTGCGGCGGCGTTAGTGGCAGCACTATCAACAATGAAAACAGCCCCCTTACCCGGTGTTCCTGACAAACATGGCATATCATTTGTCCTGTCAGATTTGCCGATTTCATTCATTGTAGTGAGAAAGCAGGAAAGCAAACAATTGTCAGGGAGAGAGAAAAAAGACCTAACAGGACCTGCGAAGGAGAGACGTGAATGATGGGGTGACTAGGGAGGAGAGACAGCACAGAGATTCCTGTTATTCTGCTCCTCTGCTAAACGCAAAGCACAGATTGGTGCGGAACTTAATAGAAAGTAACGTTTAGTGTGTGTAAATGTGTGTGTACTGTACGCCGTGTGTCTTTCTATGGGGGGTCGTGGCGGTAGGCTGATAATCCCTCCACGCCCCCAGGCAGTGGGGGCTCATTGTAGAGTACATTGAGTCTAATAGGAGCGGGCGCTGTAGTTGTGTGCAGCTTTCCCTGCTCCCACTGTGAGAGGAGTTTTACATAATTAATGACTGTTGATGTTTCCCAGGTAGTCGCCCGGCAAATTCACTTCAGACTCGGCTGCCACCGTCGTCGGTTCCACAGAGAATGAGCGACACCAGAACAGACAGCTTACATTACAGGCATAAATAAGGCAATTTTGTACAGTGTCTTCAGACATTACTGTGAGGGGGGTTCAGGGCCAATGATTCGACTTGCTTCAGAGAGAGCTTTTCTATGTCTCAGGCTCTACAGAGAATTTGCACTTGATCCGAGTAAAAGTGCTGTCTTTAAGTGTTTTTTTTTATAATTCTGTATGTTGTTCGAGACACACAGAGGGAAGCCTCCTCCAGATAACGGCTGACAGCTCCAGACGAATGATCACTCGCGTCTGCATGAATCAGTCTAATCTGAATGTTGATCTTAACACATACGAGCCTGGCAGTCTCAGTTTGTATGTTCCAGACCACTGACAGTCTGCTGAGGCCTCGGGGCCGTGCACATACTGCTGGAAGGCAGTCCACATTTATATTAGAGCATGTTAAATTAAACATTTAAACACGACACCAAGGGAAGGCTATTTTTTACTGCTCTCGGCCCACTAGTCATTATTAATTTGTAATAACCTTTAAGGCTTTTTGATGTCATACATATTTTACAGAGAGATATCACTCCCAGCCAGTCTGGAGAGGCCTGTCGATGACGGATCACCAGAGTGCCATCAAAATGTGCCTTCATCTGCTATAATTAGAAGCAGGTGAAGGTTAAGAGTGATCTTTGGACTGTGTGTGTGCGTGTGCATTTTTCTATTCTCACACACTAATGCATCAGCATGGCAACATATCAACACCTGAAGAGTTAAAGGTTTACTAGACTCAAAAAAAAGAGAAGAGGAGACTTAAATCATTTTTCACAAACATCCTTCCTGCAGAGACCTGACCATCATTTTAAAACATTTAAGCATTTATTATATCTCAGAGTTTATTCCTCCTGTATAAATCAGCTGTGTGGTCCAAACAGAGGGGTAAGGGGACGCATTAACACCCTGCTCTCTGTCTCCTTCATACAGTATTCCTCTATTAGAGGGCTGGCCAAGCCCCATCTTGCTCCCGCTCTGCTGGGAGGCCCTCCATGCCCGCTGGATGCCAGCCTAAAGCTCATGTAGGCTGGTGCCAACACGCCACTAAAAGCTGTAAAACAAATGAGCTCTGTTTGGTTAATGTACACTGATTGACCTCTGCTGCCAGGCATTTGATGTCATGATTGTAATGACCAGCTTTTCTGTCTGAATGCTCATATACAATGTGACAGGCGCGAGCTGGCATTTCAGTCTGACTGCTCACTGAATGAGAGCTAATCAGATGACATGTAGACCCCTACCACGCCAAATCCAGATCAACTAAAGACACAATCACAACATTTGTAATGTGTGTTTCATGATTTCTTCAGGGGTCACTCCAAAACTACAAAAGAATGCAGCTTTTTTCACGACCATTTGTTATTTTATTCTGGTTATAATTAGACTCAAATAGAATTCAATTAAATGTGTAGAGAGAAAAAAATAATAATAAAACATTTTTATTTTTTTTATTTAAAATTAAGTTATACAGTGTTCCAAACAGTTTTAACTGGCAAACTCTTTATATTTATCTATTTTTTTATATTTTTGGGGCATTTTTTTCCTGTATTGGATATGACACCTGAAGAGAGACAGGAAACATGGGGAGTAGAGAGTGGGGGAAGAAATGCAGCAAATGGTTGAGGCCGGGAGTCGAACCAGCAACCACTGCGATGAGGACTATAGCCTCTGTCCATGCGGTGCGAGGCCAAACCATGCTGTATTTCAAAAGCTGAGACAAAAGAACCACTCAGCATGGTTAGATACCCCCAGATGTTTTTTTTTTTATCATTTCAAAGTGTTTTTGAACAGATTTTCCAGGAAAGCTATAGAATTTTTTTTCACAATAACCATTTTCTCTGTTACACCTTTGTGAAGCAGACGTTCAGGAGCACTGAATCAATCTTAAGCAGCCTCAGAAACAACTCTTCAGCGAGCTTTATATATAGGACCTGACTTTAGCGCTTATCTATTGGATAGTGAGCGTTACATAACCCTCCATATGCTCGGAGTGTAGGACAATTCCATGTGGGTTATAAATAAAGAAACCTGACGCACGGCTGCAGCCACTGTGATTTGGGCAAGTTTTCACATGGGATGTCATAGTTCTGCAGTGCTAGCCCCACTGCTATTTCAAGCTCTGCCTCATTAGAACATCCGCCATGAGTGAACAAAAAGAAAAATAACAAACTGTACAACAGACATTTCATTAGGGAAAAGAGCATGAAGAGAACGCTCACCCTCACAGCTATAGCGCCTTGTGGCCCAAAACACACTTAACAGTAGATGTACTGTGAAGGTGCACATATGCATACTGTGAAGTATCGCCAGGTCTGCCTCAGTTCTGAGTCACATGATCACACAACTCTGTGGACTGCAGGGCATGTTGACAGGAGCACAGACACGCACCTTGCCACAATCACTGTATTTTCCCCTCATCTCCAGCCAGCGTCAGGAAGGAGTGTGTGTTTTCATGTGAGAGAGGAAAAGTGAGGGATGGGACGTGTCATTATGCATGTTAAGTGTGAGTTCTGGCATGAGAGGAGGTGGAGAGAAAAACTACACATTATTGCGTGACTGTCTGAACCTGTCTTTCAGATTGTGTGTGTGTGTGTGTGTGTGTGTGTGTGTGTGTGTGTGTGTGTGTGTGTGTGTGTGTGTGTGTGCCTGTGGAGGCCCCTCTCACACCACAGCGGCTGGCTAATTTAGTTAGGGAATAGCTGGCTGTCCTTCAGGTGAATGGACAGAGATTGGTCTCAATATGAGATGTAATAAAACAAGCCCATCACTGGATCTCACTGCACCTTCGGCTGTCCTTCACATGTCTCCCCAGAAGAAGACACATGCCTACAAACACACACACACACACACACATACACACATACACACAGATGAGCCTTCAAAGATTTGCTACCTTGGAGCGAACCATAAAAACACAGCACATTTTCAGTTTGTTTATATCGTCTACATCGGGAGGCTTTATTACTTCCAACATTTAAAGATATAACCATCCTAATATAGAATTAACTACTTGTGCACTGGAACATTTATGCACACATTTTACATTGTAACTGTCTCAAATCCCTTCAACGTGTTCAACACTGCTGCCTACGACTGCTTCTTTCAAAAGTGTGAAATAAAAATCAGTAATCAATGACCCTAATATTTGGTTTAAGAGGATGTGTCAAAAAAACCTGCTGCTAACCTTTGGATAATTTTTTTCTATTTACTGCAGAAAAAAAAGGTAATGAAATTCCTCCTACAGTGACACACACACACAGAGGTGAGGAAAGTACTCTGATCCCTCCCTTTGGTGAGACATTTTTAATGGTTGACATTTTACAAGCAAAAAGTTGTTATATTCAACATTATTAACACGTCAATATTGATGCATGAATGTTCAGGTTGCACTTCAATGTTGCAGCTCATGGAGGAGCAGTTAGTTTGGCCTATCTCATAGACAGTTTCAAACCTATAGTTTCAAATGACTGTGCAGACCTGTACATCAATCTGAGCTAACTAAAGGAATAGGTTCTCAGTAAAAATATCACCTGGAAAAATCTACACTACCAGTCAAAAGTTTGGAAACACCTTCTCATTCAAGGGTTAGTATTTATTTTAATCATTGTAAACACTGTAGATTAATACTGAAGACATCAAAACTATGAACGAACATATGTGGAATTATTTAATGAACAAAAAAGTGTTAAAAAAATCAAAATATGTTTTATATTTTAGATTCTGTAAAGTAGCCCCCTTTTTCCTTCATGACAGCTTTGCACACTCTTGGTATTCTCTCAGTCTGCTTCATGAAGTGGTCTCCTGGAATGGTTTCTAATTAACATGAGCCTTGTCAAGAGTTCATTTGTAGAATGGCTTGCCTTCTTAATGTGTTTGAGACCATCAGTTGTGTTGTTCAGAGGTAGGGTTAGTACACAATGGATAGCCCTATTTGACTACTGTTGTAATCCAGATTATGGCAAAACCAGATTATTTCATAGTTTTGATGCCTTCAGTATTAATCTACAATGTTGAAAATAATTAAAATAAATAAAAAACAATTGAATGAGAAGGTGTGTCCAAACATTTGACTGGTTGTGTATATTGTGTTAAAACATTTAATTTTTTCATCAGGTACTGGTCTGCTTTCAGTCCAGAGGGTCAGAACGAAACATGGTGAAGCAGTGTTTAGTCATTATGCACCACATATCTGGAACACACTCCCTGAAAGCTGTAGGTCTGCTCCAACTCTCACCTCTTTTAAATCAAAGATTAAGACTTTTTTATTTGCCACTGCCTTCCTATCTTAACTCATTTTAACCCACTTTAAATTAAAATTTTAATGTAATTTTTAATATATTTCAAAATTTTCCTTTTCTTTTCTGTTTTGATCATATTTGTCATTTTAATTCTGTTCTTTATGCTCGTCTGAATGTTTCCAATGCTTTTAATGTTTTAATGTAAAGCACATTGAGTTGCCCTCATGTATGAAATGCGCTATACAAATGAAGCTGCCTTGCCTTGCCTATCCCGGGTCAAAACTTAACACCGCCTTTTGGTCATTTCTTACATCCAAAGAATCGTATTGAATCAGCATTCAATTCAATCAATCGATCAATTATATAGTATGGATGAAAATATGTAATCTTAAAGTGTCGAGAAACAAGAGGAACAACTCGTGTCCAATAGTGCATTGAAGTTAAAATTTGTGGAGAATAAGTTTAAACTGGAAAATACAACGGAAACGCTTCAGGAAAGTAGAAGTTCCTCAAAATACGAAACAAAATAAGACAGGAGGTGTTGGACCTGCACACCTCCTGTCTGAGTGGAGAGTATCAGGGTCTCTCTGTGAGGACTGATGGTTGGTTTAGCTCCCTGATTCAAGCCGTCCTCCTGTTTGACTGCAGCCGACTCTCCAGCTGCTAGCATCCCTGGTTCAGCAAACCAGCTGAGTCTTTCTACTTCAGGCGGGGCACTTCACTCCACTGGAAGAGCCGGAGCTCTCCCACTTAATCCACTGAGACTCAATTACAGGGACCGTAGGAGAAATCGTGAGGAGATGCAAAGTTACTTTGCTTTAATTGAGGATGCATTTAACACTTTCCTTAAGCCACCGTGGCCACTTTGTGTCTTGGATGAAATGCAGCCCTGCAGTGGGACTTTAAAACATATATCTGTTTGTAACAGGGAACACTCTGATCTATGGGCTTGGATATCTAAGGGCAGTGGGTGTGATTTAGAGTGTTGTGTAAAATGAGAATAAAACAAGCAGATCTCTTTAAAGTGTAAAAAACACATTTGATTAGTGGTAAAGCAGCGACACTTCAATGTGGGCTCTACATTAGAGAAGTCACTCTCCTCCCTATTAGGAGACTTTCTTCACTTGCAGCTGCTTGCTTTAATAGAGCCACATGTTAATTAGTATTGTAGTTAATCCCATATTACAGAGACCCAAACTGTCAGGTCATATTATAAACAATCGGTCCTAATGTTCCTGCATGTGACATTTGGAGCTGCTATCTCTTCTAGCAAAAATGTTCCCTAGGTAATTGGCCTACTTTACGCTGTCTTTCTTGAAATTGCTAGCTTCTTTATCATTTAGGATATTAGCCTTGACAAGCATTGCTCCGTATACTATAGGCCCATGAGGAGAGGAGAGGGGTTGCATCTGTTTCTGCAGAGGGACAGCAGAAATGTGAATAAATGATTTACAAACGCATGTTATATTTGGAGATCTACCTTCATGGGATATTAAAGACAATCTGAAAGAAGAATAAAAGTTCAAACACTTAGCCAGCAGCAAAGTGAGAGTAACTTTTCTCGGCTTGCATTATTTAAGATAGGCTCCATCATTTTATCAATCTATCGATCTCTGTACAGAAAGATGAAAATGGAAAAATAATGAGGCCGATGAATACTGGGTAAAGAACATCAATGTGCAAAATTTAATTATCTGTGCTGGAAAGAGAAGGAAAACGTGTCGGCTGTTTTCTAAAACAAAAAAAAGTGAAAAAAGGAGCAGTTAATATTTTTCCCTCTCTGCATATTTTAATTACCAGATCAATCATAACTACATACTGCAGTACTGCAGAGAAAAGAAAATTGCAAGTCTAAATGAAAAACAATAGATTTGCTTTAAAGTCTTCACTCTTTTGAAGTCTAAATTAAAATTTCAGGTGCCTTTACAAGAGCCTTCTTCTGAAAGTTATGATATTTAATTAGCGTGTTTAGATTCTGCTGAAATTAAACTTCACAGCCGAGCATCATGTGAAATGAAGACTGGTATTCCCAGGCTTCAGCGGGGGGGAAACACCACAGTTGAACAGAGAGAATTAAATCACTTCAGCACATGTGGGCTGTGTATCCCTTTGACAGAAGCTCATGTTCTTTTGACTTCCGCTGCCACCGGCCTGATCTGAAGCTGGGTCTCAATGTTTAATGGAGCAAAGAGACAACTTTGCTCTCTGACTGTGTCTGTGCAGCTCCAATTCTGCGCCTGAAAATCAGAGAATCGCGCCGTAGAATTGGCGGAGCAGCTCCCCCGTTCCGCCTTTTCCTCCTCGCATGAGCTTTCCTGGTTGTACGAGCGCTGATGTTTATTTCTCCTGGCATGTCCTCGCCGGCGCTGAGCCACCGATTTCACACATTTTTATTGGCTAATTTGACTGTGCTCTTGCCAGCAGCTGAGAGGGAGCCAGGAGTCAGAGATTCTCAGAGGCAGCACTGCTGCTACAACTAGTGATGCTGCTCTCTGACTTGGGGTGCCCGGAGGGAGCAGAGGAGCGAGGGATGCTCTCACCTGTCTCATAACAAGTAGTTGACCATGTTAGTTTGAGGCAAGCTATGTCTTAGAAACTGTCTGGGATTAGTTAGTGTCTGCTCCTGCTGCTGCTGCTGCTGGTGAGTGTGTTTGGTGAGGGGTCAGGAGGGGAGTGTGATTGCCTGTCTCTTAAGGTGACAGGGGTTTAGAGGAGCGGCTGTACACCCAGTCAGACACCCAATAGGAGCGTTGCAGTCTGCACTGTGCGTGCGTCCATCCTCAAACATGGCTAACATTTGCACAGCAGCGGCAGTCAGGCGTGACGTCTCCGGGCTCTGAGGTTTGTGCTGTCAGGACGGTAGAAATTAAACCTGGCACTGCAGAGCAGAATGTGCTGAAACTCATCAATTCCACATGGCTAGAGAGCCAAGTGCCTATTTATAACACCCCACCCTCACACCCCCGGCCCCCCTACTTTACCTGGTGTGCATCCCTGGCTCTAAACACGCATCCATAATGATGAATACACCCAACTGGGACGCTCCGACAGGGCATCAGTCAGGACAGGAAAACAAACACGCCAACACACACACACACACACACACACACACACACACACACACACACACCATCAGATCACAGCACGGCAGAGGAGGGATAAGACTGACACTGGGAAGGCTGATGGAAAGGTTGAAGTGTCTCAGCATAAAAACACCCAACAGATTCACAACCATCAGTCACCGCACAGGAAACAAACAAGAGCAGTCAGATATATTAAACTTCCTCAAAAGACCCGATGTGGAGCTGAAATATGACACAGCACGCACGAAGCACCGCCACCCAACCACACTTTTTTATTCTGCCATCGCCGCCGTCTGAACCTCCATACATACTGCAGCAAATCTGGAGGTATACGTTTGTGTTGAGGTAGAGATATGTGTTCAGATTCCTGTATTTTGTGTCTGTATGTGTGAGGTCAGGGTTGTTGCTGCTTTGTTTTTGATTCAAGCTTTTCATTTAGAGTTTTAAAGGCAAGATGTTTGCATGTCACCTTTGCAAAAAGAAAAATAACTAGGGATGCAACAAAATGAAAATTCTTGGCCAAAAGAGAAAACTGGAAATGTGGAAATCAAGGCCGAAACACTGAACGAAACAATTATGCCAATTATTAGTACCATTGCATTTATGGCTATGACTGTGTACTAAACTCACTAAAATAAAGGCAAGCTGGTTCTCCGCATCCATCTCGGCCTGGATCACTAGTCGTGTGCGATGTTTTATTCTCACATCCAAGTAATGATCTTTATAACGTGATGAAGTGCAGAGGATCCGAATAGATCTCAGTGAAACGTGTGCTGACAGACTCTAAGAATGTACTTCTCATTGTTTTCACTCCATGGTCCGTCTCAACCTCTTTGCTTAGAAGACGCTTTAGTGCTGCAATTAAAGGAAGAACGAAGGCAGACATGTTGGCCCTTATCCAGACCATGATCCAGACAAGCGCGTACTGGACGCGGTTTTTGCTTGCGTCATCACAACATTCTGTTTCGGCCGTGTTGTTTCAGTGATAGAAGTCTTTCAGCCGAAAACCGAAAATGCACTTTTGGGCCATTTTCGACCTTAAAATAACACAATCTTTTTTGTTACTTTATAAAACTTGAGTTCAGAAAAAGCATCCTCAATGTGCATCACATTTCAACTGATAGCTTGCCACAGCTAATTTTTTTAGCTTCTTTCTTGTCTGTGAAAGTTCTTAGACTCGACACTCATCACTTATATTTGTTTGAACTGTAAATGCATTTTTATTTTGCATCATCTCTTTGTGTTCAATCTATTAGAAACCATCCCTCCTCTGAAGCTGTGACCACACAGGTCATAGTTTAGCAAAAAGCTACACCGGGCTAACTGGAAGTATTCAGAGAAACGTCCCTGATCAGTTTTACTACAGGTGATGGACTGAATGTGAGGAAGGAGCTGATTATTAAAGCTTGGATGTAAAATGGATCTGTGAAATAGTTAAAGCCTTCCTTCAAAGTTAAAAAGCCTTTGACGGGGTCATTTGTTCGTTCGTCAATATAAGGACCGTGGCTTTAGATGAGAACACGTATCAGAGGTAACAAGAGCTGCCTCGCAATATTTGATCCAATATCCACATATAAGCCGGACTGTCTTTGACTAACACTAATCAATATAAGTAAACTCAGAAGTAATAAAGAGTGAAACAGTAAGTGAACAGAATCACATTAAGTTCAGGTCAAAGCCTCTTTTCTGCACCAACGTGGAGAACAAGCGAGGACGTTCACCCTCTGGAGACGCTGAGGACGTAAAAGACTTGAGGAAGGTATTATCTAATGTCCAATTACACTCCCATGCCCCTTCCTCTCATCCCTTCCTCTCTCCTCATCTCACCCTCCTTTTCCTACCTACCTGCCTCCCACCTTTCCTCCCTCTCTTTAGTATGAAGAGGACACAAGTGATAAACCAGGAGCAGAGAGCCGGTGGTTTACATGGCCCTGGAGCCCATTATGTTCCCCACAATAGGCTGGAGGCCTGGACGTGCTGTGAATAGGTAATGGCCTGGAGATCCTGGGCCCAGCCTGCTGCTCAATGAGCCTGAGACAGCCGAGCAGGAGACAGGCATTAGAGATACCTTGTCAGCCCACTGTGGAGCAGTCTGCTCATAGCCAGGGGGGGGAGGCAGAGGAGGATGGGACAGTGGGAGTGAGTGAGAGTAGGAGGGTGTCGTAAATGCCCCTTACATAAGGCAAGGCATGAATAATAACACAAAGGGAATATTCAGAGGTAACTGTAAGGCAGGGATCTGCTTTATTTGCACAGAAATATTGTCCTGTAATAAACAATATACACAGAAATCAACACTAACCTGATTGTTAGATTGTATGTAGCCTGGAAGCAGCTTTTTCCTCACACTTTCAGACTGAGATGCTTTCTTGTTCCAACCCCAACTTCCCAAGTTAGCCATCCATTCAAGCAATCTGTACCTAATAACCGGGAGGTTTAGCCCATGATGAAGATCTGTCTTCATTGAGCTGGAAAAGCTGTACAGTGGCTGAGCATTTTTCCTAACGGCGCAGTCCCTCATCTATGAAAGTGCCATAGAGCCCCTCAGACAATTAGGCAGAGAAAAGCTTTATGACCGTTAGACTCACTCAGTGAGCGGCACTCTCACCGCCAGCACCGCCAGGAGCGCTGGCTCGTGCAGAAAGGTAATTACGGAGCCTCTCATAATGACACGGAGGAAGCTTGCGTCATAACACCCACAGCCTTTTATCATAGCTCTGTAATTAATTATTATCCGTTACTCTTTGATTCATTCCACTATTCATAACATATTCATACATTCAAGAGAAATTATCATTTCCTTCAGGAATTAATCAAAAGGAGGAAGAGCTGGTCGTCTCTCGATGGATGATCAAAGACGGTGTTTGTCTACCTCGCTGCACGGCGGGCGAGCTCAGGGCAAGGCACTGTGGGCAAGGTCTCTGAAAACACCGAAACACTCTCCTGCTTCACGACTCAGGTCAGATCAGCTGTGAGAGCATTTACTCCTCTGGACTGAAAACAGCTGCTGATATCTCTGATAAATGATAAGCCAAACAACAAATGTGCCTTGTATCAATTATCCCCTCTCTCTCATGTCATGACACAACGTATGGTTAGACGAGGTACAAACATGTCTGATTGTCAGCTCTGTACAGAAAGGAGGAGAATAACTCATCACTGAATCTGCTTCTGAAGCGTCTTCTGTGATTGTAAGAAATCAGTCATAGGTGAAAGGCAGGAGCCATTTTGAGATCTCTTTACGAACATCATGGAGTTGAAAAAAGCTGCAGTATAGTCAAATTATCTCCTGTGCTTTCACAGAAAATAAGCAACAACAACGACATACATGAAAACAGTCTTCCCCCACATCATTTCTTCCCAACCTCAGGGGAAGAAATGGCACAGTTAGACTCATAAACAGGTGTCCACCGGCCCCCAGTCTGCAGCGCTTTAATAGCTGTTTGATGTTTTTGATGTCTAGTCAGCTCGATCGTACCTTACTGCTTGATAATGAGGGCCAATAATGATTCCTGAGCTGGAGGGGTTAATGGTATGTAACCGGCAGAGCTGCTAATTACACGTTACAAACTATTTATCAGAATCTCCATCTGCGCAAGCACCACAACTCTCATTGTGCACGCTAAATTACTCTACGGATTATCATTGTAAAGCAAGTTTCAGTAATTAGGGACTCATACTGCTGTTTTCTTTTTCTGAGTGCACCAAACAACATCAAGAAGAGAGGAGAAAAATAGAGTGATTGGTTAATTTGGAGCTGATATTCAGATTGGTTCAGACAGTTTGTGGGGAGGACTCTGCCTCTCCTGGAGAAAAAAACATAGTCACAGATAATATACAAGTTACAGTTTTTTTCTCTCTCTCCACCTCAGAAAGGTTTATTCCGAGGGGAGTTTACACTCTGAAGTGTGAGGCAGGTGTAAATTGCATTGAGAAGCCTACATAGTCTTAAAGTGACGACTGTTTTTGAATGTTGGGAAAGGCGCGAGAGCTGTCAGAGCTGCGTGAACGGTGTGGTCCAACAAGCTGGTCTCTCCTGTGATCGGTTATTTGAAAAATAACTGCCATATCCCCGAGCCCCAAAGGTGTGCCTCAGACCATAGAGACATGTACCGTCTCCTCTTCTTCACCGTAAATTTTTATTAAAATTACCTTCATTATAAGACAGTGTTCATTATAAAACCAAAAACGCCGGTCTCCCAGGGCCCTGTGGATTAATAAGGACAGCGGTGTATTTTAAGCCGTAAACTCAGCTCCTCACTGTCCTTAATCTCCTTCCTACTTCACAAGGCCAAATTAACACCTCTCCTCAGCTCTGACGGGACCTCATTAGCAAACTTCCAGGGAAAGAAAGAGGAGAGCAGAACGAAAAAGAGGAGAAGAAGGAGGGAAGCGACCAATGACAGCCACCAGCTCTGGGATTAACCCTTTCTCCTCCTCCAGCTCCTCGGAAAATAACTAGGTCGGCAACGTGTTTCTAATCAGTCGCCTGGTTAGCGATAATTAGAAGGCGAGATTGGACGGGAGAAGAGAGGGAAAGTGGGTGGGGAACATTGAAATGAAAAAGAAAAGAAAGAGAACCTGTCATGTCGCAAACACTTCAAAGGAGCCGACTTCTCCTTTAGAAGTGGCATGATGAGGGTCCAAATACCATGAGGCACTCCTCTGGGCCTCCGAATCGGGTGGAAAGAGGAGGGGCTGGAAGAAAGGACCCAGTTCTTTTCTTGCATGTATGCAACCTAACACACACACACACACACACACACACACACAAACACAGGACTTCTCTACTTCACCACCTGTACAGTGCAACTGCAGGGGAGCTTTAGTCTCCCCCAAACCACACAGCCAAACAAGCACATCCAGCTCCACCTTCCTCTCACAGTCTCCCCCCTGCAGCAGCAGGTCGAGGTCCCACAGCTTACACTGAGGTCGTGAAGACTACCACTGGGTAAAGTTCACCAGCCTCCGCAAGCTGTTTGACATTACCAATAAGGTCAAAGTGTATCAGAAAACACCAGAGGATTATATTATTATGGTGTGCCGAGTCGCTCGCTGCACCTCGAGATCAAAAAATAGTCGAGGCTTTTTCCACTGCAAGCTGGCTCACTTATCAATGTGCAGAGCGTGCGCCTGTCGAAGTTACACAAGAGAGACCGAGAGGTACCCAGAGAGGCCCGCAGCTAACAAGAAAAAAAAATCATCGCTCATTATCAGCCATCTATTTTATCTACTATGAAACATCTCCAGACTCCCAGTTGGCTGACATCAATGGTGCTTAAATTAATCCTGTGGGTTCCTGTTTGCACAATAAAGATGCGGAAGGGTGCTTCTGATATTCATGCGACTTTACAGTAGAGTAATTGAATTAGCACACAAATCAACCACAGAGTATTGCGGAGTGTAGTATTGAAGAATGTGATAGCTCCTGCCAGGGAACACGGTTGCTTGGGCCTAGTCAATTAGAAAGCATTAAAAAGAATCTGCCAATAATCACTTCCAAGAGAACTGAACAATCCACGCTGAGTGTTCTCATGTTTACAGATGATGGGCTTTCAGGTTAGCTCAGAGCTGGAGTTTAGAGGGGAGAGCGAGACTGAAAACATATTTGTGGTATCATTTCCATAAGGCTCTGCCTTGCAGACCATAACGCAGCTCACAAATGTGATTTATGACCTTGGTTTAATGGCTGGAGCAGAGTCTTGGTAGGTATCAGATGACTTTTTCAATATGTGACGTCAGAGGGGGCACGGTGAATGCACCATCACAACAGGAAATGAGGGCTTGTCTCAGCCAAGAAAATATGAGAAGTCAGATATCTGATCATCTAATGGCAGATAGATGCTACTTCACTTTGACAGAAAAGGCATCAGTCAATACGCTCCAGATGAGCAGTAAGAGGAAAAGTATGCCATGGATTCCTCTTACTATTTATCAAATCATTCATTCCACAGGCTCAGTGATCTGCACTGGTCAATGCACATGCAACACTCTGCATCAGTGTCTCTTGTTTTACTGAATTATTACGTGTTGGAGAAAAGCTGCAGGAAAGCATCAATAAAAGGCTCCAGCTACTTAGCTTTTTGCAGGTTCTTCATGTTTGAGTCTGCAGAATCTGTAAATATGTATCTGTTAAAAAAAAAGGGACTCACCTGGGCCTGGAAACTCTTGAGAACAGGTGCCACCATCTCCCGGACCTCCTATGTACAGACAAAACAGGTAAAGTCAGCCTCAGCATTTTATATTTCACAGATGCTCCTCCTGTTCAGGAAACAGATTGGCTCCACAGAGGAACGACGACTCCATACAGGAGAGAGGACTGAAGGTCTTTAGTGTCAGTGCATAAAATTCAAGTTAAATTCAAGTGCCTGTCTTGCCATTATGGCAGAAGCTTTACAAGAGTAGTTCTTTTCTTTTTGGAGTGAGGTTGTATGAGGTACTTGTCAATAGTAAGTGTATTAGCCACAGGGGATGCCGGTCAGCTCGGCCCCTTTGTTGAGAAAGCAGCCGGAAAACCAGAACAGCAGCTTGGCTATCACCGGCTGCAGAAATGGTCAGCTTTACCACATAATGAAGGTAATTCTAACAAACTCGTAACCCAAACATTAATGTCAGTGTGCTGTATTCAAGGTTTTTTGAAGTGCTTTATTTCGCCATCAGAGAGCCCCTTTGTTTTTGCACTATTTTCATGCACGGCACTTTGGTATTCCTCCGCCTGCAGCGCACTGATCAGCTGTTCGGGCCTGCAGGCTTCAAAAGAGACAAAAATACAACCGGACAGAAAATGAGTGATTCTTAAGCGACGATGACCTTTATTGTGGTCACAAGAAGACTCCTCCATGAAACAGTTTACAGAGGAAGAATAAGACTCAACTGAGGTGGAGAGAATCTTCTGAGCTAAATGGAGAGCAGGAGAGATCTCACATTACCTGGTGGTGCAGGTGTGTAAACCATGAGACCACAGACCCAGAGAGCTCCTGCTGTCAGGAGTGGGACTTAGTTACAAAAGTACTTCAGAACCTTTCTGTATCAGAGGACATCAGAAGCTCACATAAAGCTGCTGTCTGCATCACTTACCATCCAGGAATCTCTGCTGTACTGTGCACCCGTTTCACCAACTTTCTTCAGTTTTTAGAAGTTGAATTGGAAAACAAGACAAGCCGAACGATAGTATGTATTCAAAATAAGAGTTCAGCTCTCACTGTTAATTAATTCAACCTATAATCCACATGATATGTTTATCTTATCAAGATACTCTCTGTTGAAGGAGCAAATAACGCAGAAATAAGCTCTACAGACATTACTGTGAGCGTCAGATTGTGAAACTGAGATGCAAAAAGGGGGCTCTTACATCATGGATCAAATAAGCACTAGCATGATGCAGACTGTGGTTATATGTGTTCCAATGGTATCCTCTGATTTAGAAAGGATCTGAAGTACTGTTACCAAGTCCCACTCAAAATCTTACCAAGTGAAATTGTATCATTTTTAGTCAAAATGTCTTATCCCACTTGATTTAAGATAAATTGACTTAACAAGTAACATTTGAGCAAGATAGAGGGACTATGAGAAGACATAATAACTTAAAATGCTCAAATTAAACTTTGTGATCTTATTTCAAGTACAAGATGATCTAAAACCTAGAGAAGTGCTGCTATAATACAACTCAAATTAAGCTGAATATATCTCAAATGAAGAAGTTGACATGAAATGTATTAGTGCAAAAATCTTTTTTTGAGTGAAAAAATACTAATTGTTAGTATTCCTGGCTTATTCTGAGACACTAAGCTTTAGAATACTGGTAAAATATTGCTTAAAATTTTTCCCTGCTAATTTTAAGATCACAGTTTTTCTAAATATTATGTCTCATTTTAAGACATTTGACCATGCAAATTTTCACTTGTTCTATTGGCAGATTTTTTTGGTTATTTCAGGGTAAAAGTACCTTGAAATATTTTTTTGTTGTTGTTTTTGGAGGAGCATTTTTTCCAGTGTGACAGCAGGAGCTCTCTGGGTTCACAAGCATGGGCACCGGTTGCACCACCAGGTACGCTGAGTCTAATTCTTCCTGTGTAAGCTGCAGTTTATAGAGGTGTCCCCATGAGTCTTCATGTCATCACTGATGTTAATGTTTGGGTTGAAGTTTTTTAAAATTTAGTTAAATAACATGATAGAGCCGACCACGTCTGCAGAGGTGGATAGTAGGTAGCTTACGTTCCTGTTTTCCGGGTGCTTCTCAACAAAGGGGCTGACTGGACTCCCCCTGTGACAAATAAGCTTACTATTGACGAGTACCTCATATGACCACACCTCAGAAAAAAACAACTATCCTGCTCATGTATGAGACTGAGGTATCCTGTTTATGGGAGTGAGCATTAGTGGTTAAACATGAAGGGTTTGAGTAGGCATGTTTGAAAAATGGGGCTTTCCAGTAGCTTGCATTTAAGCTCAGAGATCCAAACTAGTGCGAGCTCCCACAGCCTCAGGTAAGGGGATTGTACTGCCAGTGGTGACAGCCTGATCCTGTCTTAAACGCCTGTATTATACTGACAAGATTACAGCACCACACTACATAGCCAGGCTGAGATCGGCAGGCAGCAGAGCACAGCAAATAGCCCAGGGGCTCATTTATAAAATATAAAAATATTCTCTTTGACTTCAGCTTACAAGTCAAAGTGTGATCATTTCAAAGAGGATCATAAAAAAGGACAAAATCATAACTATCATTCATAGATTAGCTTTTCATCATTCAGTACAATCCACCTTAATTGCCATTTTGCCTTACAGAGGTAAGGTGGGACGATGTCTTATTAACATAAAGTCAAGAAAATGAAAATAAATCACAGTTATGCTAAATAGAAGAAAACAACAGAGGGGACATTTCTAATGTTGTGACAGGACGGTAGTGAGCATCAATTAATGAAACTTATATTTCTGTACACTGTTAAAGTACTTTGATTCCACTTTCCTGTCCTCTGAATAAAGGTTTTAAAAGCCCCAAAATAATCTTTAAAAACTATTATTATAGCCAAGGTAAAATAAAAATAATATTAAAAATAAGGTAAATTAAATAATATAAAACAAGTTTGAATGTTTCTTAAGATATGGAGTTGCAGGAGACACAGAAATGTTAACACGGATAAGAAAGGTGTAAAGTTGTTAGTTAAAGTTCTTGTTGGTTGAGTTGAGTGTAAACTTCAAAGTTGATTAGCACACAGCAGGGAGGTGTACAAAGGATAATACTGTACATCGCACCATTTGCATGTATGTGTACAGTTGTAGTTGATTTTCTTGTTTTATCACAATCTGTTTATCGTGGATTGGATCTGCTGTTCATTTCAAATCTGACCCTATTTACACAAAGAACATGAAGCTGGGACAGACTACTATCTCCTCACATTGCACCTTCAACCTCCACCTATCATCCCCTGATCACTGTGACTCAATCAATGGGGAGTTTCTCAATGAGCAGAGGATTATTAGCAAAAACAAAGCAGGCTAGCTAGCAAACTGTATACATCCTGGTATTTTTGGCATGTTACATAAACAAACAGGAACACACTTAAATTTTTCTTTCAAACATGAATGACTGGATGGGACAGAATAAATGCCTTTGTTTGTGTAATATTTAAACTGAAGGCACTTTTTAACAAGGGAGGGGAGGATAAAATGATTGAAGAACATGTCATAGTTACATGTTTGTCACATGCCTAATGGTTTATCAAAAAGCATTTCTTGTAGTTGTAAAAAAAAAAATCTGTAAAAAAACTGTAATTCCAAAATGTCTACATTTCTTTTATTTCATTTGATTAACAAACTGCTGATGTCTCACATTAACATGGACTCAACTTTCAAAAGGAAAGAAACCAGACTGTGAATTCATCCTGCATTTTTTATTACTAGAAGCACTGAAGAGCATAATTGTTTCACTACCTTCACAGGCCAAAGGAACAATCTTTAAGTTGAACATTTTTTAGATTTATCTTAATCTTTTGTCAAATTCAATGTGTTTATAATCAACGTTTTCTGAACTCTGCGAGACAGCGAGCACCTTCTGTCATCTCTAAGAGAGCTTAAAGATTTCATTTTGAATAACATCAAATGTATTCTTTAAATCAAAGAAAGTGTTTTGTTTAACCCTCCTGTTACCCTCAAATTTACTAACATATTTTATCCTTGGGGTCAATTTGAAGCCAGCAATTTAAACCTCCAGAAACTGATTGTTACCCAGGCTTATGTGTCAGGTACTTTATGTTTCTTTGTTGACTACCTAAATAAAACATATTTCAAGCATAAACAGAATTTAAAGCATTCAGAAGGACTGTATTTGTAAAACAGAACATCAAACTGCTGTGAGTCTGTCATGCTCTCGTCGGCTAACTAACCCTGCCTTGTTTCTATGTTATCAAAACGTATGCCACAGGACACATCATTGAATCTCTTTAGAGACATGGTGGCTGGAAATATTATATCTCAATCTAAAGGTTGGCGGTTTGATCCCAGCTCCTGCATTCACATGCAGAAGTGTCCTTGGTTATATTGACCTCAATATCATCCAAAACAACCAAAAACAAATGTGTGTACAATGTTGATATTTCTCATGTTATATACAGCCTGGGGTCAAATTGATCCCAAGGAACACTGATGCAAAAATTTTTTTTACTGGAACATTTTATTGGAACATATCAACATTTTCATTTTACGTTTTCCCAGTTGTCCCCATTAAATTAGGAAAAGTCATGAAATATGAAACCAAAAAAATCAAACACTGAATGGGGGTCCAATTGACCCCAAGGATAATAGGAGGGTTAAAAAGTATTCATATCCTTTGTATTCCTGACACATTAGAGTTTTGTAGGTGTTGCTCTCTTCTAACTGAAGCTGAGTTTGACCACTTCCTGTGTGTTTTGGAGAAATTTGGATCATGTGACGAGACTATGAGTTGATGGATGTTTGGACCGGAGTTACATGTTTAACCTGCCAGTGAAAGCTTTACACGCTGGCTCACAGGTGACACCACCAGCAGAGTTTAAGAGTTGCTAGCTTGTCCTTTCCAGTATGAATATATCAATCTTTCCTCGCTGTGGACTCAACTCCTACTGTTCATAATTTACCTGCAAAAATATCCTAAAAAGCATGCTAACTAAAGTCAGATCGGAGGGCTGGTGCAGCAGGGGCTCATCTTCATTAACATTCATCAGACTGGGTTTAGTCAAGGGTCCTGTTCCTTACACATTTGGAGAGACACCTGTTCCTCTGATACATCACAGACATTTGGAGAAAGTCAATATCAGCTGCAAATTTTGACAGCAGGATGAGTTTTTCATGAGCTTGTGCTCGAGCATTGCAGTTAAAAGTAAGCAGCAAAGTTGTGCTTACCTTTTGTAAATGAGCCCCCTGGCCTCTCATCACACTCAGCCAGAGGCTAACGTTACTGCAAGGCCTCAGCATTTAAATATTAACCAAGCTCCAGGAAGGGGAGGAGGAGGAGGAGGGGGGGCCAACCCTGACTTTTCAACAGCATATGCACTGTTAACATGCACTAACGCAGATTTTACATAATAAATAAATAACTCCCAAGTACAAAAGGTATAAGCGGGGGCTCGAGCAGTGGCATAGACACAGACAGTCAGTACCTGCTGAAGTGGAGATGAGAAAAACGACACAGGGTTGAGAGAATGAGGGGTGGGGGTGGTGGTGCTAGACTCACCTCAGGGACATTTCTCTTGAACTCCCTGCTCAGCTCTACCAGGTGCTTGTGGGAATGTTCGCTCTCCTCTTGTCGACCAGCCAGCTCAGACGCTACAGAGTTTAGCTCCCTCTACAAACACACAAAAGAGAGAGAAACGGTGAGAGGAGGAAGAGTGGAGAGACACGGCACTTTAGGGAGCCTGCCAACGCTCATCCAGTAAAGCTTAGAGTGTACATAAATAAAAATACACTGCTGAATATTAACAATGTAATCCTTCATGATCTCACAGCAGTAATACTTACAGCTAGCCCTGGCCCATAAATAATTAAGCCAAAATAAATCCAATGGCTACAGTAGCAGAAGGCCTTTTAGATAATCAGTATTTGAAATAATCAATACGCTTGCAACGGCTATAGAGCGCCAGAGAGGGAGTGGGGTAAGAGAGAGAGGGTAGAGAGAGAGAGAGAGTGAACGAGACAGTCAAAGGAGGAGGGGGGAGTCACGTGTAGAGACCCAATAACCTGACAAACACCCTTGCAAACTAATAGAGCTTCCTCCTGAAATGAAAGGTTGTTTTTTAAGCCCGGCCAAGACCTGATTCAAACATACAAACGCCCCGCTTGCTGTCGTAATTACCACAGGTCAGATCTATTTTCAGCCTCTTTTCAGTCTCTCTCCCATCGCCTGCACCAATCTTTATACTGATCCTGCACTGATTTTCAATACATGACAGCAGCCTCCATAGCTTTAACCAAATTACCCTCCTGCTACAACAACAGCCCTAATCGCTATTCCATTAATGTCTGTGCACACTGCTTCTTTACATGTCTGTGTTGTATGAAATGAGAGCTCCACCCCGGCAACATGTCTGATCCGCTATTCAAAGCTCTCTGTGTAGCAGGACCTTTATCAGAACCATGCATTCATGCTGGACTCAGCTGCACCACATGCTATCCACAAATCCAATATTATTGATCAGTCATCCAATTCCCGGCTCTTTCAGCAAACAGAAAAAACGAAAGGAAAACAGATTCAAACTCTGCTGTACCGAGCAGCTCTGAAACAGACAGCTGGACCTGCTCTTCATTTTCACTCTGATTCTCAGTAATTGATGAGGAGCTTCTTCTCTAACTGCTGGGTTACAATAAAAAAGTGGAGTAGGGGATTCAATTACCTCTGAAAATTTATATATGACGCCGGGAAATTAAATTGACTGTTTTAATTAATCTGCAGTCTTACTTAAAGGCAATTTCATAAATCATCACACGTGGAGAAAAAAAAGAGAGAGACAATGGAGGGGTGAAACTTCAACGTGACAGCCTCGTGGGAGGACGGCAGGCAGTCGGTTAGAGGAGCAGGCTGTTAATTGAAGGGCTGCTGGTTCAAGTCCCTGGATTTCTTTAGGTAGAAGTGGCTAAAGAAGGACTCAGTGGACACCTATGATGTGAAGAGTTTGACGCTACATCGTAGATTTGTAATCAACAAGGACAAAAAGAGGAAATCCAACTGGGTTAGAGTTTTATTTTCTACTGAAGATGTCAATGTTTCTGACAAATGCATTTCTTAACAAAGAAGCTGCTGACTGTTTCAGTTTATGGTCAAAAACAGTCTTGACATCAGATTATTAAAGCAGTGAGAATTTTTACAAGGACTGTACATGTGGTCCTCATCTGAAGACTATAGTGTCTGTGTTCATCGTAGTGAAAGGGAGTATTTAAAGATGTCAGCTGGTGTTGTTTCATATTTTAATTCATATTGTATAATGTTTAATTATCTTTCTTGTGCTGGGGAAGATTAGATGTTTGTTAGATATGGATGTAGAGCAGAAACTAGCTTACTTCTGCTCAGCATTAGACGTTGGAGGAAACCTTGAGCTTGACTTTCTTAAAAGGTAGGAAATAAAAAAGAAGCCATTAATTTGTTAGAACTATAGTTTAGCGGGGTTTTTTTTAACTTCCTCACCCCAATCCACTGTGCTGATCAAACAAAGGACTTTAACTGAGAGGATTTCTGTCCTTTCCTGTCTTAAAGCTGGGTTTGGTAGTCAGATTTAGACACCCTTTTTGTTATACTGGTTAAAATGATCTTTATGTTGGGGTTGCTGGTGGCCTAGCGGTCTAAGCACCCCATGTACAGAGGCTGCAGTCCTCGTCGCAGGGGTCGCCGGTTCGATTCCCTGCCAGTCGACCATTTCCTGCATGTCTTCCCCCACTTTCTACTCCCCACATTTCCTGTCTCTCTTCAGCTGTACTAATAAAGGCAAAAAGGCCAAAAACATAACTTAAAAAAAAAAAAAGATCTTTATGTCCCGATGGTAATCAATACATAATGTGTTCTTAAAAAAGAAACAAAAAAGCAGCTATCTTCAGATGGAGTAAACCTGGGAAAACACCAACCAATCCCTGCCATCAGGAGCCCAATCAAATCCCATCCTGCCATTCTGCCCGCCTCCTGTACGTACATTTCATGTTTGTTTGTGTTTTTAACTTTCACTATATGTTTTGGTGTTTTCTTACCGCTGATTGAGACATGAGTTCACATAGTGCAAAAAACAATCAGAGTGCTGAGGACTGGTTTTAAATCTGTCACGATCATATGGTCGCAAATCAGCGGCGCTCGTGCGTGAGCAGGGGCGTCGTTTTGGAGGAATGCTACATTCAAATTCATGCTAGTTTTCCATGGCTACCAACCCTAGCTTGAAGTCTAATTCCAACAGATAATGCTGATCTTATATTTCACCCTAATCATCACCGTGTCCTAATCAAACTACCTTAGCCTAAAATCTTCAAGATAAAGACAACAAAATGGTTGGGTTGGCTTTAGGCACCAGTATGACGTTTTTTAGGAACTCTACAGAAATATAAATCTTCCCACATGACTCAAACAAAGGTCTGCTGTACTCCTGAGTTCACTTCAAAGCAGGAAGCCATGAAGATAAATCTGAGGCCACAATTTCCTGCCAATCATGACATAGCAGATACTGCCAATCACAGTAGAGATGCTCCTAAACGATCAATGACTTAATTTAGTGCTCCAAAACTAAGAAATATGTGGTAGAAGGATCATACAGCTGGTAGCTTCGGTCTTTAACCTGATTTTTCACAGTGAGAATTATAAAAATGATATGAATTATTGCCTGCCGTATATATTAAGTGACTGGCTCAGGGAGTGGAGTAGGTTGTTACCTAATTACAGGGTTGGCAGTTCAATCTTTAGCTCTTTGAAAATAAAAGCCTACAAACTTTAAAGCACTTTGCCAGACATTAATAATAGTGTTCTGTTGAGGAGCCCAATAAAGCCGAAGATACTCTCTCTTTACATTTCTAACATTAGCTGATAAGATACACAATTAATTTATCAAACATCCAGTTAAAACCGCTGCATGCTATCTTAAAAAGAGAGAGAATCCAAATGTTATTGATGTTACTGGTGGGGAAATGTGTCACTCCTGGTAAGTCCTCCTGTCACTGTAAAGGCCATGGTTGTAAAGGATAAGGCAACATAACTTTGAAAATTCCTGTTAGCACTTACAGTCCATCTGGGATGAGCCTTACTGCAGATTAGAGAGTGGGCTTTCAGAAGCCAGCCAACCTCTACTAGATTCAAATGGCCTCAGACCGGCTAATCTGGCCAAGAGAAAATTCCTGGAGAAGTGACTTTGAGTGGATTTTGTAAGTACTTAAGATATAACAGTGTGGTGAATCTCAGTCTGCCAGTGCTTCAGTGGCCTCTGTGTTCACTTCTTATTGCTGCTCCTTAGATGAGAATGGTGAATACTCAAGCTGTATGCAAGCCAAACAGTGCTACCATAATGGCGCTGTTATTTTGAAAGCACCCCTACAGTTTTTCAGACCATTAAAAAGGGAGGGGAGCCTGGGCAACAGCCCATCAAATGAAACCTACTGTCTGTCTTCCTGGAACGAAGTGAAGCAGAACAGACTGTTTGTTACTTTGGTTGTCTTGCTCAGATTGATGAAGGGAGGAACTCCACAGTGTTGTGTTTCTCATCGGTATCTCAGGAGACAAAGGATACCAAAGAAGATTTCTCCTTTGCTTGTTTATCAGATGTGATCCATTTCAGCCAACAACCAGGGCACATTTCGGATCGCTAATAAACTTGTGTTATCTGCCTCCATTGTGTTGAGCTTCATCCATCATGAAATCATGTACATGAGGAGGTGACTGTTTCCAGAGGGAGGAACACTTGGAATCAGAAGTGTGCGAGGACGAGTTTCTTGGTAATCATCCAATAGTTTTTAAATAAGATTATCGGGACCAGATTTTCAATGTGTGGCTGTCGGGTCAATACAGAGCTCCTGTCATTAAGCCTCTGCCAGTCAAACATCCAGCCATAATTGATGAGTTTTCCCAGAGGAGGCTGGACCTGTCACTGGGGCTGGAAGGACAAAAAAAGAGGATTCTTGAGCATGGCAACAGTCCTGGTGTTCAATGCAATCTGTGAGCAATCAGGGACTTTGGACTTGAAGCAAAGACCAGGAGAGAGAAAGTTTGTTGGACTGAATAGGACAGACCACCAGGCTCTTGGCAGTCAGTGGATGAACTTGTAGTTCACATGTAGAGTCTGCTACTCTGACTCTGTCCTATCAACATCTGTGCTGGTGCCCTCACATGATCTGACAGGCAGACATTATACTGCATTATAAGGTCTCAGGTTTATGTTAGTGTACGGCATAAATGACTGCAGGGCGCAGTTGTTTGAGAAATATGGAGGCCTATGAATCGTAAGGATTATGACAAAAGCTGTCTGTCAAGTATGTTTTATTTTTCTGTGAATGATTGGAGGCAAGTTATCTGAAGCATCAGCAGCAACAGAGAGTATAAGTCTGATTATCAAACCAGCACAAGCGTCTCAGAGCAGAGAAATGTACTGTAACAATCAGTGCAAATGCTTTAGCTAAAATGCGGAGCACACTAATGTATTGTGTTGGAGAAGATCTGACATTGATTCATTAAACCTAGCTCATTTTGATTACATCTGTAGTGGTAAGCTATTTTCTCTCCTTTCACAAAGACAACCAATGGTGGAAAATGTTGACAACCGAGAAAAAAAAAACTACCAAGGTACCGCAATGAGGTAGACAGAGTCAAAATCACTATTGTGTGCAGTGGGCTTGGACAGCACAAATTAAAGAGGAAAAAATAGGGTGGAGGAGGAGAGAGGGGAAAATGCAGATGGGGTATTATTTTTCTTTTTGTATCCCATCTAATTGCAATCATAGGCAGATGTCTGAAAGTGTGACAGCATCAGCAGAATTGCTGCTGAGAGCACAGAATCTTTGTCTAAAAATAATCAGACATTCTGTGTGCTGCTGTTTGTTATAATGGTAATCGATGCTGGAGGCTTTGAATTCCATCAATTTATAGATCCACTCTGTTCTGCCTGGTGACTGTACTGCCTCACAACCCCCATCGCATACGCACACCAACGCAAAAAAACACACACACACTCTCACGCAAGGTCTCACACAATAGAGCGGGTGGGCATACATGCGTGCACAGAGACACACGTGTGCCGATATATCCACACACGGAGGCTGCGGGAAGGCAGACTTGTGTGCGATTAAGATAAGTGTGGTTTCCTTTCATACATTCCTTGTCGCCTTCCATTCTCTGTGCGGTGAAAGATTGTCCAGAGCTGCCTCAGATTAGCCTTGCATCTCAGACGCCACATTTGAGAAGGGGGGGCTGATCAATAAATCAAATCACCACAATCAATGGCCCCAATCACTGCAGTCTAGTCTGGCTTCAACATTATTACTGGCAATCCCTTCAGCCATTTGGGGAGGTGGGGGCAGTTTGATGGGGAGGGCAGTGCAGGGAAAAGTGCACATTGGCGCCTGTCCATATGAAAGATCCAACATGAACTCTTATCTGGCCCACTTGGGCTGAATATCAGTTAAGGGCAGAAGAGACAGACGTGTGTGTGTGTGTGCGTGTGTGCGTGTGTGTGTGTGTGCGTGTTAGATTGTCCAGACAGAGGGATCTAGGCAGGAGGAGCCTCTGACCTCCTTGACCTAGCGCTAGCAACGTGAGCTGAGCATGCGGCCGCTGACAGGGAAACACTAGGGGGCTGCTATCACCTGGCAGCTCCCTCCATCTGTTTACCAATGACCACTTCTCCTTCTCTTTTGCTCTCCATCAGCTTGGGTGGGGCTGCTCAGATTCATACCACCATCACACTGCTGCTATTAGACCACATGACACCTGTATAATGCATATAATTATGCATAATAATTATGAGTTAATGGAAGGAGATTGATGGATTTAATCCACTGAAATGATCCAGACTTAGTGATATATTTATACTGAGGTTGTTCTCCCTTTACTGGAGCATGCTGGGTATTCTAATGTAGGTTAAACCTGGTTCATAATGTCCTCTGAATCAGCAGGCAGTCTTTAACACCACTCATACCACACGAGCAGTAACCTCGGGTCTTTCGATTCAAAGCCAAAGTGATTAAAACTGCAGATCCTTGAGTGTCCACTAGAGGCTGGCTCCAAAAGCCCTTAAAGCCACATACACACCTATTCTAAAAAGCCTATTTTAACATCTTTACAGAATTGTTTAATAACTCATTAGTTTAAAAACATTATGAGCATAATTTAAAGCATGGCTGACTTGACTGACAGGCAAGCAGAGTGTAGCTGCTAGCAAGGAGGCTTAAGGCCTGCCTCGACTCCACCTCTTTGCCGCAAGCTGGGTTGTCCTAATGTTAGGCTGAGCCAGCAAGGTTAGGTTGATTTCCTTAGATGAGTAATGATGAACAATAGTCTGTTATGTAGAAGCTGAACAGGAGATTGTTAGTTTAGCTCAACATGGAGACTGGAGGCTGAGGGAAGCCACACAGTCTTTCAGTACAACTGCTCCCATCTGAGATAAAGTACACAATAGGGATGTGCATATTTAGTCGAATACATGATAACATTTTGGCACCATTAAACACGTTATTAATATATTTTAGTAATGCAGGCCTGAAATGGAGGCGTATGTCTGAGCTCTAGCACAGCCACCTGCCACTGGTCGCAGCTGTAGCTCTGGCTGAATCCTTCCTTTAATTGTTAAATGGGATTTGTAAATGGCTTCTGTGTGTTGTGGAGGGCAGTGTTGAAGCCGACTGAAATAAACTTCAACTTCAATGACTACCAGGTTACTACTCAGGGCTCTCAAGTCTTTCAACCTGTCCACACGCTCACACGCCACACCTTGTATTTCTCACGCAGAATAATTACTAGGACAATGCCCGTCAAGTTGTCAGCTGGTCGAAATTTTTGTTTCCATTCAAACAACTAATCAGTCACTTCAGAACTAGGGATGGGCATTTCAAGCCAAAATACTATTCGATAATCATTGGCATCTATTCAATGATTATTCTAATAAGTCTGGCGGGAATACTGTATTTCAACCCGGCACCAATGAAAATGATGAGAAATTGTACTTTTAAAATGAGAAAATATTCTAAATAACTCTTTGATTTTTACAAAGTGAACGAATATTCGAAAACCATTGCCCATCCCTATTCTGATCCCCTAAAGCAAACAAGCGCTCACACCCCTTCAGACTAAACGTTGTTGTCTATAGTTACTTTTTGTATTAAATAAATAATTCATAATGAATAAATTCTCACACAAGCTAAAAACAAGCTTGTTGTTTCCTAGAAAGTCTACTCAGTTTGCAAAGTTCATGCAAAGCGTACTGTCTTCTAGTCATTGATCCATATTTAACAGATTCATTTAGAATTTTTGAGAAATGAATATCAAAATGTAAAACTTAGCTGAAGAGTTAAGTGAGGTTGCTTTCTGGAAGATTTATCTAAAATAAAACCTACAACTTCAATCCTGACACCCGAGGCTTTAATGCTGCACAGTGTTTGGTCCCAGACCTAACTCCTGCTCTATCTGTTATTCACATTATTAGCTATTGTCCACTCTGAGACAACAATACTCACTCCACCCTGAAGAGATATGTAGGAAGCATTTAGACTGTGAGGACTTACAACCAAGAAAATCACATTAATTTTGACACCTCTCTAAACTCCGGACTGGTAAGTCTGATAAATCATCCAAAATAATTAATCCCCAGTCAGTCAGACTGTCTTCAAGTTGCATGCTAAATCTTACAAAAGGAGGGAGAAGCGTGTGAGCGTTACAACCATCAGCAAAAGGTGTGACTGGTGTTGTCAGCCATTATTCGTCATACCCTGCTTCAGTTAGAGAGTTTTTGGCGCCTGATGCACCGGAGCACAGCCTACTTGTCAACACTTCTCTCTCTTTAATTCCAGCATGCTCAGTTGGACACATGCACATGCGTTTCTAATTTCTCACTGATAGAACACATCTTAGCATGATCAGGGAAGCTCTAATTCCATTTATTGTCAAGTCTTATTAAAAGTAGTAGTAAGAAGTATCATGCAAACATGATATCAGTCCTCTTAGACTATTATGTTTCCCCTCTCAATCCAATGAATAACTTTAAATGTTCTCCAATTAGAAAATTTAAATTACAATCTATGACTGAATGCTCCAAACGAGGGCCAATTACAACACCTTATTTATCATCATTAAGGCCGACCATTGTTCTGCTCCTTTCAAACTCTGTGGTTACAATCAGAGTGTCTATTGTCATTGTGTGGTACATGCAGGGTGACTAATTACACAGTCCTATGATTCATTAGCAGACTAGTGGGTTGAAACCTGAGAAGACATGATAACCTCAGTCTGCGAAATGATCGGCTAACAGAGATGTGAGGATGGAAGAGTGACAGGCATGTTCTACAACAGCTCAGCGTTCACAACACCAAGTCCTCCAAATTGAGAGGGACACATCAAAGAGAAGGAGAGCAGAGCTGTGTCGAAGTTGAACAACAAAAATTGGGGACGAGGTTTGTTTTGCCATTTCTTTCAGGTTGTGAAAGAGGATCGCACTGCGGGGGACTCGTGTCTGTGAAGCTTCACCATTGAGGTCAGTTAGTGGGAGAGGAGGGAGGCTCCGGAAGATGCAGCCATCACCACAATGGCCCACTTTCACCTGAAATGACGAGCAGGAGCGATGCAACACAGCTAACCTGCGATTGTTTATTCTCTCTTAAGAAATGTCAATCTGTTCACTCTCAGGTGTGCTGCTCTTCCTCTTGTTTTTGTTGTTTTCTCCCCCCTACTCTCTCCGTTTTCCCTTGTCGATTGCAGCAAGATCAAAGCGACGCCGCTGGAAGAATCTGAATATTTCAGGTGTGGAGAGAGGGCTGCGTTTCACACCACCTGTGTAGAGCTGAGAGACGGGTCCCTCCTCTCGCTCAGACTCAGTTAGCGAGGGCCCCTGGGGCCCGGCGACATAAACCAGGGCCACCTGTCTTAGACAGAGGGAGCGCTCCTTACCCTCTTTCTCTCTATCGCACTTTCATTTTACAGCATTTGAACCAAAAATAAATGAATCTAAATAGAGCGGTGAGAGTGGGAATAAAACCAGTACCGACAACAAGCAGCTGAGAGCTTTGAGCGCTGTCACAAAGGCTTCGAGATCTGGCAGACGAGTTCAGTGCCGCAGAATGGGAGCAGCCACTTGAAAGGGCAGTTTATACATGAATCAGTTTATAATATGCAGGCTTCTGCAGTAGAAGGTAGCTCTCATATATTAAATGATGAAGACGGTCAAGAGAATCACCAGGATTACTTTCTGCCATAACGCTGCACACGGTGTGGAGCGAGGCTGCGAGATGATTTTCATCACATCATCAGGGCTGCCATTTCTGACCCAAAGCAAATAAAAAGGATCCCTGATGTCCGCATCGGCGTTAACAGTTTGATGTAGCTGCTCTCCTTGGAGGGCTGTGTGCCCTGACATGTGTGCAAGTGTAAGCACTTGTGCAAACGCGTGTGTATGTGCGAGTGGACGTGTGTTCAGGGGGGCGTGGAGCAGGTTCCACACTACCGGTTCCCAGCCATGTCTCTCAAAAGGGCCGTAAAGTCTTTACAGCAAATTCCTTACATTCATCTGTGTCAGAGCGCTCGGCACACATTAGGCGTTTACACGGGAGGAAACACAATCTATTTGATGCTACACTGCCCACACGTCCAAAGCCCTCCTCCCCACACTGGAGATTCACAGTGTTTAACTTCCATTTCATATTCTGAACAGGCAGGCAGACAGGCCGACGAGTGTAGGGAATGGACTCCATCTTGCTGTAAATCAGCATTTAAACACCCAGCTAAATGTAATCTGGAAAGAGTCAACAAGAGGCCCTCACATTACGCTGCTCAAGATATTTGTTTTTATTTATTCGGGAATTTGCAATTGATTTTTGTTGTTCTCTCTAATGATCTATGCAAACGTTCAGCCAAAAAAGTCACACTTCATTTTGTTTCCCCCGACTGCTGCTCGCCATCTTTTAATATCAGTAGTGCTTATGAGAACAAGTGGAGGTTAATCTTGGGAGCGGGTCACAGCCAGCCAGCTCTTTGTAAATGTCAGCTGGGAGATCCAGGCCTTTCTTATTACCACACTAAACCAACAAGGCTGACGGGTCTAAGACGGATGTGTGACTTGGAGGTGTCTTCCCCCCACTTCTCACCACCATCACGGAGCAGAGCTAGCACCGAAAACCTTATTAATCAATCGATTTATCGCCATAAATCAGGCCAGGCTTTGATTGTATCAGCAAGTCATGCAATCAATCAATTAGTCAGGACCTAGCGGCCCAATTTGCCTAAAGAAAGATGAATGCTCCCCCACATCATCCATTCGGTTGTCCGTTTACCCATCAAACACGGCTGCTGTTGACTCTCAGGCCCAACATGCATCCTTTTATCGATTTCTGCAGATTAAACTTGCAAAGGAATCAAAGGACACTTAACTGACTGGGAATAATTCTGCCTCTCTCATTTGTAGTGAAGTATGTTCTGTGCTCTCCTTTGATAGTGTTGCCTCATATCATCAAAACAACAAAGTGTAAATATTCAAATCAGAACTACAGAGCTCTTATGAGGGATCCAGCAGAGAGAAGCAACAGCTATACAGAGAAATACTTACAAGTAGCTGGACCCACTCTGAGAAAAAAGGCTCTGAATCGGATGGATCAGGGTTCATTATCAGTCAACCCTACCCAGGTTTATATGCCAAGGCAAGGGGGAGCGAGGGGGAGCGAGCAAGGAAACAGCTGGATGAACAAACTGTGGAAAACATATGTATAATGACATATTTGTTTCATATTTCATCCCAACTGTGAATTCCAATCCACGTTGTGACACCAGCTGCCTCGGTCCAATGCCTCCCATCTGCAACTTGGTGTCAGGATGTCTCAGAGGACGGGCTGGGAAACTTTGGGGACGACAGAAACCGACAGGAGCAAGTAGAGCACGACAGAGTGGGCTGCCGGAGCCTCGGAGTGCTTCTCCCCCAGCAGCAGGTTGGTATGTGGCAGACTGCGGAGCTGCTGTGGAGAGGAAAGAACACCAGGGACTCCCCAGGGAGGAAGTCTGCGCTGGGATTAGAGCCCCGCTAGACCTGGTTCTGCTTCACACCCCCAGACCCCGCTGTGCCGCAGCCAGGGGGGCCCTCCGAGTTATCTGGGGGGGTTTACAGTTCTGCCCAATCTCCCCAAGCCTCACCATGTAATTAGAGATAAAGACAGAGGGCTCAGATACTCAACCTCAATTCTCCCAGCTTCACACGAGGCTGCCCACCCATAGCCCCCAGAGGACCCGCTCAGCACTGACACCACACCTGTGTAAGCAAGCTGTGACACGGGGTCATGATTGATTGGCATCCTAAGTTTAAGAGTCCTACGTCACTTCACCGTGATTTGCAGAAGCACTTGGTTTTCAGCCCCATATTCAAGTTTTTCCTCTTCTGCAGAGGAGGCTTCATCTCGTGAAAACCTCAGGTGAACAATAAGCACAGTAAATAAGTAATTTTTCTTCATATTTCCTTCCTCTAAAACTTCATTCAGGCAACGGGGGAAAATTTAGAGCGGGAGGCAGAGGAGGAACTCTCGACTATATTCAAGAAACACAAAATTATACTATAGAGGGATCCATTATTCATCTCAGATACATTTTTCATTTAAGAGTGGGCTGGATATGAGCAATGATGAATGCATCGCCCAGGATGCAATTTGTATGTAAAATAACAGAAGATTACAGAATATGTTTTAAGTGCAAATGCAGTTTGTTGCCATCTAAGTAGAAAATACATTTCTACAAAAAGGAATAAGACCTGAGCCCTGTGATGCTGCTTCATAAAATCACTTAGCCCACAGCTAGGCCCCTCCAGTCCTTATGAAGGGTCACAGTGAGAGGCTCAGGTGATGAATGAGCAGACTTGAGTAGATTTTCATTCATATTATATACACTACCTCTTGGCAGGCCATTTGGAAATGAGGGATAAGTAAACCGAATAACTACGGCTAATTCAACTTACACCCAGCTCAGCAGCATATTTCCTTGAAATCCAGCCTTCTGCAGTGAGCACATAAAGAGCACTCGCAGGCGCACCGTTACATGTCTACGCACAAGTGCACACAAACATACCACAGTGTTTCACTGCCTGCCAGGCATCCACATGTTCCTCTCAGGACTCGCTCTCTCCTCATCAGCTTCACTCGGTGCACACCGATTCAATTCAGTGCCTCTCAAAGACACACAAAGAGCCTTCCCCTCCATTCAAAGAACAAAGATTGAATACAGCCTCCTAACACAAGACATGCCCACCACAGAGCATGTAATACAACTCATTACAGGGCACACAGGGTGCAGGGCGCTGTGATGGGAGAGACACGCACAACAGGGAGAGAACAGGGGGCCGCTACACCAACATCTCCATCTTTCCTCTCCACTACCAGAACTCCAAAACCAACCTTAATAACTAAAGCAACTCCATTGATTTTTGGATTCTCTGAAATAAGAGTTGTAACAGTGGAGGGGAAACCCAGAACACTTTGACACTTTGGAGGAAAGCATCACAGAGCGGCCCACAGACAGCGTTCAGGGGTTAATTCAGGACTGCAGTGTAACTTCCCTGCTGGCTCTTAAAAACTGTGGATGACCCACAACAAACTGTGTCCAATCACAAAGAGACAAGGGGACAGTGAATCTGGGTCAGCCACATTGATCTCAGCTGTTCAGTGCATAGCTATGGGGTCAGGTTTTTGTTTGCTGATAAGGCGGTATACTAGGTTTGGTTTGGTGCATGTTGAGCAAAAGAGCAGAAGCTGTGTTAGTGAGTTGGGGAGAAGAATAAGGTGAATTGGCTAATCCACCACTGCACACGGCCTCGTGAATCTTCCCTAACCTCGGGGCAATAGCATGACCTGAGGCAAAGCATTACACACATTAAAAAGGCATGAACTTCAGAGCATTGGCGTTTCAAGCATGCAATCAATGGGGCCACAGGTGCAAACATTTCTGCACTGCCAGTGGAATGCCATTTTTTTTACCCCTCGAAGGATTACAGTGGAACCTGTTTCTGCACCGCGTTCATGTTAATGTCAGCAATAATAAAGACCTGCAGCACAAGAAACAATAAAAAAGGAGCATGAGCTGGAGACAGCTTTTGGAGGTGGGTTGGAAACAACACGGGGAGTCAGTAGAGAGGGCAGGATGTGAGGAGTCTGTCAACTTCTCCCTGTCTGCTCCTGTGTTCGCTCGCTTCAGACTGAGGCGAGCAAATGGGCCTAATTCACACTGGCTGTGTGTGAGTGTCTCTGCTGTCTAGCAGCGTGAGCGGGAATTAGATCTATGGTTTGTAGCCTTCATCCCTTCCCAGACAGACTTGTTCCGGCTCAGAGGCGCTGCCTAATCCGCACCTCTCTCCCGCTTGCACTCCCGGAAAATGACTTCACACAGCTGCCTCAAACGCCCAACGCAGCAATTCTCATCTGACTGAACTCCCCCCTCTACTAAAAAAAAAACTCAGCAGACCTCCCATAGCTCATTTAACATACCAATTCCTCCCAAACGCCCACCCTGCCCCCCTACCGCAAAGATGAGAACAAGGAGGAAAACAACTACAGCCCTACTTGATAATTTAAGGGCCCTTTTCTCCAGAGAGCTGTCAAAATCAGCAGCACAAGGGAAAGAATCCAAGATGGGAGGCCTCATGCTTGTGTTCAGATATCCGTGTGTGTCCAGCCTGCGTTAACCAGGCAGGATGTTCAAAATGCTGCACAGGTGTGTACATCACCTGAGAACAGGGAGGTCGTGATTCCCCAAATTGAGATCTGATGCAGTTATACGAAGAAAAAAAACAAAGTTTTAGTCAGTGACTGCTGCACCAGAGCAGAGCAGTAATTACTGTAGACACCAATTAACCACTATCACTAAAAATACTATATGCAGAATTCAACTGCAGTCTTTATCATTGTGTGTTTTTTTAAAGGGACAAAGCATATTATAAAATCAACTCTCAATGCAAATAAGTATGGACCTGAGTGGGAATAAAGTTGAGTGGGTAAACAGTCCTCAGAATATATCTGATCATTTTGGGTTTTAAGAACATTTATTTGTTTATTAGTTTTCTGTCTGATATTCTGACACAGGATTGGTTGGTGAGAAAAAAAAACTATAAAAGCACAGATCCAGAGGGGCGCCGTTGGGGTAGCAGTCTTAGCATGCACCCTATATAGGAGGCCATGGTCTTGTTGCAGCAGTCACGGGTTCGACTCCCGGCCTGGACCATTTGCTGCATGTATTTCCTGTCTCTCTTCAGCTGTCCTATCCATTAAAGACGAAAATGCCCTAAAATAGATTTTTAAAAAGCACAGATCCCCATTTCACTTTAAATCTTTCAGACTAAAAGTTATTTTACTGTCGTCTGGCTCATTGTATCTCTACCATCACGCCCTCTTCCTGTATCTATCTGCAGATCTGACCATGCAGAGGTTGAGAGTTGAATTAAAGTGAACGTCTGTTCATGGAAAGAACTCTGGGAACACAAAACCAAGTGAATTATCCTTTTAAAGCTCAGGTTTTATCAGGTGTCTTCTTCTTCTCCTTGTGGTCAAAGAAACAGAGACAGGTCGTTCTGTGAGAGGGACGCTCCCAGGCACAGTGGCCTATTTGGGTCATGCGGGGTAACGCCAGATAATAGCAAGGCCACTCAGACAAACACTCCTGCCTTGAAGACAGGAAACTGAAAGAGGTCTTTCTTATAAACCGAAGCCTACCTAATGGCTTTCATCTGTTTTATAAGCACCCGCATACCAGACTGAACCAGGAAGTCTCGCTCTTCTTCACCTGCTTTTGTTTTTTTCTCAGAGCTACAGCGACAAAAGAAGCTTCAGTTGTTCAGAAAGTGATTTCCAGATCTCAAAAAATAGCCTTTTGGCTCTTTGGGGAATGTTTGCTTCAATGTTTGAGAGTACTTCAAGAGACGAAACAACCGCAAAAGTTGAAGGAGCAAACATCGTCTACCATACGCTGAAATTGAAGCGTTTATAGGCAGTCGACTGATGCTGTGAGAAATGCAGTGTAGTTCTCAAGAACTCCTTAGGCAGCAGTGAGAAACAAGTGATATTACAAGAAAGGGAGAATGATTAAAGCCTAATATGGCATAGTAGAGAGGAGAGAGAGAGGTGATTTATCCCTTCACGGCCTTTTGACACTAAATTAAACTGTTGAGTCCATTCCCCCGTGCCAGCTAGTTATCTTTCCAGGCTAATTTAACACTATAATTTACATTCCATATAAAATACATCCTGATGTGGTGCTGTCAAGGCCGTACATCATTTGCAGAGAGTGCTCCAGTTTCAGTGAAAAGGACAGAATTAGATCATATTCATGATGCAATTAAACACTTCAGTGGGAATCGATGTAAAACCGATGAGCCCTGAAAACAATGCATATGGCTGAGAACATTAGAACACATTACCTACCCTTGGATCCCTCGCTCCACAGACGCAATTTAAAATCCTCCACCACTCCACTCTCTGTCTCTCCAGATTCATAACGCACAGCGATAATAAATGAATTTTTCACAAAATTATTCAACTACTAAATTGCCCATGGTAACTGAGTATCAGATGAAAGTGATGTGAATTATTAAGTAGGGAAACTGTTTGTTCTCACCATGGGTGTAATAATCGGCCAAATGAGGAAGAGAAAGGGCGTGAGAGAGGCAGGTTACAGTAAAGGGAGGCCTCATAATAAACATGAGTGTGGATGTAAAAATGGGAAAACTCGGACTGCTGCCTGGGCCTCCAGCTGGGTTGATGGTATCGACCAATTTCCCTTGGGTGGTAGTGTGGGTTTTCTTATGGATACAGAGAGGGGAGCATTACGAGGCACTGCTGCACATTCTCATGTAAAACTGGCAACAGGCCCTCTGGAGCTGGCAAACCACTGCAACAGCCAGCCAATGTTACACCATCTCACCACATTTTACATAATCAGACAGACAGCGCAGCAGACCACACACTCACACCGCTCCACTCCAGATCACATCAACTACCTGTCACACTCAGCTCCGCTCTCCGATTGGCTCAGGGCTACAAACTCTAAAACACTTTAACACCTATTGAAAAGCAAACTACTCAAATTATTTTCTCAGCCCAAGCCCAAGTCTTATTTCCCTTCATCTCCATTTGCATTTGCACCAAACACTTTTTTATTGTCACAGCCAAAACTTGTTGATATTGTAAAAGCAGACAAATGTAATGAAATTCAGAATTTAAGAGCCATACAGAGGGCAGAGGTGCAGCAATTTGTAACCATTTCTGACAGGATGAGTTGGCCTCTCCAACTGAAACAGTAATTATGCTTAATGGTCCTTTAATCTGTCCATCAGGCTGGAGGTGAGCAGCCGGGTCAGCCTAAAGTGCTCCAGGCGTCACAGTGTGACAGGGTACAGTCAGAGGGGTGAAGTGCTCCACGAGGAGTGCTCGCTTCAGCACACAGCATCAGCAGGACGCAGAACTCCCTCCAACACACGCATTAGTTGACACATCGCACACCTACTGACCGTCTCCTGCATGAAAATGGTCGCAACTGGACCGCAGAAACACTCCCTGTATGTGGAGAAGTGAAAGAGGAAACAAGTTGGATCCAATGTGATAAAATCTGGATCATCTTGGATATGTGCTGTTAAAGTCTATACAGCGGTGAGGATAAGGAACAGTTGCTTCCAGCTGCAGCCCTGTGTGCTCTGCCATCACCTCTCGTCTGTGACTATGAAAGGATTTCTGTAAGTTTTAAGAAACAACTTGAGACAGAGGAGCCGGAATGACAGGTCATGTCTGTACATACCTGGACAGTCACGCATGTCTGAGCCCCCTACACACAGACAAAGCCAGAGAGCTTTCCAAGCAAAGAGACGGCATTAGGTCAATCCCAATAGTAATAGCAGAGACACAGGGTCCATACCAAAACAAGGGTGAACAAATAGTACCTTTGTACCCAGAGTCATTTGTACCCGGCTCAGGCGCCCGGCTATCTGGCAGATAGAGCTCCTGGTTCCAACTATGCATCTGCACTTGCGCTGTATTTGTTATCTTGGACAAGCATTCTCCCTCACCGTTTCAGTGGCCAAATAGAGAGGGGGGAGAAAACGAATCACTCCTAGACCTACTCCTGTTGTTCCCTCAGCTGTCAACACTTCTCACAGACTTCACCCCCGCCTAGCCACATCGATACAGAGAAGTGACTGCCGTTTGCTTTATGATTGCCTTGTTTTATTCTCTCAGCCGGGCTTTTTCTCAGCCCTCACCGCTCTAATCAGACTGCCTTGCCCGGACAACAGAGCCATTGTCTCTTTAAGTGAAAGAGGCAGTGGATCAGTGAATCCCTTTCCATTTTCCCGCTTTATTAGCCCAGCGGCACACTGCTGTTTATACTAGTGGGTATTCTGTGTTTGCTGAGAACAATTACAGTATGACAAATGATCCGTCAATGCCATCTATCAGGCCAGAGCTGACAGGAATCCTATAGACAGGGCAGCCATTCGTCCCTCGCTCCCCATCTCTGGGGTCCCATGCTTTAGTATCCATGACAACATGCAAGCCACTTGCCACGCTTGCCACTTCACAGTGAGAGATGAGCGCCTGTGAGTGGCTTTGAAAATTAGCCTTTGACACCCCATGTTCCTCTGCGCTCCCACCCTCCTAGCCTACAGTCCAGCCCCTTTGGGGGGGCCTCCATACAGCCCCAACCTTTCTTCAGAGTTAGGCTCGCACAAACACAAAAGGCAGGCACATCGCGAGACGCTCACATAAACATGCCTCTCCAGGTCTCCTAGTGTCAATTTTATTGTGCCTGAGCCATACGATTCCCAACATTAACCTCACAGCTACATTACCTATCCAGCAATGGAAAAGATAGAGAGGCACCAGCCGGGCCCACATCCATAAAACAGGTTTAAAAATAAAATGGTGGAAATAGAAAGAGAGAGGGCGAGAGGGGCTTTATGCACATGAGCTGCTGGCACATTATCAGAAAAATGAAAAACCGTATTTGTCATTTCTGTGTCAGTAATTTCATCAATTGCTTCCTGCAGACTCAAAGTCTCTGTAGGAAAATAATATGTTTACTTAGAGAGAGTTCAGCACGTTTCACATTGATGTTCAATCAGTGTTGTTGGTAATTTGTTGTCTACTGAAGCAATTAATTCACATGTTTGTGATCCATGTGTATGACAGAGGACCTCTTTACATGCTCACAGTGCTAACATGTTCTGAGTTACATGGTGCACTTCCTCAGCTTTACTCTACAGCCTGGAAAAATAATGTAATCTGTACTCAGTGTTATGGTACTCAATTTTTTCTGTTGAAAATTCAACAAATGTAGCATGAGCTTTAAAGCTGGGGTTGGTAGTCTCGGAAAACTAGCATGAATTTGAATGTAGCATGTCTTCAGGACTTCGTCCAAAACGACGCCCCCGCTCACATGCACGAGCACCTCTGATGCATGACCATATGACCGAGACTGATTCAAAACCGGTCCTCACCAAAACATTATCATAGTGAAAGTTAGAAACACAAACAAACATGGCTGCTGTTAGTACTCACAACTCTCATTCTAGCATTATCCAGTTGTACCGCTGACACGAAATCAGGAGAAAAGTTATAATGCATATAATACTGTAACAGCTCTACTGTTTTTAAACGTGTTCAGTGTAGATGTTCTTAATTCCTACAGTGTTGATGGTCAGTGAAGGCATCAGGAGAGGTGTAGAGTGAGTGAACGGGAGAGAGGAGAGACAAGAGGAGAAGTTCTTCATTCATTCAAACATTGATTGTTGCTTTGTTGGTTGGCGTGATCACGGCCGACAGTGACCGGTTATTAAAGATCAATGTGTTCATGAATCTGCTCGACAGCCCTACAGCGTCCAGGCGGACGGACGGTCACGCTACGATACATCTACATTTTCTGTAGGACTTACTAAATGTCATTAACTCTTTTGCTTGTCAGAGCCCCCGTGGTGAGAGCTTTTTAGACTCTGATCCGGACTACAGTCCTGAGCAAAGCACCTCATCGGGTCAGAGGGGACAGGCCCGAGGTCGAGCGAGAGGGGCAGTCAGTAGAGTCAGGGAAAGCAGAAGCAGAGGCAGGGGACAGGGACTCGGAGACGAGTGCACGCTGGGGAAATGTACGCACAGGTGGCAGGCAGAACAGCAGGACGGGATTTGATTGGTTTAAAACTTTGGGACCCAAAAACTGTGATTGCTTGGTGTTTTCCCAGGTTTACTGCGGCTGTAGATAGCATTTTTAAGAACACATTATGTATTGATTGCCATCGGGACATAAAGATCATTTTAACCAGTATACAAAAAGTGTATCTAAATCTGACTACCAACCCCAGTTTAAAAGACCAATCTGAGATGGTCCGTTCTTTAGGACGGCTAACACCATCAAATGTCTGTACTGATGCTGGAGGAACTGAAACTCAGAGACAACATCTGCTTACACTTTCCTCTCTCCAAATAGAGCAGAGATGGATAAAGATAAGGTTAAACTTTGATGATGAATCCCCATCAATACCAGGGAAAAATTGTTTTGTTGCCAAGTAGCAGTACTTAACCTTCCATCACCTTTTAGCTTGGAAGATAGTAAAGCAGCAAGGGATTAAAATGTATACAGCACAGATACGAGTGTTAATCTAATTCATGCTGTTATATATGTTTTCAAGAATATCAGAAGGTCAACTTCAGAAATGTGCATAAAACACTGAACTATAAATGCAAAGCATTTGCAGACATGCTTAAGCTCAAGTAAAGTATGAGAGATGTTGTGGGCCAAGCTTTAATTCCCTTTTGACTTCCAGACACACCTCTTTAGGGTTGTGTTTATGCCATAAACTACACTTGGCAGCTGAGGATCATATTACTACCGTGAAGCAAACAAACAAAGCTGTGCAAACGTGGTGCACTGTCAGAAGCAACGGTTTTATGGCTTGTGATTAATCATATTTGGAGAAACATTAAAGGGAAAGGAGGAAACTGGCTCCAGCACTAGGAGGTAAGGGTGTCAACTGATATAACCCACCACTGACATCAAGCAGAGCCAGCTAGCTCATTGATGTGGCAGCGTCTCATTTTCACCAGTTTGGAAGCAGACAGTTTTGCAGCGCCTTGCGGTTCTTAATTATCTTCCGACTTTGTCTAATTCAATCAACACAACTCAGATCTGGCTGCGAAATGGCACTCACATCCCCTCAAGCTCAGCAAGTCAAAAAACACTGAATAAGTGGAACAGTCAAACTGACAAAATGGCATAGCACATGAGAAATAACTGCTATTTTATCTCCCGGGCTGAGACCTCATCCACAGTGGAGGGGATGAGAGGAGGCTGAGAGAGCAGCCAATCAGCTTTTTGTTTTAAGTTACAAGGCTGTGTTCAGGGGGGACACAGGAGCCGTGTGCTTTGATGATGCTGCAGATGCTGCCCTGCTGAGCTGTGTGGGGTCAATCTGTTAGCTGAGACTCTGCTCTGATGCTTCCTGGCGAACCTAATATCCTGTTACAAGAAAGGCATCTAAATAAGATGTCAGGACGGCACACTCCCTCAAACACATTCCCAACAACTATTAGTTCTCAATACAACACAAGACAAACATGGCAGTATCTGTGCGGGCACACACGCACACCCCTGCAGAGAGAATTTCAAAGGTCATTAGGGATTAAATTGTTTGCCAATTTGCCGTCTAAAAAGTGAGCGACTAATGACAGGAGGAGGGATGGCTAAGCCCATCCCGCCAAAATCCTTTTCCACACCACAACTATTCCCACCCATTCACCTCCCGTCTCATTCTGAGGGCCACAGCATTATTAGATTTTGACATTATTAGCTGAAATAGCAGAGAGGCCCTGCTGTCATTATAAAGCCTTTACTTTCGCGCTGACTGCCAAATCTGTTTTGCACTAGCTACACACTGCCAAACCCAACAATGGCAGATTAGTGAAGCCCTTCTCCTGTTGCAGCAGAGGTTAATATAAAGTGACAGGGCTAAGTCCGCTCCGATTAAGTATGCTGAGAGATATTACAGCGGTTTGTTACATCAGATCGTTATTGGATTAAACAGCATGCACAACAATGAAAGTTTAATTTTAATTTTCGGCAGGAATATAAAACAGGCCCTGAGAGCTCTCCTGTCAGAACAAAGGCAGTATTACAATACCTTCTTGTTTTTGCTTCCCCTTGTGCCATTACCGGAGTGGCAGACTTGAGAAAAAAGATTATGGTAAGTGAGGATGTCAACCTTTAGATTTTTTTCTCCCCGAGGTTGATACATTATTTATAAACCAACAAAATTCAGCAGCATTTTAACAAGCATTTGGTAACCTAAATTATAAGAGTATGCAAACGGTATAAAAAATGATAAGAGTGCTGCACCCCCAACACACACCGTGTATGTACAGTCGTCTGCACCTGTGCTGCGTCCTGCAACGGCCCACTTGGCCACTGCATTGTTAGCTCTGCAAGAGGTCACTGCACCTGACCAATAAGCTGTTATTAATCCTTACAGAGTCATCCATTAGCCTGTCCAATTTTTATGACCCTCTTCTTTATTAGATGAGCTATCAGCTGTCCATATCTGGCAGAAATATAGGCTCCCTCATCTGAGCTCCAACACTCTCATCTTCCCAGAAGGTGTGAGTGTGCTGACCAGGTAGAGTAAACCTGAACCCCCCCCAGGGGGGAAAGGGGGGGTGGGGGTGGAGGGATCTGCCAGTCTCCTGGGGTATTCCCCACTGTCCCGTTACCTCCGATAAATCTCTGTGCTTTACGATTAGGTACATAAAATGAGTCATAGATCTGGACGGTAAATAAGAGCTTGTCAGTGGAGCTGACGCCAGACCCAGCTCCTCCTCCTCCTCCTCTGCCAGATAGTCCCTCTGAACCCCAGCCATCAGACTGCTTCTATTGAGCTGGGGCTAAAAAGGCTCCAATAAATAAGCCTGATATTTCCCCTTGGACGTCTATGGTGCCACCCTGAAGCATGCTTGCATACACTGAACAAACAAAAACCTCTGGCATCAGAAACAGGACAGCGTAGATTACCAACAGCGTTTTGTTTCCTGTTTTTCAAATCATCTTCAAATGGTATTGTGCTCTTTGTGTCTAATTACTTCTCTTACATAGAAAAGCCAGGAAGTCAATGGATCAATCCATTTCAAGCATATTCAAACTATGAGCTGGACTTCAAGACACTGATGTCTCTTAATGGACCTTCAATCCATACTTGCAATTAAGCATGCAAAATCTCCCATTAAGTACCTCCACTTACACTGTATTTACTCCACCGCTGTTTGGGTGTTTTTCAGAGTGTGTCTTCTGCGGGGCTAAGAGAGCAGTGGTGAGATGACCTAAGGGAGGAGGGATGGTCTCCAAATGCACTAACACAATGATGGACACTTCCTCTGCAGCGCCAGCTAATCATTGTTGCCGATTCGTTTACACTGGTCCAAAATGACTCCCTGAATGACCGCCTTTGCATATTAAACAGACAAACAGACAATAGGGACACACTGTTGGAGGACATGAGAGCAGCTAAACACCAGCAGACTCGTGATAGTCGGGGGAACAGTGGACTCTGTACAAATAAATCCACCGGCTGATTGATAGCATATTAAAACTGAATTGTGTTACTGCCTATCCGCTGCACATTTTGACAAGGCACCTGCAAAACTGTTTTCAACATACATCAGCACCTATTCAGCATAACTGCATATAAAGTGCACTGCATCTTCCTGTGCTAGAAAAAAGGAGGCTATCAGGGGAGAGAGGTCTGGAGACGAAAGCAGAGAAAGTGCATGGCTACAGGCACGCAATCAGCTAAGAATTCAAAAATCTCACACAGCTCGTACAGTTCTATAATCAGAGAGCAAAGAAAGAAAACAACGCCAATGGCACCGCAGCAAAGAGGTTCAAAACATTTTCATTAGTGAGCCAAAAATGAGTACTGCTTATTGAAAGCATCGCTTCTTTTAGCACAAGTCTGACATTTAAGGGGGAAGATTAGATAGAAGAGAGGTTTTGTTTTTATCAGGTCTGAACTCTGAAACAGTCTTCCTCATGAGGTACACAATGAGGTTTTTACTGCTGTTGTTTCTCTGACTGAAACTGTAGCACCAGAAATAATGAAGTTATTTAATTTATTGATGGATTATCAGAAAATGAATCTGTAGATATTTTCTAAAATATCTTTGTCATGAAAAACAGCTTGTTGCAGTTTATGATGTTTGATTATATCCAATACGATTTCCAGAGTGCTCCGCTCTCCAAACAGTCCTGAAAATATCAATGAGCTTTCATTGATTGTAAGGAGTATGTATCAGTTTACTCAGGACTGCAGAGCACTGCATTTCAACAGAGGACAAAACGGAACATGAACATGCTACTGAAGACGACAGTGTGCAAACATATAGTCATATCTATGTGCCTTCCTGCCTGTGAGTCGTAATGCCAACATGCTTTGATATCACACCATCATCATCATAATAAACCATAATATTTCATTATATTACAGGGTCAGCCTTTCATTATGTCATGCCAGTGTCATTTACCAATATGCCATTGTGTCAATATGCCATTGTGTCATTCAATATGTCATTAAGTCTCACCCTGCAGTCAATCTGCCTGTGACGCTAACATTTAAAAACAGGAATATTGATCTGTTTATTGTATATATGCGATGATTTGATGTTTCCTTTGTTAGATGTTACTGTGACATTTTTCCCAGTAAATGTATCTTTCTATCTACAGCATGTACTGAATGTTCTGTATCAATAGAACAAATCAATCACAATCCTCAATGCCACATAAATGAAGCGTATCATGATTGAGCCAACCCTGACAGAGCGTCTTGCTCATGCTTCTCCTCGTGGATCTGTGTGTGAACGCTCTTTGTGGGATTTGTTCTTCCTGACTCTTGTTTTTGTGTCTTTGTAGCTGAAACCTCCTGTTTATTTCATTTCAGCTTTTCCATCACTGCCTCAGTGTCCTTCTGTTGTATTGATCTGTGTCATCTGCTCGGTCTTTTATCTTTCATGACTATGAAGTGGTCTGGAACTTGTTTAAAAAAAGTACATAGCTCCAATATTGTGCTCTTACTGTAGCTATAAACAGACATATTTATTGTATTGTCTCTGAGCGGATTCTTTAGTCGGACAGGATTCTGGAAAAATTCAGTCAATCTTAACAAGACAGGTTCTGAGGTATGGAGCTCTTCCTGTCTAGATTTGACTCTGTAAAACGAACATTTCTACATTATTCTTGATTACCTCTGAACTGCATCAAATAAAAATCTTTGAATTCTGAACTTTTTGTTTTTTCCTGCTAATTTTCTAATTAACATGCATCATCTTTAGGCACCATCAACTCTGCACCATTAAGACCTGAGTGACAATCCACCATGTGACTGCTCTCAGCATATCAATCTCAAATCTCATGTGTGTTGAGAATAGGGAAAACAAAATACTATTCAATAATCATTGGCATCTAATCGAATAATCCCCCCCAGCCCTTGATGCACGCACACACGTACACACGTACACAGGAACACATGCACGCACGCACACACACCTGTCCCATTAAAAGCTTGTTTGTGTGGCAGTCACGCTAACCAGCAGCAGGACGAGGGGCTGCTAGTATTGGGCAGTGTCCAACTCGATCTTTACATCTGTGACGTGGTGTGGTGTGTATGTTTAAATTTCACAGCCATGCTTAGTCTCTGAAAATACCTGTGTAGTAGTGTGAGATTCAGAAACAGGTAGAATCGCTGCAACTGTCGCTTATGTCTTCTCCTTCTTTTGCTATTTAATGCAGTTAGCTTTAAGGCACTCTGTAGCCACCTTCTGGTGGGAATACCGTATTACAACCAGGCACAGGTAAAAACAAAAAAAATTGTACTTTTAAAATGAGAAAATCTTAAAAGTCACTCTTTGATTTTTACAAAGTGAACAAACATTCGAATTTTCAAAAATCATTGCCCAACCCTAGTTGAGAATATCAGAACCTCTGCTGGAATGTAAAGTTTACGATGTTAGCTAACACACGTAAGGTTGAAGTTTGCAGCAAATCCAAAAGGTGTAGAGGAATGACAACCTCATCTCTACCAACTCTTCTAACGGAGCATGATTGCTTCAGCAGAAACACACATCAGGGAGACGTTCCTGATATCAAGCATTTCATGTAAAAGAGCACCTCATGCTTCTACCTGCTCTAAGCAGATGTTGTTTTCATTTTCCAGCAGGACTGAGCACCTGCCCACGGCGCCAAAACTACTACCAAACGGTTTGCTGATCATGATATAACTGTGCTTGATTGTAAAAGAAAGATGAGAATCAGCCAACTCAAAAATATAGGCGAGCTAGGGCGCTGGTGGCCTAGTGGTTTAAGCGCCCAACATACAGAGGCTACAGTCCTCATCGCAGAGGTTGCTAGTTCGACTCCCGGCCGTGACCATTTCCTGCATGTCTTCCCCAACTCTCTCCTCCCCATGTTTCCTGTCTCTCTTCAGCTGTCCTATCTAATACAGGCAAAAAGCCAAAAAATATAACTTAAAATGAAGACGGCTGTCAAACAACCTGGGCTTGATATTCTAATTTGTTGAGATGCACATTTACTTATATACTATACATACTTGTGGGTTATAAAGTTAAGACTTCTCTCTAAATGACATGGGCTGCAACGATTACTGGATAAACTAACAATGGCAATGGCAAATGTATAAATCTTCTGTTTTCTTTATTGCTTATGATAATAAATGAAGAGTCTTTGAATTTTGAACTTTTAGCTACAAAAAAAGTACTCTAAACATGTCATTTGTGGCCCCTGGAGATTGTGATGAGCAATACACACATTTTTTGAAGGTCTGTTGACCTAATGATTGATTTAGGAGTCATTACATGTTATGCAAAAGACACAGTAAGAACAGGAATTGTTAGTTGCTCCTGCAGCTGTATAAAAAAAAAGGACCTAATATTTGTCCCTACAATGATCCACTTGTTTTATGGTGTACACATCCAGTCCATCTCAGATTGTATTTTATGATTTACTATGTAAAGCTCTAAACTAAGGATGCTAATTTCTTATCAGGGCACAATTTATTTAACATGGCTGAACACAAAATCACAGAATCTGCAGGTAAAATATTTCAAATTCTTTTACTGAGTGAAGCTAACAATTGCAGAGCTAGCACCTTGTCCCGGGTTGCACATTGCTTCTGTCCTAAGTGGTTTTATGCTAGGTTAACCAAACACAACCTACATAGAACTGTCTCTACATTTTCTAAATCATCATACTGACAAACCACGCCACATTACATGATGCCGTGATGTCTTTCATCTGTGTTCATCCATAGACTGTATAAATAATGGACGTAGTATCCGTGACGTCACCCATCTGTTCCTGAGAGCTGTTTTGAAGCCAATCGTTGGCAGGAGCCATATTGGAAATGCTGAACTCATCCAAAAGAGTGTGACTCAAACTGTCAATCAAGTCAGTCATGTCATTATTTGGGCAAAAACTCAGAATCTTAATATCTTCTGAACAGTTGCGTTAGAAAAAAGTTCACCCCCGTATAGTGTGTGCCGATAGAGAAATTATTATTGCTGTAAAGATCGTCTTTTTTGAATTGCCGTGTATGTGGTTTCTGGTGTTTCTGCAGCCAGCCTCAAGCGGATGCTCGATGAATTGCAGTTTTTAACACTTCTGCATGGGCTTCATATTTTGAGACCGGAGGTTGCCGCTTGGTTTGTTCACATCAGGGTCCCAGCTAGTGGCAGGCGGCTGTGCTAAAGACACAACATATGAGCCGCATTTCAGGCCTACAATAATAGTTACATTGGTAATGCTGGTGCGGACCATTCAAGATGATAGTGATGGTTTCATTGTTTAAACACGTACACTTACTCTAAACCATGAACGCAATGGCTTGAAAACTGTGTTTCATAAAGTTAGTGTATTTCTTCTGATTCCTTTAATGTTTCAGTCATACACAGGTCTGAATGTACTCCAGGTGGTTAGCATTAGAACAAAAACAAAACAGTCTGTTTACTGTTCTGGTACTCATGACATCATCATAGAAACATCTGTTTATGTTTTTACAATAATGTCTTCGTTTTATTCCAGGGTGAAGGGTGACACATTTTTAAGTAGCATGGAGGGGGATGATATTTTGCATGTGCACCGTTAATTCTGTTCATGTCATATTATTGATTAACCTTTTTGACTTGACTGTATTGATTTAACCCCATCAGGACAGATCATTATTGATCTCACTCTATGCTGCATCATTCGACCTTGTTTACTGAAAAATGTCCCTGTTTAAAAAGAGGAAGTGTGCAGGTAAGAGGGGGTTTAAGACTTTTCTCTGTGTGTTTCTGACTGATACACTTCAGTGAAGTTTCTAAAGTAAAGCCAAACTGATATCTTTATTTCTACCTCATTTATGTTGTTTTTTACAGCACCGTGTGATAACAGCAGTCAATAAACTCAATACAAAACGTTACATGTTACTGTTTTCCACAAAGTGTCCAGTAGCAGCTGACGACCATGACAGTATCATAATTCATTAAAAGTTCTTCATTCTGATCTTTGAATACTGACGTTCCCTCACATTCCTACACAAAGACTATTTGGGTTTTGAGTATTTAAGAACCAGATGTGTGAAAATGAGGAGCACTCTGAAGAAGGATTATCTCCTCATAATTCTGCCTACGTACCAAGTCATAACGAGACATTGTCAGCAGTTGCGGAGAGGTTCTGAACATTAAGTTTATTGGCTCCTCATTATTTAACATGTTAGGGTCTCCCCACAGCCCAATGAAATTTTGATGGCAGTATAACAGCTAGTTTGTTGCCTCTTCACTCCTACTCACTACTTATGCAGATGCAAATGGCTAAGAGGAGTCTCTTTAGACAGAGCCATGCTCGCACAGGAACAGACAGTAGACTAATCCACCTTTCTGCTCTGATGTAAATAAATATTCACAACTGATCTACCAAAGGGCATGATCGGAGAGCCGAGGATTTGCTGCAGCCTTGGTGATGTTGTTGTTGCAGATATGCATGATGAGGCCAGACCCCTGCGTGGACAGAGCAGGGACTGCAGTGGTGCAGTGGTCTGAGCAAGCCATTTCCTGCCTCTACATCTGCATACAGTAAAAAACAAACATTCCTGTAAATAAAGACGGCTGTCCAGCAACTGTCTTCCCAGCGACAGTAGTATTGACCGTAGTCAGATGCTCCGCTGATTAAAAATTGATCCATTTTGAAAAATCTAATCAACTGAATAGGATTCTTTCATACGTTGGGTGGGGTTGGGTGCGCTTGGGGGGTGGAGGGGGTTGAGCAGCTGCTGACACATAGAGGCAGACCTGTTATTAACCCCTGCACCTCCATGCAGCCCCCTGCACCCTGCTCCCCAGTTCACATCCCCCTGCGCCCCGGGACTAGACATGGCCCAGACGGTCTGAATTATTCAGCAGTCTGAGAGAGGCTCCGGCCACTTGGCCTATTAATGCCTGCCAGTAAAGGCTGGTGGCTCTAATGGCCAGTCCAAAGGAGCCCCAGTTCCCAGTGGACGAAAGAAGGGCTGCTAACGCAAGGCTGCAGGGGATGTGAGAGCGAATTCATCAGGGGCTGAGGTCGCAGCAGGTTAATGATGCTGCACGTCTAGACGGACGCTGGACTCACGCTCAGTCCAAAAAGGCAGGGGGGGGGGTGTTGAGAGGCAATAATATTTTTATCTTTGAAGGTGAACCAGCTCTGCAATATTAAGTCTTGAGGCTTTTTTTATGAAAGAGCAGCATTGTTGACTTTGATCATGTTCCACAATTGACCTGAGGTTCCCTCCTTAAAATAACAGAAACAATAAATATGTCCAACAGACCAATGTTAGCAGACCTCGGGTTATATTGCTGTAGTCCAACTTTATTTTAGGCTAAATGAAAAGGAAGTGCAGTAAGTCACATTTATCACAAACGGATAAAATGTTCAGACATGGCTGAACAACATTCATAATGGAAAGATTAAAAGATTGTCTACACAACCCAACTCTGATTACTCGCAACCTCTTATCGTGGTTGCACAAACAATCCCAACAGCTGGAGAGGGCCCTCCACTCCAGCACAAAGTCACTCAGTAATCAGGGCATCTCCCCCAGAGAGATAGGGGGATGAGGCTTGGGGTGCAACTCTCATTTGGGAGCAGGTTGGGTTGCCATGTGGTCTATCGCCTAGGTGATCATGTGCATCCACACCATGTCTCTGAGGATGTAAACACAATAGTGAGTACAAGCACAAACACTGACCCCAGGTGAGGCACAGAGGATCCAGTCCACAACAGCAGAATACAGAATACATGATCTGCATGACATCTACCTGGAGGATTCCTCGCTGAAAAAGCTCTCAGACAAAAAGTAATCATTGTTGCTCCAGAACATTCAGCCATCAGTCACTGTGAGGACAAACACATTACAGAGTCCAGGCAGAGTGGCAGTGGAAGGTATTCCGATTATCATCCACTGGAGATTTATGCACTTAAAGGTTGAGTTCTTTGAGTGAATGGGCTCGATAAGTCTGATGAAGCAGAATGAGTTTAGCCTTCAACAGGGACCGTCTGTGCCGGACTGTACCCACACCACGCACGCTCTCACCTCGTTCTGGATCTGATGTCGAGCACATTTACCGCTGAGGTCAACATCAGCGCCATGATTGAACCAAACCAAGGGCGTACCATGGAGGGCTACATATGGGACGAAGACACACCCTGCGCCCATTTACACAAATGCAATTTCCCCAGCTCCCTTCACTCAAGGTGACCAAGCACATCATTCAGAGATACATGGGAAACCCTGATGGCCTCATCGCTGCAGCCATTCTTCCTCATTCAAATCAAATCAGTGGAAACATGGAGGAAGAAGAGCTCTGTCAAATATACAAAAAGTCCACGAGACATCCCAGCACAAATGCAGGAATGTGTGGGACAAGCTGAACACGCATGGATAATTATTTTGCTCGGCTGCTGTGAAAAATGATGTGCTTGCTTATCAGAGAGAAACACATCACAGTTTAAATATTGGTAGTGCATTAATAGTCAATGGGATTATTTTCATATGGTACCAAGCTGAGAGATATTCAAAAGATAAACATTCCTCTGAGGTCTGCACAAATCTCCTCCAGGAGGACCCAGAACACTGTCCAGTTCCAGCCATGTCCCCTAGTTTGTCAAACAAGTTCACGCCCCACCTCAACCAACTTTGGGTTCCATAGGCGCACTCATCCTCCTGCTGCATACAGCAGAAGCCTGGAGCAATGTTTAGCTAAACCTGCTGGCCTACGTAGGCAGGGAGTGTCCCCAGAGGGCTGAACAATCAGACAATTTCAAGATCATGAAGCATTAAACCAATCCCGGCAGGGTACACTAATTAAACAGCCGAGCCCGGCACAGCCAACCAATCCCCACAGAGCAATTAAATCCATCCCCTCTAAAACACTGTGGAACCTGTCTGGGGAAAACTGCCGAGGAGTGAGAGAGAGAAGCGAAAGCGTTAGAGATGAAGAAGGGAGGGGAGGAAAATATCATAAAACTCATCTGGAAAAAAAACTATAGGGGGAATGCAGCGGGAGGCTAACAAGGGAAATTGAAAAAGGAGCGACTCATTTCAGTTCTTTGTTCTTTTCTCCCGATTTGCATTAAGATTCTAAATGTTTTCTCAGCTGGGGGGGGGGGGGCGGGGGGTCTGTGACCATGTTGAAATGCAGAAGTAGTGACCCTGTTGCGATCAAATGTTGCATATTTAATTAAGATTACAAGGTCTGGAAAGCACTCGTGAGACTGAATGGAAAGACAGAGTAGCCTCAGGGCCTATATTACACACAGGCAGAGCTGCTAACACAGTTGCAAAGCCTAATCAATACCCCGATGCCCTCCACTACGAAAGTAAATGAACAGGTGACAATGGAGGCATGACATCACTGGGCTTTTCAGGGAACAACAAAAACCTGATAAACTGAAAGCAAGCGTGTTGAGGAGAGACGCAGACGGATCCTGGGGTGATTCTGAACCCCCTACACACCAGCAATTACATCATGTCTATTATTATATCATTGTTGGCATTAAAAACGGAAAGTCAATGAATGGCACATTATTTCTCTCAAATCTTATGTTAAAATAGGAATTTCTGGTGTTGTTATGTCCCTGGAGAGGCTTTGACAAGGTGCAAGTGTATTTTGGTGGTGTTGAAAAGGAGCTGAGAATGTGGGGGGGTTACAATTGAGCACGGGCGACTACAAACCAGAGGTGTGGACAGGGAGATAGACTTGCTCTTTTCTCCCCTAACTGAGGCGCTGTATAAATCACAGAGCCCAGCTTCATGTCTCCACTTCCTGTTCCTCTCCATTAAAAATGATAAACTGTACCTCTTGAAGCCACTCGCTCGCTTTAGGGTCCCAGTCTGCACCTTCCTGGTGAAGAAGCGAGAGAGTGCGGCTCAGATTTATTCTATTCCCTCCCATTGTTGGGGATGAATAAGAGAGTAATTAACTGTGTGGGGGTAGCAGCTGCACAAAGACAAGACCCGCGAACACAACAAGCCTTATCCATCTGCTTTTGCCATAACACACCTTTTGTATTATTTTGACAAATAAGAGCACATCTGCTTAGTAATAACAAATGCTGCTTTAATACTCAAAAGACCACCAAGAGGCTGTCTTCCCCGGGTCCTCTCTTTTCCCCCTTAAATGAGGACAAATGGGCCTTACAAATGGGTGGCCTGCAAAAGACTACTATTCCTCTAGTCTGGTAAACACACTCTGAGCAGTGGCACATAATGAGAGCGCCTGAGATCCCCAAAGACAACCTGGAGAAGGTTAGTGAAGCATTGATCTCATGAGTGTGCTGGGCCCAGGAGCACCCTTCACACCGTGCTAACTTAAGCTACATGACAGCCAACATCAGAACACGCAGAGGTAAAAAAAAAAAAAGCCTGGCACTTGTACGTTTGGGAAAAAAGGTGTGCATTTTTTAAGTCATGAAGGACAAAATGGACAATAGAAGAATGAAAAACAGCAAGTCAATCCCTGCCAAGTACAAACTGAGGCATGCAAGGCAGCGATAGAGACACAGAAACACAGAGAAGGGGGGGCATTAGGATTCATTGAAAGCCCAGTAGAAGGAACAAGGAAAGATGGGTGCTCAATAGTCTGCAATAGTCGTCAGTGGCGTCAGACGGTCAACACAAATAAAGCCAAGGCCGTGGTGGAGGAACGCAGCTCAATATGGACTTGCTGGGTCTTGGACTGGCTGTCAGCAGGGAGAGAGGACACAGCTTTGTACCCATGCCGATTAGCCATTACCTCTTCCCTCTTGATGCTTCCGCCTGCCTCACTGCGAGGGAAGAAGAGGCTGCCCTACCGCCATGGAGCCGTCCTCCAGCAGACTAATGTGTCCCTGAAGTTTTGTTAAAGCTGGTTATTTACTCCTGCAAAGCAATTGCTGCAGCCTAGGGGCAGCAGAACGGAGAATGCACTGCTATGAAAAATCTGGCGTCTCTCGCTATGAAGCACTGTCAACTACCAAGGGGGCGCTCCCGCTGAAGTATCGGGGGTACTGCTTTTTTGGCACAAGGCTTCTTAGGAAGAGGCATTGAAACAGGAAGGCTCAAAGAACAGGGATATACAGGCAGGCAGGTAGCTCTGCAGACAAAGAGCAAAACATTACGTCAAAATACTCACCCTGTATCGGCACTGACAGTGTTTCATCACATAAAATCATTCAGTACGTCTACATTATTCCCAATATTTAAGCTGCTCTCAGTGAAAATAGAGTAAAGAAAACACCAGTTTAACAACATTACACTGAAATCATTTTCTCCTTTAATTCTGGAGGTAACTACGTACGACATGGTTTTATTTGCTCTACTTTAAAGGAATCAACCCTTGACTTTTCTGCCTGAGTATAATAAAACTGAAGGAAGAGGGAGTCTACCGTGCTCATAGAATTGAAAATGTCCCTTTTTTTGAATTATTTCTCCGGAAGAGCTAGTTTTGATGAGAACCAACCAGAGGAGTCTGCTGTGGATTGTAGATCTGATCCACAACCAGCATCCACAGTTATCCACATTTCAGCACCTGAGTCACTTGTAAAATCTGCCGCAGGACAGCGTGTTTAAGACTCACTGAGTGGTACGCAGACTCAGTCATAGTGTAAGGTGTGAGAAAGGTCAACTCTAATAACTCTATTTACTCGTGCTCAGAAGCTTTTTAGTTTAACAGAAATCAAAACTTTTCATGACTTCCATCTTTCATTTTGACATGCCTCGTATTGAAGACACCTGCCTTGGTTAGAGCACATAGTGGAGGGGAGGGGGGGTGTTGCTTGGGACCACCTAGTCCCTTCCCGCTCCAGGTCACAGCTCACCTAAGAAGACCTTTTTTTACTTCCTTCCTGTTTTAAGATCCAATCACACTCACATTTCTTGTTTTCCACACTTCTGCAAACATGACATACAGCATGATGGCACAGGGTCAGGGCTTGGGACTGTGGTGTCTTAAAGAACCCTAACTCATGTAATTTCTAAATCTGTGAACAACATGAAAATGGCGTTCCTCATCCGTACACTGGTGTAGAGGCAGAAACTGCAGAGACATGAGTCAAAAATTTGAGTAAAAAAAAGCTAAGCTTAACGCATGGCAGGATGCCTCTAATAGAAAGTGAGAAAGTCTTTTTTATGTAGTTTGCATGAACCAATCCTTTAATATTACAGCTTTCAGGATGATTCAAGTTCACAATCACTGATACAGACAGTAACATCATCACACTCGGGCTTATCAAACAGCCGCACATAGAGCAGTCTGCAAACAGGAGCACAAGCAAAGCAAAATGATTGGATAGGTATGGAAATCTACTTGAAGGAAGGTCAAAGTGATTAAGCTGACATTAATGACAGGCCTAGTCTTCCTGTGAGAATGCTCACCGTAGCTGTCTCTAAACCCATTTGTCATTCTGCTTCCAACGCTGAAGCATCTGCTTTGAAGTCTCTACCACTAATGCTACACAGAGAGGTTAAACAGCTTAATGCTGAAGTCTGTTTCACTCCTCTCCCTCTCTAATGTTCCCTCCGTTTTATGTACCAGGGTTACAGCTCCTGGATTTCACATCTCAATTTGCCCCAGATAGTCCTGTAAAAGCTCCTCGCTTTCTTATTTGCTTTGTTGTCCCTGTCAGAAAGAATATAGGGCCAACCCGACGGAGAGGGGACCGCGACAGACATGCCCCACCCATCGATTCAGAGAAGTGCTAATAATGAAGGCAATGTTAAGAAATGTTTATATGGGAGGCACGCATGACTCAAATCAGCGCTGATTATGATGATGTGGTAGCTTTAACATTTAAACACAGCACTTAATCTGCTAAAGACCTGACAAAGGAGACACGTCTTGAAGAATGAGATAAAGAGCACATATAGCACCCACTGTGGAGGTCAGCTTTAAAGTCTTTCACATACAGCACAGCATGAAAATACAAAGATACAGTCATTATAAAAAAAACACAAGATCTGAGATGCTCTGGACTCTCTGAATCCTCACTACAATGAGATTATGCTGATGCATTTGACATTAACAATATCAGCAAACAAATATATGAAAGCATGAATGAAAGGGAGACAGAGACCGATTTTCACAGCCAATTTGAGATTGCAGGGTTGTTGTGAGTGTGTGTGTGTGTATGTGTGTGTGGGGGAGCTACTGGCAAACAGCACACAGAGCAGGCTGGCAGCGGAGGCAGCCAGGCTCACAGGCTGCAAAGCAATTTCACTGTTTGGCAATACTGTTGTCTCTGTGTGCGGATTAGAGCTGACACCAGAGCAACTGAGTCATGCTAAATGTAGTACAATCACAAGCTTTTGTTCCTGATCTAAAACCCGACTCCCTCTTAGATTCATGGAAGAGAGAGAAGAAACAAGGCTAAAAAGTGGTAACAAATAAGCAGAGAATGATTTCGCCGTATGAGCGCAGCATTGCAACATCGCTTAAAACAACAGAGGATAAAAGTGACTGGTAGTAGAGGCATGCAGCCCAAGTTTTCTAAAGTAAAATCAAACAAAAGTCCTTTTCGTCTGCTTTGATGAAATCCTACTAAATCTTTTTTTCGAAGGCAATTAGGCCAATTAAAGGTAATTATGTGTGCGACAAATTAATGATAAAAAGAGCATGAGGCTGATAGAAGTGAACAGGCCCTTGACTGTTTTCAAACTGCACTGCACTGCTTTGACCACATTCACATCACCTGGCTCTGCACACTCTGAATACAAGGCCCAGTGCTCTCTCTCCAGGTACTGTATTGGCCCAGAGTTGTTTTTGGGCCTGGCAGGACCTGGCAGGACAGACCCTGACCCGTCCTTTTCATGCTCGCCCACGGAAATGCCATCTGGCTGGTGTGAATGATTACCACAGCAACGGCCGGGTGACCTGCAGCCAGCAGGAACCAAGGTCACTCCACCTCAGCGCTTCGCACTTTCCCTGCCCTCTTTTCATCCGCCTGCAGGTGAATTATTCATCCTGTACAACTCAGAGGCACAAAATCTACTACACAAACACTGAAAAACTGCATACTCAGTTCACCCTTATGAAGTCTTGCAATGAGCAAATAAATGTACCTGCGTGAACCTCTCAAAATATAAAGCTCATAGATGTCCGCGGATACAAACTATTCAGTTTGAGATTAGATAGTGAATCAACTGCGATGATTTTACACTGACAGAAATTAGCTTCAACCGTAACTGAGAGAGAAGTGAGTGGATTAAGTGACTTCTGACTCATATCACTATAAGTTACAGGCATCTTTTTAACCAGCGGGTTGCAACATTATTTATAAGAGCTGCTGACATTAAGATAGTGTGATCCAGTCCGTGCTACGCCAAAATACTCTGCAAGAAATCTTCAGAGAAGAATTTTTGAACAAAGTCACCATTTTTAACACGTATATGTTTCTAGCGTGATGTTGTCAAACTTCATTTACATCCAAGCATCAAAAAGAAGAGAAAGTCAATGTGCAGCTGTCACAACTGCAATATCCAAATTGAAGTTAATTCTGTACGTGCATTTAAAATGTTGTGACTTGGACTGATTAATATAGTTTTTGCAGTTTCTGTTTTCTTAGAGTTCTTATTTATGATACACAATATAACACGTAGATATAACCTTAAGTCCAGGTGCTGCAGAAGTAAAAACATTATTTAATTCCATTAATTTTACATCTATTCCTCATTTGAGGGATTATTTAGCCTTGAAGTGACAATAACCTGCCTGCTGTAGATTTAGGTATTAGAGTCAGAGTAAATGTTATGTGAGAGTAGGGTCATTTAAGGGAACACAAGCACCAATTAACACTTTTCTGAAGGTATGTTTTTTTATATTAGTGGCTGCATGCCTGACTGGAAGCTACCCTTTTTATTATATACCTCTACATCACTGCTCATGACACTGGGTAATGGCTTGGGCATCCTTTAGGGGCAGTTCAGATTTAGCTCGTAGCCTCCTCAGTCACATTTAATAAAAAAAAAAACTGAATGTACACATCCATCAAAAATGTGAGACGGTCATCTGGAGCCAGGAGGAGAGCATGCGGAGAGGACGCTACATGAAGCCGCAACAACAATAGCCTCCCCTCGCCCCAGAATCTGGATCCCAGCCTGGATGAAGAGAGAGGTCCAGCGGCTGGGAGCTGGAATAACACTCGACCAACACAAGACAACCGAGAGCCACCAGATCTGATTTCTCCTCCTCCTCGGTAGGCTTTTCCGAGGGACCCGGACTGCCATGCTCCTGTCATTTCTCATGTTACAGAACATCAGTCAAACGGCACAGACGCTGCCCTTGCGCCGGCCGAGGCTGATTTACAAACATTAGCGGGGAATACAATTACACAGCCCCCCCGGCCGAGCAGCCCTATGCGGCTTCAGGAGAGAGGAGAGGAGGGGGTGGAGTGGACACTGGGAACAGCGTTTAGCTTGCTCAACCTTATTTTGCTTTCAGGAATAGCCTACAAGCGCATATAACCTGTCAGCATTGTGGTTTTTAAATGCAACTTTCAGGAGAGAGGCTGCAGAGCTGACATGCTATTTAATGTTAAAGGTACATGATCCGGCTGTGAGGCGAACCTGCACCTGACACATTCACTATATTCACTAGAAACATTATTACCAGCGACACTGTTTACACACTTCCACCTGAAACAGTGTTGCATGTTGTATGTTGCTCTATGTCTCGAAATGCACAGTAACCCACACCGAAAATATCCGTGCGTAATGCATAGCGTCCACAAAATGAACTTTCCCGATCACAAATAAAACTTCCAAACATGCAAATTGTTCATGATGCAAAATGTAAAATAGTAAGAATTGTACTATAGCCTACTGAAAGATGCAGCAGCAACGCATCGGCCGTCGACGCAAACCGCATAAAACATTAAGCTGGGTGAAAAAGTTACAGCCTACGTCCAGGAACAGAGATTCAGGGCGCATTAAAAGTTTCCGTACATGTCGGTACGGCGGTGCTTGTCGCGGACAATAAAGAGTAAAAAAGCAGAAAAGCTGAATGCATGTAAACATCAGTGCTGTCCGCGGTGCTGATCCCAGATCGGTGTGGCTAACAGAGGCTGTGCTGCTCCACGGTCGCTCCACCGCTGATCAATGATTGAACTGAACAAAGGCAGAAGAGGGATCAATTTCTAATAACTATCAATGCAAACGCCGCCAGCTTTCGCCTTCCCTTCGCCCAAAACAAGATAACACACATCAGAGTAAGGTGCAAATACATACCGCTGCAGAAATAAGTGGAGAAAGGTGAGAAAAGCACTAACCTGAAGCCGCCGTAGATCAAATTTCTTCCAATATTGAAACATCGATCCTACATCGGCGGCCATCTTGGGGGATATTGAGGAGATTTTTTTCAGCGGCTGCAATAAATATGTGGGCTGGATTCCCCCTCGTTAAACAACGTTTACGATCACAGGTCCCACTTTAAAAAAAAGGGAAAAAAGAAACATATAAAACAGACTTTACGCGCGACTCGTGTGACAAGTCCCCGCACATGTTTGTTGTTTACGCAGGAAGGAGGAAAAAGTGAAGGATGGTTGTTTTTTTTTTGTGCGAAGTGTCCGAATCTCTGAAAAGTAAAGCGCAAAGTGTATCCGTGTCTCCGTCCTCAACATTAACTAGACAAATTGCACTTGATTTTGCTTTGGCAAAGTTATCAATACTGACGTAAAGCCCCGGGTTGATCAATATGGTGTGGGAAAGGGAAGGAGATGATGTGTAGATTAGTAGAGTTTAGGGAATTTAGCCAAGCCTACTTTTTTTACCACCTTTATTAAGAGGAGCACACAGGACGGATTGGAGGAAATGAAAGAAGCTACATTATCGACACACGCAGTCTCACCATGAGTGGATGTCACTTATTAGAGCTTGTGTCGTTTTCTCATCATGCAAATAAGACTAAATATCAGACTAATAAAGTGCAGACACATTTTAAACAGAAATGCAAACATTTTACATTAATTATAACGTTTCCTCATAGGATAATATAATTTATATTCTTTAAATAGTGTAGTTTACATGCATGAAAATGATAAAGTAAGCTTCATTAGGGACTATTTTAAACATTATTTGAAAAAAATATCAATTCTTAAGTCTCATGTTATTTTTACTCCTAAAAAAATAATCTTTTAAAAGTTTCATTCATCTATTTATCACATTTAACATCACAGAAGATGTGATTTCTTATCAGCCTGTATTTTCATTTCTCTTTAAAACCCCATTTCTATAAGAAAAGGTTGAAAGACTTATGGACTGTGTTGATTGTGCATCATATTTAAAGAGGATAAAGAATGAATGGAAATATTTCCATGTATAAGACCCAAAAAATATGATTTTAGATTAGTCCAAGGAATGATGTGACTGTAAAGTTGCACTTTTTTTTATAAGAAGTTAAAGTAAGATCCATTCTTAGTCGATACAAACTGCTGCCTGTGTGACTTTGTCTAACTTATTAAAGCATGAGGGTGCTATCTGTCTATTTAAAATAACTAATTCCTCTGGTCAGAGAGCACACACAAGCTGCTGAACTGTTTCAGTGCTGGTGCCAGGTGCTCCCCCTGCTGACATCACACTGTTAGAAGCAAGGTTATAAAGCATGGTGTGTTCTCCTGATGAATTATACCTTTAACACTGACTTAAGGTAAAGACAAAACGGATCCACGCTCCACTCCCGAGCTCTACCAACAAGCCTCACAGTATACTGTATAGTTTCTACTTTATATCTTTTATAAAAATCAGTCCAGGTTAGAACAAAATATTCTCAAGGATCATATTTCTAGCTCCTCAGGGGACACTGACATATTCTCTGTCACAGACAAACACCTAAGGGTAAAGTGAAGGAAGATTATTAAAAGTTTTGCTTATTGCATTTTATTTGAAGCTCTGAGGTGAATTATCGCAAGAATCAAATATAATGGGAAAGATAGGTGTGTGTCAGAAGATCAGACTTCACATCTGAGCACTATGAGACCATGTTTGATGTTAAAACTCATTAAGCTGCAGAGAAAGGTGATTAGTATGAAAAAGGAAAACCTGTCTTTTTTTGGTAATATTGAAATTTCCTTTTCAAGGTTCAGAGAATCCATTATCTGAACTGAAACATGAATGTTGATTAATACTGAGCAGAGGATCTGATCATTTTTGTACAGGAATTATTGTTTTTATCTTCAATGCAAAACCTCTTTGCTCACATTTCAGGCAGCGATGAGTGCAAAATCAGCCTCCGAGTGGAGTGTGACACGGGAACACGCTGAAGCCCTGGTCTTGGACACTTCAGTGAGTAATGACTTACAGTTCCTACCCATCCTGCCGTGTTCCTGGTTTAATTTTTGACCTTGTATTCGTGTCTGATTGCACATTCTCTTCACATCAGACACGTTTCCTTTGACCAGCAGAGAAGGGAAATGTGCAACTACAGACATTTTCATATGTCGGATAGAACACTTTGTTCTGGCACCTTAGGAATGTAGAGCACCCAGCCTCTGTGGGGAGCCAGGTGGGACCTGAACCCACAATCTCCACTCTCATAGTCTTTCACTTCTGTCAGGCTGCTGAATCCAAATTTTTATGAACATTGCTGAATCACGTGGACTTAATCAGTTCTGTACTTTTTAAATTTAATCTTGACCCCACGTTTGCTGTCGTCAATGAAGCACTGCGGGCCTCCTCCAGTGTCCTTCTGACCCCGTTCTAATTAACACATCATTCTGAAAAAGCTTAATCTAAGAAGTAATGTATGGTTACTTAAAATGAGGACAGTGGGCACATAAGGGAAATTATCCCAGACTGTGAAACTCATTGTTCTGCTGAGGTCACCGAATGAAGGGTTTCAAGTCACTGTTAATCTTTGAAAGTGCTGACAGTATATTTAAATTAAATGGCATATCTATGATGGTTGAGGGTTTTTAATAATCAGTTTGTTGGTAATGAAAAAACACAGAGAAAACCAAAATCCTACAGACGGCTCCATGTTTATAGTTTACACAAGACACCTTGACTCCTGTAGTTCTGGAGGATAAACTGTGTACATTTATTACTGAACACGCCTACAGGGCTCAGGGGGGCCTGAGACAACGGCCTCTGCTTTAAGTGACTGTTGGTATTTGGTGTAAGGTCAATGAAGGACACAAAGCTACAACAAAAATGTGCTGAAGGACCAAAAAGAGACAAAAAACAAGAGAAGAGAGACAAAAACAGGAAAGTGTTAATAAAACTAGAAAAGAGACACAAATGTTACAAATGGGACACAATCCACAAAGGGGCAAATGAAAACAAACACACGTAATACTACAAAGAGGCACACAAGGAGATAGAAAAAGATGCAAAACTAACACAAAGGTAAACAAATTATTCTGAAGTCTCTCTTATAATTTACCAAAGAGTGATTATGAAGCTCTCTCAAACTCACTGGTTGTCATCAGTACAAGATTAATTCCTGAAGAAACTTATAACATGTAAACCATTACAAAGACCTTAGGAACTAAAGTCTGATCTGCAATATGTAACATTTTAACTTCAACCAAAACATCAAGCAGATAAACCAAAGGAATGAAGGCCTGCCAAAATGTGACAGATACCTGGCTTGGTTGAACGGGTACAAATGCATCATAACATGAAGGCTCTCTTTGCAGGAGCACAGGTGATGTTTTGAAACCATGAATATATGCATCAATATGCATCACACATGACTTTTCCCTGATGATGAGAAATAAAAATCAGAGTGTGCAGCCCGTTCTTCTTCAGGAGGGTGCACTCTTGTGTTTTTATCTTTGCCAACAACAGAGACAAACTATGACGATCATATCACACCTTATAAGAACCTACACATTGTTCCTGTGTCACTCAACCTGTGAACACACTCATGATAATGGAGGTAACTCTGCATCTGCACTTCGACTGTATTATGAGTCACATGTTGCTGGGTTGGTGATTAGTGGACCATATGAAAGTTAATTCAAATATTCATTAGAAAGTGAGATAATGTCTTGCATTTTTTATGAATAGAAATGATATCAACATAATTAAATACCTCATTTGGAAGAACGTGCAGTTTAATTTCCAAGTGATTTAATTGGATCATACTTAAAGTCTCTATTCATATATATGGAACCATAGTATTTGTTTTAGATCTGCTTTAAACACCAAATGTAAAAACATGTATTTAGGTCTGAGTTTGAGAAATAAACTGAACAGGTTTCAGAGGCTGAAAGCTGTGGGGTGCTAGCACTACCCACTGGACAGAAGAGGGAAATGCATCATGGATCAGGAAATAACAGAGTCAGATGTTTGGGCTTCTCCACGTTCAACATATATGACTAACAGTAAATAAATACAATAATAATCACTGTTTTTGTGATGCTTTAATCCAGGCATAATATCTGCTTATTGAGTGAAAATGTCAACATCTTAAACAATCATTTCTATGTCTGCATTTTCTGCCAACTTTTTGGATTTTTAAAGCAGGGAGGACAAAGGGAGAGCTTAAAAACAACAATGATGTATGTGTAAAGAACCACTGCTCACAGTACAGCAGGAAAGGATGGAAACAGGAACATCCAATCAGAATGGAGCTTTAATCACGGTCATCAATCACACTGGGGCTTTTCATGACATATTGAATTATCAATTCATCCATCCATCCATCCATCCATCCATCCATCCATCCATCCATCCATCCATCCATCTATCTATCCATCCATCCATCTATTTATCTATATATCTATTGCTCTATCTATCTATAGATCTATACATTTGATACCTGTCTAACATTGTTCCGAGTGAAAAAAACAAACACTCATTCTGAAAGAAAAATAAACAATGTTTCAGACTAATATTGTCCATAGCATGACTTGCTGCCTCACAGAAAGTCCTTTAAGGCTCAGGAAAGTTCAGCCAACAGTTCAGATTATATTGCTGCCATGAAAACACCAACCATCATGATGTGGTTCTGGTCCCTGCTGAGCCCCAAAGGGACATCTGGGCGATGGAATCCATCAGGTGCAACTGTCAGTCTCAGAAACAATCGTCCTCCAGAAGTCAACACTGTGACCTGTCGACCTTGGTCCTCAATGATGTGTACGGTACCAGTCAAAAGTTTGTAGGATTCTCATTCAAGGGTTTGTATTTGTTTTAATTATTTTCAACAGTGTAGATTAATACTGAAGACATCAAAACTATGAAAGAACATATATGGAATTGTCTAATTAATAAAAAGTGTTAAACAAAGCAGAATATGTTTTATATTTTAGATTCTGTAAAGTAGCCCCCTTTTTCCTTCATGACAGCTTTGCACACTCTTGGTATTCTCTCAGTCTGCTTCATGAAGTGGTCTCCTGGAATGGTTTCTAATTAACATGAGCCTTGTCAAGAGTTCATTTGTAGAATGACTTGCCTTCTTAATGTGTTTGAGACCATCAGTTGTGTTGTTCAGAGGTAGGGTTAGTACACAATGGATAGCCCTATTTGACTACTGTTGTAATCCAGATTATGGTAAAACCAGAGTATTTCATAGTTTCAATGTCTTCAGTATTAATCTACAATGTTGAAGATAATTAATATAAATCAAAAACATTGAATGAGAAGGTGTGTCCAAACTTTTGTCTGCTAGTGTATGTGATGATGTATGTTAGGCTACTTCCTGTTTTGTGAATATCCCTTCATTATACAGCAACTAGAAAACTGTGTAGTCTTCATGCAGCAACACGTGAGTGAAGAAACACAGTGAGTAAAGAAACATGGTGAGTGGAGAAACATGGTGAGTGGAGAAACATGGTGAGTGCACACAGATGTCATTGTTACTGGGTTTAATCTTTCTATAAGTATCACTGGACAACCCGCATGGACTGCATGGTTAATTTCTTTCTAAAGATTACTATTACCAGTAGAATTGGACTGTCATGACTTGCTTTGATGAATTATACATATAGCTCTACTCATGCCAATAGTATTGGATCAATATCTTCACTGTCAATATGCGTATGGATATTGAATTCAGATCAACCAGAGGCTGATGAACAGCACTCCAGTTATATGATTGATGATTTATTGATTTTTTTTTTCTGCTCATGATGCTCCAATAAAAAGAAGCTGTTCGCATTGATAATTGTTGCATTGTGGGTAAGGGGGGGGGGACAGGAGCTAGAAGGAAAGGAAACAGAAAACAAGGACAAGGAATGTAAGGTAGAGGAAAAAAAGCTATTTAGAGGAGGCACAGCAGGTAGAGGCCACGTCACAAATGAGTTCATGCTTTTTTTTTAGATGAATGCAGTTTGTGGTCTTCTCAGAAGGATCTGAACCAAACACTAAGACACAGCAACATCTGCCTCATATTCCATGATTTCATGAATCCTCTTAAAACAAAATAAAGAAATAATTGACACTGAGAGCCAGAGGTCCTGTGCATGAGATACACAAGTGCTGGAGAGATAATCCACAACTAGAGTTAGACAGCAGCTGTCGAGAGGCCTGTGAATCCAAGCAATATGATGTCATCGCCCTGCATCCCCTTGCACTGTTTTTCACAGTTCCTTGGCAGTCATGTAAATAGCTCCACTTAATCCTTGTCTCCGGGGGACTTTTGATCAAACAGGGCTCAGTGTACCATCCTGTCATCACCCAGGCCTTATAAAATAATCCCTCATGTGATCATGGGACTGTGTGAGTGGGGGCACCAGACCACACCCTCCCCAGGCTTAGTCCGCATTCTCACAAAATTGGAGGCATGAGTAAATATTTCAATAACAAACTGACAGTGTTTGTAATCCTCTCTAATGAAATGCATGCCCTGGAATAAACCTTGCCTGTTGTGCAATTAATGTCCCCACGCTTGCTAAGTTTGCTGATCATTGGCTCGTTATCATAAGCGCATGTGTCACAGCAAAACCGATAATGAGTGAAGCTGAAGTAGAGAGCCAGGTGATGATTGTGCCATTAGTATTGGATCTAATTAGAGTGTCATTGTCAAACCCTGCAGGCATCCATGAAGGAAAGAAGAAAGCAGAGGGAAGTTGTCTAATGTGTTCTCCATGTTTGAACAGATCCAGGAGTTCAAAGACGTCAGAGCTCAGCCTAATGTTTTCTTTCACTTTGAGTTTGAGCACTTCCCTCTGTCGGAGTGCGAACTGTGCAGAACTGCAGAGACAAAACCTCTGCCAGCTTCTACCATCATGGACCAATCAGAAACAGCTTCACTGACCTGAGTGACACTTCAGCAGCTTTTGGTGACCCTCTCTGTGTTTGTGGGTTTGTGTGCATGTCTGTAAGTGTGGTCATAGAAGATGTTCTAACTGAAGCAATGAATTGTGCAAGATTCATACTCAATTTAATTTTTTGAGTAATTTTACAGGTTAAAATGCTGAGACAATCTTTGACCTGAACGTGACGAATTAAAACCACAATAATTTTGTGCTACTTACTTTTACTTTCCCTCCTTTTTCATCTTATCTAATGTAAATGGTAATCTTTGCTATTAGACTGTTGCTCAGATATGAATGAGCTGCTGTTGTTACTGATTTCTGGGACAATGGATTGATTGATGTTTCTCTTGTCTATTTTTCTTACATTTTATCAACCAAAAGATTTGAATATCTGTCAGATAAAACAATAATAAAGATTGTTTCAACCATCTCTGCCATCCTTCTTTGAGGACTGTTTGAATGTCAAACAAGTAGAGATCGATGAGACGCTGAAGGAGGCACCAGGGTCGATTAGCTGTATGTGTTTTTCACAATCTTAGGTAAGAAACTAAAAGGTGAGAGACATGTTTTTTGTAACTCAGAAATAAGCAATGTTAAAACTTTCAGGTCTCTGGCAACCCTAAGACAAATATATTACCTTTGTTTAAATTTTCCCCCTCCCATCAGAGATGACTGTTTATCTTATAGGTGCTAACCTAAAGGAGGCCATCCTCAATACTTTCAAAGTTTTGATCCACAAATAAAAACATGAATTAAGATTTAAGATTAACTGTGTATTGATGAACAGTTAAACAGTATGACACTCACAAATATAAACAAAGATTTGACCACCATATGTTTTGACAATGTGGGAGATTTCCTGTGGTCAGGAGGTTAAACATGCACGCCTGTGAGGATTAAATGGCCCCAGAGTGAGATAACAACAATTACTCTTTGTATTTTGCTCCAGGGGAATAGATCTTTACTTCTGTCCTTGCTTTAGAAAAAGCTGTTTGAGGCATGATATTTAAATGAATGGTTGGCTGTGTTTAAGTCCAGTGTTGACTGTGCAGTATTGTTACCTCAAAATATTAAAACTCTAGGTTTACACTTCATCTAGATCCACTTTGACTCTGTTTTCTTTCCAATGGTGTTAATAATCAGAATTTTCTGTATTTTAAAGTCAACTTTCAAACTTAATTTAACTGGAAAATTCCAATACACAATAAAAACAGTTTAAAATTGTCTTGTGGTTGGTCAATACAACACCTGCTTTTGCTCATCCAGTAGCAACAGGATGGTTTACCCTATAGTATTGAATGGTGTTGTTTTTAGTCAGCCTCTGTGGTTGTAAAATTGCACAACAGAAGGTGTGTTTGAACCAGTAAACCAACAGTGATGCCAAAATGACAACAGGGTGAAAACCAGTCATTGGTACAGGGTCAAGTTAAGCCAATATTTTATCTGGGCTGTATTGGTCCACGCTGGGTCATTTAATAACCCTGTGATTGTTAGTTTTTAAAGGTGACATATCATGCAAAATCGACTTTTTAATGGTTCTCTACCTGAAATATGTGTCCCTGGCATGTCTTCTATCTTGAATGTTGTATTCGTGTGGCCGATGCTCCTTTTTTAAAATTATTATTATTTTAAATTTATTTTTAATGATACATTTACAAACACTACAGACAGTATCCTTTATCCTATGTTTGTGATTGTCTGTCTGGCCTGTGCAATGTATCCCAGTATTTTGTATCTCTGTTTTCTATTGTTTTGTTCTTTCTTTTCATTATTGTTTTATTTGTAATATATGGAAAAGTTGATAAGAACTTTAATGACAAAATACAAGCAGCAAATCACGTAAATCTGAGTGAAATCTGCAATTTATGTTTTTAAGCATTTTTTTTTCTTCAGTTTTTTACGATTGCTTAAACACAATTTTGAAAGCAGGGTCCATTTTTTTAAAACACCACACACAATTCACACAACCACACAGAAGTAGCATAACACCCCAGATCCTTTGCAAAAGGAAACACTCTTGTAAAAACTATACAATCATTTATTAAAACCATGTGTTTCATATGACTTAATTCTGTTTGGACCAGTTACACGCTGCTGTTTTTAACCCAAAACACTTTTAGTCATTCTACTTCTCAGTGATAACAGTACTGTAAGTGAAGAGAGTTTATCAAGAACATTTATCAGATTTCACATCATGATAAAAACATTAATTTGAAAACCTGTCAGCTTTAAGAGTTCTTGTGTTTCACCTTTATTGCCGTCTTGCAGAATCCCCTGTGCTTTGGCTTTTATGCAAGTAGTCCACATGAAGTTTTTTGAGACGTTTCTGGATTGACTTTAGTTTTGATTCAGCGCTTGAAAGAAACTGCAAATGTTCAGATGATTCAGAAGATGATTCAGAAGGTGATTAATTTCTTTGCTATAAATAACACGATTTAAGATGGAAGCTTGGGGCCATAAATAAATGGACCTTGGGCCGCAATTGGCCCCCGGGTCGTACTTTGGACATGACTGGTCTAATGTATAGAAGTGTGTTTAGTGTTTTGCAAATCACTGTTTGTATTGTTTTGCAAAAAGTGTGAGGCTGACAGTGTGCTTATAGTGGTGCAAATCTGGGCCGATGTTTTGCTCCTTGAGTGTAAGGTTTTGGTAAATGTGTAATACTTCTGATTTTAGTGTTCATGCAGTCGAAAAAAACTGTAAAAACACAAAGGGAGCTCTTCTTCTTCTTCTTCCAGGCCGGTAGGGGGCAGCAGCCTGCAGCCTGCAGCAGCAGCAGCCTCTTGAAGCGGCTCTCTGTGTTCAAGGTGCGGCAGAGACTGGAAGGGGACACCGTAAGCGCTAGCTAAAGGCTAGTGCGGAACACATTATTATTTTACCCTGTTTCAAAGCAAAAGACAACATTGAATGAAGATTTTTTTTTTGTTGTGATATCCAAAAAGCTTATTATATTCTCCAAAGTGTTAAAGGAAGCTAAATAGAAGGACAGGCCGAGATCTTCACCCTCAGCCGGGACTCAACGAGGACAGCTAGCTAGCTTTCACAAGTGTGTTAACGCCAAGACCTGGATCTGACTGAACCAGTTTCACTATAAACAACGTCGCAATGGCTGATGTGGATAAACTCAACATAGACAGTATCATCCAACGTCTTTTAGAAGGTAAGGAAAGACTGTGATATAACCTTAAAACCATCTCTGCAGCTCTCTCTGTGTGTGACAGCAGCTGACAGTGTTAAACATGTTTACCAACACGAGACAGGGAACAAACAGAAGGAGCTAGCCTCAATATGTCACTGCTGAAAATAAGGTTTAATGTACACCATACAGGGCTGAAAATATCATGAACCTGCAGGGCACATTTCAATAATAAATGTATTTCTCACATTAACTCCATTTCTCTCTGTGTGCTGTCCATCTGTCACACAGCCTCAGGAATTTCAAGTCATCTGGACTTAACTTTGTTATTTTTCTGACCTCATGTTTCTCTGATGTTGTTGTTGTTGTTGCAGTCAGAGGAGCCAAGCCTGGCAAAAATGTACAGCTGCAGGAGAATGAGATCCGTGGACTGTGCCTCAAATCCAGGGAGATCTTCCTCAGTCAACCCATTCTCCTGGAGCTGGAGGCACCGCTCAAGATTTGTGGTAAGTAAAACTTATCACAAAATATGTACATGTATGGTTATGCTCATATTGAAGACAGTTTTCGTATGAGTCGGTCACGTTTTACAGTATAAATACAGAATTGCATTTGTCAACAATGTGGAAAATTGCCTTTGGCTTCACACAGACAAACAAACAATACAACATTTAAGTACAGAGAGAGCGCTTGGGGTTCTTCCTACACGGGGATGGCCTGCAGAATTCCTTAAAGGAGCTGATATAAAATTTAAAACATATATATATATATATATATATATATATATATATATATATATATACACACACATACACATACATAAAGATACAAATGTATACAGCGGGGGTTCTAGACCAATTTTACTTGGGGGGCCAGGCTGGGGCCAAGGGTGTTATCAGAGGGACACATTCAACCCTTACAAAAGAGACTGAGAAGGACGAGGACTGGCTGAGAACAAACTGGCAAAACATCAGTGCATCCCTTTATCCCTTTTTACACTCAACATGAGTCCCTTAGTGCTCTAAGGGACTGGAACCAAGTGCCACACGCATGTGTCCCGCCTGTAACATCGGCGCGATACCGAAGCTTTTTTTATTGTATAATATTATTTTGGTGTGGAGGGGGGGCCACAGGGGGTCCAGGTTCAGTTTTTCAGGGGCACTGGCCCATGTTGGCCCCTCCCCAGAACCGCCACTGCATGTACACACATATATATATATATATACACATACACATACGCATGCACATAGACACATGTTCATACATACATACATATATACATCCTACAATTGAGGACATAAAAAAATTAGGAAAGCCCCTGTAAACCCTGGATGCGGGGGGGCTACAGTTTATTATTTTAAGAGCTTGCTAAAATTAAAAAGTTAGGTTTGATTCTGCAATCTAAGAATTTAATAATTTAATTCCTCTTGGAACAAAAGAGTTCTTGTAAACATTCTTTGTGGCTTGTGGCAGTCTAAAACGCTGACCTGATGGGACTAGTTAAAAATGGTAGTGATGTTCATTTTATTGCTGTAAGATCTCTGATTTCTTCTCGTCTTGTAGGTGACATCCACGGGCAATACTATGACCTGCTGAGGCTGTTTGAGTATGGAGGGTTTCCTCCAGAAAGCAACTACCTGTTTCTGGGTGACTATGTGGACAGGGGGAAGCAGTCTCTAGAAACCATCTGTCTCCTTCTGGCCTACAAAATCAAATACCCAGAGAACTTCTTCCTGCTGAGGGGAAACCATGAGTGTGCTTCAATCAACAGAATATATGGTTTCTATGATGAGTGTGAGTAAAGTAACCCCTCTGACCACCAAATCAGTGGGTTAGTCAATCTGTATTTAGGTTTAAAGAACAACAAATCATGACACTTAATGTATAAAGCAGGTCCAAACTGAACTATCAGAAGTACAATTTAAAGAGACCCAACTTGATGAGCAAATGCTTGGATGCTGGAGAAGAAAAAAATAATTTTACAGAGAGAATCCTTTTGCTAAACTGATAGGTGGACACCCATATACCAAGACCACTTTAGGCTGAGAGGGGGAGTGAAAGATAGAGAAGCTTAGACAAATTTGACATCATAACAACTATGACAACGATTAAGATAACACCAATAATATGAATAATAACTATAATAATACCAAGAGAGTCGTTATGACTGATGATGATACTGTTTGTTTGACTCAAGCAGACCCATAGTGGAGCGCAGGAGAGCACACAAACCCGGGAGAAGATTCAAAGTTAGTTACCCGCATGAATGGGACTCATGCAAATAACAAGAGAGAGAGAGAGACAGACGAACTCGGTGTATCACTTCTCCAACATTTGAAGCCTGAGTTAGACACAAGTCTAAAGTAAACTAGCCCTCACCATAAGCTTTATTTCAAAGTAACGTTTCAAGCAGACTTTGAGGAATAAAATAGTGTATACCTCCTACATTCAAAGTAGAAGGTACTTCCTCAAAAGAGGGGCCTTGGTATTGCCTCCATTGTAGCTGTAGAGACTTTTGAAAGAGACTGAATTGAGAAATAATTTTTTTTCTTTCTTGATCTTTTAGGTAAACGAAGATACAACATCAAGCTCTGGAAGACCTTCACAGATTGTTTTAACTGTCTCCCTATTTCTGCCATTGTTGATGAGAAGATCTTTTGCTGTCATGGAGGTGGGAGTTGTGTTGTTGATGTTTTTCATTCACATTTCCTTTAATCTCAGTAAACATTGAGATTAGCTTAACACTAGAACACTATCGCTGAAATTAGTAACACCATCACTAACACCTGGTGTTTTTTTACCTGATATAATATACCCAATAAAAAGTACTTAAGTCATCAAAATATGACAATACAGACAAATTAGAGTAGTGTTCTTTTTATTTCAACTGTGCCATGTCTAACAAAATGAAAAAAAAGTATCATGGGGAGACTCTATAAGAATGCTCCCAAAATTACAGAAAAATTTGGAATTCGGGGCCAAAAATTCCTAAAACAAAAAATGATGAAACTGGAGACTTGGTGTTCAGTCCACCAATTCCTGGGACATTTCCCTGGTGAAGGCACAGTCTCCTAGACACACAAACAGCTGCAGGAGAGAGAAACAAAAAATCACTATTGCCGGGTGAAAATCACCTGAAAACGTGCCTGTAGGGAAAGCAGGTTTTGGAGTAGGGAAACACCCACGCCTTCAAAGATGTCAAAGACGATGCTAAAGCTACACAGGGACCCATGACACTCAGACAAACGCAACATAATGAAAAGCATGTAAAGTAGTCTACCTTGTAAGTCAGCTTCTTTAACTTGTAGTAGAGAAATGCTGCCTGTGCAGATTGTCAGCTGACATGCCACAGTCATGAGTGGTAGGCACTGACCTCTAATCAGCAAGTCAATTTGTACTTTTCCCTCTCTTCTTTGTAGGACTGTCACCTGACCTCCAGTCCATGGAGCAAATCAGACGCATCATGCGCCCCACTGATGTCCCTGACCAAGGTCTGCTGTGCGATCTGCTCTGGTCCGATCCAGACAAGGATGTTCTGGGCTGGGGGGAGAACGACAGGGGTGTCTCGTTTACTTTTGGCTCAGAGGTTGTGGCCAAGTTCCTGCACAAGCATGATCTGGATCTGATCTGTCGTGCCCATCAGGTAATCACATCCCTGCCATTCTAAACAGAACAACACTGTTTCATATTTGCAGGTCACTGGACAGGCTGACATACTTGATCCAAGGATTGCAGGACATCACACACTGTGCAAAGATCTGGCGGTGTACATTGGACAGTTCTGTCAAACCTTTTTATGTAATGATGCAAGTAAAAAAGCTACGTCCACTTGTGAACTCTGGTGACCTCCATAGCTGGCTGTTACCTGTCGTAGCTGTCACCCATTCAATTGAGAAATTTTACTTTGTTCTATTTGACACAAAAAAAATTGAAATTGAAAATGTATTCCATGACTGACTGTGAGAGTGTAAAAAAAACACCATGTGGGTGACAGAAAAAGGTTTCTACTTTCTCACTGTATTAATGAATCATGCTACAACTCAGCGTGGGAACCCACTGGATTGAGAACTACTCTGATACTCTGACAGACTGTATCTGACAACCTTCACATTACATGTCATACTGTTACAATTTGTTAAAGGAGGTGTTTTAAAATGTGTTATCTGGTTTGTTTTGATCTCACTTGTAGGTTGTTGAGGATGGCTATGAATTTTTTGCAAAAAGGCAGCTCGTGACTTTGTTCTCAGCGCCCAACTATTGTGGAGAGTTTGATAATGCTGGTGCCATGATGAGCGTGGATGAGACCCTCATGTGCTCCTTTCAGGTTAGTGTCTTAAGTCAATAAGCAACATTTTTTACACTCATATGGTGAAAAGTTCCAATGGAACTGCTGAGAGAACTTTGCCCTGTGTTGGATTATGAGGGAGAAAAATTCTGTAAATCTCAAGATAAGGTAGAGGTGGCATGTACATCCAGAACCTGAAGTACTGGGTGCTGTACAGAGATTTAAAATGTGAAAAATAGTTAAGTCTGCACACCAGAAGCTGCTCCAATAAGCAATAAATGAAATATCTCACCACAAGTGTTGTCAATAGTTAATGTCTGATGAAGGGCAACGGCCTGAAACGTCACTTGTTGTGATATATTTCATTAAATGCATCTTGGAGCAGCTCCTGGTGTGCAGACGGATCTACTTTTTACGTAAATCTAAGACCACAGCTTCAGCATTCTTTAAAAAAAAAAAAAAAAACTTTCAGCCTGCACTTTATCTTTTATCTATTTGGATCATCCCTCACTCATATCCATTACTCATTAATGTGAAAATAATGAAACAGGAAGCAATAAAAAATGTCCCACCCATTTCCTACAATTCATCCATCTGCATAAGGAAATTAAGTGCTGCTTTGTCAACATCTCACACTCTTACTTTGTAGATTTTGAAACCAGCTGAAAAGAAGAAGCCCAACGGCAGCCGTCCTGTCACCCCCCCTCGCAACATGGTCACCAAGCAAGCCAAGAAATGAGACGGGGGACAAAAGGCGGGAGTCTCACTCCTCAATTCTGCTTTCGTCTTCTGCATTTGAAGGATTGGTTTTCCTTCATGCTGCCAATATTGAAAAGATATTCACTCCTACTCGATGAAAACAAAATATTTTGTTGTTTTGTCCACAGGGGTAAATTGATATGTCACCATGAAAACCTCAGGTGTTTTGCACTCCATTTTGCAGCTAGTCTTTGCCACATATGACTGTTCAATCAGGAAAAATGTAACAATACGGCTACTTATGCACAGGAATGCCTTGTTTGAAGCTGTGCACAATTTTTCAATTTTTTTTTCAATGTCTTATCCATTTTTCATCTCTTTCTCACTGTTAGTAAAGGGTAATAATGGCTATTAAACCAACGGGGAAAAGTCACAAACACCTGTTTACTTGTGTAAAATATTATGTATGATTTATTTACAGTCACTGTCACGAGACATTGACTTTACACTGCATCATAACACTTTTAAACAAGTCTTGTGCTGAATTAAATGAATAAACAAGCAATCTTGTAATGTCTAAATCTTTCTAATAAACTGAGTGTATTTTAGGGGGAAAACTGGAACCTGATGTCGTTTGTTCCTGACTTGATCACTTTCTTTCAAATCCAGATTTGTTGCAATTAATTATAATGCTGAATAATGAATTTTCGTGAACAAAGGGGCTCTTATTAATACATAAAAATAAACAATCAGTTCTACAGTTCAGTTTTTATAAAAAAAAAAAAGCTGGATTGGGATGAGCACGCCATCACAATTCAACAGTGAGTAATGAATAATAGTCTCAAATGAGTCCACTTACCGATAAGTACTGATTGGTATTATGACCTTTTCTCCAAACCCAGCAGAAAAAAGTAACGTTTTTACACCATTCCTACCATCAGCAGCTTTAATAATACTAATAATTACATTTATATATATATATATTAAAAAAACAGAACTCGAGGCTAAACAGAAACAACTGTTGTAGGTTTCTCAAAGTGCATTTTTTTTTTAATTTAACATTTGTCTTCAGAGGTTGTTTCCTCTGTCTTCACCCAAGCCCCATTGTAGTGTGCACATGTAAAATATAATCTTAAATCCATATAAAGTTATTTCTTACACAAAGCACGTCTCCTCAGTGACATCTTTTAAATCTCTTCTTAAAACCCATTTTTACAGACTTGCTTTTATGCAACTTTATCTTTCCAACCGCTTTTACTTCTATTTTTATTATTACTTTTAGTTTTTATCCAACTAATTAATTGTCTTAAATTGTATCTGATTATTTTATTGGATTATTTATTGTTTAATTTATAATTATTTTTATTTTTCATTTATTATTTTAATGTTCCTAATTTATCCTTTTTTCTCATTCTCCCGATGTCCTCTTATTCTGAAAACCTCTTTTATTGCCCTTTCAATGCTTCTGTTTTATTTACTTATCCATCTTTATTTATTTATTTATTTATTTATTTATTTATATGTATTTATTATCTATTTAGCCTTGAAAAAACTCTCAACAATGATTTACTGGTCCATTGTCCCACCACTTCATCTATTTAATTTACGTGTATTCCTTTTAACCTACTGCGTTGCATTTTATTTTGCATTGTTAAAATTCCTCCTCGCTGTCTAAATACTTACTTAGTTATCTGAACCAGCTGTCTGTCAAATCACTTTGTAAACATTTGTTTTTAAAGGTGCTATAAAGATAATATTATAATAATAATAATGACAATAATAATAATAATAATACTATTATTATTATTATTATTATTGTTATATTATCATTATTATTATTATTATTATTATTATTATTATTATTATTATTATTATATTATCATTACTATTACAGTTTTTGTTATTATTATTATTATCATTATTGTTATTATTATTATTATATTATCATTATTATTACTGTTTTTGTTATTATTATTATTATTATTATTATTATTATTATTATTATTATTATTATAGTTATTATTATTACTATATTATTACTATAGTATCCTTATTATTATTATTATTGTTATTATTATTATATAATCATTATCATTATTATTGTTGTTATTATTATTATTATCATTATTATTATATTATCATGATTATTATTATTATTATTATTATTATTATTATTATTATATTATGTATAATGTATTACAAAAGCGGATGGAAGCAACATTTCCTTATTAGGAAACGCACATTGCGTAATGCTGTCTGACGTCACAGCAGTCACAAGACCTCCTCGCAGAGTGTGTGTGTGTGTGTTGTGTGTGTGTGTGTTGTGTGTGTGTGTGTGAGTGTGTATGTGTGTGGGGCCTCAGGGCAGCAGCGTCCACAGACAGTGTTATGTAGTGACTGCAAGGCAGACCTGGCAGACCTGGAACCATGGCCACGAAGAACCAGCACTTAGGGCTCACTTGGAGCGGAAGAGGTTTCTGTATTGTCTAAACTCTGAAGCTGTTTCTGAGTCTGCGTGTCGTTCTCTCTCTCTCTGTCAGGAAGGCTTTGTGATTGTTTTTGTCTGGTTAGCAGCCTCTCATCTCCAGCCTCGTTAGCAAGTCCACATAGTGTTCCCACACTGACGCTAAGCTAGCAGGGCTGCTGGCTCTGCTGGTTGGTTTTGGTGGGAGCTGGACTGTAGGGGATGTTGTCCGTGCTGTCCTACGGTAGACTGGTTGCCAGAGCTGTCATCGGCGGACTCTCTCAGACCGACAGCCGGGATTACAGCCTGGTGACGGCGAGCTGCGGGTTCGGTAAGGACTTCCGTAAAGGGATCCTGAAGAAAGGGATGTGCTACGGGGACGACGCGTGCTTCATCGCCCGACACAGATCCGCGGATGTTCTGGGTGAGTTTGCTTTGTTTGCTGTGAAGACTTGATCCAACCAGGGAGTGATGAGAGGTCACACAGTTTAACTATTATTATTATTATTATTATTATTATTATTATTATTATTAATATTAATATTAATATTAATATTATAAACAATGCCCCAGATAAAAAGTGTCATCCACATGCAATCAAATGATGTTGCACAGTTTAACAGTCTAAGGAAGTGCTGGTGCAGTTATATGATGAAGTGCTTTCACAAAGAAGAATAGAATATATCTTTATTGTCAAAGTACATTGTACAACAAAATTGAGGTGAAACCCATTTCAGTGCAAAAAGATGCATTAAAAGAACAATAGTAAAATTTAAAAAAAAATCATAAAAACAGTGGACAAACATAAATAAATAAAAACACAAAACACATCCAGCATTCAACATTCAACAGGCAGGCATTCAGTGAACAGGAAGATTACACAGTCCCATTTTATATTGCATTACTTGGCATTTAGTGCACTTATTGCTCAGGGATAAAGCCAGTTTTCCACCCTGTTTGTCCTTGTCTTTAAAGCCCTGTATGTCCTACCCGAGGGCAGAAGTTCAAACAGGTCATGTCCAGGCCGTTTTTGGTCCCTGAGGATGTTTCTCGCTTTCTTGAGGCACCATGCGCCATAAAGTTCATGCAGGAATGGGAAGGTGCTCCATTGCTGACATAACATCAGTGTCTCAAATTAAAACACAACTTTAAAACACATCACAGCCTGTTAAACCTGTTGTATTAATTAGACAACAACTAAAATGTTGGTGTGTGGTGTGGGTGTTTTCTAGCTTTTAATTTGGAGTAATTTATTTTTAGCCCTGGACTGCATTATTATTATTTGAATCATTGCTTTAACATTTATTTATCTTATTTAATTATGTATCTATTTTATTCCCTGTATTCATCTGATCTTGTCAACATATCTTATTGTTTAACTTTTCTTTCCTCTCTTACTAATTTTATTAATTTTCTTGTGTTGATTTTATTTTATCTTACTTTGAAGTATTTATTTATAATTCTACTATTGTTGTTCTTTCTGTCTCTGTTATTTTGTGAAGCACTTTGGGTTGCATGTTTATATGTATGAAAGGTGCTATATAAATAAAGTTGAGTAGAGTTAAAATGACCCTACAGCCTCAGGGTCATGGATCATGTAGTCTTGAATCATACAAAGAACGACCCAGCACCTCTGTAGTACTATAAAGCGCTATTGAATGTGTGTCTGCTGATGCATACTGAATTAATGGAGACACAAAAGGATCAGACAAAACATCACATCTCACCAGGCCAGGTTATTTTGGGAAAGTTTGATTAGTTGTAGATGTGTTAGTGTCTGCTTTGTGCAGGCCTGTTTCTCTGTGTGCTGGCAAAAGGCTGAGAGGCACTGAGGGCCATCCTTGTATGGTCAGCCCTGGGACTGTCAAGGCTGAAGTTTCCTTTCTTGGAAAACCTTGCTGCAGACCAAATACTCTTAAGGAACAAGTGCTTTAATTATCCAACAAAGCATTGCATGCCCTTTTAAAAGGATTAGTGCAGGCTTGCAATGATACGATTTGCATGGACGCTGGGATCACACATTTATTGTTTTGTGGAGGTAAAGTAGATTATCTGTGCACAAAGTGCTCTGAACCAGTGAATGTCGAATCATTTATCAATATGTAGTGACTAGCGTGTGAGACTAAGCGATCAGATCAGAAAAAATCAAAGTAAAGGGTCAAAGGTGAAGTCTAAGGGTGTGTGATGCAGTCTGTGACATGTCCATGACTTCTTGGACTGTCTTGTTTACTGTACTGGATGTTCTCTTCCATTCTCAGTGAAAGTGGCCTTTGTTTTTCTCACTCGTGCAGCTGCATGGCACTGTTATTGTTTCACTCAAGTCTGAGGACTTTAAAGTATACAAATATGTAGAACAACCTGTTTTTTAAAATGCAGCTTTATGCACTGCACAGAAAACAAATATAAGGAAAGGTAAAAGTTTTTAGTTACATGACAGTCGAGTTTGAAGGTATCATATCTAACTGTTTCAAACACCTTTCTGCCTTTTTAGGTGTAGCAGATGGAGTAGGTGGCTGGCGCGACTATGGAGTGGACCCGTCTCAGTTTTCAGGCACACTGATGAAGACATGTGAGAGGCTGGTGAAGGAGGGACGCTTTATTCCCAGCAATCCTGTGGGAGTCCTCACGACCAGCTACTATGAGCTGCTGCAGAACAAAGTGCCGCTGCTGGGTGAGTGAAGTCCCTGGAAACATGAGGTCTCAGTTCTATTATTATTCTATTATTGTGCAGTAATGAGTGAAAGAAGGCTCTCAAGAATCCTTGGACATGTTGTATAAAGTCACAGTTTCAGTTACCTCGTTCAGAAGTGTCCCCAACAAATCAAGGTCCATCCCATGAACTGTACTCGACTGTAAACTTCACTCAGTGTTGTGTTCAACCATACGCTGCTCGCTAATCAAATATTTTCCATGTGGTCTGGATTTGATGACACAACCACAGGCTTGGTTGTTTGTCTCTGTCTGTTTGGTTCAGTGGTGGCTGCGTGGAGATTCTTTCACCATGAGTCAGAACAGCCAGATCTCATTAAGAAGTCCTGGGAATGTCCCGAATCCCGACCTGCCCTGTACAGTTCACTTCCAGAATCCTTTTCCTCCTGCGTGCACGGACATGAAACATCAGCGAGCAAACGTTTTGGGAACGGATCTGGAGCATCAGTACTTTTCCACCCCTTTATCACATGTGCATTGGGGAAAACAACACTGTATTGTGCCTCCACGGCTGAGGGGATGTTCTTGAGACTGGCGACATGTGCAATTGTGCTGCTGGGGAGAAAACCGAGAAGAAAGGGAGTGAGTCAGAGCGCAAGAGGGGGTTTTGAAGGTTGATCCCAAAGAGCATATTTTGGTGTGCCGTGCCAGATGAGTCAGTGGCAGGGTGTGGCTGCACGAGCTCCACCAGCTCATGTTTCCTCTTCAGCATCTTCTTGGTGGGAGGGAACGTCATATTCTATGGTCGGGATGTGGGGGCCATTTGGGGCCAATTGCTAGGTAGTGTCAGTGTTGTCAATACATGGAGCTCGCAGAAACAGAGCCGGGATCTTCTGAAGCTGAAAACAAGATGAATGATAACAGAGTTGCATTTTGATTTACAGTCTTAGGATTGTGTTTGGAGCGCTGTTACATTACTCTGAGTTACTGGAACCCTAAAGTGGAGTGAAGGCTATTGGGAAGAGAGTGTGGGCAATGACGAGCAGCAAAGGAATGAATCAGCAGCTGAACCCATGAAAATGAATGTGCACTACATTGAAAAACAAAACAATAACCACCTATGACTTGCAGTGAATGAAAGAATATTTAGGTTTAACATTGTGTCTTCAAATCCAGAATGTTTCCTCTTGGCAGGAGTGCTGATCTTATGACCGACACTGAACCATCGTGTCAGTAAACCTTGCTGTCGGCAAGCTGACATAAATCATCTGAAGGCCTGTGTCTGTGTTTTTCTGCAGGTAGCAGCACGGCATGCATTGTGGTTTTGGACCGGCAGAGCCATCGGCTGCACACAGCCAACCTGGGAGACTCAGGCTTCCTGGTGGTCCGGGAAGGGGAAGTGGTCCACCGTTCAGACGAGCAGCAGCACTACTTTAACACACCCTTCCAGCTGTCTATCGCCCCCCCTGGGGCTGAGGGAGCTGTCCTTAGTGACAGGTGAGACACCCAGCAGAGCACACCTCCTTAACTCCATATCTCTGAACACATGCACAGACACAGGGCTGTTGTTCTGAATAGTGAACACAGCAGTGAAACACACATTAGAGATCAGATAACTCTTGTTTTTACACATCCTGCTAACAACACAAATCAGATGCTTGATGACGCAGCCCATGAAAGCAGCAGACAGTCCTGCAAGGTCTCTTATTTTAGCAGTGAGCAGACATCACATGGATACTGGCAAAGTCTCCGCCACATCGATCCCTGCTTTGACTCCTCCCCATGTTTCCTGCCTCTCCCCCCCTTTTCTGTCCTATCCATGCTCACTGGACAATCCAATAAAGGCAAAGGCCAAAGAAATAATTACTGAAAGAAACAGCCCTGAAGAACACTCTGTGTCCTCGGTGCAGTGGCATTTTGTGAATGTAGCGGCTGCCCTGTGCAGAGTTGTAGAGTAGCAGTGTGTTGGGAGCCACGTGCTGTTGTGTCTCGTTGCTGCGGTGTGCCAAAAAGCAGCGCAGTAGACGTCAGTAGAGCGCAGGGCAGAGGCTGGATATTTGCCCAGCTTCCCCTCTTACCCAGGTCAAAGTCTGTGTGGGCTGAAGAGTCCACAGCCAATCCTGCAGCAGCAGGCTCAGCCACCTTTCTACTCGCTCAGGCTCGCACCAAGCAGATTATTTTGAGCCTCTTAAATGCGTGTCTGGAAAACTGAGGGAAGATGAGACTTCAGCACATAACTCTTAAATAATGAGACTTTTTAAGACTTTTATTCATCATAATGAATCAGAATCAAGTCCAACCAGCCTGTTGTCAGAGGTTCGGGAGTTGTGGATTCAATGTGGAGCTTGAAATGAAATGTTCTCTTTAATTTGTGCACTTTAGTCATTTAGTGGAAAGCTTTACTCAAACTGATTTACAGAGTGGAGTAGCAGATTAGGTCTCAGATCTTAGACCTCTAGCAAAGCAACTAACAGAAAGGTGCAAGGGTCAAAACTTAATTGCATGAAAAACATTCCTTTGAGTGTCGAACAGAGAAAAACATTTTTGATTTTGATGATGCAGAGCGAGGACAGTGCCATCAGACATTCTTTGATCTTTCTGCTAATTATATATTTTACTGCTAACAGGCCCCTAAATCTTTAATTTTAATATGACAGATCACCACAGGTGAATCTGAGATGTGTATATTTCCTTGTCTATTAGTTTTCCATCAGCATGGTGACGGGTTCTCATTAACTTGGCTTTCTAGCCGTAAGCCAGCGTAGTTTGCCGGAGGATTATCCTCGGGTTTAGAGTTGAAGATAACATGTTTCACTTTATAATCATCCAAAGTGTCTGTCCGTGGTGGACTTTGAGAAATGACCGGGACACATGGAAGTGTTGAACAACAGAATGATGAAGGGTAACTTCTCTCCTGATACACACATGGACGGAAATTCATAGATTTACAAATATAAGTGTTGGAATTCACAAAGCAGAGGACAGTCTGTTTCTTGTTGGCTCAGTGTCATGATGCAGTCCAGACAGCCTGTTATGAATTATAATAATAATATTCATGATTGTCCCGAGGATGTGTAGCAGGGCAAGGACATCTTCTAAGACGTGTTATTGACTCTTGCGGTCCGGCTTTGTCTCCACCAGTTTGAGTGTGAAACAGCCATTCGTGCACCTCTCCAAAACCCCCATGATGACTCCTCTCATTCATCCTAAACCGGCACATGTGATCGTGTTTGTAGTCTGACTGTAAACTCTGTAGCATTTCGAGTCTGGCTCTTACCTCATTGTCAGGAAGGATTCTGCTGGTGATACTAACGTAGTGTAATAAATGAGTACATCTCAAGTAGAGGAAACGCAGGGTTAGAGGTTGAGATTAATCCATCAGCTCAGATGGGACAGATTTCCTGTACATGGGTGTGACGGTTTAAGTGCAAAAGCTTAAACAGGATGAATTAATGTGTCACAACCTGGCTGCTGCTGACGTTTCTACTTTCATATACTTGTTCATTTAAATGCTGATTTCACTGTGTTCTTTGTCTGACTTCACCTGGTCTGTGCTCTCAGCCCTGACGCAGCAGACAGCTCTTCCTTCGACGTCCAGCTGGGGGACATCATCCTCACCGCGACCGACGGGCTATTTGACAACATGCCAGACTACATGATCTTGCAGGAGCTGAAGAAACTCAAGGTAAGTTGCACTGAGGCCCAAAATGGTTCACTGACGGACCCATGGATAAGTCTGGAATACAATCTTTAACTTTTCTTTGTTTTTGCTGCTCAGAACTCAAACTATGAGAGCGTCCAGCAGACTGCACGGAGCATTGCAGAGCAGGCCCACGTGCTCGCATATGACCCCAACTACATGTCGCCTTTTGCACAGTTTGCCTGTGACAACGGACTGAATGTACGAGGTAATGGTCTCAGTTGTAACTCAATGAAAAATGGAAGTTGCTGGAGCTGGATTTTGGTACATGATGGTTGTATATTCTAGTCTGAAATGTTAAATCCAGCACTCTAACGGGACGCTTTCCTTTTCTGTCCAGGAGGAAAACCTGATGACATCACAGTGCTGCTGTCCATAGTGGCAGAATACACCGACTAGAGTCTGTGTGAAGTCGTGACAGGACTGCTATCCTGCTGGTCAGGATGAAGGGCTGACGTCACATGCTTCCCCCCACATGTCTGACTCCACTGTGCCCCGGCCCCCCAGCTGACCATCAATCCCCTCTGTTCCCTAAAAAAAACCCTCCTCTCCCTCTCCTCTCTGATCATGAACATCAGAGAGTGAATGGATAAGAGGACGAGAGGCCTGAAACATCCCCTTGGCCTGGCTGCAGTGTTGGCATCTTTGCAGTTTTCCAGTGCTCACTGGTTAATCCTATTGCGCAGGATAAGCAGTCATTGGGCAGCATTGGAGATGACGATCCTGTCTGACAAGGACAAGTCATCTTTTTTTCTTTTGGGTGGTTTGCGCAGGGAGGAAGTGGAGATTCAAATGGAGGCTGTTGTGGCCAGGCGCTAGGCGTACACCTGTAGACGACCTCTTCCCACCAGTCTGCTGGATGGGAAAGACACAGTCCATCAGTGGTGTTGATAAGGGAACTGCACAGGATACGGCAGCATTGGGGCTCAATAAATGGGCTGCCTTGTGTACGCAGGTGTTCCTGATGATACAGGGGTTGTTAAAAAAAACCTTCATCATGGGCCTGGAACTTTGAATGTTGGTGCAGGGAGCACGTTTGCTTCTAGGTAATGACCTGTGAGCCGTTCGGGGATGTTTCGTTGAATGTTTGCAAAAAACGAGTGTACTGATATGTGAACTTTCTACATCTGTGGTTAGACTTCAAAGGGTCATTCAATAAGATTTGATGCAGACGAGAGGCAGCTGCCTTTTCAGTGCCAGTGGGATTCAAATTGTGCACACTGTTTTTAATTTCATTACTGGGACGATGATTTTATAGTCAAAAAGCCTCCACACACATATTTTCAAACTGAAGCCCTCCCTTTAATATTACAGCTGCTGTTAATCTTGCTTGTGAGTACATAGTGTGTGTGTGAGTGTGTGTTATGAATGCACATGTGCTTGTCAGTGAATTGAAATGTGTAACTGTCTATGAAATGGATGTGGAGGCTGCAGACTCTTCTGTATCCTCCAGGCTGATTTAGTGTCACAGCCTTAAACGCACAAAGCTTAAGAAGCATATCTGAAAGAGCTCAAGTTGGAAGTTGGTCATGTGACCAAAAGTGTATTTTTGTAGCTTCTTTGTTCAGTGGGGTCGTTGAATTCTTCAGACTGATCACCTCATCAGAGTAGCTTTAGATCCAGCCCTTCCTTTTCTTCTCTCCATCCTTTCTGCTGTAAAGTTCCAAAGGCACATTCACAAGACGGGTCTGAGGAAAGGTCAATGTTTCCATTACATCACTACAGATTTGCACTCTGCATTTATTTACTGCAACCTAATCCACAGTAGAAATCCTTTTTTTTTTTAAATCTGTATTTTGTGTAATATTACAATGATGTGCCTTGTATCAGGTGTTATTGATACTGGCAAACGTCCACAACTTCTTAAAACTCTCGACTGTGTGCCGGGTTCTGAGCACAAAGCCTGAAACTGTTAAGTAGCCATACAAGTGAGAACAGCTTTCCAATCATACCCTGCTGTCTTAACCCTCCACTCAGCCTGTCCAACCTTTATTCTTTGAAGATTAGGAATAGTTATGAAGCCATCACACACCAAGAAAATCCTCCCTGTGGGTCTTCAGGTGGATGTTTACATTCTGCACTGTCTAACAGACTGGCCCCTTCTTAATCTGATTCATTCACACTGGAAGACTGCAACGTCAGGTTTCATCTCTTTCAAAGAGGCTCATGGGCAGTAAAGTGTTAAAGCACTGAGGACAATCTACACAGCCTTAACCATAATACAAAGCAATTCTCCTGATCAGACGGTACTTCACTGTTCTCTCTGAGGCTCCCGTTTCCTGATTCATCATCACTGCCCTGACACCTTCCCCCTGTCTCTCATCCTCCTCTTCCAAACTCTTTGTTACAACCAGAGCAAGTGTCTGTATATATATTTTTTGGGTGTACAGTTCAGTTGTGTAAGCTCTGTAAAAACATTTTCAAATCTGTAAATATTTAAATAAAGAGTATAATATTTATTATCCTGTTGTATTTGATGACTGACAGGAGCACTCCCTGGCACACCTGATGGTTGAATCATACCTTGAAGAAATGTTTTCCTCACTGGGGCGGACTCCATGCCTTTAGGGCAGCATTTTACCAACAAGACATAATCTCATTTGGCTCTTTATCCAGTCAGTTTACCTCCTTTCACTCCGGCTGAGAGAACGCCTTCAGCAACGTGTGTGTGTTTTCTCAAATTCCTCAGGTGTGGGCATACTGAGAGGAACCTTCACAGATGGGTGCGGTATCTTCAAGCTGAAATCCTGTTTTCACAGAAGAGACTAATTATGCAATAAAAAACAACTTCACACGCTCTACTTGGCAAAATGAACACGTTTATTAATGACTTTATATATTATAAATACTTCCACTTAAATTCAAACAATTAACAGTTGGAAAATAAATAAAGTAAAACAACAATTGGGTTACAAACATGCTTTAAAAATCAGTACAAATATTAAGTTAATGTAATAACAAAGATCCAATTTATTTGACAACATTTGAATATTTAGACAGCATCACAACAGGAGTCATGTGTAACAGCTCTCAAAGTGAGAAGCCCTCAGTGTATTCTTCCTCCATATTCTCCTCTTCGTCACTGAAACATGCCAGAACAGGCAGCGTGGCAGCACAACCAGAGTCCTGCTCTGAGGACAAGGCCCTGAACAGGAGGGAGCAGACCTGTAAGAGGGAAGACACGACAACTCGTGTTAATGCACAATATCAAGGTTAGACATTTAAGTGCTTCAGAAATAAGGCAACGTTTCGTTATTGGGCTTTACCTTTAGTCTTTTACTGAATCAAGCAAGGAAAAAGAGACAATGATATAATAATCTTTATTTTTAAGTTATGTTTTGGGGGATTTTACACCTTTATTAGAGGGGAGAGTGGATAGAGGAGGAAACTAAGAGAGAGAATGAGGGAATGACGTGGGAAGGGGCTGCAGGCCAGATTTGAACCTGGGCCGCCCACGATGTGATCACGGGACTTAACCATTAGGCTAAATCTGTGCCTGTAATACTCTTTTATTGATATAGCACTTTTTAAAACAGGGTTACACAGTGCTTTATAAAAAAGAAAGAAACAACAATAAAAGAGAAATGTGAGGAAGAAAAAAAATAATAATGTTGGACGAAGAAAAAAAATAAAAGATTAAAATAATAAAAAATCAGAAATAGAAAAAAATAAAATAAAATAATAAAATCCTGTCAGTGAAGCTGCCTCAAAAAGATTTAAAACCTCTTGATTAAAACCCACTCGCGGCATCATAATAGTGACATCACATCTCTCACGTTGACAGTCACCATGAGCGTCTTGTAGTGTCACATGTAATATGATGGTCTTGACATATTCAGAGCAAGCGGCAACCTCCGGTTTCAAAATATAAAGCCGAAGTGCAGAAGTGTTATAAACTGCAGTTCATCGGGCGTCCACTTGAGGCTGAGAAACACCGGAAACCACATACACACCCATTCAAAGAGACGATCTTTACAGCAGAAATAATCATGTTTACAGCCTGGTTCAAAAACGTCTTACCTCTGAAGAGCTCATGTATCTATCTGCACACACTGTACTGCTGTGAATTTTTTTCTAACTCTGTATTATCAAAGATACTAAACTTACGAGTTTTGCCCAAATATGGGCATGGCTGATTTGATTAACAGGCGGGCACACTTTAGCTGTTAGCGAAAAGGCTAAAGGCCCGCCTCTTTACCTCACACTAGCTCGGACAAAGTTTGGTTGAGTTTAACATTTCCAATATGGCACCCGCCGACAATTGGCTTCAAAACAGCGCTCAGGAACAGACGGCTGACGTCACAGACTACGTCCATTATTTATACAGTCTATGCTTCAGAGTAGAGATCAAGGTAAAACACTTGAATGAAGTTAGATTGTCATCTGACATTACTGTATAAAGCCTGTTTGCACCTCAAGCCGTTATATGACTTAAAAATCAACAGTAAGCTCTCGTTACCACAGAGCAGGCAGGAGAAGTGGCAGCACTGGTGCAGTCCTCAGGCACAAAGAGTCTGGCAGTCTGAGGCAGGAGCAGCTTCAGAGCGGGAGGGTCGATTATTGGGCTGCCCTGACTGGATGCTACCAGCTCTGTCAGATCAGTGATGTCCTGAGGCTCACTGATGTTCACCTCACATGACTCCACAGGTAGATCAGCAGCCTCTGCACACCTGTGAACACACGAACACACACACACACACACACACACACACACACACACACACACACACACACACACACACACACACACACACACACACACACACACACACACACACACACATCACAGTCTTCTCTACAGTAAGCAGAGACCTGGCCCTAATAATCAGCTCCTGAGCTTGCAAAAAATAGTTCTGACACCAAGTGCAGTGTACTTTTCGTGCACACTGCCATGATCTGTGGCAGGTATGGAGACAAGTTCCAGTTGGTCTCAGTGAAACTGGCTGCTGAGCATGTGGGGAGCTGTAGGTTGTATTGACACGGCTGAGGGGGTGAGTGGAAAGAGGGATCATGTTAAAAATAACAGGAAGAGAAAGAGAAGAGGGACCCACAGGCCAGGAGGAAAAACTGCACAAAAATAAGAATCATTAGAATGAAAACAGGACAACTCTAGAGGGAAATACTGACTTCATGCTGAGCCTGTTACCTTAAAATGTAAAGTTATAAAAGATTCTGCACATTTTTTCCCCTGGAAATGAATAATCAGTCTCATCAGATGTGTGTCTAACATGAGTCTGGTCCTGCTGGAGGTTTCTGACTGTTAAAGGAAGTTTGTCCTTGCCGCTATAACTTGCTAAATGCTGCAAAGTGCTCTGCTCATGTTGGATTAAGATGAGAGTCAGACTGAGTCCTGTCTGTAAGATGAGACCGGATCTTATCCTGTCTTGATGTTGGGTCTTTGTTAATAATATAACATAAAGTATGGTCTAGACCTGCTCTGTTTGGAAAGAGTCTTCAGATAACATTTGTTGTGATTTGGCGCTGTTTAAATAAAGATTGATTGATTGAATAATGAAGGGTATAATCATCTTGTATAACAGTTTATGACTCCATGGTTGTATAAAGCAAAATCATGCTTGTGAACAGAGCTCTAAACCAGATTATATTTATTACTGTTCTTCCTTTTTAATCCTGTGTTCTTATTGTGGCTTGATACGGGACCTGAGAATCAAAATTTGGTTCCATATCATTCGACAGGTTGTGTTGGTATGACAATAAAAAACCTTGAATCCTTGAATTAAGCATTCAGTGAGCTCACAACCTCGTATATGAAACCAAACCAAACTACCTCAGAGAGTCAACCAGACCAGATGTATAAAGAAGAGTTCTTCAGGAGGAGGTCAGTAGAGCAAGCCAGGTTTTAGTCTCTAAACAGCTTCAGGCTCTTTGTTAGCAGGCAAACCAGTTTTCTTACGAACATACCACACCTGTCAGAAACATACCACATTAACTCAGAGCAGTCTGGATGATTAGTAGACGCACAAACAATGCAGGTTAAGGGTGCATGGTGTGGTTGAATTCCTTAGCGGTAAACATAGGAGCCCTGAGGCCTGATGTCTGCTTCCAGGGACTTCCAGCAGTGCATGCAAGCAAACCTAGTCATAATGACCCAGATGCTGAAAAGTACAACAGGGACTGGTGTGACAGGAACCACCCAGAGCCTAAAGAAAGCACCGCAAAGAGAGGAGAGAGAGAGAGAGGCGAACAGACAGTGACACAAGCAGAGCAACCCGGCAGGATAGAAACACAGAGATGAGGGGATTACAGACGGTGACACTGACAGACTCTAACCTTACCCCACATGTTCCGGGCTTGCCCTATTTATCTGTTACAGACACAAGGCTTGGAGCTGTAACACTACGCCCTCTCAGGATGCTAAAAAAAAAACCAGTGAGGGCAAACTGTCTTGACTGAGTGCCAGAAGAGAAGCTTAGGTAGAGCTCTGTGGGAAGACTAAACCTTAGTCTGCTGAACACTGTCACCGTCAGAGGTGGAGGAAAAGACTCCAACAAATCCACCATCTGGTCACAATAAGACCCCCCCAACATAAAGCCTCAGGGTGTAACTGATCCAGGTGATTGTAAAACTGATTACATCAGGTAGGGCTTGTTACCTTGGTGTCGTATGAGCCAGGGACGCTGAAGGCTGAGAGGGCCCCCTGCTCTCAGAGTCAACAAGGGTAGCCAGCACCACAGTGGCCTCCAGGACCATGTCCTCCACTGAGAAGCAAACAGGCCTGCAAACAACACACAATGCACATTCAGGTCATAATGAAGCAATCATATCTGTCTTTTATAATTCATCTCTATCTTTTATCATTTTATCTCATTAGGACTGCAAACAGTAAACTGGCTGGTCATATAATCAGACAGACATAGGCACCAATAAAACTTTGAGGTTGAAATTGAAGCTTTGATGTTTATTACACAAATATTTTGAAGTGTAATAACAGAATGTCACGTCTTCTTGGAACTCTAGATCAGAGCACTACTCGTGCTCATAAAAGTGACAGTGACTTACTTTCCTGCAGTGCTGCAGTGGACCGAGACTGGAAGGCAATGTGACTCTGCAAAGGACAAGAAGCCCTGGAAAACAGATCAGTGGGAACTATTCACTGGGAACATCTGAGAGATACATGTGTGGACCCATGTGCCAACTGTGACATCAGCTGATCGTTTGAAGAGTAATGTCAGGCATGTTTACAATCTGCAAGCTAATGAGACATATTAACAGAAGGCGACTACAACTTTAAGCCTGACTTCTAATCCATCCGAACCAGATTTACTAAAACCAACAGGAACAGGAGGACTAGGCTGCCTAATGAGGAGCTTCACAGCAGGGTTTCCCAAGAAAGATTCCAGGACTCCAAGACAAGTCTTATAAACCGGTCTGACTCGAGGACTGGTCATCAAAGTTTAAAAATAGTCCATCAAGTAACTTGAGTTCGGCTCATGACAAACCATCTTTCTGTACATGACCGTGTAGTTCCAGACTCTGACCACTTTTAAGTCCAGACTAAAAACATTCCTCTTTCAAGCTGCTCACACTACTCACGACTGGATGCAAACTTATTTTTAACAACAAAGTTTTAACATTTTTGATAAGCTTTAAGGATTTTCTGTCAGTTTCTTTTAACATAACTAATTTTACTTTATTTCTTTCTTGATCTTTTATTCTAAAATATTTTATGTTTTAATGCTTATGTTTGTTTAATGTCACATTTTACAATTGGATATTTTCTGACAAGGTATGGCCTCGTGGAATGAACCTGATATTGGATCTATTAGATGTTGGGCATACGGGCACCCTGCGTGGGTGTCAAGAGGTCTGAGCCAGCTTTGGGATGCAACTCGACACAGAAAAGATTCAATGTGTGAGTCTTAATTATTGGGAAGAAGTTCTGAGATGAATTGATTATTGATCATTTCGGTTCAGACAAGATCAGTTGTGATTCTGAGTCCGGCGGGACAGTAAGATACTGCAAGTTACGGACTTCCGAGCAGTGAGGGCCCCACAAACAGAGGCTATAGTCCTCGTTGCAGAGGTCGCTGGTTGGAATCCCGGTCGCGACCATGTCCTGCATGTCCTGCATGTCCTGCATGTCTTCACCCTCTCTGCTCCCCACATTTCCTGTCTCTATTCAGCTGTCCTATCATAAAGGCACAGAAGCCCAAAAATATATTTTTGAAAAAACATAACTGCCCACATAAAAAATTGTACTGCTTATAAAATGTTTGAAGTGTTTGCTGTATGTTTTTGTTGATTGTTACTGTTCTGTTTTTTGTTTTTAACTCTGTAAAGCACTTTGAATTGCTCTTTGTATGAATGCTGCTTTATAAATAAACTTGCCTTGCCTCAGATAGTATTCTTGCTCAAAATAAAAGTGGTTTAAAATCAACACAAGTTGAGCCAGTCATGAAGTAGCAACACATTTGTATCCGGCTTGATTTTTTCACATTTCATAATGAACCATGTAACGTGTAGCCTTTCATCGCCTGTCGGTGTGCTCCATTTTTCAACGCATAGGTTTCATATGCGTCACATTTGTCATCCTATCTGTTGCTATAAAGAAGAGTCACAGCAGTGAGGGGAAAGTTCACATGGAAAGGATACAGAATACTGTGCACAGAGGCTGCCCGCTCCTCGAGTTTCCATGTGCTGGGACCAAAAATATGACCTCCTAGACATGAAATACTGCTCATGACCGAGACATGCGTATGTACTCTTTCTACAACGATACACACAGGATCAAAAGAGCCTCCAAAAATAACCCAGTTACCCTCAACTCTTTGAGACAGAAGGTTATATCCGAGTCCTCTTCGACTTGAAAGTAGTCAAACTCGTCTGGGTGTAAGGACATCTCAGTGTACATCATCTTCATGTGATCTGGGACAGCAGTGAATCCAAGTCAAACAATGTCTGCACAACATGTTTGATGTTTGTATTGATGTGGTAAGACAATTAAATGTGTTGTTTGCATCATCAGTTTAGGTTATTTCCTGTCATAGCTGTTGACTTTTTAACAGTTTATATCACAGGGTAACATCGACTCACCGTATCCCGCCTCATAGAAGTTTTTAAGACTGACTCTCAGAGGATTAACAGACAGAGTGATTTCCTCCTGGGATACTGGGAAATGCATCACCATATCACTAAGCAGCCTGCAGAGGTAAAGCAGAACAAACTTCAAACTCAAACAGAATGACACTTGGTACTGAGAAGAAAGTCTTATGTCAATGCTGTAATGATGGATTATCTTTTTAAGTCACATGCTTTGGTTATTAATCCTATGTCAATCATTTGAATCAGCTCAATTTCACTGAACCACTGGAAAGCTGTTTGCTGCTAGACTGTTGAAACTACAAAATATTTTGAACACCCAAGCTGCATTCATTTCATAGACTCTTTATCTGGCTTGCAGCAGCTGTATACCTCACCCGTCTCACAGTGTTTCATTTCAATAAGTGATCCAAGTTTGAGTTTAGAAGCTTGCATAAAAAGGTTTCACTCAATCGTGGTAATGCACACCTAAAGTTTACTTTTAGAGCGTGCCATTGAAAGTTAAGGATGTTACTTGATAGCAGAATAGTGAGATGATGACCTGGCAGGAGCTTTCAGCACATTGGGACAGAGGTGTGAGGCAAACACTGCCTGCAGAGCCTCGCTTTCATGGAATTGAAGGTTATAGGTTTTAGTAATACCTGTCGGAAAAGCAGATAGGATATGTGGAGCACAGTGCCCCCAAGTGTTCATTATATGTAATGCAATTGCTGCATCACAGTTATTTTGAACATTATATAAACACTGAACAAATAAAGAACAGTTTAAAATGTAAAAATAGAAAACGCCTCTAAAAATCATTGATCTTTCTTTTATCATCTGCCGGCTTGTGATGCAAATTCAATATTTCCTACCATGTCTGCAGAAAAACTGGATCATCACTTTGTCATTTGGAGAGCCGATTGATATGTGACACTGTTCCACGTTACGCTCAATGGATGGTAAACACCGGAAAAGAGGGAGAACACACTAAAAGAGAAGAATGTGATTCACATAAGATTTGAATCATTGTTTAAACATTTCAATAATAGTCTTAAAGATACAGCGGTGTCATGTGTAAGCCTTAATTTGGTTCTGATGTGGTCACTTTCAATACTTTGATCTACACCTGGATAACACTGTGAGCTGTGGTGTCACCTGGAGCTCTGTGGAGATGAATTCTCAACATGACTGACATACCTTCATGGCTAGTTTGCATTTGATAGTTTCCCCACCCTGCTCTGACGCAGGCTGCAGGTTGTACTTCCGGAAGAAGAGTGGGGAGAAGAGGAAGCAGGCGTACGCAGAGTGGGCAGAGTTCACCGATCTCAGAGCCAGCTTTAAGACAAAGAAGAGGAGAGGGAGTCAGTCCAGATGTGGCTCCTTCCTGTCAGAAACTTTTGGGTAAAACAAGGTAATAATGATAATGATAATGCTTTTAATTTAAAGGCGCCTTTCTCAGCACTCAAGATCACTGTACTGGACAGAGTCCCAAAAAAAGAACAATATAAAAATTAGGCAGTAAAAATCAACAAGGCATGACACAGTGTGATTAATAAATACAAATACAATTAACAGGATAGAGTGCAGTGAAGAGGTGTAATCAGAGTAAATATGACAGTTTAAAAGTATGTGTTTTGAGATGTGATTTGAAAGTGGAAAGAGAGTCGATGTTATGGATGTCTGGTGGGTGGGAGTTCCAGAGGCGGGGGGGAAACTGGCTGAAGGGTCTGGAACCCATGGTGGTTAAGCGGGCAGGTGGTGTAGTGAGGTGAATGGAAGAAGAGGACCTGAGAGTGTGGCTGGGTGTGTTGATGTGGAGAAATTCAGAGAGGTATGGAGGAGCGAGGTTATGGAGGGCCTTAAAGGCGAGGAGCAGAATCTTCAAATTGATGCGAGTTTTGACCGGTAACCAGTGAAGCTGCTGAAGGACGGGAGTGATGTGATTGATGGATGGAGTTCTGGTGATGATATGAGCAGCAGAGTACGGGACCAGTTGGAGTTTATGGATGGATTTGAGAGGGAAACCAAAGAGGAGGGAATTACAATAATCGATGCATGAAGTTACCGGGGTGTGAACAAGAACGGCAGTGCTGTTGGGTGTGAGGGACGGGCGGAGGCGATTGATGTTGTGAAGACCGAGTGACATTATTGATGTGGGATTGAAATGATAGCGTGCTGACACCCAGGTAACAGTGGTCCAGGCCCTAGAGCAGTGGTCATCAACCTTTTTAAGCTCAATATCTCTGACCTCAACCTGTGTGAAAGGTGAGATCTACCTATAGACGCACTGAGAAAAAAAGGACAGCATATAAATTCCAACTGGAGGCCTTTTATTGAGCCTTATTGTATGATGTTACAGATGGAGGTAGTTGGTGACCTCCAGGGCTCCTAACGAGCCCTTCATTGAGAGCACCTGCCCTCATTGCACCCAGCTTGAGCTCATCAGCCTGGCTGCTCAATAAAAGGAGCTCCTTTTCTTCAGTTAGGTGTGTGCAACAGAGAAGACAACACCTTCACTTGTTTTTGCTGGGTTTTGTTTGAAGAGTGTTGTTCTGAGAGAGTGTGTATATTTGTGGATGTGTTGTGGAGGGAAGGAGGGTGGCAAAAGGAAAATTAAAAAGATGACTGATCTCTCAGGAGAGTTTTTTTCAGATTACACTTAGTTTAGGCCTGTTCCTTAGTTTATCTAGTCTTTGCAGTAGAATTAGTGGGTGGCTGTGGAGCTTTACATCTTCACTCCACCTTTTAGACCCCAAAGGCCTCACATTTGTTTGTATTTGAGGGTTTTAAGTTTATTTTTGTTAGTGTCCCTGTCCATGACCTCTGACCTTCATGTCATGCGGCTTGCAGACACGTAACATATGAATTACACTAAATTCTTTGTATAGCCTTCAAACTGAAAGCCCTGAAAAAAACAACACAAAAACAGAAAGGCATGTGGCCTATGCCCCTTTTAATAATAACTGTATTTGTTCATACTACAAAATGAAATTCATAAACATATTTGAAGTGGACAGATCATATTTAGGTGTAATGAGCTGTTTTGTTTACCTGATGAAACTTTAGAAAGTTAAACTGTAATGTAAGTTTATTAAATTATCAGTCAGTTCAATTCAGTGACATCTTGCATCTAAAGCAGCATCACCTCCAGAGACTTGTATGAACCAGTACAGGTGCAGCTCAAAAAATTAGAATATTGTGAAAAAGTTAAATATTTTTTGTCACTCGAGTCAGAAAGTGAAACTCATTCATTAAATTGATTCATTACACATAGAGTGACATATTTGCAGCCTTTATTCCTTGTTATTTTGAAGATTATGGTTTACAGATAATGAAAACCAAAATTCAGTGTCTCAGAAAATTAGAATATTACATTAGATCAATAAAAAAGGGCATTTTAAACAGAAATGTCAGGCTTCTGAAAAGTATTTTCATTTCTATGCACTCAATACTTGGTTGGGCTTCCTTTCGCATGAATTACTGCATGAATTACTGCATTAATGCAGCGTGGCATTGAGGGGATCAGCCTGTGGCACTGGTGAGGTGTAATGGAAGCCCAGGTTGCTTTGATAGCGGCCTTCAGGTCATCTGCATTGTTGGGCCTGGTGTCTCTCATCTTCCTCTTGACAGTACCCCAAAGATCCTCTATGGGGTTCAGGTCAGGCGGGTTTGCTGGGCAATCAAGCACACTAATACCATGGTCACTGAAACAGCTTTTTGTACTTTTGGCAGTGTGGGCAGGTGCCAAGTCCTGCTGGAAAATTAAATCAGCATCTCCATAAAGCTTGTCAGCAGAAGGAAGCATGAAGTGCTCTTAAATGTCCTGATGGATGGCTGCTTAGACTGTGGACTTCAGAAAACACAGAGGACCAACACCAGCAGATCACATGGCACCCCAAATCACCACTGACTGTGGAAACCTCACACTGGACTTCAAGCAACATGGATTCTGTGCCTCTCCCATCTTCCTCCAGACTCTGGGACCTTGATTTCCAAATGAAATGCTCATTTTCATCTGAGAAGAGGACTTTGGACCACTGAGCCACAGTCCAGTTCTTTTTCTCCTTAGTCCAGGTAAGACACCTCTGACGTTGTCTCTGGTTCAGGAGTGGCTATACACGAGGAATGCAACATTTGTAGCCCATGTCCTGGATTTGTCTGTGCCGTAGTGGCTCTTGATGCGCTGACTCCAGCCTCAGTCCACTCCTTGTGAAGCTCTCCCACATTCTTGAATGGATTTTGTTTGACGATCCTCTTCAGGCTGTGGTTATCCCCGTTACTTGTGCACCTTTTTATACCACACTTTTTCCTTCCACTCAACGTTCTATGAATATGCTTAGATACAGCACTCTGTGAACAACCAGCTTCTTTAGAAATGGCCTTTTGTGGCTTACCCTCCTTGTGGAAAGTGTCAGTGATGGTCTTCTGCACATCTGTCAAGTCAGCAGTCTTCTCCATGATAGTGTCCCTACTGAACCAGACTGAGAGACCATGTAAGAGTCTCAGGAAACCTTAGCAGGTGTTTTGAGTTCATTAGCTGCTTTGGGTGTGACACCATGAGTCTCCAATATTGAACTTTGTCACAATATTCTAAGTTTTCTGAGACACTGAATTTTGGGTTTTCATTATCTGTAAGTCAATTATAAGAATTAATGCTTGAAATGTGTCACTCTATGTGTAATGAATCAATATAGTATACGAGTTTCACTTTCTGACTTGAGTGACAAAAAACATTGAACTTTTTCAAAATATTCTAATTTTTTGAGCTGCACCCGTATGTGTCAGTGAACGCTGCTCACCCCTTTGACCATGGGATCCAACCAGAGCTCATCTCCAAGCCGTGACAGGGCATGAATAGCCTTCCCAAATGCTGCAACACAACATTTGTATTTAAAGTTATTAAAAAACAAACTACAGTTTTGTTATAGATGGAAGGAAATGTCGAGAAAAAAACACAAGGTGACTGAAATAGTGATAAATACGCAGCAGGCTAGCTACAAGATGACTCAGCAATAAATTAAGCTAGCATCATTTTTTAATATGAATTAGCCGAGTGTCTAACTAATCACAACTGATATAAATACTTCAAATCAAAACTTCACAACATTAAAAAACTTCTGTTTTTTGGTTAAGGTTTTACTTTTACCTTTAACACTATTTCCCTCGAGCTGGCAGTTCATATTTGCTGAGAAGTTGTTCCTGTTACGATCTCATTAATGGTCAAACACTATTGTATACAGTCTATGGTCACACACAATCAATCTATATTTATATAGCATCTTTCATACAAATCAAATGCAACCCAAAGTGCAAGAAAGAAGCAGAAATAAAATAATGGCAAGACATATTAAAAAAATAAAAATGGATTTTAAAATAGAGACTAATGCACACCAACAATAATCAAATATGTGTAATTAAAATAAGTTAAAGCATCAAATTAATATTAAGAATATAAATAGTTAAAATAAATACATTTAAAAAGGGTAAGAATAAGAGCTGAAAATAATATTAAGGCTAAAAATTAAATTAAAACAGATAAATGAATGAATTAATAACTAAAACTAAAATAAGTAAAATAATAAAGCAACATTTAATCAATAAAACAGTAAAAAGTAAGTAATAAAATTGTTAAACCCTACATAAAAACACAAGGACTGCTTTGCAAGATTCTAACTTAAAAGAACTTTCCATTGTGATAAATGTATTAGCTTAGCTAAATGGTTACGTACAAATGCTGTATTAGATGAAAGAAGTCTTACAGTGCAAGAAAAATAATGTGTCACAATAAGGACTATTTGGAATAAAAAATGTCCCAAAGGTTCAAATCATTATTTCATTTGAATTTAAATGCAGATTTTTGGTGCTGAGTGAAAGTTGAAGAAACCAGACAGTTTGTTGGTTTGTATCTGGATTTAGTTTTCTGATGAACTTCTTGAATCCATCAGTTCTGACAGTGCTGACAGGAAGCAGGTCTTTAATGTAATATGAGATTTTTGTGAAGTTTTAGTTTTCAGATTCTTATTTTTCTCAGATTGAGGTTATTTCCATAATTTTGATTTAAATTCACAACAAATATATCAAATTGAGAAAAATTATATCATGATAATTATCGTTATGGAATTATCGCCCAGCACTATTCAAAGTTACATTTAAAAACATGAAAACAATCAAACCAGGGGTTACAGTAGTTCATGTGGATTGAGATTAAGTGAAGAAAAATATTCAGGGGAGTAAAATTATTGCACAAACCTTCAAATTATTGTCATATTAGAAGATGAAATAATGAATGATAAACCAAGTGAATCAATAGTTGGAAAACTTGTGTTCAAATAAAAGATGTATAACTATAAAGTAATACATTCTAAAAGGAGAAATTGCCATCATGTCTGTCTTCTGTTGACAATTTTTGGAAGTATGACATCAGAATAAGCTCTGCCGCTGCTTTTTCTTGGCCCTTGTGGCTTCACCTTTGCTGCATTCTTCTCTGCATCCTTTTTGAACCTGTTATTTTCTCTACACTGATGATGATCCACGTACCTTCCTCTACAGGCAGGATTCTGTCCTAGGAGACACAAAACACAAAATGAGATGGATGGCAGTGGTTTAAGTTTATGCCTGAGACCTTCAGATACACACCTGATTGGATGCATGTGTGCAGCACATTAAGGTAGTGCCGCTTCATCTGTTGTCTCATGTACTCTGTGCTGTAAACGTTTGCTATACTGCAAAGGTACCGCTTATGTCCAGCTGTGAGGGCTGGATGCTGAGACAGAGACAAGATATTATTTCAATATACATTGCAGACTATCTTTAAACTCATTGTTTTCAACAATCTAAAGACCATGACAGCAAAAAAAAACAACAAGAAGACAAACTTGGGCTCACGTTCCAGTGCTACTATGAGATTACCTGTAAGAAGGGCACAGACATTAAAGTTTTGGGACTGTGTATAGTCTTCATGTGCTGGCAGCTTGCAGACACAATCATGTGTGTTTCTCTTTGCATCTCCCTCCCTTGTTGACATGGAAGAGCTTGAAGGCCTGCCAGAGACAACATGTTAGTAAACTGTAAGCTTAGACTTTATTTGTTTGATTAATTGATAAAAATAAATATATAAAAAGTAACCTTTTTGTTTTGAATCAACCTAGGGTTGGTAGGAATCAGTGATATGAGTTCACTTCATAAATACATTCAGTGACGTAACACATTCACATTGATGTCTAGGTAAAAGCTTGCTTCTTCAGTTTTGTACTCATATTTTGAGACATGTCATAGGGGCAAATATACCTTATACTAGACATTTATTTTTCAAATAATGTTACTAGTTACTTTTCATAATAATTAACAAAAAATACAAAAATAAGTCCCTAAAATATTTTTTTATAAACAAATAATTTGTCAAATAGTTTCAATACCTCAATCAATGCTAGTGTTAGTGTAAATATATCTTTAATTACATTAAAATAATTAAACTTTCTACCTTTTAATCAGAAATTCAATTTTAAGATATCGTTAGAAATAGCATTATTAGACTGACTCTTGAGATGGAGAAGTTTAATAAAGCAAATATAAACTTTGGCAGTGTCTTAATTATCAGTGATAAGTTTAAGTTGCATCTGGTTAACATTTTAAAGATTATTTGACTCACCATCTTTCTTTCTCCTGGATGCTGCAGACCTAAAAGTAAAGAGCCTCAGTTTGAATAAAATAACTATCATTCATATATTAAAGTGTTAAAACTCACTCCATGGTCTTACCTCAAACTTCCATTTTCTAATATGCTTTCTCTTTTCAGCTGCTCGACAAATGTAACCTGCTTCCTCATGATTTCAAAAGAACAAAATCAAAATATGTTCTGTGGATATCTCAGAAAGGTTGCCAGCATCTTCATTAGATCAGTTTGTGTTGCAACCAGCACAGCCTGTTAGTGTGAGAAGAAGCCAGCCCAGAAACAGGACACCATTCCCGGGGTTCCAATTACAGAGCAGAGGTCTAATGTACTTGAACCTTGAGCATGTTCTCATTTAAAATGCAAAACACAGACAGAACCACAAGCCAGTCTGTTTACACACTTTATTGAGCATCATGTCCAATATACATTGCATTGACACAAAATGAAAAACCAAAACAAACAAAAAATGGCGTTAGGGTGGATTACCTGGACACACCATTTTCAGGGCGTATTGCTTAATGACATTTTCAAACGCACCAAATCTGTGCAAATACAGTGAACACCGGTCAGAGGAGGTCATGGTAGGTTAGAAAAGTCTGACTGAAAAAGGTAATGTCAACAGCAGTTATGTGATCATCAAGTCTACAGAAATCTACTAACTGAACACATCACATTCACCCAGAATGTACTAACAATGGTATAATATTTAAACATACCCAACCCCTTCAAACCTGATTGCATGCGCCAAAAGATGGTAAGTTTTCAATGTCAGTCAAAGACCAGTCATACTTAACATTGTTCCAAAATAGATGTCATCATGGCTTTATATTCAGCAACACCATCCATAAGAGTGAGCAAAAGCCAAAGTTTTCCAGACTCCACCCACTGTTTCAAAATAAAACCCTCTCAGAGGAGGTTTTACTTTCCATTAGAACGCTTATTTATCATTTACAAGGTGGCAAATTAACTTTGAATCTCTATTTAGAATTTCAACTCAAGCTCAGTGATTTTGTAAATGGGGTAACTGTGATCCAAGTATGCACCGGTAAGGACTAACGATGTTGGAAGAGTTATAGAGCATTACTCAGCTATCATCAGAAGCTGAACTCAAACATGACTGTGGCTTACACATTACTATTTACCCACATGTAGATCAGAAGCCAGGTGTGCCATAACAAAGTATGAATGACTAGCCTACTTCTACTATGTTGAGAGATTGAGAACTAAAACAAGCAGAGTTCTTGTCACATATGTTATCCTTTCAAATTGAGGTAAGCTCGGGTCTCAGTTAACCAGGACACATGCTGAATGCGCACAGCTCAGGCTTTATTCACAGACTGTATTTGGTTGTCCATGATTTATTACAACCGTGTGAAAAGACATTAGACTAAATGAGAATTAACAAATATCTTTACTGACCACAGATTAAGGGAAAGGGTCAAGAACAGTGAGATCTTTTTTGAATACTGCTAATCTAAAACCCGATGGAGTGTGCTCCTGAGACGTCGGTGAAAACCTTTTGTTATCATTAGTTCTGCTTGTGCAAGTCAATAAATAATAAAACCATAACCCTCAAATCACTGAGTAAGCCATTCCATTTACATCTACAGCTAGAACTACATAACAGAGCTGTGCTGAGGGGATCATGCAGGCTTGAGAGTTATGGTTTTATACCTTTGTTCACCAGCGTAACTATCATATAACAGGAAGTCTTTCTCAGAGAAATTAAGACTGTATGGGAGATCTTTAAACAAAGAGTCCCTCTCAGACGTCTTAACCCGGACCTCTAAACAACAAGCAGACTGTGAGGAATAAAGCCGACACAAGGCAACAGTGATTATATGAAAGTGTTGAAAAGAAATCACATCAACTGACAGAAATTGGTAGGGCCGACATTTATCTGGTAGCAAGTGTTAAGTAGGGAGAACAAGTGATGAGCTAATGGTAACGGGTTTTTACGTTTTGTTTTACACAATCTTGACCACTAAATTGCATAAGAAACCTGGTATAAAGTAGAAACTGTTCAGCAGCAGATAAAAAAGCAAGTTAATTTACAGTAGTGACATATCTTACATCATTATTTTTTTCAAAATAAATAACATTAAATATACAATTCCAGGTAGGAAACAGGTTAATTTCGCTGGTAGGGGTTTTCAAATTGGCTCATCTTGCGGAAAAAGACAACCATTCACAGAAAGGTGGTTGAGGCCAACCAATTCCTCTGACTGGCAAAACAAGGGGTGCAAAAGCCTTTCGCTGAAATTATCCCTCTGAAGGCATTTCCTAGAACTGGAGAATAAAAACACATTATTACCTCCATGAGCAAAGTTTCTGCTGCACATATGAGGAGCATCACTTCAGTGAACTCACCCTGGAATTTACAATGGACTCCTAATCGAATGCCATCTCTTGACTCTTTCTTACACAGCGGGCCACCTTCCTCTTGAATTCACCGTTAGGATCCTCCCTCCACTCTTTCTGTGGGAGCAACACCAGATTATATTAATGACACATACTTAGTTTACACCAACAGCTGAACAATAATGGTATTTTGATTTCTATGGGATAAGTTGTGAAAACTCACCGCAGCATCAACGTTAGCTGGTGAGTCGCTGTTGGGGTCTGCTAGCATGGAGATAACACTAATCATGATTGTCTCTACTGTGTGGATTGGAAGCCAGCGCTCTTCAGGCTTTTCATAACCAAACTTATCTTCTCCTGGCTCGTGCAGAATTGAGATGCAAACGTCCCCGTTCTTTGCAACTGTGAAGAATTAAAGCATTGATTTATTTATTTATCATCAGCAGTGTTCATTACAAAAAAAATAACAACCCTCAAAGGATGTTTACTTTTCTGCTAAATCCTAAAAACCTTGAAAATAACCAAACAAGTGGTAAATATTCTGTTTCGGTCAATGAGGATTTGAGGTTTGTCAACATCAAAGAGTCTACGGGTGCGTTTACCATTCGGATGCCATATTTCAGTGATGAACTTCATCTTTGGAGGCCGTAGCGGATAATCATAAGGAAAGGTAAGGTATGCTTTGAAGAACCCTCCTTCACTGAAACACAATAACAAGGAGAAGTCAGAATCACATAGACACACACACACACATTATACATATATAAATAAAGGTATTGTGTTGTGGATGTTTCTCACTTACAAAAGGGTATCTTGTGGACCAATGATCACAACTTCCCATTTATATATATCATCATCGTCTATCAGACCAGCTGAAAAGCCCTCCACTGGGTTCTTGTTGAGCTCTAAAGAGAAAGGCAAAAAGAGATTGTTAAATATTATGGACTGGAAATGAAACAACTGAAACAGTTTCAAGAGACTGGTCTGTGTTTGAGAAAAAGAGAGCAGGTAATCAGGTAAAGATTGATCGGTATATTTTGGAGAAGTCAATATTTAAATTTACATATAGTGTGAGAAAAATCTCTTACAAAGGCCAGAATAAGGAGGTCAGGTCTTAAAAAAGGTGATGATCATTGAGAAGTAAATGTGAGATTTGGTGAGTGTCTGAAGTCAACAGAAAACCTCAATATGTCAAAGCCCATTGTAAATACATTAGACTTTCAGAATCAGAATCAGAAATACTGTATTTGTCCCGGGGAGGGGGGGGGGGGGATTCAGTTATTACAGAATGCTCTTATAGGGGAGAATGGGGTTGGTTGGCACACGGGTTGGTTGGCACACTCGTTATATCTCGCCACCAGAGGGCACTGTCTCTCAAATTGGGGTATGGACATTTCCAGAATTAGGATCAGAGCTCACCTACATAGTCTTCTCTGGAGTAAGACAGCTGAACTTGAGGTGAGAGGACTTTTTGTGTTTTTCATGTCAAATTGTAAATAATCAGCCCCTCCGTATTTTTCTTCTAGGCTTTTAAACGATGGGTTTATAACAAAACAAGTGTTACCCTTATAAAGTGTGAGGGGAAAGCTATAGTTCAGATTTTTAGTAGCTAGCTAAGTAGTTGTTAGATGGTTGTTAGCCTTGATGCTAGCAAAAAACTCCAGTTGGGGTTGGTCATCAAATTCTCTTTGGGGTTGGTTGTCACATGTAACAACCAACCCCTATGTTGGCAAAATCATGCATGGTGAAATGAGTTGGAGTGTGCAGACCCTACATTTGCATCACTGTAACTCAGACAGTGACTGCATGTAGCCTAGTTGAGTCGGCCATTATAGTTAGGCCTATTTGTTTTGTTCTTTATGTTGTTATATAGGCTGGCCTAAAGATGTGTTTCCTGTTCATGGTCCTTGATCATTTTATGTTAAAGTGCATTAAGTTATGTAGGCCTATCACTTGTCAGTGCAATTCAACTTTCAAATTTAGTTCTGCCTTCTTGCCTTTTTTAAAAGATTTTTCCCATTAAAATACCATTGTGACAACCAACCCCATAGTGTGTGACAACCAACCCCATAGTGTGTGACAACCATCCCCATAGTGTGTGACAACCAACCCCATAGTGTGTGACAACCAACCCAAAAGTGTGTGACAACCATCCCCAAAGTGTGTGACAACCAACCCCATAGTGTGTGACAACCAACCCCATAGTGTGTGACAACCAACCCCATAGTGTGTGACAACCAACCCCATAGTGTGTGACAACCAACCCCATAGTGTGTGACAACCAACCCCATAGTGTGTGACAACCATCCCCATAGTGTGTGACAACCAACCCCATAGTGTGTGACAACCAACCCAAAAGTGTGTGACAACCAACCCAAAAGTGTGTGACAACCATCCCCATAGTGTGTGACAACCAACCCCATAGTGTGCGTCAACCAACCCCATAGTGTGTGACAACCATCCCCATAGTGTGTGACAACCATCCCCGTGATGGGGTTGGTTGTCACAATGTGTCAGAGTGTCTTTGATAGTTAATTGCCTCTTTGTTACAATGAGTTGGAAAATGAGAGGGATACACATTTCAAGCCAACACCTTAAGCTTCAATTTAATTTAGGAATGACGATTGAAATATGTTTTGATAATGAGCAATCATCAAAACAGTAAAAAGTGTAACATCCAACCCCGTTCTCCCCTACACAGTACGAAAGAAAGTCAAAATATGATCAAAAGGAGGAATAAAATAAAATATAAATACGGATAAAACAAAATAAAATATAATAATAATAAAGTATATACAGAAGTGCAGAATAGTTAGAGTTAGCTATCTATTTACACATTTTACAAATCCTAACACAATCACAGCAGTATTTAATACATGTGAAAATCACCTACATAATTAAAGGTACATGGGAAGATAAGGTGACCTGTTAGTGTGTGTTTTCAACCAAAATTTGATTTAAGGACAATTCAATGACACAAATCTGTCTTTTTAAAAAATGTATATTAATAATCTATTTACACTGTTACCCTGTTTGAATGTTTTATCCCAAATACTGGATTATAGCTACAAGCATATGAATGTAAATAAACTATTAAGATACACTTCCAGGCAAAAGTTTGGACACACCTTCTCATTCAACATTTTGTATTTATTTTAATTATTTGAAACACTGTAGATTGATTATTTAATGAACAAAAAAGTGTTAAATCAGAATATGTTTTATATTTTAGATTCTGTAAAGTAGCCCCCTTTTTCCTTCATGACAGCTTTGCACACTCTTGGTATTCTCTCAGTCTGTTTCATGAAGTGGTCTCCTGGAATGGTTTCTAATTAACATGAGCCTTGTCAAGAGTTCATTTGTAGAATGACTTGCCTTCTTAATGTGTTTGAGACCATCAGTTGTGTTGTTCAGAGGTAGGGTTAGTACACAATGGATAGCCATATTTGACTACTGTTGTAATCCAGATTATAATCAAAATAAATAAAAAACATTGAATGAGAAGGTGTGTCCAAACATTTGACTGGTAGTGTATATAAAATCAGTTCCTTTTTTAATATAACATTCAATATTATAAGTGTTTGTATCATATAGTTTTAGTAAAATCAGCCCTCATCCTCACATCTCTCCATTTAACCTTGTTCAATAACTGCACAGTCTGGCTCACGCTCAACAAATCAGTTCGTGGTTTCCAAAAATATAAATCACTGTTGAACTGAATCACCAACTTGACGATGTGAATTGAATCAACCACTGTGAAAGCAGTGATTCACATCCCTGCGCACACAGGAACCAAAATTAGCGCGTACCGCACGAACAGTACAATATGCTCAATAATAAGTCATAGAAGGCGATGATGATGATGATGGTGGCTTCACGCCTGATTCTTTAAAGGAGAGGGCGCAGCGGTGGATAGTTGCTCTCATGTCAGCACCACAGGAAGAAAACACAGTCCTGTCCACTATCAGCTGTGCCTTACTTTATCATAATATGTCATTTAGGTTACAGTGCTCTGCTGGGAAATAAACTAAAACAGCTTTAATGCCTTGACACCTTGATAAACTATCTAATAAAGAGGGAGCTTATTGTACTGGGGATTATCTCTTAGAGGCAGCAGCTGTTTATTTCTGCTTATACTTATATTCTAATTAAAAGTTGTGTACAGATAGATAGACGGCCTCATCATGCATATAAGATTGTTGTTGTTTTTTTAAATAAAAGAGCCAGGTTCAGGTAAGAGTGTAAGATCAAATGGTCTACCTCTCTAGAATAGGGTTGTAAGTTGGATCAATATATCAGTTTATATCTCTTATTATATAAAACGCATTTTTTGATTATTTCCCTTTTGGTTGACAGTAAAAAGAGAGAGATTACTTTATCTATTAGTATTATTATTATATTATTAGTATTTTTGTATTTTTATGTAATTTTTCATCTAGTTGAATACAATCTATTTGTATATTATTGTTAGTCCAAAGAGGGAGAGATGGAAAAGGGGAAGGAGAGGAGAGAGTGCAAGATCAGGAAGAAACAGGTAAGAGAATAGTGGCACACAAAAACATTGAAAAAGTCAATTTCTGTTCATGTGTTTTACATGTTGTGCATTGCATGTCAAATGAAAGTCCAAAAAATAACCCCAGTCATTTGTTTTGGTATTTTTGGTACTCGCTATAGGGGGCTGGTTTACTCCAGAAACATACTGTTTTTTTTATAAGTTGAGGAGCTGCTGTATCAAAATGAGTTGTCTTTCCCCAGATATTAGGGCTACCATATGTTTCTTTTATGATTCCAATCCATTCCTCTTATTGCTTTGGCTCAGCATTTAAATAACCTTTATCAGATTTGATGGTTTAGTCAGACTTTCCCAAAAAGTGTTATACTTTTCTTTCACAAATGTGGGAATGAAATTGCATTAAAATGTACAAACAGTGAAATTTCCTAGAATCGCCCCTGGATATAAGTGTAAAAATATATATATTTAATATTTTAAAAGGGTCCATTCTCCATGGACCACTGTTTGTGGTCCATTCATTCAGGACTCAGTTCTCAAGCACCCAGAACCGGGCTGTCAGACAGAAGGACACCATCATGTACATGAGAGGGATTATTCTCTGTGTTTCTAACAATATTACCACCATCCATACATGAATCCATGGGTATTATCAGAACTATAATCTAACACCAGCTCCTGTAATGTGGATTTGCTCTGATTGATCAGTGAGGAACGTTATCTGACTTAAAGCCGCCAACTAACATGAGAAACATACGATTATCTTAAATATCGAGAGGTCCGATTATTCTTCTCTGTCCTGCTGATTCTGCTGTGGTAGTCTATGTGTCTATGAGGGGATTCAAATGTAAAGATGTCACATTAGTTAAGCTAGAATCCTGAAAGCAGATGATCCTCGTATTGATTATTCCTTTGTTCCGTCTGCTAACTAATGTCGAACTTGCTAGCCCGTTAGCTCGGTCAGCGTTGGTTCAGATCTAATGTTCCCTTGGATTATTATAAAAAGAGTTCCTTTCTAACACAGCTCTGCAGAGTATCCCGTGGTCTCTGTACTGCAGAGGTAAAGGTTCCTTTGGGGCCTTTGTGGGCAGAAACATAGCTTTGCGTAGCTCCAAACGGGCTAACGTTAGCTGCTCTGTAGATAGCTCACACATCGGGAACGATCACTTGAATTGCGTGTTTTTTGTATTACCTGCCAGTTGTTTTCGAAGAAGTAAGGCTGATTGTTCGGTCATGGTACGCGGGCGTTTCTGAAAAACACTTTTGTGTCGACAAATTCCCCCGAAAGTGAAGCCGGAGCTGGATCGGGGTGAGATCTTGCGCTGCTGGTTTCTCTCTGTGTTTTGACACTATAACGTTCAGCTGCTGGGGTTGACTGTGCGCATGCGCGGCAGCATTTGACTGTTTACATGTTTATGATGAAGGCGACGTGTTTTTTTTGAGACCCAGAGGCACTCACTTCACAACGTTTTCAACAGTGTACCCAAGCATTTCCTGTAACATAAAACGATCCCTGACATCTTAACAGATAGCTGTGTTAAGATTAGATCCATCAGAAGTTGTGATTCCATCTGTTACATCCAAACACAATTTTTAAGTCTGAATATATCACATGACATGTTGTTGTCTTTTCAGGATCCCAGACCACTTCGTCTTTATAATAATGGTACTGACTGATCAAATGATTTCTTCAATTTCATGGTACCTTTTTGTGGAATGTGCCTGGCCTTGTTTTTGGCCTTAATAGCTTTTATTATCTTGTATGTTCAAATTGGAAATCTTCCCTTTATCACAAATATTTAAGTTTAAAAAAGACGTGTCATTGTTCTTGTAAGCAAATGCAAGCAAGAGGATATTGTTGCTGAAACAGATTTTTTTTTAATTAATATTATGTGTGCTGTACAACAGGTAAACACTATTTTTGTTACAAAGACAATTTTATCATTGCTAAAGGAGAGATTTAGAAGCTTTACAAATATGCTCTTATTCATATTTTTTACTTTAGTTGTCTTGATATTCTTTACATTAGAAGATCACATTCTGGATGGAACACTCCAGTCTTCACAAATCTATTTATTCATGTGCTGTATTTATTTTTTGTCCTGCAAATGCTTTTTGTTGTTGATCAAATCCTTTTTTATTTTTTAGAAATAGTCACAAAAAATATTTACATTGAGAACAACAACAACAGTAATATAGGCCAATTAAACAAAAACATGTATACAGATATGACGCACACACAACAATTTCAAAAACATACTGTATATACACACACATACATATATAGAATAAAATAAATAAATACATGTTGATAGAAATAAGAATGGAAAAGTAAGAGTGGGTTTACAGAGTCATGTTGGCAGCTGCCATGTGTTCAACATAGGATATGAACGGTTGCATCTGATGGTATCTCTTGTTTTCCTTGCAGTTGCTTGTTATGACTATTTTCAGGTATGAATGACACAAAGAAAGGTATCTCTGATGCTGTTTTGGGGCAGGATAAATAATTGCACAACTTATGGTTCCTGTTGACATGTGTCAAGGCCATAGGCTTATGGCTTTATTTGTGGCTTTAGAAGCATCAGATCTTCCGCCAACTAATGATAGACTTTCTATGATGATAAAATGGTACAAACAGCAAACAGAGAAACAAAGGGTTTTTTACCGCTCTTTCAGTATTAGGCCAAAAACTTGACCCTAACCCTCTTATTGCACTTTTTGGTGTATCGGTTTCTCGACCATCTTTCACTTCATCCCCAAAAAATGTAATCGCCTTCACAACTGTTCTGGCTGGGAGACTGATCCTGATGAGGTGGAAATCTCCTACACCCCTTCCCATACACACTGGATTCGTGATGTACTATTTCATCTTAACTTACAAAAAATAAGATTCTCTCTCTAAGGTCGGTCCAATAAATTTGTAAAGGTCTGGGGCCCCTTTCTCGAATATGTCCAAATTACTACGTTTTCAGATATTCCAAGTTAAAGCAAGGTGAAATTAATGTGGAATGTAAGTAATGTGGTAGGATCTGGCAACATGGGCTCTTTATTTTTTCATTTTTAAAAGTTTGGTTTGATTTAACTTTGTGTTTGGATTGCTTATTTCTTTTTTGTTTTAATTTGGAAATTTGTATGTGTGTATGTCTATATATATTTGTATATATATTTCTGTATGTATATGTGTATATATTTTTATTATTAATATTTCTATCACACTTTCATCATTATTATAATTAATATTATTTTTACTTTTATTTTTCATTTTTTTCCTAATGTTTTATGTTAAAGCTGGAGTCACAAATGTGGTCATTGTTATTTGTAATGTTGTCTGTTCGACATCAGCAAATATGTTAATGCAGATATTATCTTCTCTAATACCTCTACTTGTATTTGTTTTACATTGTCTGAGGTTAACAGGATCTCTGTGCTTTTTTCAAAATCCAATCATATGTGCACTGTTGATGCCACAATACAAAAGGCACTCATATATGTATGTTACCATTATTGTATAATCATGTGAATGCTAATTCAAAAATAAATAAAATAAATATGTCACATGAAAAAAAACCCAGAAAAAAACAGGGAATCCCCACAATGCATAAAATATGAGGGAGATTTTCATATTTGTGTTTTTTTAGTTCATTATGTAGTTGCAAATGTATAAATGTGTATATTAATGAATATGTATTTGTTTCAGAGACACCATAATCAAAGTCAATAAAAAAAACAGCCAGAAATTTGAAGCAATTTTTCAAAAGATTATATTGATGTTACATGGAGCTGTACTGAAATTCTAGGGCCCCGAAAACAGTGAATATAACTAGCTATGTATTGCTGCATAAGCTGCATTCATAACTATCGGAAATAAATTGATACCTCCCCTTAATATATTTTGAGACCATATATATCATATATATTTGTTTTATTGATTTGAAAAGTGTCAATTTTCATCATCTATTATTAAAATCAAGTATGAATAAATCATTTTTTTTATTAAAAGTCGTAACGCACCCCAAGACTATATAAAAGAAACAGAGAGCTTGAAAATACGAGTCTGTGAGTGTCATGTGAAGGCAGCACTATGCGGAAGGGAGGTTGTGCGGCGCCATATTTAATACACCAGGAGCTAGCTAACGTTAGCTGTTTACAAGCCTAAACTTTTAACCCTAGACGGAAACCTAAAGCAAGCCCTCCAAATCCACTCAAAATGAATGTAATAGATCATGTTCGGGACATGGCAGCGGCCGGCCTTCACTCTAATGTCCGGATATTGAGCAGTTTGTTGCTCACGATGAGTAATAACAATCCGTAAGTAATGTTGGATCGGGGTCCGTCTATTTCTTGGAGAATGCTCCACTGCATAGTGTGCTAACATATACGAACAAAAACATATAGAAACCCCGGGCTCTTGAAATAACAAATGCACATACTAAATATCCTGTTAAAGCTATAAGGTCAACCAGAATGTAACGTTTGTTAATGTGTTTAAATAAAGTTTACATGGAGTAGGTAACTTCCAAGAAATAGCCATATGCAGACGCTCCAATGAAATCTGTGATTGCTGCTAGTTGTTTGCTTTTAGGACTGTCTCCAATGGATGATTGTCCTGCAGGACTTGTGCTTTTGTTAATAACTTGCTTTGTTATTTTTTATTATTGTTTGATTGATGTAAAATCACCGTGCTGTCACATCTGTCAGATTACTCCACAGTAGGGATGTAAGGATACACTCAACCCACGATTCGATTCGAATCCCGGTTTTTGGTTCACAATACGATTCACTCACGACTCTCTAATGATTTTCAAGATAACTGGATTAAACTCAAAATTTAAATAACTATTATTGTATTTCAGTTCTCAGATATGGACAGTTGCAATATTTTTTTCTCATATTTCTTTGTAAACAAAGTAATCCTTTTTCATTTTTAAGGCGTGTTGTAACTCAAATAAAACCACTGCACACTTTTTTCAGCACCTTGCAAAAATCAAAAAAATGACTGCACAAAAATACATTGCTGGAAAATTTAAGATTAATTATAGAGAAATGGAAAGTGAACAATTACCAAAAGAAAGTATTAAATATTAAAACAAATAAGGTAAACCTCTTTAAATTAGGGATGTCAATTTCAAGTGTTTTCAGTGATTGATCTTTGGAAATGTTTGATTAGGTTTATTTTGGTCTGCGTCAACAACCAACACATCCCTCCACGACATAGGAGCCATGTAAAAATACAAATAAAAGCAAAGAACAAAACAATCATTGAGGGATTCAGTCCAGCATATACATACACACACATATCTATCTGTACATGCATATGTACACATGCCCATGCATACATATAAACATATAAACATGCATACACATCCACATATATTTTGGCCAATTCCATGCTGACCAAAAAAGGTGTAGGCTGAAGCCAAGGCTTATCCTGCCTACCCTAATGTTAATGATCCATTATCGTTTAATCATTAAAAAAACGTGAACGTTTTCCATGTCAAAAAGAATGCCAAATGAGTTTTTTTCCCCCTAAATCAAAATTTCCTTCACAATACAATGTATGTATATAACTGACGGTATTAAACAGCTTCTGATCATATTGAGGTGTTCAAAATGTTAAACACGCTGAATATCAACATAACGAGCAGGCTTATAAATAATCTCTGTGGACGCATGGTCATAGAGTGAAGACTCAGACTACAACATGTGGATTTACTGCAACAGGACAACTGAACAGGATCATGTTTCAGACTCTCAGTGTCCAGTTTTCTCCTTCTTATTGAGAAAAATAAGCATGTGAATGCGGTCATGTGTCAGCCGGGTCAGAATCACTCCAGCGGTGGAGAAAAAAAGCGCTCATGGAGACCTGTCACTCAGCTGCGGCCCCCAGCTGAGCTCCTCCGCTGTGTGCAGTCAGCTGATTCTGAAACATTCTTTAAACTTAAAACACCTCCACTCAGCGAGTGACGAGACAAGAGACTTAATGATGTTGAACAAGCGGAGTATAATGCAGATAGCGCCTTCTACTGTTTAAAAATAATATCCAGATACAAATGATGTTGAATCAATTTGAATCCACCCTTATTTGTATAATTTTTTACCTTCTTGCGATATATCCTTACATCCCTACAGAGCAACATGAACGTGTTTTTGAGCAGTGTCTAATTCTTCTGTTATTGATATGATCTGATTTGAAGGGAGCTGTTCTCACCGGCCCAGAAGTACCAGTTGTTGGTTTACCATGCTGATGCCATCTTCCATGATAAGGAGTACCGTAATGCTGCCTGCAAATACAGCATGGCATTGCAACAGAAGAAGGTGCTCAGCAAAACATCTAAAGTTCGTACTTCTGCGGGTGGAGCTGCATCAAACATACAGGCACAGGTATGTTAGAATGAATGTTTGTCAAGTCAGGAGTGAAGATGTTACAAAACTTAAACAGGGTCTCTAGCAGATCTACTCCGGATAAAGCGCAAGATGAGAATTTTGAATGTGCAACAGGATTTGTTGTTCAGATGTTTGTTTTCAGTTTCTAGTATCATTTTGAGATAAACGGAAGGTGCTTGTGCTGAAAGAAAGGATGAGCACTCAGTGAAGAAACCTACCCACTATGCCCTCTACTGACAAGTTTAGTGGACTACCCCATGGCTCCTGATGTCCCCCAAAGCCTGAGATTGGCCGGTGTTTTGGTTTAAACCGCGACCCGGTTAACTGCAGACTTTCAGTCGGATGCGTCCCTCATAAACGTCTTTAGACGATCATTAAATACTTGTCTTATGAGGATATTTTTAATCTTAATTAACAAAAAAAGTAGTTTGCATTCGAAGGGACTCACTCTGTTTCAACAGCTGTGTAAACTCCACAAACACTTTTACATTCAGATGAAGGTCTCCAGTTTACAGGGTCACTTTTAAAACTGTAACACCGGGAGAGACGCATTCCTGGTGGGTTTAGAGAAGACTACTGTTACAAGCTGCTAAATCAAGTGAATCACAGTGTATTCTTTTTTTGAAAAGTACACACGTATACAAAAAACTCAACTCAACTCACCTTTATTTATATAGTACCTTTCATACATAATAACATGTAACAGACAGTCAGAAAACAACAGCAATGGTAAAATTATAAAAGGCATGATTAAAAAAGAAATACTTAAAAAAAAAAGAAAAGAAAATCAACATAGTAACATTATTAAAATAAGTAAGAGTGGAAAGAAAAGTTAAAAATAAGGTAGAGTTAACAAGATCAGATGAACACAAGAAATAAATAAGATAAATAAATACATGTTAAAACAATGGTTTAGATAATAATGATTAAAGTAATTTAAAAATAATAATAAAAAAGATAAAACAAATGAAAGAAAGAGAAATCAAGTGAAAGTACTACCACCCTAGCAGCGGCTTTTTAGGGGGGAGATTTACTACCCCTGAACTAAATTTAGACCCTGGGTCCACCAGTTGAAATGCACGTAGTTCCGGGGTGAAGTTCCCCTGGTCCAAAAAGGCCCAATAGAAAGAACTGCTTGGGAGCGAGAGCCAGCACATCACTGAGATTATCAAGTGGGCTCCTCCCTTCACTGATGTTTCCTTTAGTTCAGCCCACGACACCTCAGAGAAGCTTATCAGGTAACTCTGGCTCAGAGCAACCCCCCTCCTTGCCAGCTCCCACTGTCCATCACATCCACCAGCTGAACAGGCTCCGTACATACAAGCTCCAGGTCGTGACAACAACGATACAGGGGAAACAGAGCCAGGATGAGATGCCGGATATGCCCTGACACAAAACCCTTTTTCATGTTGGACGGTGTTTTCCTTTTAAGCTGTAAGCACAAACCGAAGGAAAGATAAGAAAAGATAAGATACACCTTTATTCGTCCCTCAACGGGGAAATTCATGGAGTTACAGCAATGCAATTATAAAATAGAGTATCTTCAATTGTTATTGAAGCTGAAACATGTAACATGCAAGTTTTTTGTTTTCTCCTATATCAAGAACTGGTAATCTTTAAAAAAAAGTCCTCAGTACTGATTTGTTCTGTTTGCATCAGTGGTCAAACAAACAATGACAGTGGTATTTCTTGTTGTTTTCCAGAGCTTGCCATCAGAAATTGAGGTAAAGTACAAGATAGCCGAATGCTACACCATCTTAAAACTGGATAAAGATGCCATCGCAGTGCTTGATGGGATTCCATCCAGACAAAGAACTCCAAAGGTAAGGCTGATAAACTCACAGTTTTATTATTTCATACATCATTTCGACTCTTAACAGCTTCTCTCGTGTGTCAGATCAACATGATGCTAGCTAACCTGTACAGAAAAGCGGGTCAGGAGCGTTCTGCAGTGACGAGCTACAAAGAGGTTCTTCGACAGTGTCCCCTCGCCCTGGATGCGATCATTGGTAAGCAGCATCACACCGACACTTTCACTGAGCCAATGAGGTTTACACTGTGAAAGTCCATCTGTTATGTATACCTGTGAATGTGATGTTATGAGCTCACAGTAGCTCTTCATGGACTTGTTTCGGTCCTCTAGGTCTTCTGTCTTTATCAGTCAAAGGAGCTGAAGTGGCCTCCATGACTATGGATGTGATCCAGAGTATCCCCAACCTGGACTGGCTGTCGGTTTGGGTCAAAGCGTACGCCTTCATACACGCAGGGGACAATCAAAGAGCCATTAACACTATTTGGTGAGCCGAGCTGTAATGACTTGAACAAAGTGAAAGTATGTTATAGTTTATTTTCTGTACAGCTCCATGTGACATCCCCCCTTCATCTCTCCTCAGCTCTCTTGAAAAGAAGTCTCTTTTGCGGGACAACGTGGACCTGCTGGTGAGCCTGGCTGATGTCTACTTCAGAGCCGGTGACACCAAGAACGCCATCCTTAAATTTGAGCAGGCCCAGATGTTGGATCCGTATCTCATTAAAGGTGAGCTGTAGGATGAGTGTTTGTACTGTTAAATATTCTGCACCTCCAGACTGTTGTTATCCAAATTCTGGATTGAGGACTCTTCACAACGGGCAAAGCAACACACTGGAACTGTGCTGTGCTGATGAAATGTCACTAAAGTTGTTTGTACTTTCAGGAATGGATGTTTATGGATACCTAATGGCTCGTGAAGGACACTTGGAAGATGTTGAAGTTCTGGGTGGGCGACTCTTTAACATTTCAGACCAGCATGCAGAGCCCTGGGTGATCTCTGGGTGAGTCTCAATATACCGTATATAAATGTCCTAGGGGTTATGTTTCTTCCTCCTCTTGCCTTTTTATAATCTTTGAATCTGTGTTTTAGGTGTCACAGTTTTTACAGCAAGCGTTACTCCAGAGCCCTGTACCTGGGAGCCAAGGCGATCCAGCTCAACAGCAACAGTGTGCAGGCTCTCCTCCTGAAGGGGGCCGCACTGAGAAATATGGGGCGCGTCCAAGAAGCCATCATCCATTTCAGAGAAGCTATGCGCCTGGCTCCCTGCAGGCTTGACTGCTATGAAGGCACGTTAGGCTGTTTTGTTCAGTCATGGTTTGATCTCTGTGTCTCGTTGTGTCTTGTATCACGTTGTGTCTTATGTCTCGTTGTGTCTTATGTCTCGTTGTGTCTTATGTCTCGTTGTGTCTTGTATCACGTTGTGACTGGTGTCGCGTTGTATCTCGTTGTCTCGTGTTACATTGTCTCGTGTCTCTTTTCTCATTGTCTTGTCTCATTGTGTCTAGCTGTGTCTTGTTGTGTCTCATTGTGTCTCATTGTGTCTTGTTGTGTCTTGTGTCTCATTGTGTCTCATTGTGTCTTGTGATGTCTTGTTGTGTCTCATTGTGTCTCGTTGTGTCTTGTTGTGTCTCATTGTGTCTTGTTGTGTCTTGTTGTGTCTCATTGTGTCTTGTTGTGTCTTGTTGTGTCTTGTTGTGTCTCATTGTGTCTTGTTGTGTCTCATTGAGTCTTGTTGTGTCTTGTTGTGTCTTGTTGTGTCTTGTGTCTTGTTGTGTCTCATTGTGTCTTGTTGTGTCTCATTGTGTCTTGTGTCTTGTTGTGTCTCATTGTGTCTTGTTGTGTCTCATTGTGTCTTGTTGTGTCTTATTGAGTCTTGTTGTGTCTCATTGTGTCTTGTTGTGTCTCATTGAGTCTTGTTGTGTCTCATTGTGTCTTGTTGTGTCTTGTGTCTTGTTGTGTCTTGTTGTGTCTTGTTGTGTCTTGTTGTGTCTTGTTGTGTCTTGTTGTGTCTCGTTGTGTCTCGTTGTGTCTTGTTGTGTCTCGTTGTGTCTCGTTGTGTCTCGTTGTGTCTCGTTGTGTCTTGCTGTGTCTCGTTTCTGGTTGTGTCTCGTCAGGTGAAGTACATTTCCATTCTGCTAGCAGTAACATGTCAGTGCTCACCCTTTGCAGGTCTGATCGACTGTTACCTGGCGTCCAATGGGATTCGAGAGGCCATGGGAATGGCTAATAACATATATAAAACGCTGGGAGCCAACGCACAGACTCTGACCATCCTCGCCACGGTGTGCCTGGAAGATCCTGTGACTCAGGAGAAAGCCAAAACCCTGCTGGACAAAGCTCTGGCCCAGAGACCGGACTACACCAAGGCCGTGGTCAAAAAGGCCGAGCTGCTCAGTGCGTACTTTTTAATTTAGCCTTCTTTCTTAAGTGAGTGACAGAATAAAGCTAAACACAGATTCAGTGGCTGATGTACTGTTTTCTTTTTCTTTGTTGTGAAGGTCGGGAGCAGAAATATGAAGAAGGGATCGCTCTCCTCAGGAATGCCTTAGCCAATCAGAGTGATTGCGTCCTGCACAGAATGCTTGGAGATTTCCTGGTGGCTGTCAATGATTATCAAGAAGCCATGGATCAATACAGCATAGCGCTAAGGTAACAAGACTTCACTTTTTAGGTTGACCTCTCATCTTGACGAACAGTTTCTCTAAACTCAGTGTATGATGAAATTAGCATGAACGCACACGATGAGGAGTTCTCTGCCCGTTTGTAATCATTTGTTTCCCCTCTTTAAGCCTGGATCCCAACGACCAGAAGTCATTAGAGGGCATGCAGAAGATGGAGAAAGAAGAAAGTCCCACGGATGCCACAGTGGAGCTGGACGGTGACGACATGGAGGGCAGCGGAGAGGACGGGGACCTGGAGGGCAGCGACAGTGAAGCAGCGCAGTGGGCTGATCAGGAACAGTGGTTTGGGATGCAGTGACCCCAGCACCTGCAGGACACACAGCCATCTCCATCCTCTCTCTCACACACTGACACACTGCAGCCCGCGTGGAGCAGCCATCAGGGCAGTTTGATGAAATCTCCCCTAATTCTGACGTTATATTTAGATACTCACGTTTGAGGCTCGTATGCTCATCTCTCCTGATGTTAAACAGCCTCAAGAGAACCTGGAGAGAACATCTTTCTTGTCTGCTCAGTGTTTGTAAAAATTGGCTTATGTCATTGGCATTACTTTGGCTAGATCTTCTGCACTTCTACATCTTCTTCTGGCTCTGTGGCAACATAAATTCATACCTGATAGCAGAAAAATCAAGTGAAATATACTCATTACAAAATGTGTATCAGTGTGTTTAAAAAAAAGACCTGTTATGATGTTTTTAAAGATGAGGTGCTCAATGTAGAGAGGAGCCTTACCTGAGTGAGGGAGAGAGAAACCACGACTGACTTCAGTGATCTTTCACGTGTGACCGGAGAGACTGGCAACTTTTTAAAGGTGTGTGTGCTGCACTGAGGGCGATTCACAACGAAGTCTCTCACCACGACGACCTTTTTCAGGAGGTCTGTAAAATATGAATATTTACCATATTTCTGTATTAAAATGTTGCGTCTCATTTTGCTCTCCGTTCAGAATGTGTCATATTGTACATGTTTACTGTTTTCCTTTTCGTCTGCCTTCATGTGTGAAAGAATAACCTCATGACTGACTTCTTTATTTGGGAAGTGAGAACCATTTCAAGACAATTGTTTATAGTATTTTGTACATATTTTTAAAGTGTATAATAAAATTATTAAACACTCACTTGACATGAATGTGGTGGTTCAGTTTCTCTCAAATGTGGAGCTCAGAATAAACCATGACACCTGAATGTCATGCCTAGAGGTAAAAGCGTGTGTGGCTGTAATCCTTGTTTTAGCGGTCCCTTGTTCGACCATAGACTGTATAAATAATGGACATAGTCTCCGTGACATCACCCATCTGTGTCTGAAGCGCTGTTTGGAAGCCAATCGGCGGCGGCGGGAGCCATATTGGAAATGCTGAAGTCGACCTAACTTCTGTCGAGCTAGTGTGAGGTATAGAGGCAGGCTTTGAGCCTCCTAGCCAAAAGCTATGTGTTCCTGCCTGTCAATCAAGTCAGTCATGTCCTTAAATGGGCAAAACTCCTAATCTTAATATCTTCTGATTTGTCGCATTATAAAAAAATTCACCCTCGTACAGTGTTTGCCCAGAGAGAAATGAGCTCTTCAGACCGAAGCCATTTTTGAACCAGGCTGTAAACATGTTTATTTCTGCTGTAAAGATCTTCTCTTTTGAATGGGTGTGTATGTAGTTTCCTGTGTTTCAGCAGCCAGCCTCAAGTGGACGCTTGATGGACTGCAGTTTTTGACACTTTTGCATGGACTTCATATTTTGAGACTGAAGGTTTTTTTGCTTGAATAGTACTCTATGTATATATTTATATATAGCTGTCCTCTATTGCAAGGGTTTTCCAAACTTTTCAGCCCACGACCCCCAAAAGATAGGTGCCAAAGACTTGCGACCCCCACTGTCTCTCAAAGTGATTTAATGTGGCCTCATTTAGCTTGTCTGTTATGAATTAACTGTTCACTAACCCTAAACTTGGGATTCATCTGGAAGAAAGAAAGGCAGAAAACTCATTACATTTTCTATTTTCAAGGTTTTATTTCAAGTTTAGCTTCTGTTTTTGTTGATATTTTTTACTGTAATGGATAAAAGTACTATTTTTAGATCACTTAAAAAAATAAATTCTGAAAGACATCTCACGACCCCACATTTGTGTCTTGCAACCCCCTAGGGGTCCCGACCCACACTTTGGGAACCCTGCTCTATTGGATAGGACAGCCCAAGAGAGATAGGAAATGTGGGGAGCAGAGTGGGGGAAGATATGCAGCAAGTGGCCAAGGCTGGGACTTGAACCGCTGCAACGAGGACTGTGGCCTCTGTATGTATGATGACTGCTAGACCAACGGCACCCCATACTCTGTATTTCCAAAATGAAACTCAACAGCAGCGAGTAAACTCTTCATGTATGACAGTTTATTTACCTGAAACCAAAGTTCATGTGATACATTGTACAATCATCTCTGAAAATACAGTACAGCAGTTCGGCAAAAAATGCCAGAGGAAGGACAGCCCACCGCTCTCATGACAAATCGTTTTCATCACTGCACTGTCACAAGTTCGCCCTCTCAGGTATGACAAAATCTGCTCCGAACATGTAGCACATCTCAGTGCAAAGCAAAATAAAATAAAACAAAGGTTGTTTGGTTTTTAAATATCCCATAAAAGTTTTTCCTTAGGAAAGATGATCTGTTTTTGAGCTTATTTAACATTTGTACTATCTGATGAAAGTCTATTCTATTTACCAATACTATACATTGTCTATAACACAAGTCTGTTGAAACAGATGGCTGATTCAGCAAACATGCACCATGAAATATAGTACAATTTACTGTACACGATACTAAGACCACTGTCTAAAAAGAGAGCGTGTAATTGTGTGGTTATCTAAGGCTCTTCATGCAGGAGGATGGAAGGACTGATGAGGTGGGACTGGCTAGTTTTCATAGGACATTTATTTATAGCTGGTCTATAAAATGATGGATGAACTCATGAGCCTCTGTCCTTCTATTACTTGACTGACATGCAGCTCTTGTAAGATGTGCTGCCCAAAACACACATGCAAAACACAAAACGAAACCAAACTATTCTGAAAGGAGTTTAGAGGAGAGGTGGGCTTACTTGGCCTTTGCTGCAAAGAAAAAAGAGGAGAGAGGAAAAATCAAATCAGTGGACACAGAAGTCAAAGGTCACAGCAGAAGAAATGAGCAGCGAAAAAACATCAACACTTGTCATGAGAGGAGCACACATGGAGAATTAAGGCCATGCTCTGGGCAAGCAGAGGATTAACAAAGACATACAGTATGCACATTTCAAAAGATGTATGATTTTAAAAAATACAGCCATGTCCCACAAAGTGTTGGGGGCACTTGAATGTCTGTTTATGCCAGAAGCCAAAACGTGCTGCCAGAAAGCAGTCAAAAATAACTGGTGCAAGCAACGTGGTGCCAAAAGCAAAAGGCTCCTGTTTCCACAGCGTTTCATGGCACTTGGTGACATTGAAGGCTTTTTCAATCAAACTCTCCAACACTTCAATCCTTTCCCCCTCTAACTGATGTACCATTAAACATATAGAAGAAAAAACTGAGTCAAATCAGACATATAAAGCCATCTTTCATTCTCTTGTGAGAAATGAACAGCAGAACGACTGCAACAAAAGAGGGCAAGCGAGATGGCATGCAGGTCAAAGTGTACTCACTCTGCAGGTAAACAAGTGGAAGGCATTGAAAGAAACAACAGTTAGCTTGAAATCTAATCATCCTAGAGCACTCACTGACCTGGGATTATTGGAGCAGGCATGCAGAAAGGCTACAACCACAATCAAGTAAACTAGTGTAAGTGTATGGAGCATCTTGAACGCAACATAAAAAAAACACCTATTCAGAGATTCTACTTTGTGTGCTATGTACAGATATACAGACTCTTCCGATGATCGCTCATCCACTTTGTGCTCAGTTGCTAAGACTAACAGCTTCTTGGTGCCTTTTTACATATTCAAGTACAGTATGTGCACATTTTTACAAATATTAGAAAGATTATTGTAATTAAGATAAAAAAAATCAAGAATGAAAGTTGAGATTGGGTCATAAAAAAAAACAAACTTAAAAAAAGAAAACCAAGACAAATGTGTTTTCTTCAAGTAAACAAATTTAGCAACAGATTTTTTTTCTTTATCAAAAATTGCTTAAACTGGTAACATCTGGTGGTCCTCTCTTCCCTCCAACAACACAGGAAAGACAAATATATAAAAAACCTTAAAATGTGTGTAAGGGCTTTGTCTCTACTGCAACAGAAATGGCGCTTACCTCAACATTTTAAATGATACTTAATGAAATGTTTGTTAAGACAAATGTGTAGTAATGGTCACAAAACAGCATTGAGGTAGCTGTGCTCTGCCTACTGCAGAAAATCATGAATGACTATGCATGGAGCTCAAAAAATGGCTGTAGAGATTCATGCCAGAGGAAAATACGAGACTCCACCCCAAATTAGTGTATCACTACATGGTCCTTATAGTTATACCTCTTCACATCAAGAACTCTAATCCCCACAGCCCCACAAAAATTACAAAATATTAATTATTATAAAATAGTGTAAATTCTCTGTACAGCTCAACACACAGCTCGAACACGGTAGGCATCTCTTACTGTTCAAAACAGGGGACCAATAAAGAGAGAAGCATGATGATTAAATAAACACCTGGACATAATGTCAGTCAAAGTCATTAAAATATGACTACAACCCCCCTGACCCAAAAAGAACATGTATCATTCAAAATGTCTAAATAGAAAAGATCTGACAGCACACACTGTCAGAATATGTGCAAGTGTTGACTGTGAGTTGTTCTGAGTTAATGTAACTGTGTTAGATGTGTGTGTTAATGTCCACTTCACACTGGTGCACAGGGAGGGTACTGTAGTGGAGTCAGTCAGGGCCACAGCCAGGCGGACACATTAGTATCGGTGCTGTAGATCCACAGAACCAGGGGCAGGGAGATGGCCACGAAAGGCCAGGAGATGCCCTCGGTGCATGCGGACAGAGAGCAGCCTTTTCGGACCGGCTTCTCCAGCTGTTTACCAAAGTCCAAGTAGTTTCTGGCCGCAAACTTTAGCAGCTCGTCCAGCAGGATGACGGGCAGGGAGATCTTAAGCACCATCATCCATTGGGTGGCATCCAGAGGAGTGATCTGGAAGATGACCTGAGAGAGAGGGTGAAGGTTAGCATACACAGGGTTCCCACTCTTTTCCAGAGATCATTTTCCAGGACATTTCAAGGACATTTTCAGTGATGACCAAGCTGGTATGACAGTCTGAATTTAGTTCCTAATTTAGTTCCTAAATAATCTAATATGTTCCTCTCAGTGGAAGTCTACATTGATGACATATAGTCTTTCTATATCTATAGTTTATTAGTGCAACCAAGCAACAATGATGGGCAACATCTCATCTCAGCTTTCCCTTTTCTCAAAAAATATAAAATTAAAAACAAAAGAGCCAGCAAAAGACTCTGGAAGCTGCCTTAGTGAAATAAATAAATAATAATAATAATCAGAGGATCAGTGCATAAATTGACCTAAATAGATCTGAATGACAAAAATGGCCACAAATGTTTAATGGGGATGTGTTTTTTTAACCTTGTTAGATCGTGCAAAGTCATGTTGGAATAATTTTCCAGGACAATCCATGATTTTTCCAGGACATTTGACTTTTTCTCCTATTTTCCAGGTGTTTTCCTGTACTGGAAAACTGGTCAACTGTTTTCCAGGTTTTCCAGTTTTTCCAAGACGCGTGGGAACCCTGCATACAGCTGTTCTGTATCTGAGGTATCTTACAGGATTACACAAGAGTGCACATGCTGTCTACATCAATGTGGACCACTTCTAGCATCACTGTCACACTTTACCTAACATCACCAAAGAACCAGAAGGAGCCTATAGGTGAGAGGGAGCCTGGTGGTCCAGTGTTTAATAGAATAGCTTAACATTTTATATTTTTGTTTACTTGTTGTTTTTCTGAAAGTTAAACACAAGACCTTTGTGAACACCATCCTTCACTGACATGTCTGTAACGTGTTTATGGAGCTAGTGCAAGAAGATGTTAGCTCAGCATAAAGACCAGAAACAAGGATTACAACAGTAAGTCTGTCTGTTAGCACTTGATAGCTCATTAACTGACATATTACACATCATAAAATTCTCCTCACATACAAACAAAAACAAAACAAAATCAGTGCAAGTTTTTTTTGTAATAGTTGAGGCTGGTTACCCTGCAGTGAAACACTCAGTAGAATGTAAACACCAGTGGTGCCCAGCCAGGACTGATTCTCATTCTACCTCCAGAGGTGTAGAAAACAATTCAAGTTTATTTTTAAATTCCATCTGTGTTATCTGCAATGCAAGTGTGGCCGTGCTGAAGAAGGGCAACCTTGAACGGCACTTCAGGACTACGCACAAACATTAAGAGATTGACTTTCACGCTTAGACAGCTCCAAGACCCCAGAGAGTGTGAGAGTTGAAGGGCAGGTTAGCAGCGCAGCGGTCAATTTACACCAAGACTAACACAGAGGATGTAAAAGTAGCATCTCATCACATCCATCACTTTCATGCTCAGCACAAGAAGTCTTCAAAGGACGGTGGAAGGAGTGTTGAGGAGTGCCAGTGTCCCAGTGCCAGAGGTCACATGAAGGTAGAGACTTTCATTTATTTTTACTCTTCCACCTTAAATAACTGTCCTTAATAAGCCTGTACCTGGTCTACTTCTCTGTTTTTCACATTTATATAAAATCACTGAGGTAGGCTAACAGTAACAGCTATGGCTCCATATGCAACTGTGTGCATGTGTGTGTATATGAGGTCTCTGATTTGCAAATCTCTTCTTGGCTTGGTCCCAACTTATTTTTGTGTGTACCTACAAAGATTGAAAAGCCACTATGCCTTGCGTTCCTGTGACATCTTAAAAATTTGAGTTCCCCGTGTTCGGACAGAATAAGGTAAGAGAGCATTTAGTTTTGCTGCTCCTACTGCTTGGAATAAACTCCAGAAGGTCTTGAAATTGTCAGATAGTATCTCACTTGATGCCTTTGGTTCCATCTTAAATGAAAGACAGACCACAGAACAGTGCCTGTGTTTTAAAATATGCTGTTTTGTGATCCTAAATTGCACTTTATTTGGGACAGGGCGTTTGCAGTGAGGGGTTCGACACTCTGGAACCATCTGCCTGAGGAGATCAGGTCTGCTGAATCAGTGAGCTCTTTTAAATCCCTTCTCAAAGCATACTTTTATCATTGAGCCTTCCTGGGTTATATCTGAATTTTATTTGACTTTATTTTATTTTATTTTAACCGTCTAAAGCAGGGGTGTCAAACATACGGCCCGCGGGCCAAAACCGGCCCGCCAGGGGTTCGAATCCGGCCCACAGGATGACTTTTGAAATTACAGAGAAGACATTGACTGCAATTTTTCAATAAATGTAACTGGTATTTCAAATTTGTCCTACAGGGGGGGCACCTGAATGGCACTCCGGGACTTTTTTTTCTCAAAGTGAAGAAAAAGAATATATGCAGTTTGCATAATCCGGTGGAAAATCATAGACTTTTTGGACCGGCTGGGGGGTCCATAAAGGTCTAGTATAATCTATCTGTTCTTTTGCAGTAAACATTACACTCTGTGTCAGGTGAATGGGTAACCTGTGTGTTTGGTGTGTTTACAGCAGGTTTCAGGGCTTAAAGAATATAATATATGGCCCTATATGAGACTCATCATGGCGAGAAATACAACAACTGTTTTTGTAAAAAGATAGTTCATGAAATATAAAAATTTTACTTCCTGAATTTCTCTCTTAATCTAAGAACTGCAAAATGTGTCAAACCATGTCTACAAGTTTCAACCTTCTCAAAGACATGACCAATCATGAATCATCACTTCAAATAACTTTTGTTTCTTTTACATCACAGTGAGTTGTAGATCTATGTAGGGAGCACATCCTCCTCCACAGAGCACACCATCATTTTCTCAAAAACTGACTGAAACTGAAGACTGGCTCTGAAGAGGGTGTTAAATCATTTTCACAAATGTTGCAGTCACCGTAGATTCTCCTACACACTCGGTGGGGCAGGGTGAGAACCTCACCGCTAGATATCACTTCCTCCTACTCACTGGTACTTCACGGGGCAGCAAATCAGTTTTCATCACAAGTGCGTAATAAACCATGAAAAACTACTCAGAGAAGATGAGAAGCAGGTAGTTCTTAAAATTCAATCTTTGTCGTTAAGTAGCTTACTGAGCTGTCAAGCAGCCGGCTCGTCTCTTTGAATAGCAGGTAGTCATTAATCCAGATACTCAGTGTTGAATAAAGAGGTCTTTTAAAACTCACAGGCAGAGGTTCCACGTAGAGGATGAGGAAATGGAGGGACATGGAGAGGCAAATGGCCCCCAGAAGCCAAATGTTCTCCCAGGGAGGCATCCGCAGCAGGGACTGGTTCTCAGACAGACTGGAGGGAAGAGAAAGCTCAGATTTTGATTCATTCAAAACAGCTCAACCTTTATTGTCTGAGAACAACTGATCTTCAGTGGAGACCTCTCAGAGAGGCTCTCATTTACCTGTTAAGAGCATTGCACATCTCAATAGTGACGAGCACAGACAGAGCCATGGTCATCGGGTAGGGCGACTCAAACACATGGCAGTCCAGGCCGTCGAACTCCGGGTTGTCTGGGGCGCACTGGAGAAAGTGGCTCTGCGAGAGAAGGAGGAAGAGGAGTGAAGGGGAGATGAAGCACCAGAGGGCAGATGAAAAATGAGAGAAGACTTACCAGCTGGTACAGAGTCAGCTGAGGTCCATCCTCTGAGACCGTGAACCACCAGGCAGCAGCTCCTACTGTGGCTGCACCCACATAGCCTGATAAAACCATCACACACAGATCAATTTATCAAACCACACAAAGGTAAAATCAAATGTCCTCTGATATGATGAAGAAAACGCAATTACATCCAATAGCCAAGTATCTGAAGAAGAGCCACCCGGAGATCAGGGGCTCCTTGGCGTTACGAGGAGGCTTCTCCATGATGTCCAGATCTGGAGGGTTGAAGCCCAGGGCGGTGGCAGGGAGTCCATCAGTCACCAGGTTCACCCAGAGCAGCTGAACCGGGATAAGAGCCTCGGGGAAGCCCAGCGCAGCGGTGAGGAAGATGCTAACAGGAGAGTATTTAGAGTAAGAGTTCAAATCTGGACATCAACATTACATGTTTGAAACAAGCGGCAACCTCCGGTCTAAAAATATGAGTACAATGATGAAGCGCTTAAAACTGCAGTTCATCTAGTGTCCACTTGAGGCTGACTCCGGAAGTACCGGAAACCACATACACACAAATTCCAAAAAGCCGATCTTTACAGCAGAAATAAACATGTTTACAGCCTGATACAAAAACCAAGTGTAGTCTGGATAGCTCATTTCTTGATCGGAACACACTACACGGGGGGTGAATTTTTTTCTAACACTGCAATTTTGAAGATATTGAGCTTAAGAGTCTTCCAATGAGAGGCACAGCTGACTTGATTGAAAGGCGGAAACACTGTAGCTTTTGGCTAGGAGGCTCAAAGCCCACCTCTTCATGTCACAATCACTTAACAGCAACAATATGGCTGCCGCCGCCGATTGGCTTCAAAACAGCTCTTCAGAAACTGATGAGTGACGTCACGGATACTACGTCCATTATTTATACAATCTATGGTTTGAAACCACCATCTGATCATGTATTAGATTTTTGTTGTCCTCAAAACTAAGTTTAGAAAATGAAGACCGTTTGACTCACCAGACAACCTCCCCCACGTTGGACGAGATGAGGTATCTGATGAACTGCTTCATGTTGTTGTAAATTGCTCTGCCTTCTTCAACAGCGGCCACGATGGAGGAGAAGTTGTCATCGGCGAGAACCATTTCAGAGGCTGATTTGGCCACGGCAGTGCCAGAGCCCATGGCGATGCCAATCTCTGCCTTCTTCAAGGCAGGGGCATCGTTCACTCCATCACCTGTCTGTGGAGGAGAAACGTTTCTTTACTCAAACATAATGATCCTGGTGTTAATATGGCAAATAAAGACACAATAACAGTTTTCACTATGTTCTTAAACGCTGATCAAATCTAGTTTTAAGACCAACAACCAAGATAAAGACCCAAAACTAGTGAACCCAAAAATATCTCTGGTGCAGTGTGTGAAAAGCAGCTCTCAGGCTCATACCATAGCAGTGATCTCATCAAATCCTTGCAGGAACTCAACGATCTTGGACTTGTGCGAAGGTTCAACGCGTGCAAAACAACGAGCGTGAGTCACAGCCTCACGTTGTTTGTAGGGCGAGAGTTCGTCAAACTCTCGCCCTGTGAAGGCCATGCACTCCACATCATCTTCCTCTGTCAGGATACCAATGCGGCGACAGATAGCCACAGCTGTGCCCTTGTTGTCTCCGGTGATCATGATGACGCGGATGCCGGCCTGGCGGCACAGCGTGATGGAGGCAGCCACCTCTTGTCTGGGGGGATCCAGCATGCCGACACACCCGACAAAGGTGAGGTCAGACTGGACGCAGAGAGAGACAAAGATTTGGATGATTGTTCAGTAAGAATACTCCACAAGCATCTAAAGCAGCAAAGTCTTTACATATCCAAATGACTGGATCAAAATATAAACTTACCTCATAATCAGCAAACTTGGCCGTGTCAGACAGAATCATGTCCTCCATTTTAGGTGGGCTGTCTCGTGTTGCCAGAGCCAGGCACCTCAGGGTGTCACGACCGGTACCGTACTCCCGGATCACAGACATGATCTTCTCCTTGATTCCTTTGCTGAGGGGAACTTTAGTGTTGCCCACTCTGACATAAGCACACCTCTCAATAACTCCCTCTGGGGCTCCCTGTGGTGTAAACAGAGTCAATAAAAACTTTTAGCGTGATAGAAAATGTGTCAGGATGATGTCATCAGTGCATGTCTCTCTCTGTGTACCTTAACAAACATCTTCCCCATGGAAGAGCGAGACTTGTTTGGGGTGCAGTAAACAGACATGGACTTCCTGTCTCTGGAGAACTCTAGGGTGAACTCCTTCTTCATCAGCTGCTTGATCACCTGATCAGAAATAAAGGGTCCATCAATCAATCAATCTTTATTTATACAGCGCCAAATCACAACAAATGTTATCTGAAGACTCTTTCCAAACAGAGCAGGTCTATACCGTACTCTCTGTTCTGTTATTAACAAAGACCCAACATCAAGACAGGATCAGATCCAGTCCCATCTTACAGACAGGACTCTGATCTCATCTTAATCCACCATGAGCAGAGCACTTTGCAGTATTTAGAAAGTTACAGTGGCAAGGACAAACTTCCTTTAACAGGCAGACATGTTAGACACACATCTGCTGATACAGTGATGGACAGAGGGATATAGGGAGATGAAGAGAGAGATGACAAAAAGAAACCTGGGGAGTGGAAGCAGAGAAAAGTGCCGTGTGTGCAGGTCAGAGAGCGGGTGTCACTCACTGAGTTGCAGGCGTTAGCTCGGTCAATCTTAGACAAGCTCTGAACTTCAGTGTCGAAAACATTCATCTTCTCCACCAGACAGGTGAGTGCAGTCTCTGTGGCCTCACCGACCTTCTCATACACTCCCTTCACCTGAAACACAGAGAACAATTTAATACCTTTTAGATCTTCGAATAAACGGGAACATGAGTGGAAACAATCTGTTTGCGTAGCCACTATTGTGGCCAAGGTGTTGGGCGGTACTTAGGCCCTGTGAGTTTGTCTGTCTATACCTGCCCATCAAGGCTTGACCTCCAAAATGACATAATTCAAAGTCTTTCTGTGAGTCACCGTCTCTCACTTCTGCCTTTTTTATTTTTCTAGATTTACTGGATCCAAAGATAAAGCCTAACACTTTTTTTTGTCCATCAAACAACCAGCATGTTTATTTCCCCCAAGATAGTATGTTACAGTTAAATTTAAGGTCTTTACAAATTGTGATTAAAACCACATAAGGCTGACGTATGAAGAAAAAGATAGGACGGCAAGAGTTCAGACCTCGTTGAAGTCCAGAGAGGAGTCGTTGCACAGGGCACAGATAGTCGCCAGTTCAACCAGAGCATCATACTGGGAGGTTTTCACTAGTTTACCATCCTGGAACCTGGGGACAATTTCAAGGTACATTAAGCAGTGTGTGTGTGTACAATTCACATCCTTACAGAGACGAATATTTACCTATAATAAGACAATCAATAGCATACTTCATGGTTCACCTACAGTAGATATGTAATGACAGTGTCAGCAGTAAAGTACTCACACTTCTCCCTCGGGTGCGTATGTAGACCCTGTGATGGTGAACTCTGACAGTGAGCAGCTCTCCCCGTCAGCTTTGTTGAGAACAAACATCTGGAGAATAAACAGCAGGTAGAAGAAAACAGATATGAGATGTGAGAGCAGAAACCTTTCATCACTTCAGTGACTCAATCATCCTCCAGTTTCTCTCCTGGCACAGCAGGGGGCAGCACACACCACAGAACTCCCCTGTGGACCTGAAGGGAGCAGGCTATTTTTTTTAGAAAGCAGATTAGCCTGCAGTGTTACAGAACGTGTCTCTGTGAGGGCCCGGCCGGGTGGCCTACTGACTAATGTGAGAAAATGCTCTTTAGTTTCTCTTCACAAGTAAACAGAAGAGACTGCCAATGAGCCGGAGTTAAGAGTGACGTTGTGCCGAGAGGAAGAAGACGCAGTGCCAGGTCTGCTCCAGTACAGAAGACACACACAGGCACACACAGGCACACACAGGCACACACAGGCACACACAGGCACACACACACACACACACACACACACACACACACACACACACGCACACACGCACACACACACACACACACACACACACACACACGCACACAGGCACACACAGGCACACACAGGCACACACAGGCACACACAGGCACACACACACACACAAAACCCTTTTGAGGAGCAAGACTTGTTTTGGTATTCAGATTAAGATTAGAGAGGTCGTCTGACTGAATGTTGAAATGGATTCTCTCATACTGCACAGGTCTTATATTTTATATATAATCATATACATCATAAATCCTAAAATGGATCGCTCATAAAATGGCAAAATATTTTTCTGTGTTTTTTAATTTCACATACAACTCTCCAGGAATCACTCTGAATCACTGACTACAGCACTGTTTAACAAATAAATCACATGGCGGTTCATTAAGAGGCAGTACATTGTGCAGCCTGACAATACAAAGGCATAAACAAGGCTTTGATAAAAGCTGTAAATTAAAGTCTAAGCTGTGCCAAAGTTCTGAGAGAGCAACAAAGAGGATTAGATTTTAGTTAGAGCTGAAATGTATTCTCTGTGTGGGACCAAACAGAGCGAGGCTGCAACTCAGAGAAAGAAAGAAAGGAAGACAGAAAGAGAAAGAGAGAGAAAGAGAGAGAGAGAGGGAATGGAGCTACAGGCTGTCTGCTCTGCAGATTGGTGACGCAAGGTCAGTTATGCAACAGCAGCACTGCAAGTCATCCGATGGTTCAATGTAGATGAAAGAAGCGGCAGCATGTTTGCCTTCTGGTTAAATAACCTGAATACCTGATCACAGGGAACACATCCCTCCCCGTGTTCACAGAGACAGTGTTAACGTTCAGCTGACAAATGTGTTTAAGGAGACTTTAGAGGGAGAGACTCGGCTCCCTTTACTGCTGATAACTTCAACCGACTGCAGGCAGGAAAAAGACAACAAAGCTCAGAGGAGCAAAGTTCCCAGCAATACATGATGAGAAAGTGGTTGTTGTGCATGAGTGTGTGTGTGTGTGTGTGTGTGTGTGTGTGTGTGTGTGTGTGTGTGTGTGTGTGTGTGTGTGTGTGTGTGTGTGTGTGTGTGTGTGTGTGTGTGTGTGTGTGTGTGCAGGAGTATGACTCACTCTGCACACAGACATTTGGTTGGTGGTCAACGTTCCCGTCTTGTCAGAGCAGATGACAGAGGTGCAACCAAGGGTCTCCACGGATGGCAAACTGCGCACGATGGCGTTCTTCTTTGCCATGCGGCGAGTGCCCAGCGCCAGGCAGGTGGTGATGACAGCAGGGAGTCCCTCAGGGATGGCAGCGACAGCCAGGGCAACGGCGATCTTAAAGTAGTACACTGCCCCGCGGAACCAGGATCCTCCGTGGACGGGGTCATTGAAGTGTCCGATGTTGATGATCCACACAGCGATGCAGATGAGCGAGATGACCTTGGACAGCTGCTCGCCAAACTCATCCAGCTTCTGTTGCAGGGGTGTCTTCTCCTGCTCGGTGGCCGCCATCTCGTCCCGGATCTTCCCGATCTCTGTGTTAACACCAGTGGACACAACCACACCCACAGCTTTTCCAGCAGCAATGTTAGTACCCTGGAATAACAAGTAGTACACATGTCAGCTCAAGCACATCTGATAACATCTCGCACATCTTGAAATAACAAGGGAGGCAAGTTTTTCCAGGAAGTCAACAGAAACCAAATAAACTAGAAGCAGGGGGGAATCAACAGGATGTTTGAGAACTGAAGAGCTTACTGAGAAGAGCATGTTCTTTTTGTCCTGATTGACAGCTCGTGGGTCGGGAACAGGATCCGTGTGTTTGATCACAGAGACAGATTCACCTGCAGAGACATCAGAGAGCAGCAGGTTAGAGCAGTTAGCATTTCTCTGCAGATGAGTGTTGGGAACAAAGCACAACCAATTTTTACCAACAAAGAGATCTACAGCAGCGATCAGTTCTTCTGCCTCACTGATCTGTCACATACACGTGTTTTCATTCAGCAAATCTGAAACTGTGTCATGATAAAACTGAGCTCAGATGATCACACTCATTGTCATCCAGCTTTTGTTGTTCTTCAAACGCAGGCGGAGGACTGATCCTGAAAAGGTGTGCAGTAATTGACGGCATTTAGCTGAACAGACTCGGTTACAGTTGAATTAAATATATCAGTATGTTTAAATTAGTGTTTAATCAGCTGAATATAAAACTTGTTTTGTTTTTATTCACTTAGAATAAGCCTTTAAGAGGAGCAGGTCCTCTTTCACAGAGGCCACCATCCTGCACCGCAATGTTTCTACAGTGGCACAGGATGGACAAACTATCTACATGCTTGTGTTTGCTTTTAGTCATCAGAAGAAGGCAATTCTTTGTCTTTCAGGCTGGGAAAGCCTTCATCACTCCCTTTTTTCAAGGTGCCAGCCCTTTATGAACACCATCGAAAAACGTCTGCGCACACATGGATCCTCGGTCATTGGTTATTTCTCTGAGACTCTGCGTTGTTTAATGATTGTCAGAAGAAAAAAAAAAATGCTCCTTCATTCTTTTTCTACTGAGGGGCCTTGCAAAATGCACCGGTGGGAGGACAAAAAAAAAAAGAGAGTTGTTGTCCTCACAAGAGAATTTGTTGTGATGGACATTTTCGATGGTTAAAATATGACTAATACAGGATCACACTGAGGCATCACAGGAGGGGTGAGCAAGGAAGCGTTTCAATCTAGAATCTGACATATCTCTAAATATTCCCACGTCTACTTACTGTACCTTTAACCCCTGGATACATTTATCTTGAGTAATGTTATCTTCAACAAAAGTAAGTTTTAAAGCTACATGGTGTTGTAGGTGTTGCTGAAATATAAGGACACATCCAATCCAAAGATTTAAATTACATGAATGTAGGATGTCAAAGACTTGAGCCTAACTGAACATAATATGAATATTATTTAAAGTCACAGCGAACAAGAATTACTTTGAATATGTATTTATTCAGTGTATATATGGACTTACACAAACTATATTCTATGAGATATTACTGCTAAATTTGGTAAGAAATCTGAGGAGAGACAGGAAAAGTGGGACGTGGAGAGTGGAATGCAGAAAATTGTCAAAGCCGGGTGTCGAACACAAGCGGCAAACCTACGGCTGCGAGAAATCAAGCCAATGCTGAATCGTTAAAAACTGCAGTTCATCGAGTGTCCACTTGAGGCTGGCTCCAGAAGTACCGGACACCACATACACACCAATTCAAAAAAGACGATCTATACATCAGAAATAAACATGTTTACAGCCTGGTACAAAAGACGAGTGTAGTCTGGATAGCTAATTTCTGAATCGGCACACACTATACAGGGGGGAATTTTTTTCCTGAGGTGGCAATTTCAAAGATATTAAGATTACGAGTTTCCCATAATGAGAGGCACAGCTGACTTGATTGACAGGCGGGAACCATAGACTGTATTAAATATGATCATAGTATCCGTGACGTCACCCATCTGTTTCTGAAGCACTGTTTTGAGGCCAGTCGGTGGCGGCAGCCATATTGCTGCTGTCGAGCGATTGTGACGTAAAGAGGCGGGCTTTGAGCCTCCTCGCCAACAGCTACAGTGTTCCCGACTGTCATCAAGTCAGCTGTGCCTCTCATTGGAAGATTAGTAATCTCAATATCTTCTAAATTGCAGCGTTACAAAAATACCCCCCCCCCCCCACACCCACACACACACACACACACACACACACACACACACACACACACACACACACACACAGTGTGTGCTGATCGAGAATTGAGCTACCCAGACTGCACTCGTCTTTTGTACCAGGCTGTAAACATGTTTATTTCTGCTGTAAAGATCGGCTTTTTTGAATTTGTGTGTATGTGGTTTCTGGTACTTCCGGATCCAGCCTCAAATATGCAGTTTTTAGCACTTCAGCATTAGACTCATATTTTTAGACTGGAGGTTGCCGCTTGGCAGGAACACTGTAGCTGTTGGCTAGGAGACTCAAACCCCGCCTCTTTACCTCACACTAAGTTTGGTTGAGTTCAGCATTTCCAATATGGCTCCCGTCGACGATTGGCCTCAAAACAGTGCTTCAGAAACAGATGGGTGATGTCACGGAGACCTTGCCATCATTTATACAGTCTATGGTCGAACAAGAAACCGCTACACTGGATTACAGCCACACGCTTTAACCTCTAGGCTAACGGTGTCCCATAATGTCAACATTTTCATGAGAAACCATAGACTGTACAAGTGAGAAAGGAAAAGTAGAAGTGATAAAAAAATAAGAGGCACAGAAATAATTAAAAGGCGATCATATCAGAAGAGGACCCGTCTTACCGGTCAGAATGGACTGGTCGACCCTCAGAGTCGTTGATTTGATTGAACAGATACGGATGTCTGCCGGAACCTTATCTCCAACTGAAAGCAAACAGACACACAATTAGAGAAAATACACAAAAAGAAACACTTCAGGAACATGAACACAGAAAAATATTTCATATAACATTTAATTAAAAAAGTCTTTATGCTCTGTCTGAAACTTGAGTTAAAGAGGCAGTAAACAGTTGAATTGTGTCTGATTTTCCACCACACTAAGAGCACTCTATCACTTGTGGTTTGATTTCCATGCAGTTTATCTGTTCTCTCCTCCTGTGTGTGTGTGTGTGTGTGTGTGTGTGTGTGTGTGTGTGTGTGTGTGTGTGTGTGTGTGTGTGTGTGTGTGTGTGTGTGTGTGTGTGTCTGTGTGCACAGCCTACATGAAGATTTAACAGATGAGATATCGTCTGCTTTGTGCAGGCAGTAACTCAGCATTAGTGTAAACTAAGCTGACGAAACACAGCTCATTACAGGGAGGTTGCTGTGCCACACAGCAACAGAGCAGAGCTGCCATCACTGCAGGGAAAGAGAAGGAGAGACAAAGAAAGAGGAGGAAATGAAGGACCTGTGAGCCATAAAAGGCCTGTCTCAAAGGAAAGGCCAATTTGGGTACATCGGAATTGCAGTGACCCAATTCAGCTTCCTAGTGGTACAAAAAGGCGATGGAAACTGGGGAAATGGCTCAGGCTGTGGCACAGTTCTCTGGGCGTGTTTTTCATATAAGCCTAATTAGTTAAAAATGCAAATTGTGTCAGATGATTACAAAAGATCCCAACCGAGAGCACAGCATGGGGAAGAATCCAGAAAAGGACATGATGCGAAGTTAAAGTGAGAAACTGTAAACAAACAAAGGTTTGATAAAATATACTGAAGGCTATGTTACCATTTGAGGGCAACAAGTAATACACCCCCCCCCCCCAATGACCTTGACTGAACAGAGAGGAAAATAGCAGCGATGCCTGCAGCCAAAGATGGGAAAAGCATTTCAATATATTCCCCTATGAGCCGATCAGGTTTACATGTGGCCACACAATGGCAGCTGTTTTCTTTTACTGCCACCGCACAGGAAGTGAAGAAGAGAGAACACTACAAGTCATCATATATCTGCTTCACTGTACCCTCTATTTTTAACTGAATGTCTATATTTTGACACATTTCAAACTTAATTACAGCCTTTCTGAAGTGTTGACTTCTTACTATGAGACATGACCCTGTGAATAGCTGGATTGATCATCAACACACGAGATGTGCTGAGAGCTGTGCCAGGAGCTGTGATCTGCCAGCAGGCATTGGCTGATCATCCAGACAGTTATAGCTTTTCTGAGAAGGACTTATGTCGAGCTCAATGACACTTTGATCCATTTCAGCCTGGAAATAAAACGGGTGCACTGGAAACAGGGGATGAAAAAACAAAGAGGAAATGTTGGATATGGCAGGTAAAAAAAATATTAACTCAACTGCTACTTTGCACTGCTAAAAAGGGTAGCTTAAATATAGGGTAAAAAAATAATAATTTAAGGTGAAGATTTCTTAAAACTAGTGAAATGATCTGTCCATGCTGCAAGTTAATTTTACTTGATAAGAAATCTTAAAATGAGATAGTTAAATCTAGAAATAAGCAGGCTCTGAAATTATTAAAAAGGGTTGAAATAAGTAGAATATGCTGATTTTTAGCTCAAACTACTCGAAAACAAACTTCCTACAGCACACTTATAAGTGAAATATACTGAATTTAAGCAAATACAATCTCATTTATTTATTTTGTATACTTAATTTGAGCAAATAAGGAAGTGTGGACAAGAAAAACAACTCCAATTTAAGTAAAAAATGACTCACTATTAGAAAACTATTATTACGCAGTTTCTTGATATAAGCTGGCTCATCTTAAAATAAACCCTAATCCATCTTAAAACCAAAACTAAAATCTTTAAACCAGGTCTTATTCTTAGAATATACCTCTGAAATGTTTCTACAGAAACCACAACAGCAAGCTGGATGACTGACAACTTAATAAATGTCAGGATTAACAACATATAACATCAGAAACTATTAACTATTAATATTGGCTCAGGGTTGATGCATACTTCAAGACATTTAAAACAGTCTTCAGAGCCAAACCAAAACAAATATATCACCATTTTGTACAGCAGAAAAATGAGCAATCCATAAGATACAAGCTGAATTGTGTCTTGAATAGATGCCTTATGTGTTATTCTTAAATCAAGCAACTTGAAGTTGTTACTGAATCTTGAAACAAGTTTTATTTTAATGAATCTTTAGGTGAGACAACCAATGTAGCTTATTTTAACAGTCATTCACTAAATTTAAGATTCCCCAACTAATTGAGACACAAAAGAAATGTTCATAATCAATTTAAGATTCAACCATACATACAAAGATTAACAACAAGTAAATAACTCTAAAAACAAGGTCATTCATCTAACATGTCTCAATCTAAGAATTAAAATCTTGGAAGTGCCGAATTATTTGCAGTGTGGGAAGTAATCATTTCTTATATAAATAATTAGAATTATCAAAGTAACTCTGATTAGTTAATGTGATGATTATATATTTCTTCTGTATGATGTTTCAACCTCAGGTATTTTGAATCCTTTTAGAAAGATTTGAGAAGCAGACTAAAGAAAAGAGTGGTTTATAGAAATGCTCAGTGACTAGCTTCAGTGTCATCCCTGTCTCGATGATGAATGATGAATAAACCTAATTTCAGACCCTACATGGTAACTTCTCCTTTCAGAAGATAAGGCTCTCCAGCTCAGAGATAAGGAGGAGGGACTGGGATAACTTCAACATTCACTCTAGGACTGCAGTTCACTTCCTGATGGATTAATAATCTGGTGCAGATTAAACACAGGAAAGCTACATTTGTTACTTTGTTGGAAAAATGATCCGATCCCTGCCGCTGCACAACAGGAACAAAACATGACATGTTTTTCTTATTAGACAAAAAGCTTAACAATCACATCCCGGGTGGTTGTGTAACGGTTCCTGTGCTCAGTCATTACTTCTGAGGAAACACTGACAACTTTTTCAAGAGTGCTGAGCCAGAAAACATGGCCGTGGACTTCTACTAATACTGCTAACCTACGCTCCTATTATAAAAAACACAGTGACTGTTAGGACTCCAAGACATTGTGTCACACTGGATTTATCCTGAGGATGTGTTACACTGCAGACCTGCTCTGATAAAGTGTGTGTGTATATCATCAGTCACTTTGTGTCAACATCCTACTTGGTCATGGTCCAAGCATCTCCTCAGGAACGGCCACACTTTCACCTCTGAGGGTGTTAACAGGTTACAAGTTCACACAGTACACGGTGACAAAAGCACAGGACTGGGGATGCATTTCACCTGTGATGACTCCCATAGGTGCCCTTTTAAGCAGACCTTTTAACAGCCAGCAACGCGGCAGCCGAACTTAAGCTGCCAGCTTTGATTGGCACCTGCCTCCGCTGTGTGTTTTGGGACAGCGTGTTGGCTCAGCAGACCTGCTCTCCTCTGGGCCGGCCCAAGGCTGCATGTGCTGATGGCAGCTAAACAAAAGGCTGACCTTCTGTCATATTGAGTGGGCAGTTTTAGAACAATCAACAGGTGGAGGATCCTGCAGCTTCTTAACACAGCTCCACTGCTGATTTACTCACAAGACACATTAACAAGTGCACAGAAACAGTTCAAGGTATTGTTTAGGATTCATTTCCCTAAAGCTTGTTTGTCACAAATGTATCAGTTACTGAAAGCTGGGATAAATGTCATGCTTCTTCCTGCAACCCAACCCATATGCTTATTATTATCTCGCTTTCCGCAAAAATACTCTCAATACATATATAAATGTTTCTCCCCATATTGTCATTTATGGAGGTCCTGAAGACTACCATCGATACACCTCAAAGCAGTTAGATGTTATAGCTTTCACTTCCTTATTGGTGAGACGCTGTCTTCTTTCTCACTGGAAGTCCACCAAAGTACCCTCCAGCACTAAAAGGCTCTTTTCTAAAACTAAGAGAAGATTAAAGACTCACTAAGAGGTAACTTTGGAAAGTTTTACAATAGGTGGCAATCCTTTCTATCCTGCTTTAACACTCTGGAGGTTTTTTGCTGCCCAATTAATGACCCATCCCCCCCATGTCTACCCCATTATTATCATTATTATCATTATTATTATTATTATCATTATTATTATTATTACTATCATTATATATCATTTTGGGGGGAGATAAGTCATGTTCTGTTCTATGTTTTACTGAATAATGTGAATAAATGATGACTTGTATTTCATTTTTTTCTTCGACTACTTGAGATGCATAGTACTTTGTTAATATTGTCACTTATTATACACTTCTTTTCTTTAGATTGTGTTCTCAATCTTGATCTGTCAATGTACATTTGCCATATTTCTATAAAAAAAAAAAAAACAAGTGTACAATGATGTTAATATTTCATAAAAATTGAAATGCAATAAACAAATCCACTGATTACATATAAGAAACAGATGAAACCACTCATTGATTCGTCCTGCCTCCATCCAGGTGCACCAGAGCAGCTTGTTACCATGATTCAGTTCAATCAGTGTTCATTTCGTTAACGAGAATTGTGACGATTATGTTCGTCAACGACCAATTTTTTCATGACGAAAACAAGACTATGACGAGCTAAACTGCATCACTGATAATGAAAACGTCTGTTTACTATTTGACGAAGTTTTAATCAACTCCTTGTCATCAAAGATGCAGATGCATTTCAAAGTGCAGTGAACTGACTGTCTGTCCAGTGCAGTTACATTCAGGGAACATCTTAAAAGTGCAATACAGCCCTTATATTGTATTCATTGCATTTTTATTTAAATCAAGAAAATCAAAATATCTTCATAGTCGTAACATCAAGAATGTTTTCTTTTTACTTTTTAGCAGTGAGAGGCTAAATCATTTAACTTAAGATATTACACAAAAGTGTTAAAGGAGTGAAATATGAACTACTGAAGACTTTGAAGCCCTGATACCGATATCTGATCGACTAAATTCATTATTTTAAAGAGAGAAAATGTTTTGGCAAAAACCAAAGACTAAAACTAGACTGAAATGTTAAGATTTTTCATTGACTACAACTAGACTACTAAACTATAAAGTGCTGAAAAGACTAAAACTAGACTAAAACTAACAGGCCTTTTCGTCTAAAGACTAAGACTAAATCTAAAATAGCCTCCAAAATTAACAGTGAGTACAATCAATACGAAGAAGTGAAGAGCGTGCTGATAAAACTTTTTGCATATGTGTCATTTACATGGCGCTGGCATACATTTACTTAACTGATTTGCTTAACTGATCAATATGCCAGCTGGCCTCTGAGTCAGCACATGATCAAAGGTACACGTGTGTTTTTATTTCACTGTCAAATAAGAGCAGAGAAAGTGATCTGGAGTTAGAAGAGAGCAGCAGAAGAGACTAACAAATATTTACCAGCTGAACATTTCTCTGCAGCTACATCTTCACTGACTTTGAAGATGCTCAACTGTAACCTCAGTTATGCAACCACCACGTCTTCACTGTCTCTCTGAGGTCTCTGCTTTGCCTCCGTTGGTTATGAATATCAAGCAGCAACCGTCTCGGCCTACACAGAGCGTGCTGCTGTTTCTGTTGCTGTAGAAACCCAACTCGTCCCAGGACCGGGAGCAATAAAATATCTGTTATATGAACCGAGGGTTTACGAGAAACAGGCAGGAACTCTATGTACATTAAAAAGGACAAAATTCATTTTGAACAAATATCAATACATCATCCATGATCCTGATTGTGAATCATGTAGCAATCAAATCCTCCTGGTCCTCATCACAGTAGCTCAGTATTTGTCCTGCATTTCATCCTCCCCCTGTCTGATCTCTGTTTCTCATACAAATTAATAAAACCGAGATATCAAGGGAATCTTTAAAACTGAATAATTTGATGAGGGAACTGGACTTTGAGCGGTTCCCTCTGCCCTGATGTTGTGGCTGTGATGGATAACATGTCCTTAAAGCTGGGAAGCATGAAAAGAAAAAAATGTTAAGAGTGAATCTAAAGTAAAAATAAAACAAAAATGAATAAAGGACTTGTCTTCACAGCCATTTGAATGTTAATGGGAAGGCAATAACCAGGATGTAAAGATGTCATAGTAACAACATTTCAGAAATGTATTCTCTATATGTCCTAGGTCCAACACCTTCTGCCTTGGCACCTCATTAAAGCCTTCATGGGGTAAAAGTCTGACCTCTAAATATACCATCTGGGCCTAGCAGTCTAAGCATGCGCCCCATGTACAGAGGCTATAGCCCCCTTTGCCGAGGTCGCAGGATTGATTCCAGCCTCGACCACTTACTGCATGTCCTCCCCCACTCTCTACTCTTCTCATTTCCTGTCTCTCTTCAGCTGTCCTGTCCATTAAAAGGTGAAAATGCCCCCCAAAAATCCACCTTTGCATACATTTTTTTCGCCATCTAGTAAAGTACAGAGTCCAGCAGTCAGTCTCGTATGACCTAGAGTTGAAATGCTGGTATGACCTGCAGAAAGTTGGATCAGGATTCATATAGCACCAGATATATTGGTCTATATATTTTATTCACCTCATACTTTCTCAGCCAAGCTCTGTGCTAGCTGAATCCAACACTTAGTGTCTTTAACCTGTCTGATTTGAATGAAAGCCTCTGTATCCTGCTCAGTCTTTACTACAATTAAGTTCCCTGCATTTCTTTCACCCGGCGGCAAGATGAGACCATTTTTCTTGGTCCTGCTGACATCTGCGGAACCTTTGCCAAAAGACAGTCCCTCCGTGACAAAGGATGCTTGCCAGACCACATTAAATGCCACATACTATCCATGGTGTCTGGAATCCTAGTGGGGGATGCGGGGCGCTGATGGGTAGGGTCAGTGTGCAATGTGCATTGAGCACACGGTCGGACCCTGTTGGGGTGGGACGGTCGTCCACAAAGCGCTTCCCTATAAGGTCATCTCTTTCCAGTACAATGGGAGCAGATGAGAGATCCTCCCTCCTACACTACCCCACATGAGCCCTCGTCACTGCCAGACTCCACAACTTCACAGGCAGCAGAAAGCAAACCCACTGAGTGCTGCTGCTCAGAGGAAAGGCCAACATCCAAATATACAAGGCTACAACACAGGGTGGAAAACTGGGAGCACTCAGTTAATGTCATGACAAGAGAAGAACTGGTGAACATCGCACCGCTTCATCGTATGTTGGTTTTTAGAGGTTGGTTAAGATAGGCAAAGAACTGAAATCCTTTAACAAGTTGGGAATTTTGGAAGTGCACATATTTATCCAGTGCAATCATAGATGTTTGTGAAAACCTGTTTATTAGAAGTGTTTTTATCACTTACTACTGGGACAGAATCACTGATCTGAATGTCCCGTCCTGCAGATTCTTCCTTCCATGGGTTAGTTTTGATGTAGGACAGGAACCACATTTTTGTAGGTGGACACAATACACTGGTCTGCTAATATGGATCTATTACGGATATATCTATATTGGTGTTTGTGTTTTATGATAAGCACCATATGAAAACTTCTTACAAAACAAGAAATGCTGAAAAATGAGTGCTTGGAGGAATATAGAAAGAAATGTTGCCATTAAGTAGTCTGACCATGCTCTGCCTCCATTATTTACACTCTTTGCAAAGTCTGCAGCACATGCAGCTGAGCAGATGTTGTCACTTGTTAAACAGTACCTTTTGTGTTGTCATAGTTATATCAGGAAGAAGTATATGTTCACAACAAAGGCCAATTTCACTCAGGCTGAAACATTTACCACATTAACAGCCGTAAAGACAAATAGGGGGATTTTATCTGTCAGTCCCAGAAGTGCATGATGGCTGCGAGAACATCTTGTGTGAGCCCGTCCACGACAGTTAGAGAAGTGAACAGCAGTCACCTTAGGGGAACAGCAGACAGGCGACAGGAGCCCTCTGCGCTCAACAGCTACATGAAAGCAAACATTAAAAAAAATCAGTGAGGAGTCGTTAAACAAAATTTAGTTTCCATGATTCTGAAAATAATTTTAGTGAGCATGCGGCTGGGAGGCTGATGAGGGATGAGGTGCGAGTAGGAGGCAGTGTTCAAACCCACAGCAGCGCCCTCACAGCGAGCAGCACTGATTGGCTGCAGGCTATTCTTCTCACGGCTGAGGCAGCCACACAGGGCTCGTCTTAGTGTCCTCTGGCTCGGCTCAGCAGCCGGCCAGCCTGCATCTGCGTCATCAAAATCCTCCTCTGCATGGCAGGGGTCACATTGAAGCTTCAGGAAAATAATATTCATCAAAAAGGAGGCTGACAGAAACTATTGTGGTGGATATTTTGAGAATTTGGGAAGAAAGTAGAGATGATGGGCTTCTCCTGACTGCAGGATAAAACAGACGCTGTTGCTGAGTTTTTTGACTAAGCCTCGAGCTGCTGCTGACAGCAAAGCCTCCAGCTACCTTCATCAGGAGTCTTCAGATAACAAATCCAAATATGAAAGAGGAGAATACATCTGGCTCACAAATTTCTTCTTTTAACCATTGCCAAATAATTAAGCTTTCCACTTTCTGGTTAACAAGAAGAACCGTCATAGTGAGCACTACAAACCCTCCACCAAATCCTTCATTCGGTTCTCTCTGCACTCCCTCCCTCTCCGTTTGTCCTTGTCAAGGTTACTCAGGTGTCCTAATGAACACTGTCCCTCGCCCCCAGCAGTGGCAGTGTTCCCCAGAGGAAGGATGGGAGGGGCGTGCAGCGGGTCGGACCAGACACCTGTCATCTTCATGACTGTCATAGCCTCTATAAATATGGCATTCCATAATCTCACCGGACTATGATGGCTAAAAATAAAAGCTACCACCATGCACTGAAAAACTCTGCATCACTTCAGGGGCTCGGGGTTAAACGGAGTATCAAGATAACGCTACTGTTTCAAGGACTTCAGCATTCCTCCACACATCTGTCTCCATCCATACCTCTGTAAAATTTGACATACATGTGTGCAACAAACATCACTCTTATAATTTAAAGGTCAACATCCTTGAGAAATGGAGCCGCTGAAATATGCTGACTGGACCTTAGAAGTATGGATCACTCCAGCAGCCAGGTCACATTCTTTAAGGGAGGGTGGAGGGTTGAGTTAGGACAAGTTATGAGGACACAATGGCAACATGCTCCTCCAGAAGAGAAGAGAAAATACTTTATTTGTCCACGATGCTGAAAAATGTCTTTAGCTTTACAACAAGATTCCAAAACACGAAACAGGGAGAGCGCTCGTGTGCTAAAACTGGATGTGCGTGTACAAATACACACAGACACAAAGCATGAATGCCCAGCCCTCTGAGACAATGGGTTAAATCGAACTTCTCAAAATACATCACTCTTACAGGGTGAGTCACCTCTGCAGCGGCACATGGGGATGGGGGAGGCTTGGATTCAAGCATGAGCTAAATATGATCCATGACCACACCTGGACTCACTGATCTGTCTACAGCAGGCTTTACCTGAGGCTGTGCCAAACCACAGCAGAGAACGGAGGACAGGGATACCGTTACAAATTCAAGGTTGTGAACCTTCACCAACACCAACCAGTCAAGTTAGAGTTTTAAAAGTATTCCTATATGGTTTTTTTTATTCCCTTGAACACACCAGAGAACTTTGGTCTGTTTCTGAAGAGTGTTGCCTCTTTCGCACATGAACTCCCATAATTTTATTCATCATTTAAAGACTAGAATTATCACTTTTTCCACACATATCTCACAGTGGCAGGCTATGTGTTGGCTCTTACATACTGCCATTTCAATATATCAGGGGTTCCCAAACTTTTCAGCCCACGACCCCCAAAATATAGGTGCCAAAGACCCGTGACCCCAATATCCCTCAGAGTGAGTTAATGTGGCTTCATTTAGCTGGTCTGCAGAAAATAAGCCTACCTATATGAGCATGTGGCTGTGTTTCCTGTGCCACTATGAATTAACCTGCTGCTACTGATGATTTTGATAAACTTAGGAGTCGTCTGGCATAAAGAAAGGCAGAAAACTCATTACATTTTCTATTTTCAAGGTGTTATTTCAAGGTTAGCTTCTATTTTTGTCAATATTTTTTACTATAATGGGCAAAATGTACTACTTTTAGATAACTTAAAAAAAACAAAAACATTCGGGAAGGCATCTCATGACCCCCCATTTGTGTCTCGCAACCCCCCAGGGGGTCACACTTTGGGAACCCCTGCAATATGTTATGACATGTTCTCCCTCAGAGGTAGTAAAAGAAGTGTTAAAGGGGGAAGACTGAGTAGATGTGCGATGTTACAGCTGGTAGGGCTGTGTGTTTATAACCCATGCTACTTGTGCTCCCACAGTTGTGAAATAACTCACTGGAACAACAAAATCATGCTGTTTCAGGGTGCAATGCGTAAGCACATAGGCGTAGTGATGGGGGAACTTGGTTCCTGCGCTGTTGCACAGTTGCATTGTGTAAGAGGCTTTTGTCAAACCGACTCTTCCATCAATGTGACTGTTTCTGGGTTTTTATCACCAAAACATGTCTGAGAACACTTTGACTATCTTAAATTAAATGGTGAAAAACATAAAGACAACTGAGAGAGATGAGTAGTCATTAAACTCCACTCAGTGTAAGCAGTGTCATCACCCTGCTTGTAGTAAATGTTCCAGACTATTATCTTCTTGGGAGGAAAAGTCTGCAAAGTCTGAGTGACCAGATTTGCATTCACCAAGGTATCCCCTTCAGGTGTTCTTGAGATATCTCATTCACCATAATAGGACAGACAAATAGACAGATGTACACACTGAATGACATAAAGGTCAACACATAATTATAACGCCTATGACCAATGTCCCACCTCTCACTTAAACAAAGTGCTTGAGTCAAAAACAAGTAAACCTACCAGCAACCTCCACGATGTCTCCCGGCACGATGTCTCTGGCCTTGATCCTCTGCACAGTCTTCCGGTCCTGTCGGTACACTTTGCCCATCTCAGGCTCGTACTCCTTAAGTGCCTCAATTGCATCTTCTGCATTACGTTCCTGAGAGGAGCAAATCAGATTCAGTGCCAGAGCTTTGAACTGATTATATCACAGAAACTAAGGCTCGTCTGTTCTTGGCTCTGCTGGACCGAAATGTGTGAGAGCATTTTCTTTTGAAGAGGCACAGAGTATTCAGAGTTGGATGTTGATTCTATCAGGTCTTGGTGTGGGGAAGATTAGATGTTTTGTGTAGGAAAATATCAAATGAATCTGGTCATTTACTGCCCCCTTAGTAATTATACCCTTCACCAGCATCCTAATCATTTATCAGCAAAACAACTCTGTTGCTCAGTTGACTGCCCACACAATGTTTTAAAATGCCTCCCTGAAATAAAGCGTTACAGAGAAAGACTGTTCTTGTTTCATAACAACACAAGACAAAAATAAGTTTCCATCTGCACTGATGTTAAGGGATAACAGTTAGCAAATGTTTTCAAATGCACTCTGCAAATATGTCTTTATGTCCTTAAGTCTTTTTACTGAAACTGTGCAATAGATACATTTAAGTTGGATGCAAAAGTAGGGTCTACATCAAAACCAGCAGCCAAAATACTAAAGCTAGGTTTGTGCACATGAAGAAAAGCAGATAACGTGTGAACTATTTTCCAGGAAAGTCATCATTCTGCAGCTCAATTATTAAGTATTCTCACCCCTTTTCCCAAAACATAAAGCACACTGTCTGGGATTGAAATACAAAGGCTTAAGACAAGTTCCTCACCTGCCACACGCCGACGATGGCGTTGGCTATAAGAATAAGTAAAATTACAAAAGGCTCCACAAAGGCTGTGATTGTTTCTTCTCCCTCCTCAAACCAGGCCAAGACCTGCAAACAGAACAAAAAAAACACACAGCATTATTTATTGAAGTCATTTCATAGACCTGATATAAGCCTTAAAGTTAAAATGATGCATTTTAATTAGCAGACAGGTTTACTCATCCCTTCAGGAGAGGGTTTTGTTGCAGCAGATTTACTGTTTGGATTTAGCTGTCTGTCAGTAGCTTGAAGCTTGACATCAAAGCCAGAGACGGTAAACAGCTGAGGATCATCCCATACATTTCTCATATAAAACTTCACGTACCTGGTAATAAACCTCAGATCATACACCTGGAGTTAAACACTCAACCTCAACACTTTCCTAAGCTGGAGTTTTAATTTTGAAATAAGAGCAGAAACACTCTGAATATCAGTCTACATGTCACAGAACAGAAATCCAAGTGTGCCACTGTTCCTGTTCTCCTGAGGATGTTTGCAGTTATTGTTTTCATAAATACCAACATTGCACAGGCCATTTAAAATGTGTAGGCATGCAGCTTCTTTGCAGAAATTAGATATTAAAATAACATCTACAGGTCTTGTGTAGAGAACTATAGTGACACAATTAATTTTATTTCTATTTACTCAACCTCTGTTTAACTCTTCAGAACAACCTCTTAATGCTAAAAAAAAAAAAAAAAAAGCTCCACCTTTGAGTCTCATTTGACTTGTTTCTGGGAAAATGAGCCTAAAATTAGCTTGCGTCTAACAGGCAATTTGTTAATACCCCATAATGTAATAAAGCAATTAACCTCAGTAGGAGATTAAAAGTCTTGCTGTGGCACGTGTCAGGGACATATTAATGGTATAACTTCAAGTCAAGCATAACTCTCAGCTGCACTCTACTGAACACATCACAAAATTACACATAGGCTTATATTCATCGGCCTTTAACGAGGGCTGCAACCAACAACTGTCCTCACCAATTATATTGATTTATTTTAAATATTTTATTATTTATAAGAAACAAAAAAATGCATACCACTTTTAATAAAGCTCAGAGTAATGTTAGAAATTATTTGTTTTGCAGATTAAACTGCTAGTTAAAAACATGAAAAGGATTAATTCTTTGATCACATGCCACCAATGATGATTCATATATCAGCCTTATGAGGACTAAGTAGTTGGTAATCACTTTGTCAGCCTTTTGTTGGGCCATATTTCTGTTAATGTATACACTACAAGTCAAAAGGTTTGGACACACCTTCTCATTCAATGGTTTATAGTTATTTTAATTATTTTTGAAATTGTAGATTAGTACTGAAGACATCAAAACTATGTAATAATCTGGTTTTGCCATAATCTGGATTACAACAGTAGTCAAATAGGGCTATCCATTGTGTACTAACCCTTCCTCTGAACAACACAACTGATGGTCTCAAACACATTAAGAAGGCAAGTCATTCTACAAATGAACTCTTGACAAGGCTCATGTTAGTTAGAAACCATTCCAGGAGACCACTTCATGAAGCGGACTGAGAGAATACAAAGAGTGTGCAAAGCTGTCATGAAGGAAAAAGGGGGCTACTTTACAGAATCTAAAATATAAAACATATTCTAGTTTGTTTGACACTTTTTTGTTCATTAAATAATTCCATATATGTTCTTTCATAGATTTGATGTCTTCAGTATTAATCTACAATGTTTCAAATAATTAAAATAAATACAAACCCTTCAATGAGAAGATGTGTCCAAACTTTTGACTGGTAGTGTATAAAAAATAAAAACATGAATAGCCCTTAATCTGGTGAATAATGGATATTCAAAAAGGAACAAATCATAAATAGCTTCTCTCAGCATTAACTGTAACATGGAAAAAGAACTTCACTGATTTAGAGCTACACTCTCAGCAGCTTTCAAAGTTAGTCAACAGTTTCCATCTGACTAAATTTAGCGTGCTTTACTTCAGACATACGAAACAAAGCAGGGATTATGTATTTCATGTTGAGGTGGGCATCTGGGTTTGTCTGATGAGAGCCCTCCCACTGAGGGGTGAGGGCCCAAATTTGGTCTTGAGTGGTGCTCTGTTCCCCTGTCAGACAGCAGCCACTGACACCTCTGTATCACCTGACAGGACACTTCACGCTACATACCAACCCACACACACACAAACACACACACAAACACACACACAGAGACACACAGACACACACACACCAGGGGGCCTCACTTATCAAAATGTTCTTCAGCCATCTGTGCTTCTACTGTACAGTGGATTAAGTGAATGTGAGTAAAGTCAGCTTGTTAAAATGAATCATGGTTTTAACAGTAACAAAGACCGAGTCCACACTTTGATCCATCACAGAAGACAACATGACACAACATTTCTATAAAAACGTGTAAAGTTTGGGATTAATTCACTGTTCTTTGACAGCACAACAATGAAGTGCTAATGCTATGTGATAATGTTCATTAGATCATGGGTTCCCAAACTTTTCAGACTGCAACCCCAAAATATTGGTGCAAGCCTACCTATATGAGCATGTGTCTGTGTTTCCTGTGCTGTTATGACTTAACCTACTGCTACTGATGCTTTTGATAACTAATTTTCTTGAATAATCAAATTTTCCTTCACAACACAATGTATATTACTGACAGTATTAAACAGCTACGATCATATTGAGGTGTTCAAAATGTAAACACGCTGAATATCAACATGATGAGCAGGCTTATAAATAAACTCTGTGGACGCATGGTCATAGAGTGAAGACTCAGACTACGACATGTGGATTTACTGCAACAGGACAACTGAACAGAATCATATTTTGGATTCACAGTGTCCAGTTTTCTCCTTCTTATTGAGAAAAATAAGCATTTGAATGCAGTCATGTGTCAGTTGGAAGTGCAACCGGGTCAGAATCAGTCCTGAGGTGAAAAAAAGCGCTCATGGAGACCTGTCACTCAGCTACAGCCCCCAGCTGAGCTCCTCCGCTGTGCTCAGTCAGCTGATTCTGAAACATACTTTAAACTTAAAACACCACCACTCAGCGAGTGACGAGACAAGAGACTTAATGATGTTGAAAAAGCGGAGCATAATGCAGATAGCGCCTTCTACTGTTTAAGAATAATATCCAGATACAAATGATGTTGAATCAATTTCAATCCACCCTTATTTGTATCAATATTTTACCGTCTTGCCATATATCTTTACATCCCTATTAATTTCAAGGTTTTATTTCAAGTTTAGCTGCAATTTTTGTCAATATTTTTTACTACAATGGGTAAAATGTAGGGATAGATCGATTATCGGCGTTGATATTCGGCATTTTGACGCATATTTGCATCAGCCTTTTTCAAAAATCTGACAGCCAATAAGAGATAAATTTATAACTGGGTTATTTTGGCTCAAAATTCACTAAATCATTATTTGTTTAAGTTTTCATTTCATTTTATAAGACATGCTGCTGAGCCTGGGAGCTCCCTGCTCTTTTTGTTAGAATTTTAAAACAAAGATGTCTACTGTCTAAGATAAAAAAAAAACTATAACATTTTGCAAATCGGAAAGGCTGTTTAATAAACTTATGCTTAAAGGCATTTAAACGAAGTTAAGTGTTGGATTTTGTATTATTCAAACTTTTGACGCCAATACTTTCCCCTTTTACTGCAAATTAATATCGGCTCCAAATATCGGTTATCTGCCTCCTTGACTACTAATAATCGGTATCAGCCCTGAAAAAAAACATATAGGTCTATCACTAGTAAAATGTGCTATTTTCAGATTACTTTTTTTTTTTTTTTATTCTGGAAGACATCTCATGGCCCCCCATATGGGTCTTTCAATCCCCCAGGGGGTCCTGACCCATACTTTGGGAACCTCTGCACTAGATTACGCTTCGGAGAGGGCACACATACCCACACACTCACACTATCACAGGCAGTTGACTATTAAACATTTATCTATTAAGCACTCACAGTCAGATACCTGAGGTAAACTGGGGTAAGTCCTTACACAGCAGTTAAGCTTGACAACTCAAATGTCTTACTTGGCACATGTTGATAGCAACTCAATGCTGTTACTGCTGTTGTCACCATTCCTTAGATCGGTCGCAAGCCTTCTCAGCTGTTCAGCTGGCTAATACGTGAGTGAAACCTCAGAGGGGTTACACAAACTGAAGACGTTCACACTTCAACACCATGCACAGCATACACGCTCGTCTGCCTTTTGACACACGGCAATTTATCTTAAACCTATTTGCAGTTTTGAGTGAGTATAAACAATCTCTAAGCCTGAGGTCTAAAGGGACAGCTACATGGAGTCTGTGGAGACTTGTCCTGAGGCTCCCTTAACCTCTTATATCATCTAGTTTTTAATAGAGAGCCTAAAAAGTAGGAGACAGGAGTGACGTGGGCATAAAAAGAGTTAAAATAGTAGCCAATTCAGAGTGTAGAAAATGTAGTGATACACTTACAAAAGATATAAATGCAGCCAGCAGAAGAATTCGAACAAGTAAATCTTCAAATTGTTCAAGGACAAGCTCCCACAAAGATTTCCCTGCAGAAATAAGAGTCAGTAAGTCATAAGGTAAATAACAGAAAAGTGTCATAAAATGTTCAAGTGACAGTGTCAGTAACAGGGAGTCATTACCTTCTTCTGCTGGTAACTCTGTGAAGGGACGTGGGAGTCAGTCCGGGAGCGCAAAGACAACAGCCGAAAAATAAAAAAAGGACAGAAAAGAAAAGAAAAGAAAGGTAAGTGCTTTGTGGAGACTTTTACAGTGTTTGCCAGACGGAGCAATGCCTGACAGTTCCTGTTTCTTATCATGGATCTGACTCCTGGAATGAGAGGCGGTTAGTACACGCTTTGTGAGGGTTTCTATCCGGCTATGAGGGAGCTGAATCTAAAACAGGTTAGTGTACAAACAACCCACATCATCTAAGTTTAACTGAGCACACATACAATAGAGGAACTTTGTACTGGAAACACATGAAAGTAAGGGGATAGGTCAATTTCATTATCATAAAGCAACTACATGAATTAATGCTCCAGGTAATTCATACGTCAGGATTACATCTCTAACTACAGCATACAAGTTTTAAAAGTTGTATTACACAGCAGGACCAATAAGAAGACTCCAATCACTTTAAAGGTCAGAGTGTTTACAGCATACCCTCCATGACCTCCCAGGTGATAGTAACATAAAACAGATGTTAAAGGCTGGAACATCAGAGATTAACATTGAAGTATAGTGTGACTCTAGTGTTCCTGTGGCTACTGTTCATTGTCAAATCCCTGCCAAATCCCTCTGCACAATGGCTGATGTGTTGCAGTTTAGCTTTGGGACGACCTACAAGATCAGGGGTGTCAAACATACGGCATGTGGGCCAAAACCGGCCCGTGGAACAACTTTGCAAAGTGAAAAAATTACAGAGAAGACATTAACAGACATTAGTTATTTTAGCCTGTACATATTAGTCAAGCTATTTGTTGTTTCTTTGTATTTATAGCTAAGGTTATTGTTATTATATTTCATTTTATTTTTTATTGTAGTTCTTATTCTTATTCCTATTCTTATGCCTTGTACAAAGAGAGCACAGTTTACCAAAGTCAAATTCCTTGTGTGTTCAAGCATACTTGGCGAATAAAGCTGATTCTGATTCTGATTCTGATTCTGATTAACTGCAATTTTTTCAATAAAAGTAGCTGCTATTTCAAATTTGTCCTCTGGGGGTCCCATGAAATCATAGTGCTTACGGAGCGCACCTGAACTGTGCTTTTTTCTGGGACTTTTTTTCTCAAAGTGAGAAAATAGATTACTTGTTGTTTGCATAATCTGGTTGAGATTCATAAATAATTTTTAGAGCACTATAAGATGATCCAATTAGCAGTAAAGTTTATGTATACATAAACTTGTTACAGTAGGAACGGTGGAGCCACATATTGTACGCGTGCTTTCCATATGTGCGTGCCCTTACAGGTGCGCTCCGTCACTACTAGCAGTACACCCCTGCATACAACACAATGAAATATTCGGCCCCACTATAAGACTCATCGTGGCAAAAAATTCAACAGCTGTTTTTGTTCAAAGATAGTTCATTAAATGTGAACATTTTCAGAATGTACTTGTACTTCTTTGCACTAAAACAAAGAGAAACATTTGGAGTTTTCATTATTTATAGGTAATTATGTTATGATATTTTACTGTCCCGGCCCACTTCAGATCAACTTGGGCTGTATGTTACGGTGGCCCTGAAGGACAAAACAAATTTACAAAAGATGAGACACTTTTACAAAGTTGGAGACAAATTTACATTTTGGAAAACATTTTTACATTTTATAAAACAAAATTACATCAGCAAAACACTTTTACCAAGGCCAAAACAAATTTACATTTAAGGAAACAGATTTACAAAAGATCAAAACACTTTTACCATTTCTGAAACAAAATAACATTTCATTTTTACGGAAAGGGAATGTACCAAATACCGGAAGTGATCAGGAAGTGATCAAGTGAGGGGTCATTTACTTTGTTTTGATGGAGAGAAACCAAACAGAGATGGACATGGTTTACATCCTCAGGTCTCAGAGAGGTGTCAGACCTCAGCTGGAAAAAGCATCATGTCTATGTAAAAGCTCTGTCATATCTTCGGAAAACCTTCATCATGTGTCAGAATCCAGATGAATGTTAATTTGTTTCAGAAATGGTAAAAGTTTTTCATCTTTTGTAAATGTGTTTCCTTAAATGTAAATTTATTTTTGTCTTGGTAAAAGTGTTTTGCTGATGTAATTTTGTTTCATAAAATGTAAAAATGTTTTCCAAAATGTAAATTTGTCTCCAACTTTGTAAAAGTGTTTCATCTTTTAAATTGTTTTTGTCCTTCAGGGCCACCGTAGCATGTGGCCCCTGGACTGAAATGAGTTTGACGCCCCTGTACAAGATCCTGTTCTCAACCATACTTCACAGCTGTACTGTAAACAATGTTTATCGGTGTTTTCAGAGGAAACACTGTTGCCATGCTACTCTGACACAATTTTCAGTAACGTTACAATAACAGTGAGTTACCTAACAGTGACCTTCTATGAAACAATGCAACACTGCCCTCCTAGTGATGACTAACAATGACAAAAAGATGGGAAACCCTCGAGATGACCTGTGGTGACGTCAGCCGGGTAACACTGACTGGGCCGATGATGTTTCTGACTTTTACCCCACATATCCTGAAACACTGGGATACAATGTCGAGACATTCCTCCAGTATTTCCTCACTCACAAGCCGAGGCGTTTTGTGGTGTAGTGTGTTAAACTGTCTTCTTACCGTTTAGGCCCCATTTCTCCTTCTGACGCTTCACCTCGTCCAGAGAAAGTCCTGTGCTCTCATTGACGCAGAAATAACTGTAAACTTCTTCCACACTCTTCGTGTGCGCGTTCTCCATGGCGGAAAAGACCTTCACACACAGCTCCCCTCGAAATGCTGCTGTATGGTGCCTTCAGGTGCTTTCAAAATGACAACACTGTTGGATTTAAGACTTTGCCAACTGAGCATGTATACTCGAATAGCAATCGACAGCACGGTCTGAGGTGTTTAAGATCTTCTTCCCACGAATTCCTCTAATTCATCTTCCCTGATTTGAAAATGAGTCTGAATGTCCTGTAATTTCCGAAAATGGTTGCAGAGTTACTGCAGCACTGTCCTGTGTGGAAGCCTGCATGCACCCGGTCCAGTCTCTCCAGGTTTCCCGTGCCCTGCCTGCCTCACCGTGGCGCAGCTTGCTGTGTCTTCGCACCGTGCTGACAGTCTGATTTTATCAAACTGCCTCACTGCTGCCCCTCTTCCCCTGCGCTGCATGTGGACTCATATCATTGGACGAACAGTGTCAGCGACGTTCAAACCAGGGAGGCATGAAAAACACACAGGAAGCAACCAGGAAATGGCAGGATGGAATACAAACTTAACATCCCATTCAAATGTCATGAAGACCAGAGACTTTGCATTCATCAGTGAGTGTTATTGCATCCGCCTTCTTCAATCAACCAACCAACCAACCAACCAACCAATCAATCAATCAATCAATCAATCAATCAATCAATCAATCAATCAATCAATCAATCAATCAATCAATCAATCTTTGTTTATATAACACCTTTCATACAAATCAATTGCAACCCAAAGTGCTTTACAGCATTTGAAAAACAAGAAAGAAGCAGAAATAAAACAAAGGCAAGACATATTAAGGGGAAAAAATTTAATTAAATAAAAATATAATAATAATAATAATAATAATAATAATAATAATAATAGTAATAAACATTAAAAGAACATAAAATAAAATAGAGACTTATGCACACCAAAAATAAAATATGTGTAATTAAAATAAGTTAAAGCATCAGATTAATATTGAGAATACAAATAGTTAAAATAAACCGATTTAAAAAAGGGTAAGGTTAAGAGCTGAAAATAAAACTAAGGCTAAAAATGTCAATAAAACTGAGTAGATAAATAAAATAAATAAATAAATGAATAAATAAAAATAGAATAAAATAACAGTTAAAATGAATACAATAATAAAGCAACATTTAAATCAATATTACAGTTAAAGGTAGGTAATAAAATTGTTAAACCCTATATAAAAGCCAGACTGAATAAATACGTTGTTAGTTTATATATAACTGTACAGCATGTTTTTGATGAGGATATGGAGTAATAAGGCTGTTATCAGTTTTATGTGTAAAACCTCAATCCTAAAAAGCAGCCATTATAATGATGTAAAGTGTAAGGGTGTATAAATAATGAGAATCTGTCTCAAAACAGTGACAAAGTATCTAAGAATAATGAGAAACTTGTGGACCTAAATAATTGGGAAATAAGCTCTACTGAAATAATGACTCAGTATCTCAAAAATGTAATGAATGTGTTTCAAAGAACTTTCACAAAATAATGACCTAGTCTAAAAATAATGCATAATAAGTCATCATTAAAATAAAGTTTTCATAATGTGATTCTGAGTCATTATTTTGCAAAACTAACAATATTTTGAGAATAAAATGTCTTAATAAAGACTTTAAGGATCTTTTATTCATGTTTCTTTTCTGTATCCACAGAGTCCCTCTCTTCTTCCACGTACACACGCTTTGTCATTTTGTGCAACCTTCAAAGTAAACAAGCAAGTGCACACACTGTCAATAAAAACCTGCTCGTATTGTCCGACTGCTTTACACAGCTCCCTATCCGCCTCTTGTGTCATCTGATGTGTTACTACCACTACTTCATTTACACTTCACGAGGATGAGTGCAGAACAAAAAGGCGATTCACAGATCAATGTCTGAGGTATGCCACACACAGTCTGACAGAGGATTTACAGTAACTCATAAAAACGGGGGAGTGAACCCTTGCAGCATGAAAACAAAATAGTTTCATATTTCCCACAATATGCCTAATTAATTCATCTCTACCTCTGCACAAACACTGTAAAGGTGGCCAACTTTCTGGGAGAGGTATGGGGGGCACTCTAAGATAAGATAAGATAAACTTTATTGTCCCTGGGGAGAAATTTGTCCTGGACTTAAGTGCAATGCTGCTCACAATCAATACATCCATTCATCATATCAATATTACAATAATCTGCCCACTGTCAAAAATAAAAAAAACATGTCACTGTGGCATACCAATGACACAACAAAACACCAATAAAATATCAATACATACCAATAAATACCAAAACAATAAAATACCAATTCAATACCAATAAATAACATTACGATAAAATACCAATAAAATACCAATAAAATACCAATAAATACCAAAACAATAAAATACCAATTCAATACCAATAAATACCATTACGATAAAATAACAATAAAATACCAATAAATACCAATAATCCAATAAAATACCAATACAATACCAATAAAATACCAATAATACAATAAAATACCAATGTGGCAGTAAAAAGCAATGTTAGCCCGACAGTCTTCACTGTGTTTTTTTGCAGGGTATCATTGTCAGATGTTTTAGAGGTCTAGCATTCATCATCCATTAACACATCATAACAAGGCCCCAAGAAGCACAAGTAGCTGTAACAATAATAACACAGCACTATTCAGTTGGATAGCAAGCTGCCTTTTACTATGCACACTTGATCTGCTTGGCAGGAGAGCCAACAAGATCATCTGTCAACAGTAGATTAAGTTTCCGTGGGAGGGAGGGTGGGATTCTGAAACATCCGCAGACGTTTATAGGGAACAACATAAGGCACTTTAATGAAAGCCTCTGTGGGCAGAAGAGCAAGTCACAGTAGGTGTTAAAAAATGAGACTTAAGAACAGGATCAAACCTTTTACTGTCCCACTAAACACAGGCCTGGCACTGTATCAACAGATTGATATATTAAATGATTTGTAGGCAGCATAAGTCATTAATCTCTAATTAAATGCACCTGCTCTTAATCAATATTAAATCAGCCACAAACAAATGGTGCTTTCTGTATTAAAGCATTACTCCTGTCTTTAAAAATGAAGTAGTTATTTATGTTTACAAGTCAATCATTGTAAATATGTGAATGGACAACTTGAACTGTTTGCTTGTGGATGATTAGAATGAAACACGAGTCAAATCATTAGAATGATGTTTAATAGAAAACATAGATACATTAAACATCATACATTCAAACATCACAATGAGGATCTTTTATAAGAAAATACTCAAGTTGTGATATAAAACAGAAACAAGCATATCATGGAGACTATTTCATCTGCACAGCCTGAAGCGACGGGGTCCCAGTGAATTACAAAATTATCCAGACACCCTGACCAAGGTCATGGCAGTCGTTGCCAAAAATAGGTGACGGCAGCCACTTCCTAAGTGCACCACTTTGTATGCTGTTATCTCGGAGCACTGTGAATGAATGTGTATTCTATGAGATGTGGCTAAATGGAGTCTCCTGGGGCCAGAGGAAGGGAAAGCATGTGTCCTGCAACACCTCTGGTAATGTGTTCTTCAAGATGTGGATGCTTAAAGACACTGTAAGGGTCTCATATAACCAGACTGTCAAGTGAACAAATGGAGGGAAATATGAAACCTTGAACAGACTTTACACCTCTTCTTTAAAAGTGTTATAATGTCTATTAACAGATTACAAGTACCACTGATACGTAGAAAGATGCAGACATGTGACAGGAAGTAAACTCTGTGTAGTGAATGTAAGGTAGGTGACCTGCACTTGACTCTTCCTAGATGTGTCCTCACAGCACCAGCCTATCCTCTCCCCCCTCCTGGATGACCTGACCAATAGATGCCTGGCTCTGCGCTCTTATGAAGCACTGCCTCTTGCACTCCATCAGCTGCTCCAAGTCAAGCCACAACTTCATCTGCTCCATGTTGGCTGCATGGCTTTCTCTCACCACCTTCTGTTTCTCGCGTAACTTCTAGGGGGGGCCACATAGGAAAAGAGTGATTAGTGAGGAGACAGCTTCCTTTATGTTTCCTTGTCTATAACATCTTGACGAACTTTCTCACCTTGCCGAGTAGTTCCTGTTCTGAAATGTTCTTCATGTAGACATCCCTGCAAAGGAGAGAAGCAGTATCATTAATATTCAAGCTGCTGAAGTTCACAGGTGATCTCACTCTGTGTTTTTAAACAGTGGTGAGGTGAATCAGCAAATACACCTTGATATCACAAGGTGTGGTAATGAGTTTCAGACACCTCTCTGTGCTTCATGTAATAATAATGTGACAGGAGCTGAAGTGACTGCATTGTAACAGGAGCTTCTCGAGGGAAGGAGGGTATTTGTCTTTCGAACAGCTTGCTGGTCTGGCTCAGCGTGCTCACCTGATAGCCTTCTTCTTCTCTTGCGGATCAGAGGACACATAAGCCTTCATCTCCTCCGCTGCCCGCTGTATTTGCATCTCAATGATCTGTGGAGGACAGAGAGCGATCGCGTGTTATTGTCCGAGTGGGTGGAGACGGTCGAGTCATATGCAAAGTGCTGCAAATTTTTTCTGTCCCCAGAACAAGGCGAGTTGGTGCTATAAGTTCACGGTATAAAGTTTAGCTTTTCAATTACACAGATTTATAAACGTACCTCTGACATAGCGTTGAGATAATGATATCTGTTTTCATCCTGTGCTGTCTCTTCCCTCAACACTTTCACTTCCTGTTTATGAAAAAAAAAGCACAAACACATATTGTATATTTAGAGATTAGGGGCACTGGATGAACACATTAACAACTGACTACATCATATCTAGTGTTTGATAATTAGGATACCTGCTCCAGTTTGGATCTGTTGCTCTCCAAACCAGCAGTACAGCTCTCATATTGCACCTTCTTCTCCTCATACTCCTGGCTCAGCACCTGGTGAGATAGAAATCCAAACATGAACACACAGGAACTGAGTGACATTCACTTTAATATACTGTAGGCTGCATGAGAATCTACACAATTACATCAAATTCTCAAATATTCTTGTCATGCTCTCAGTGCTGGTTCACATCAACACAGCATCACAGCTGGTTTCTGAAGCTGTTAAACTTACACCCGGCTCTTACGAAGTCTATTTATGTCTTCCTGTTGCAGCTCTTTATTAGCAGACATTACCCAGTAAAATGGAAGAGTAATTCTGGGAACACATGTAGGAAAAACTAATCCTCTGCTTTAGCTCAGTGATATGAGGGGGCTTTCCCATTGTACATTATATTTATGGACTATGCAAATTGTTCTTAACGAAGCCTGTGTGCACACACAGCACCCATGAACTCTTGTTTGACTTGCTGGCACATGAGAGACTAGACTTGACCTGATTGTGCCTGTGTGTCTTATTTCTAATGTGAAAGCTTTAATTTACACAGACACACCATTAAACATCATCACATGTACTGCTGATGCTATGACACTTTACAGTATATACAGTACATGCTTCATTCGCTGACTTTTTACACCCCATAAGGACATCTGTAACATGAATCTCCCCACGTTTCTCATGTGTGAAAGCTCCAGATTTTACCGAGGCCTCACAGTAAATCATCTTACAATCATTAGTTTTTATTATTTAACCTTTATTTAACCAGGTTGGTCTCATTGAGATCAAAGATCTCTTTTCCATGGGAGACCTGGCCAAGACAGTCAGCAGCAAAAAACACAATCACCGACATTGACACACACAGAGAACCAAAGTACACTTTACAGGCACGTTTGTCGCAGAAGGAGCCGTTACCTAGGAGGCAGCTGTAGCAGGATACACTAAAAACAACGACATTCTAAACATTCAGCTTCAAGGTCTTTCATTTCAGATTTAAAAACATTCAGTGGCACCAGCTCCTTGAGTTTCAAGCCATTCTGCAATAAATTCCAGGCTGAGGGTGCAGAATATCTAAAAGCTCTTTTCCCGGTTTCTGTACCAGCTTTTGGGACAGAAAGCATTAAAAAGTCCTGGGAACACAGTGAGTACTGTCCAGCACTGTTCTGTGTGATACGGACACAGAGGTAGTGTGGCAGCAGACCAAGAATAGCCTTATAAATGAAAACGTACCAATGTACCAACCTACGGGTCGCCGGAGACGGCCAACCAACCCGGGAGTACAACTCACAATGGTGAGTCAGAGCTTTACAAATGGTAAAGAACCTCAAGGAAGCATGGTAGGCTGCATCAATCTTGTGAAGACACTGAGCAGTGGTGAGCATGTACAGAAGATCACCATAGTCAAGCACTGGAATAGAAGTTGCAGCAACAAGACGCTTCTTGACATTGACAGAGAAACAGGATTTGTTTCAAGAGTAAAAACTAAAATTTAAGCCTCAGCTTTCTCACAAGGTACAGCACATGTTGTTTAAAATTAAGGGATTCATCAATCAAAATACCGATAAGATGAGGACGTTTCTTGTAGTAGAGATGTTATAGTGTGATTAATGCTCACCTGACACTGTTGTCTGAGCGACCTCAGTTCTTTTATCACTGGTGCCAGAGCCGTCTTCTTATCAGCTATCATAGAGTTTAACTTCTTCACCTGTTGAACCACGCAGACATCACACACAGGGTTAAGACTGGAGATAACCGGATACATCTTAGAAATAGTATCATGCAAATTAAAAAGGACCAAGAATTAAATGTAGGTAATTTGGATTTAGATTGTGTGTAGCCTTGGAAAGCTTATCTGACAGCAGTCCTCAGCAGTTTGGTGTTAATGAAAACCCTCTACATTTCAGCTTTATGTCTTTACAGTGCATATCCACATGCCTGTGATTAGGTCTCTCCTTAGGCTAGAGCCGGGGATGTTTGACTCCAGCAGTAGGAGCAATCTGTAAGTCTGCCAAATATACAAGCTGGGGGACTGATGAACAATTTCTGAACACTATGGAACATGGCCAAATCAGCTGCAAATGCTTCTCATCGGACCTTATGTAAAGGGATAGCAGGTTGATGAAAAAAGGCAGTGGCTGTGAGTTATCCTGGGATCATGCCAACAATTCACCCTGCATTGAGAAATAACACGAGGGAGAATGATACAAAGCACATTTGGTATCGTTTTCAAATACAACTTCTTAAATGACCTCCCCTGCACTGTGCCAGGCGTGTTTCCCCTTTGCTGCTAAGACTTCAGCTAAATCTGGAGTCAGTAGGAGTTATGTTGCAAATTACTTGAGGTCATACAGCACCATGTGCTAACAGGTCTCCTACACAGCAGACATTCTCACTTGTCAAAGCAGAGAAAGGGAAGGTGTTACTATGACAGTCACAAAGGCTCGGTTCAATTCCAACGTCCCAGTAAGACGTGTGTGACAGAGAGCCAACATGCACAATCCCAGGACCAGGGGAACTGTCACAGCTTTATGGAACTCAATTATTATCTATACCTTCTTTTCTGCGTCAAAAAAGGCTCTGGGAAAAGTAAGAATAGTGGCTGGGCTAACAGTGTAGCAAATTTGTCAATCAAACACTGTGAAGAGAACTTTTCAGCATTAGTGAATGTAATTATTCTTCCTTCATCTGTTACCATCCCCTTAGTCAGAAAGTCAGTCTTCTATTTGCATTTGCCACTGCTTATTGCAGTTTAAGCTTTTTCATTGCCTCTATTACACGAAAGCTAAATTGTCAAGAATCTTTACGATCTCTGATGATAGCTGTCCTAGATGCAAACAATCTCCTGCAACAATGAGCCACATGTTCTGGTCATGCAACACATTGAGCAACTTTTGGACCTCCATATTTAAAGTATATTTAGATATCTGTAAGAGAACAATATACCCGGAACCTTTTATAGTATTGTTTGGTGTTCCGGCCAACAGGCAGGGTCTAACTTCCTACCATTCTAATGTAACTGCGTTTACATCACTGATAGCACAAAGGTTAATCCTTGTTAAATGGAAAGCTGCTCGTCCACCCTCCTTCATACAGTGGATTAATGATGTGCCTTCAAATAGAAAAGTTAAGATTTATGCTGAAGGGTTCCCTTGGAAGATATAACCAGATGTGTATGCCATTTATTGAATATGTTGAGAAACTGTCATTCCCAGCAACTTAAAGCATCATATGACTTTGAGGTGGTATTCAGACCTGATCATGTGGTGGAATGTAAATGTCCCTGTTTCCCAACTGACCTGTGTTTTCTTGATCTCCTTTAAATCTAATACCAGTAATTTATGTACCCTGTTGTACCTTACAGCTGAAGTGTTTTTGTTGTTGTTGTTTGTTAGTTAGTTTGTTTGTGTGTATACATATCTATATATCTATACACAATTACTTCATGTCTAATCTATTTAATTTTGGTTGTTTTTTGTTCTGTGTAATTTTTTTAAAGTCGTGACCACTTGTTTAATGCCAGTTGTTGGTAATACTATTGTACTTGTTATAAAAGAAAATGGGAAAATGAGAAAAATAAAGTGTTCAAAGAAAAAAAAGAAATTCCCTCTTCTATCTTTGGTGTGTTCATGAGCTTAAGTTGGAGCGTGAAACAAAAATGACATAACAAAGATGATACTTTTGTTAAAGTGATAAACATCTCCCCTCTATAATCTGAGGCAACATGCGTACAACATGTAATGGTTATAAATTCTTACACATGACATGTGAGCCACTAATGAATAGACATTATGGTTGTACTTAAATAGTGCTTTACTAGTCTTTCTCACTCAAAAGCGCTTTTACACTTCTTGTCTCATTCACCCATTCACACCACATTCACACACTGATGGTAGAGGTTGCTATAGTAAGGGACCATCAGTGTTAGCTAATCTCCTTCATACACATTCACACACCACGGTGGAAATTTGGGATTCAGTGTCTTGCACAAGGAAACTTCGGCATGTGACTGCAGGAGCTGGGATCAAACCGCTGACCTTCTGATTGAGGGACGGCGACTCTACCCACTGAGCCACAGCCGCCATCCTGACTAAGTGTTTCATAAAAGTCCACTCTAATCAATGTGACCTTTCTTTTGGTCAACGATAAAGTGTAATATGATGTCAGCGCAAAAAGTTGTGTACCATTATTTTCAGACTTTTGAAGATGTGATGAGACCATAGACTGTATAAAATATGGACGTAGTATCCGTGATGTCACCCATCTGTTCCTGAGAGCTGTTTTGAAGCCAATCGACGGCAGCAGCCATATTGGAAATGCGGAATTCAACCAGGCAGAGCGTGACGTAGTGTGAGCCTCCTAGTCAACAGCTATGTGTTCCCAACTGGGAGTCACGTCAGTCATGTCCTTATTTGGGCAAAACTGGTAATCTGAATATCTTCTGAACCGTCACGTTAGCAAAAAATTCAGCCCCCATACAATGTGTGCTGATAGAGAGATTAGCTTCATAGGGCCAAGCCGTTTTTTGAACCAGGCAGTAAACATGTTTATTAATGCTGCAAAGATCGTCTTTTTCCCATTCATGTCTATGTGGTTTCCTGTGTTTCTGTAGCCAGCCTCAAGCGGATTTTCAATATATTGCAGTTTATAACACTTCCGCATGGGCTTCATCGTTTGAGACCGGAGGTTGCCGCTTGGATGAGACTTAAAAAGAAAAAGGTATATATGTGAAAAAGCTTTCCAACTTGGAAGTTTAACTCCAAGATCATTCTGAAACTATGTAAATGTGAACTCTGCAGGTTTGCTATTTATGAGACTACGTAAGTATGAGACAGTAATTCCACTGATGAAGTGAAAGCAGACTTCTAATTTTACGTTGAAAATGCTTGAATGGATAGATAGAGAGAGAGAGAGAGAGAGAGAGAGAGAGAGAGAGAGAGAGAGAGGGAGAGAGAGAGAGAGAGAGAGAGATAGAGATAGAGATAGAGATAGATAGATAGATAGATAGATAGATAGATAGATAGATAGATAGATAGATAGATAGATAGGCAGTCAGGCAGACAGACAGATAGACAGACAGACAGACAGACAGACAGACAGACAGACAGACAGACAGACAGACAGACAGACAGACAGACAGACAGACAGACAGACAGACAGACAGATAGATAGATAGATAGATAGATAGATAGATAGATAGATAGATAGATAGATAGATAGATAGATAGATAGATAGATAGATAGGCCTAATAAATTGTGTCTGTCATATATTAATATAATAATCATATTAAGTATTTGATGGTCTTAAGGTATTGAAAGAAATAGCCTATGGAATTTTTTTTTAATGGCAGGATTGCAGCACCATAAAACATGGATCACATCTCAGACTCGGGTCTTTAGGTTTCGGTTTGTAATGTGGAAGTTTTCAGTGGATTTACCATTTACCATAAATTTACCATTTCAGACATGTCATCCAGCGTGCGTCCCTTTTTCTCATCCAGTTCACTCTTGATGGCTGACACCCGCTCCAGCTCCTCTTGAGTGGTACTGTAGCCAGATATGCCTTTCTCAGCTTCTAAAATTTGCTGGACAAACACAAAAGAGACCTGTTCATTAGAATAATCAGGCAATCGAATCAAACGGTGACACACTTTAAAAATAAGCTCTAAATGTGGAGATCAATGATTCTCTGTGACATGAAGAGCTCTTCATAAGATCTGAATCTGTTACAATACAGGTCATTGTCCAATCTGAGCATGCATGAAGTACTTTCCAGCTGATTAATCCGGCTCACACAAAGAAAAGAACAGACACGTTGCAGACTGAACACATGATCAGGAGGAAAACTTCCATTGCTTTAACAAATCCTCGTGTGGGATGCAGACATCAGAAATAGCAGCTCAACCTGCGTCAGACAGTTTATCAACAGGTCAGGTGCTGGAGCCGCACACAAGCGTGAAGCCATTTCCAGGAAGCTTCTTTCACTTCTCTGTTAACGCAGATGGTGTGAATCAAGGAGATCAAGTAAAAACTGCAAATTTGGAATGGCAGCGTGAGTCCAGGGGTACTTGAGTTCATTACTGGTGCAAAGGGGGGCACAGAGGATTTTTCGAGCACCTTTTATATCTGGGGTCCAAGAGGAATATGTAACATTTTCAATGATCACTACTCAAGTCATGATCACATAACACATTCTAAAAAAGCACAGTTTCTTTAATAAGTGTGTCAGTGTGTGAGTTACCAGCTTCTGTTGAACAGTCTCATGTCTCTGCTTGAGAATCTCCTCTGTACGCTGCAGGACCCCGTATTCTGCTTTCAGCTCAGCAAGTTCCTGACGTTTCTTCTTGTATACCGTTCCTTTGCTGCGCAGTTTCACCACCAAACGTTTTACCTGTGGGGAAAGAGGAACTCATTAGCTTCTAATTAAAAAAATACTTGATATTAAAAAGACAGATAACAAAATGGAACTCCTGTTGTTTCTCTGATTTGATGTTTTAAGGACTCCAAACCTGCAAGGGTTGAGGATAACCTGTTGCAACAACCACACAGACACACAATCAGCTTTGTAATTCCACATAGTGGATGGATTCAGGAGTTACACAGCAATACTAGCATTCATTTGGAGTTGTATACAGAAGTCAGTCCTGTCCAACCTCAGGCTGAGTTTTCATTTCAACCAACTCCTGAGAGAAATATCTGGCTCTTAAGCTGCTTAAAGGTCTGCTAAGTTCCTCAGCTAGCCTCCACATTTATCTTCATGTAGTGCTGGCAAGAAGTCCACAGTGTGTTTTTAGAACTTGCTGCATTGACATCAAAGATACAAAAAGAAAACAGCTACTCTAAAAACACGCAGCAAAGTTTGAGGTGGTGTTACCAAAAGTAGAGGATGACAGAAGCTGAAATGCTTGTGAAGTAATTGCTGTCATGTACATATCACCCATTAATCTTTTATTGATTTTAAAATAAATATTATAGAAGTTATAAAACAAATCTAGCTAGGCAGTGTTGCATGTTTGAAGTGTTTTGTATTAAGATATGTAAATGCTACTACACAGCTTTTACATGACAAGTAGTGTCGAGCACAGCTGAGGCACTGTGAAAGGCCACAGGAGAAGACAATGGGTTGAGCCAGGGGAGGGAAAGGGATTAGGGAACAGCAGTGACAGCGGGCCATGCCATGATCCGGAACAGTCACTCGATCCTTTCAGATTCACAGCCAGCTATGGAGAGCAAACAGCTTCATCTGGCAGAAGTGCTGCTTCTAGTGGATGTTCAGTCACTCCCCACCTTGACTGTCTGCTGGGACACAATGAAACTCCTCCACTATGAAGAGCAGCTATAAATGAACATGGACACGAGAGAACAGCCCCAGAAAACACAGAATGTGCTTCATGTCCTTTGGGGATCCATGAAGCCTCCTGTGTGCGTGAGTGAGAGTGTGTGTGTGTGAGTGTGGATGGGTATGTGTGTGCGTGTGTACATTTATTCTTTGTATATTTTGGGACATCAAGGGCAGACATGGCTAAGAGAGGAATTAGCACAGCAGAATAATACTACATAGTGTTCCAGACAGCATGCCCCCAAAACAGCTGGACGACGGTTCTGTCCAAACACCACTTGACTCAGACAAACAGAACATTCACACCAACGTTTAATGGAAACATGACTGATGCAGCAGATCCTCCAAGATTACTGTGCAGTGTGTAGAACAGGCTATACAGAGTATCCTCAACGTTAAGACTCTGACGATACAGATCACCAGAATGATTCAAGGAAAGTCAGCATGTCGCTCCGATCAGAGACGGTTTCTGTTGAACTAAATTTAACACGTGTGATGAGGCTGGTTGGTAAAGCGGGTTCATGTAACTGGCCAACCAATGATGCGCAGATGTAGTCATTCCTCTCACAGAGACCCTGCAGTTGGTGGGTGGCATGTGATGACACATAACCAGCAGCAGAATGGAAAATACCTCTGATAAAGTGATCATCTCCACCGTGGCTGATGGCCCGAAACTACAGAGGGGTCTGATAAGCTGTGTTTGACAAAAACATTTTCCATTAGCTTCATTCATGAAGAGTCTCAAGGGCCCTCTTTGTCTCGACAAATATGCTCTTTTATTCAGGCTTATAGGTATGTCACACAGTCCTTAATGTACTGTTATACAACCTAATTATTGATGTTGAACAGGGAAAGTAGTTAAAACATGTGGGGGTATTTTAGCTCTTTGTTATTGTTTATCCCACACATACCTGAGAATGTGCTTTAGTGACTGTGTGTGTTCTTCAAATATGTGTTGTCATTTTTTATTTTGTGTTATTATTTATTATTTTTAACAGTGAAACAGTTTCCATGTATTATTATCCTTATCATTAATACAATAATAATTATTATTAATACTATTATCATAAGAAGTAGTAGCAGGTATAGTTGTAGTAACAGGAGAAGAAAAAGTAGTAGTAGTAGCATAGTAGAAGTAGAAGGCATAGTGGTAGTAATAGTAGTTGTCGTAGTAGTAGAAGTTATAGTAGTAATAGTAGTTGTTGTAATAGTATTAGTAATAGTAATAGTTGTAGTCGTAGTAGTTTTAGAAGTAGTAGTAGCAGTTGTAATAGTAGTAGTAACAGAGGTTGTAGTTGTAAAAGTAGTAGTAGTAGTAATAGTAGTAATTGTAGTAGTAGAAGTATTAGTAATAGTAGTAGTAGTAGTAGCAGTAGTAATAATAGAAGTCGTAATTATAGTAGTAGTAGTTGTAATAGTAGTAGTATTAGTAATAGTAGTAGTAGTTATAGTAGTAGTAGTTGTAATAATAGTAGTAATAGTAGTAATAGTAGTAGTTGTAATAGTAGAAGTATTAGTATTAGTAGGAGTAGCTATAGTAGTAGTAGTTGTAATACTAGCAGTAGTAGTAGTAGTAATAGTAGTAGTTGTAATAGTAGGAGTATTAGTAATAGTAGTAGTAGTTATAGTAGTAGTAGTTGTAATAATAGTAGTAATACTAGTAATAGTAGTAGTTGTAATAGTAGAAGTATTAGTAATAGTAGGAGTAGTTATAGTAGTAGTAGTTGTAATAATAGTAGTAGTAGTAGTAGTAGTAATAGTAGTAGTTGTAATAGTAGGAGTATTAGTAGTAGTAGGAGTAGTTTGAGTGGTAGTAGTTGTAATAGTAGTAGTAATAGGGGTAGTATTAGTAGTAAAAGTATTAGTAATAGTAGTTGTAGTAGAATTAATAGGAGAAGTAGTAGTAATAATATCAATTTATTAATTATTACTATTTTGATTTGATATCGGTTTAAGTTGATGTTTTTATTTTCATATTCTGTCTTTTTACATGAGGTTCCTGTTCATTCATATAAATACAAACATGTTTTTGTTCTTTTCAGGCTCATTTTGTGTTGTGACAGGCACAAAGAGAAACTGTTTTGTGATGGAGTTATGCACATAAAACTTATCTTTGCAGGAAGAAAAGAAGACGTGTTAGCTTCTGTTATAAACTGGTGGTGTTAGCAGCACTTTTAATGTATTTTTTTTCACCTCTCTCTCTCAACTGCATCTCTATGCTGATTCCCTTCTCTTCGTCTCTTCAGAAGGATAAACATTCAGAAGTGTTTTTTTTCCAATGATAATTCTATTCCTCCCTTAAATGTGCCAAAGCTGCAAAGGGAATTAGTTTTGTTTCTGCTGCAGAAACCCTCTTACACTTTTTTTCCTCCAATAGCTGCACTGTAGAGACCCGAAAAGGATATCTGTATTGTGAGTGGATTAGACTTCATCACAAGTGGAAACTCTCCTCATGGTAGAATAAGTTTCACTTTAGCAATGATGGATCCGTAAGTGTTTGGGGAGAATATTTCAGGCAGAGAATTTGACATTGTATTTTTACTCCTCACATGCCCGGGCAGAAGTCAAGGTCAGTATCGGAACAATACCCCTGGAATAAAAAGCACTTGCACCATCTGCAGGGAGTGTTCACAGCCCAGCAGCCAATTTTAGTCATTCTGTGACTGCTCTGCCTCCACAGAGAGCCCACCTTCACCCCATGGATATCAACGTGCGTCAAACACAAGGCAATAAAAATTCTTATCCACACAGTGCATTCAGTCACTGCAAAATCCCCATCTTCCAGCATCCCTGTGTTTATACAGGACTGTTTATAGGCGACTATATAACTGTAAGCCTAATGTATGCATAGTCAAAAGAAGACGTCATTGCTTGAGGCTGTCTGGCTTATGTGAAACAATATCAAATACATAAACACTTTTTTTCTCTCCATGTCGACAATTCAGTTCTGTGGATGTGACAGCTCAAAGCACCCAGTGCCATGTGTCTGACAGGGGAGTACATCAGCGTCACGGGATATAAATAAAGTCAAAGGCTTTAAGTCTGTGAAAGATGTCCTTGTGTGTGAATTATGAGATTGATTACACTCAGGATTCTGTGAAAAAGACGACTTTCGGGCCCTTTGTCGTGTACGGCTCCCTGTTCTGGATATTCTCTGTTATGTTCTATTTCTGGCTCTGCATGGGAATGTGGAGGAGAGCCACTGAAAATGGATAAGTAACATTAGACAGTGAGCCTGTCTGTGTTTGGATAAGAGCGGAAAATAGACTCTTGTGTTTTCTGTGGTTTGCACATCTACCAATACGCACTTAGATAAAGATAGTTTCTGTATGTGATGATAACAGTAACCTCCAACGCAGGGAAGAGGATCTATTAGAAATGTAAGAACTGTAATGTCTTTTTTCCTTTTTTCTGCTCAGCAATCTCAGAAAGAAAATGTGACATAATGTACTGTTCTCCAGCTCAGGAGATCACAAAACAGAACTTAAAAAACGGCCAATATCTAAGATGAAATGTGTCTAATTTATTATTAGAAGGGTACCTCATCACCCCGGATGACCTCTTCTCCATCTGATGCGTGTGCCTGGCTGTTCCTCTGCCTCAGCTCCCTCTCTGTTGCAGCCAGTTCCTCCCGAGCTTCTTGAAGCTCCTCAGCCTTTGACTCCTTCCTTCGAATGATGATGGAGGCCTGCAAGGGTCACATTATAATGAATATACAAGCATGAGAGGAGAGTGCTTAGTGACTTGTAACCTAGTGGAATACTATTGAACATTGTAGGAGTCAGTAAAAAAGCTTTGCATCTGTTCAGAATCCTGAAGGCCACTGTATGACCAAACATGTGTTTTGATAACTCTTACATCACTCTAAGGTTTCAGTCTTAGATCCAGTGACAAGGAAAGATACATCGAAGTTAATAAAGTGTTGTAGGACCAGAATTTGGTAACATTAAAATTTTTCTTGGAAGCCAATCCAATTAATTGCAAACACACACTGAGAATGTATTTTCCTGTGTGGTGGACTTTATGTTGAGTCCAGCAAATTATAATTTAGGCTGAAAATAATGTTTTGATATTCTTACTCTAAACTTTTTTTTTTTAATTTGTGTTGTTGGGCATTTTTGCCTCTATTGGATATAACAGCCAGAGTGAGACAGGAAATGTGGGGAGCAGAGAGTGGGGGAAGACATGCTGCAAATTGCAGAGGTCTGGAGTCGAACCTGTGACTGCTGTGAAGAGGACTATAGCCTCTGCACATGGGGCGCACGCTAGGTCAGTCCTTGCTAGTCCTTTTTGCACTGCATTGTAGGACCAAATGCTGGTCCTGAGACTTAAGGTAGAGATTTAAGATTAAATGTATTTGACCCCTGACTCTCTATCAACACATTTCCTGTATATTTCAAGCTGTCCTATGATATAAAGGCTAAGAGACCCCGAAAATGTTCTAAAAGGAAAAAGAAAAGATAAAGAAACATGTCTGAGGTGATATTTAAATGTTAGTCTCCAGCAGAGTTCAAAACATTAGAAAAGATTCAGAGGACAAAATATAAATAAGAAGATTGTATGTGTAAGAACTGTTATCTTATAACTTGGCCTTAAGTGTGTTTTTGATAGTTATATCATTAATTATATAACTGCATTAATTACCACAAGGTCTTCATCTGGATTTAACAGTACACCTATTATTCCAACAAGTTTGTGCCTTAAGTTACAACCTCAAACTGAATCAGATTTTTCAGCTTTCACTTTGGTACATAGCACACAGGAAGATGAGGAAAAAAGATTACATATTCACTGCCACCCCAACCATTTTAGTGAACAAACAAACACACAATGTATCAACATATTTAAAACATAAATAAATGTTCTTAAGCGATGCACCTCATCCTTAAAGGCTTGTTCTTCTTTTTATGTGTGTCCCTTTTTTGATCGTCTTATGATTGCTTGAAAAACACAAACATAAGACTAGTGATCGATCATCGAATACACATACTGTCAATGCTTTAACCTTATTCTACATACCTACTGGTGGCTGTAACGTGCAACATATGCTGAAATGTGCAAACAAAGGCAGAGAGGGGGGAGGGGTCTTGCAAGTAACTCAAATGTAAAATGATGAGTTTAAAATACTTCAATAAATCTGTTTTTCAAATGTTTTAGGAGGAAGGAAAGGCCTCCAAAACCTTGACATGGTCTGTGGTGGTAATACTTAATTAAACATTAGTGTGTTTATGAGGAATCCTCAAAGAGAATCTTCAAAATCACACATTACTAAAGAGACAAATTAAAGACAGATATTCAAAGATAAAGTCCTGACCTGCTGCCTGTGAAGGGCCAGTTTGTCATCCATGGGGTCATTTCTCATCATCCTCTTTTCAATCAGCTGGTTTATCTGAGAGTCAACTCCTCTAATCTGTGGAGAGTGAGGAACATTCAGTGTAAAGAGAAATCAGAAACTAGCATAGCGTGGAGATGTCCAGACTTAACACCACATCCTGGTCCTGACCCTGTCCTCCAGCTCCTGGAGGTCGGCCTGGCCCATGGCAGGCTCTGAGGCTACTTTCTGCAGGTACTGGACTGTTCGCCTCATACCCTCCAGCTCTTTGGGGAGTTTCTCAGAGACCATGTATGAATTGATTTTGATCTCCTCTTCCAGCCTCTTCGTTAAGCCTGAAAAAGACAGAGAATTGAATTAAGAGTTTCCAGCTTAATGCGTCTGATACCCTCTCAGGCTTCCACGATCCTGATTACTTCAGAAATACAGAATATCACTTAAAAATGCAAATCCACTTAAGCGGTATAAAATAATAAAGCATGATAGCTTGAGTTCAACTCCCTCACTCTGAAACTGTCTATCAAAGTGTAATAGTTAAAGATAATTACTTCATTGGTGCCTGGTAAACAACAAGTGCTCTTTAAGATGGGCACATAGAGTAAGTGTGATAAATGACTTTAATTATGCAGCTCTAGCCGAGTCTGCGTTGCACGGGTCATTTTAGAACCTGCAAATGTGTAAATCTCCCTGCTGGCTGAGGAACACAATACCAGATGAGAACAAAAGGAGTCAATTTGGACATCGCATAAGCTCTACTCGAGCACTTCAAAGATCAGTACAATTAGAGGGTCTCAACAGATGAAAGCCTATTAGTACTGAGAACCCCCAATGCTCTTTCATGTCCTTGAACCTCCCATCCAGCTGTGTTCTGCAGAGACAGCAGAAGGACTTGCAGACTCACTCTCTGGGCTGGCATCTGCTGCAGCCTGACGCAAATCCTTCAACTGCTGCTGGGATCTCTGCAGTCTCTGCTCTGCCTGGAACAGCTGATCACACACACACACACACACACACACACACACACACACACACACACACACACACACACACACACACACACATAGGATAACTAGTACAGGTGATGTAGGAGCATTAACATTCAGCACAGTAACAAGTTTACTTAACATTAGGAACACCACTAACAGCTCCGTTTATTAGTTATATCTCGTGGTTATAAATGTAAACAGTGAATGTTGGAGAATGTTTTGTTAATAGGCTATAACTGTATTATTAAATACTTCAGCAAAGTAAATAACATCAGCTGACTGTTCTTCATTTGTAAGCAAACAGGGATCCACGTCTCTTTTATCACTGTTCAAAGATCACATCCTAAAGCTGCTTCTTTTTCAAAAGTTTTGCTGATTTAAGAAACTAAAGCAGTGAATGTTCCACTTTAAAAAATGATTGAACAGTTAACCAATATATTTTCTAACTTTCTGACAACACACTTAATGATTTATGACGCTATCTGCTCAAACATGGCTTAAAAAAACATTGAAATGATGTCTGTTCATAAAAGCCGGTTGTTCCAAAGTTACGTCACAAAAGTGTCCTGAAATAACTGATAAGTAATGATGAAATATAATTGATGTACAGCTTGTTCTTCTGGTGACTGGCTAAGTGAATAATAGATCAATAGTTTCAGCTCTAAAACCAAAAAGAAACAAGGACTGACAAATACTGTAGTGTTGAAAATGCCTTGTGCACAGTGCTGAGCCTACAGACTGAGAAACGCAGCAAGAACACTGAAGTCATCACGTTATTTCTCCTTTAGAAACTGAAGTGTGTGTGTGAATCATTTACTTGGTTCTTCTGTTCTTGCTTCTGGTGAGTTAGTGACTCTTCTCTCTCCTTCTCCACACGCAGCTGCCTGGCCTGCTCCAGCATCCGTTGATGGTTGGACACCGACTCCACCTAGTGGATCCACAGGTTAATGTGATGACGCCCGACAGCAGGCATTTGGAGGTCAGCAGAAATAACCTCTTACAGAGTCAGCTTTCACCTTTTGGCAGAGCCAACAAGCAAGAACCATTAAATCAGCACCTCATTACTTCACAGCCTCGTTAAGACAGCCTAACAGCTTGTCAGATCTGTGTCAGGTCTAAAAGAGAAGCTGATAATATATGTCTGGGCTCGTGTTTTCATTCCTCAGTGAGGCCTGTAGCTTTCCAAGCATTAGAGCACCGAGGGGGCCTCTTCAAACGCTCTGCCTTACCCTCTTCTTCAGTCTCTCCACACGTTTGATCAGTTGGTCTTTCTCCTCCTCCATTGCACCAATGTCCTGTTGTTGGAGAGGAAATACTGTGGCTCAAGATATTCAGAGGAAAATATTTTCGTATAATTATCATTAATAACAAAAAATACATCTTTTTAATTTGTGACAGTTCAATGCCTAGCAAAGCTTGGCCTTGAGAACTTTTAGCAGACAGTGATTTCAAAGAGTCGTTCGGTTATTGCTACCCTTCTGATCTCTGCAGTGGAGAAGCCTGAAGTCCTCAGCTGCTCACACTCCTTGTGATACGTCTTAAAGCCCTCCACCAGCTCTTCATACTGGATCACACATAACACATAGACATTAAGAATTTTAGGACATGATCATTTCTTAAAATCCAGGGTACTAAATATGAAAGTGTAAAATGTTTCTAACCTGGTGATTTGTGTCATTAATAACATCATCCTGCAGAAACTCTGCAGGCACGTCTAGTTTGACTAAGAAGCGTGCTAAATAAGCTCTCTTCTTCAGCTCAGGGAGCCTCTGCAGCAGCCAGTGGAGGATGGGATGAACCACGGGCTTACTACCAGACACCAAACCTTGTCTGAAAATGCTCCTGCATCAGACAAAGAGAGCAAACTGATGAATACATAGAGGATGAGACATGAACAGGTGCTTTATGAGTTTAGGGCTTTTTAAAGATTTGTATAATAAGCCGGGAGCCAGGTCCAGCCCTCAGGATGTTTTTTGCTACCTTTTTTTCACTAGTATTTCCAGTTAGCCTATACCTTGGGCCATCCCACGATGATAATGAGCACTCTCAACTCGGGGCCGTTTGGTCGTGAGACGCCAAAAACCCTTTTTTTTAAAAATGCTCCTGGCATGATGATGTAAATCTAGAAACCAAGGTGTTAAAATTGCATTCTTTGATATCCAAGTATGAAATTTGGCATAGAGAATCCGAACACATAGGGGGAAGTGGCAAAATAAGATTCTGGTGTTTGCGTATTTTAGATTTTAAAATATCATCCACAAAATACACAGCAAGACTATAAAAATAGCATCTGTTGGATGAAATCTCATACGAAATGGTCACTTTTGAGCATTATATGGTCAATGTCACTGCCTCATTTGTATTTAAAAAACTGCCCAACTTTGCAAGCTTCAATTAAAGCTCTAGATGACCTCTGTATCTTAAATATTAAACTTCGTGTGGCCATAAATACTTCACCATTGCCCCGAGTTGAGAGTGCTCATTATCATCTTGAGATGGCCCAAGGTATGGCTAACTGGAAATACTAGTGGAAGAGGTAGCAAAAACATCCTGAGGGCTGGACCTGGCTCCCTGCCTATAAACCTGAATTACTTACACATCAGAGAGGTTTCCAGGAGGTTTGTATTTGAGCATCCCCAGCAGAGAACACATCCTCTTTATGGTTTGTTCAGGCATTTCCTCACGGATGTCTATGGCTTGCTAAAGAAAGAGCAATAGTTAAGTACTCCATCATTAATTAAAACAACATTTTTAACTGTTAGCACAAAACAAAATAAATGCACTAATTAGAGTTTGTGTAGTTATTGATGCTGGTGGCGCACCTTTGGGTCTATTTCAGCCAGGACATCATTTAGAATCTGCAGCAGCTGCATCGGTTCAAGAGAGTCAAACGTGATGAGGTTGAAGTTTTTCTTAAATGGGTCTTTGTTCAGCTGATCAACGATGAATTTGAGTTGTTCACTCATGTTGAATAAAGTCAAACTCGCTCGCTGCAGATGAATTAGTCCTCTCGTCCTGATTAGCCACCTAACGCTTTGCTAGCTTGTGTTAGCTCAGCGTCGTCCTCATTAAAGTGATCCAACCTGCAGGGAGAGCGGTATAAACAGTTCACTGCGGTTAACTAACGACACTTAAAAACACTTTTCATAGATAAGATGTAAGGTATGTGGGGCTGTCTTTGAGTTCTTCAGCTTGTTATCGGATAAGGAGGCAGCGGTTGTTGACATCAACCCCATGGAAACCAGGGTGGTGGTTTGGTTGCTAACCGGAAGTAGTTTGAACGGTGTGTTCAACAGAGTTCTGTTGCGTGAAATGTGCGCGTAATGCGCAATTTATTACAGAAATGAGTGAATAAAGTTGCCCATGTGTGGTTTTAGTGAAAAACACAACACTGACTTAAAAATAAAATCATTCTGAGGTTGTTGATTTGTTATCAAACAACTTAGATCAAAACTGATTGTCAAATAGAATTGTGTAGGCCTATCAAGAATATAATACAATAGGATAGGATTTACTTTATTTGATCCCCCATTGGGGAAAATTATTTTGTTACAGCAGCTTAGAACCTAGAACACGGGACAGGGGAATACAACAACGTACTTACATAGTTAAAAATATAATAACAATAATAATAGTAATGATAAAATAAAATAAAATAATTATAAAATAAAATAAAATATGCCAGATATTACAGATATATACACACTATGTACACTTATATCTGATGAATAGATAGTTATTGCAGAGATAAAATTGCACCAGGTTATCAAAAAAATACACAGTATCAGAAATCAGTGCGATTCAGATGTGAGATTAGTATATATAGCCTATGATATATAGTGAATATAACTTTATTGTCATTGTACGTTGTACAACGAAATTTCAGTGCAAAATTATGCAAGGGTACCCTACTGCAGGCAAGATGGCGCCGCCACAACATCCACACCGGAAGTCCACACCGGAAGTCCATACCGGAAGTTACAAAGCTAAAAACGTTGCAATAACACCCACACCGGAAGTTCATACCGGAAGTTACAAAAATAAAAGCCTTCAAAAAAATAAAAGCCTTGAAAAACAGGAACGTGAACGCAAAATAAAAGCCTTCAGAAACACGTAGGTTTACGCGTAATTCTATGAACTTTTTTGCACTTACATTTTAATCGTATCAGTATTATTGACTAGTTGATTGACTCCAAAAGTGTATAGGCTGTTGAGAATTCAAGTTACTAAGAAGCCTGCACGAATCACTAAGTTATAGTGTTAACGTCTCAGCCATGCACAGCCTTTTGTTCCGAGTGTGTGTTGAAAAACTTGAAGCTGATTATGATGCTGCCGTGATGACATCTGCATATGCCTCTCTTGTTTTGTCTGGGTCATATGTTATTTTATGTTGTGTTAGCCTGACTGTACCTCACCTGCCCACCAGTTCCCTGTGGTGTGTGTCCTGCCCCTGCACACCTGCATCCCTTTGACTGATTCCCCCAGTGACCCCTCTTCCTTCCTGCACAGCTGTTCCCCACAGGTTCATTATGATAACTGTGCAGCGTGCAGGAGTCTCTTTCCATGGGGGCTTGTCACATTATCTAAGTTTGCTGTAGTGTTTGTTCCAAATTACCTTGCATGCTGTCTGCCTATGTGATCACATGTATAGATTAATGAATGAATGAAATACAGATCCAGAGTAGATCCACAGTCACGAGAGAAGAGCAGAATGTTATCTATGGTGCAGGGGCGAGTGGAGGAGGAAAATGTAGAGGTGTGTGGTGACTGTTTCTTTTTTAACATAATTTGTAACACGTTACAATGACACAGTGACAGGGGTGTTCATTAACCACAAGAACAAACGGAGGGAATGGTTTCTCCTTCTATTTTGAGACATTAGATGGGCGTAAACACTCTGAGCTTGTCAAACAGTTTTATTCAGATTGAATGCTTGATGCATGTACACCAATGTCTTAACAAGATCACTTTATTTGGCGTCCATGAAAACATTGAAGTTGGAACCTTCAATTAGAATGACTAGAAAAACTGCAAATGTATACATAGCTACTGTTTCTTTCCATCCAAACCCTACTTGAAATGTAGAATTATACTTTATTTTATGTTCTTTTAATGTTATATGTATGATGTCTTAACCCTTTTGTATTGATAATGTTGTACTTGAAAAAGAACAATGCACTTTTGCTATTACAAACTCCAAATCAACATAAAATATTAGGACTAAAATATTTCAACTTGAGGCACCACTGTCAGCCACTGATGATAGATGTACAGTACACATTTCTGGGGAGCCTCTGTTGTTTTTGTGGTGAATATAGATCTCTGTGTACAGCTTGAGTGTATTTTCCCTCTTACTTACAGTCTTTTCCTTCTCATCCCCTCCCCCCACACACACTAACACTCTACATTATTCTGTTCTTCATACACAGCGGGATCTCTCTCACTCACTCTCTCTATCACAATTAGCTTTCTGCTAATTGATTTAGCAGCGACAGACTAATGCAATCAATACGCTACACGAAGAAGAAACTTCCAGTTCGAAGCATCCGGCATTGGGTAGAGAGGGGGTTAAAGAATCACTTCCGGTATGGACTTCCGGTATGGACTTCCGGTGTGGATGTTGTGGCGGCGCCATCTTGCCTGCAGTAGGGTGCCTCTCAAATTATGCGTTAAAAGAACAGTAGTAAAATAAAAATAAAAATAAAAGCAGTAGACATACATAAATAATAAATAAAAACAAAGGGACACACACAGTATAACAGACATTCAAGTGATCAATAAGATTGCACAGTCCCATTTTGTATTTGTATTTGTATTTAGCATTAAGTGCACTTATTGCTTTTGGATAAAAACTATTTTTCACACTTCTCTTTTAAAAGTAAAGCTACTGATGTTTTTTTTTTTTTTACTATTAATATAAAGAATATGAAACCTACACATATAAGCTGTCTATTTGATGGATATGTCCTTTCAATCCTCTCCCTCTTCTATTTTATTTGTTATTTGTATTTATTATCTTTTTATTCCAAATGTATGGATGATGGTGTGGCCTTGTGTCACTTCTCTTTAATTTACCAACTTGCTCTCTGTCATTATTTTTGATTTATATTATCTTTATAACACGGCATTGGTGATATGTAAATAGTTTGTTTGACGGCGATGTCATCTGCTGTGAAAAATTTAAATAAAAATTTTGATCACAAAAAAAAAATATATATTTTTCTTTTCAGCCTGTTTGTCCTTGTTTTCAATGTCCTTTATCTTCTGCCCGAGGGCAGCAGTTCAAACAGGTGATGTCCTCCTGGGTGTTTGGTCCCTGGGGATGTTTTTCCTCTCTTTGGGGCACCTGTAAAGTTCATCCAGGGAGGAGAGAAGGCAGCCGATGATTGTCGAGGCAGTTGTGATGACCCAAAAACAAAAAAACATGATCTGAACCTTTGACTTCCAAGATACGTAAAATAAATTAATCTAATAAAATGTTTGAAACAGTTTGCCCTAATGGTTTTGATTAAATAGAGACAGTAAAATATTCTCTTCATTTTTTGTCATGCTAAAATCTGTGATATCAGTAATAGCAGAATGTTAAGTTGATACTTCAACACTGAAATGCTGCTTCTCCTTTGTACGAAACGGGGCGAAGTTAGTAAATCAAAGTATCCAGAATCATGTTGTCCTTGAACGCACCGTCAGTCGTTCTGAGTTTCTGAACCGTCAGATGGCGATGTTTTCACAAAGTACAGCATCAGGTTGCAACACAATGAACTTCAGTGGGATAATCCAGAGTGTACTGAACAGAACCGAAAAGGCAATGTGTTGTTTCACAGAGATATATGCCTGACACAGAGCTGTGGTTGGACAGGTTAGGTTTACTCATGTGTTTTGAAGGTACATTTAAAGCACCAGCAGAACGAAGTTGGACCTCTCGTGTTCTTCCTTCACATGGGGACGCAACAACCTGAAGACAACACCTTTCTGGACTAAACTGTGTCGTTCACAGCTCGGTGAGAACATAGACTGTATGATTAAGGGTAAAAGGTTTCTCTGCCTTTTAAAGTGTGTGTCCTCAAAGTAAACACTTGTCCTCTATTGTTTTTTAAAAAAAGAAATTCTCTGGAATCATTTTTTCCCTTGTCGTAATCGGCTTTACATGGAAATTGAAGTGAGTTGGAAACGACGTTTTGATATTTTTTCTGAGTTTGGAGTGCAAGCTTAAATCAGGTCCGTGTAGCCCCTCCTCTCTCTGCTGCCTGAGCCAAAACAGCAGAGAGCTGCGAGTCAGTCTGACACCACTCACAGAGGGAGAGGATCTCAGGAGAATAGACGAGCACAACAAGGAGGATCAGGATCATCTTTACCATTTTTCTTTGGGCTGTGACTAAAGAGTGCCCAGAGTGGAGCAGTGATCTTTCCTGTGGATGATTTTACTTTTGTGTTTGTGAGTAAAGACTATATTTAACAAGTGGATGCTCCATTCTCTGGAAAACACTTCTGCATTGAAGCACAATGGGAGCTTTCTCTTGTAAACATTTAAGTGCTTTAGAAGTCCATGTTTGTGTAAGCTGATTTAACAGTTTCTCAGAATTATAACAATGGTTGAACCGGTGGGGTTTGTGGAAGCATGGAAAGCCCAGTTTCCCGAGTCTGACCCCCCTAGCATGGAGCTGAAATCAATGGGGGACATTGAACAGGAGCTAGACAAATGCAAGACCTCTATCAGGCACCTGGAGAAGGAAGTAAACAAGGAGCGCTTTCGGATGATCTACCTGCAGACACTGCTCGCAAAAGAGAAGAAGTCTTATGATGGGCAGCGATGGGGATTCAAAAGGATACCCAAGATGGGTGATGGAGACCTCTCCGGTGGCCCCACAGATGAGGCACCAGGGGAGGAGCAGCAGCAGAGAAGGACTGGCAGGTCTATCAGGTGTAAACCACATCCAGAGGGAGATGTGGACATCACCAAACAGAAAGGTAGGATATCACCTGTCCGCCAGGAGCCAGAGATCCCTGATTTCCCGCTGGGCACAGGCTCAGTAGCAGCTCTGAGATCCAACTTCGAGCGCATCAGGAGAGCTAACACTCACACGGCCGCGGACTGCAGAGGGATGGGCGGCCTGGAGAAACCTTTCTATGTGAACATGGAGTACCATCATGAGCGAGGGCTGGTCAAAGTCAACAACAGGGAGGTGTCAGACAAGATCAGCACTCTGGGCTGTCAGGCCATGCAGATGGAGCGGTCTCCACACTCCCTTCCAGGGAACCTGTCTGCCGCCACGGGGGACATCAGCAAAACTGTTCAGAGAGGAAGATCCATCGAGGGGAACTGCAGCTATAATGGGTCATGTGATGATGCTGAGGTCAACCCGCACTACATGAGAGACAATGTGAACCGTGCAGGGGGGAAATCTGAGCGTCAGCCAGCAGAGTGCCAGCCTTACACCAGTGTGTATGTCGGGGGGATGATGGCTGATGGGGACACTAGAGTCATCCACATTAAGGACCACAGCGTTGATGAGGACGCCCACCTCACATGGCCGAGGCGCTCTTACTCTCCAGGCAGCTTTGATGATGTAGGAGGTGACTACACACCAGACTGCAGCTCCAACGAGAACCTAACATCCAGTGAGGAGGACTTCTCCTCGGGACAGTCAAGCCATGTGTCTCCCAGCCCCACCACCTATCAGATGTACAGGCACAAAAGTCGCTCCCCCTCCCAGCACTCCCAGCAGTCCTTTGACAGCAGCAGCCCGCCCACATCCCTGTCTCAGAACCGTCTGAAACAGCAAGTGACGGGGTCAGAGGCGGCCATCATTGGGGTCAGGAAGAAAGGCCAGGTCTGGCCCAGTGATGGGGAGTCAACCACATCCAGCAGGACTTCTCATGACAACAGTGTTCCAGATCTGGGTATGTCTGACGAACACATTGCACAATACAGATGTTCCCCACGCTTTCATTCTCAGGTTTCAAAGTAAGGTTTTGTAATGATTAGAGCCGCTTGAGTACTGAAAAGCACATAAAGGCCCCTCTGATCACTGAGGTCTATGCTTGCTCAGCCTTGCTTTGATCCACAATAGCTGAAAACTGCACCTGCAGTCTTTAATATTTGACTTCATACAACCAACCCAATCCTTGATCTTTGTGATCCAGGATTATTATCCTCTTGTGAAAACATTTGTCTAGTTATTTTTTTTAATTCTGTCAGTTTTACTGAAGGGGATTTGAGTGTTATTTTAATGTTAAGTGGTCTCCAAAAAAGGCCAGTGTGATAGAATCCATCTTCTATGCCATTAACTAGAATATATTTTGATCTCCTTACATCCTTTATACATAATGCTGGTATCAAGAATGCAAAGCCTCTCTGGTGAGGGATGAGTAGCTCATGCACAATAAAGACTAAGCAGGTTTCTACCGGTCTGCAAAGAGTAAATGTTCCAGGATATGTTTGGATTCACAGCATGGCCTTCAGATACACAGAGTCTTCACAGTATCTCAGTGCTCCTGAGCTTCTTTGAGTTTTGTTTTCTTTATCCTTTGTAAGCTAGCCTGCCCACTCTCTTTTGCCCCCTTCTGCTCTTTGCCCGCTGAGTGCTGCAGCACTCTTGCAGAGATGCTCTGCCTGAGACAGTGGCTGCCCCCAGGCTCCCAGTCTCTCAGTCCTATCCACCCTGAATGTTTTCGTGTCAGCACACATCAGTGTTGTTGTCCTTGGTGCAGAGTAATTAACTTAAAGGGGTTTGTCTAGCGTGATAAATTTAGGGAGGCTCTTTGTTATGGGAGGCCGGTAGGAAAAAAAAAAGCCTGACAACTCACTCAAAAAAGAGGATCAGGAGCTTAAAGTGTGTCATGCAGCTTCTAATCAAAGAGCCTGCCTTCAGTGTTTCCTGTTGTTATGTGTGAACACAATAGCAGAATCACTCATTGAGCACAAGTATTGACATGTTAACAATATAACAATGTTAAGTGGGATAAGGAGAGAGATCGGGGCAACATGGTGATGCCAAGGACAGACAGAGAGGTGGGAGGGTGTGTTCCTCTGTAAGGAGGTTTGTCAAATACAGTGACACACGAGGACACATATTGTTGGGGGCCAAAGAGGGATTGGGACAGAGAACATGTTTTAGGATTGGAGCTGGAGAAATGTCTGCTGCTGCCCAAAAAAGAGTGTTATCCAGTGAGGGTCAGATTAAGCAGATGAGCAGAATAGTGTGTTGTTATATAAGGTGATCCAGTCTAAAGCTCTGTGACACAAAGCATGTGACGAACAAGCAGATCGTCCATGATATAACCATCATGAAGTGTGAGCTGGCGTGATGCTCCAATGACTGAGATGTCCTGCTTCATCTGACCTGCACTTTGTTTCACAACATTGTTCAAGTATTTCACTGTGGGTATGTTTTTCTCACACTCACAGGTCCTTCTTTTATTTAGCAGAAAAAAAACAGAGCAGATGTACACAAAGTTTTGTTCTCTTTGAACAATGACACATTATTGACAAAGAGTAAACATATCATGAAAGACAAGAAGGGCTTTTTGCTTAAACACAGTTCTTTATTATTGCTCTTTCCTAACGTACAGGGACTTGAGATAGACTAGATGAAAACAGTGTTCAAACTTGCTAAAGCAGAGGCCTGGATATCCTGATTTTTAAAACATCTTTATGTCCTTTATTTGATTTGGATGCGGGATCCTAACTGCCCACATTGATCAAAAGGTATTAACTTATTGAGTCTGGTCCTGCTGGAGGTTTCTGCCTGTTAAAGGAAGTTTGTCCTTGCCACTGTAACTTGCTAAATATTGCGAGGTATTCTGCTCATGGTGGATTAAGATGAGTTCAGACTGAGTCCTGTCTGTAAGATGGGACTGGATCTGATCCTGTCTTGATGTTGGGTCTTTGTTAATCATAGAACATAGAGTACAGTCTAAACCTGCTCTGTTCGTAAAAGCATCTTGAGATAACGTTTGTTGTGATTTGGTGCTATATCAATAAAGATTGATTGATTCAATTGAGATCTTGCTCAGTCATAATCAGAGACATTAATAAAAATGGTTGTAGTGTCAATGATGTCACCCAATGGTTTCTGATGCAGAGTTTTGAAGCCTATTGTCAGCGGTCGCCATATTGAAAATGCTGACTCAACCTAACTTTCGATCAACCTAAGAAGAGATCCTAGACTTTATAGATAAAGGACGTAGTATCCGTGACGTCACCCATCTTTTCCTGAGCGCTGTTTTGAAGCAAATCTTCGGCGGGAGCCATATTGGAAATGCTGAACTAAACCAAACATAGTGTGACGTAAAGAGGCGGGGTTTGAGCGCCCTAGCCAACAGCTACAGTGTTCCCGCCTGTTAATCAAGTCAGTCAAGTCCTTATTTGGGCAAAACTCGTAATCTTAAAATCTTCTGAACCGTCGCGTTAGAAAAAAATTCACCCTCCGCACAGTGTGTGCCGATAGAGAAATTAGCGACGTAGAGCAAAGCTGTTTATTTAACCAGGCTGTAAACATGTTTATTAATGCTGCAGATATTGTCTTTTTTGAATGGGTGTGTATGTGGTTTCCGGTGTGTCTGCAGCCAGCCTCAAGTGGATGCTCGATGAATGAAGAACACTTCCACATGGGCTTCATATTTTGAGACTGGAGGTTGCCACTTGGTAGAAACAAGAGGTGGAGGTGAGGCGGGCCTTTAGCCTCCTCGCTAACAGTGCTATTCAGACCCAAATTGTCTTTTGAACCAGGCTGTAAACATGTTTATTTATGCTGTAAAGATATGTGTGTTTGTGGCTTCCAGGACTTTTGCAGCCAGCCTCTAGTGGACACTTGAGGAACTGCAGTTTTTAGCACTTCCTTATCGGTCATAACCAAAGACTGTATATAAAGTGGACGTCATCTTGCTCGACTCAAAGTGAGGCCGCCACAAAAACTGCTCCCCCTAGTGGCTGGCTGCAGTATAGGTCAAAAACTCAGTTTCCCCTATTCATTTGAATGAGGCTGTGGTCAAACTTTAAAAAATAAATACACGTCGTACAAATGTTTCTCACATCCGCATGCTGAGGTTATATGTAGTTATTATTTGACTGTTTTGTGTTCAAGGCCTCTTTTTTCTGAAAAGTTTATTTTTCGTTAGTTATTATAGGTTAAAAAATGGGGTGTTACTCCCGCATTTACTTTGATTGACAGCTGCGGTAGAGAGAAACTCAGGGCGGCAGGCTGCAGGGCGGAGCTTGTTACCGTGGAAACACACAAATTCCCTACTGCACAGACTCTGGCTGCAGAAAATATACAAGATGGCAGCGTTCTGGAACGGGATATTTTGGCTTCTAAACCATACAATGGGAGAAGGCGGAGCGACGCTGTCCATTCTATATACAGTCTATGGTTATAACAGTTATAATTTGTTAGGATTGGTTGTAATGAAGATGAAGGCCAGGAGCTGTGGTTGAAAGATCAGAGGCTAATAAATTGAGCATGAGTGAAGTCATTTTGCCGAACATTGATGTCAAGAATGAGTTTTGATTACACAGCTAAGAAAACATCACATGACAAATCAGTGGAGTTCCCCTTCTGATGAACCCGGTCTCCTTTAAGAGCCCGTGCTGACATCTATCATGCTGTAGAGCCTGAGGTGCAGCTTGTTTCCAGAGGACACTTGTTGTTGACATAATGGCACAGCAGCCCCATGTGGACCTTGCTTTGTGGATTAGCTGAAGTCTGGATTTATTTTCCGATGTTGTAATAACATCACTGTGCACGTTGCTGGATTAGACCCCAGGCAAGGAGCCGGTTTGGGGTGAGATTTTTTGCAATAAACTGCTCTTTGTTGTGGTTTTTTAGGAGCAGTTGGAATTGTTTTGTGGTAAGCATCATAGAGCACTGCAGCATTTACTGAAATCTTTTAAATCTGCCTAATAAAGCTGACTTAATCTCAGTGTTGTGAAGACGCTTTGTGCTCCAGTTTGCTGAGCATTGTGCAACTGTTTGACAAAGCTTTATGAACTCTGCAGAGCATGACACATGCCAGCTGCTTTACCTATATTACACTTAATCTTTCTGTTATATGTGCAGCAGACAGAGAATAGTTGTGTTCTTGCTGTCTTCATGTCAGTTTGAGTGTCTGGAAAGGTGAAAGTTCACTGACCATTTGACACCAAAACCCTCCGGCCAACATCAGCCAGCGTGTCTGTGTGAAATGTGGTGAAATGGCGTCTCTAAAATTGACACATCTCATCTCAGGGGGCTGTTGTCTATGAATAGAAGAATAAGTGTTGTCTCCTGGTGTCTGGTTATGTAGGCCAATTGTCAAGCCTGGCCTTGAATAGAGCCGCTGATTAGCTGTGGGCTTTTAAGGAGGCCAACTCTCTTATGGGTCTATTTTGCCATAATTAATTATCATCATGAGTCTGACATGCCCGTGGCCACAGCTTTGTGAGGAAGGGTCTGAGTGTGTAGACTCTGGTTGATGTTTTACAGTAAGATGGTGAAGGGGAAGAGGTTTGCCAAAAGGGAGATGATAAACCTCACCATTAGTTAAATCATACTCCCTCTAGAAGAGTCAAGAGTGTCTTTGAGGTTGCATTAAGCAGGCCCTGCATCAGCCAGGATATGAAACAGACTCCGAGGTAGACAGGTCTGACTGGGATGGATGTCACATTAATAGAACGGGTCTGTCTGAATGTTACCACCGCAGTGAAGAGGTCGGCCCTACTTGCTGCCTCAGCAGGAGTCGCACCGATGCTCGTCTATAGTTAATTGCAGACTCATGAATATTTTAGGTCCCTCAAGGAAGCCTAGACAGACCTATCATTGTACCTGGATATCAACATCTGAGGTTTAGCGGTCAAGGAAGTAGAAGAATTTAACCTCACCCTTTCCCTGAGTAAATGTAGGCCTGCAGGAGGAAGTGCTGGCAGCTCCTGAGGACAGCGAGGTTTGCCCCTGTGAGGGCGTGTCTGTGTGTCGGTGTGTCGGTGTGTGTGTTCCTGCCTGTGTGTGTAAGTAAGACACCTGTTCGTCTGTGCAGTGTACTGGGTAAAGTGGTCAAAAGCTGGCAGGCCATCAGTACACCAGGCCAGGCATCGCCAGCTGCTCTCCCTCCAAAAGTCATGAATAGCCTTTTTGTTTGCTTGTACTCGAAAACTGAATTAAAACATTTGTTTAGAAACTATGCAAGACCTCTCAACCTCTCGTGATACGCTCTCTTATCAGCTCCTCTACTCACGCTCAATACTTCTACTAAAATTATCCTTCCCATTGAAAACCTTAATAGAAAAAATAACCTTTGGCATGCTTATGAGTCTTTGGGCCTCCCCCGGCTCAGTGATCCTCCCTCGTGCTCGGCCTCAGCACTCTGGTCCTGCAGTCTCAGCTCCCCTCCCTGGTCCCTCTCAAAGGGCCCTCTGTGCTGCTGGCTGGCAGGCCAAGTGTTTATGGAATGTCTCAGCTGCTTGTGGGGTGTGGGGGGAAACGGCTAATGAAACGTTAAGTGTTGTATGAGTTCACATCTCTCACTACAGCCTGACTCGTGGAGCGTGTTGTTGTCACTGGTCAGAGTGTTGGGTCAGTTAGGAGAGAGGGCTTTGACAACAGGTTAATTCAAACACTTCCAGTTACCTGTGTTTAGCCATTAAAGGGGCATTCCAGTGATTTATTAATGCACTTTCATATACATGTGAAACTTGTGCAATATAGATTAAAATATAGATTATTTTTCTAACTCATATGAGCATCCTCCTGCATTTCCCATAATGCACCTAAGTAGTGTCTCTAGTTAGACCCTCACAGCAAAGTCACCCTCTTTTTTTTTTAATTGACCGATATTTGATTTTCAACGGTCGATGATGATAAATATAGAGCAGGTCAGCTGATGGCCAATATAAACTGCGGATATAACATCATTGTTGTTTTGCATTTGATAAAATACAACGCTTTAATAATAACAATAACAATAACAATAATGATAATAATAATAATAATAATAATAATAATAATAATAATAATAACAATAATGTTGATGATGACAATACTGTATTGTTATTAGATTTTTTAATGATAATAATTTAAAATATAATGATAATATTTGTAATAATTATTTTAACAGCAAAAATAACAAATAATGATAAAAGTAATAATAATAATAATAATAATAACGACAATAACTTCTTGATTTCCGTCCAGCCATTTGTAATTCTTAAAATAGGAAAAAGTCAAGGACAATAATTGTGTTGCAAAATAAACAGACGTATCATTCCATTATTCCATGCACATTAAAATCTAAGTATGCATGGTTATCTTAGTGATTTACTGAAAAAAAACAACCTCTGGTTATAATATAGATTTCAGAAAGTGACTGATATTTATGTCAGAAGCAACATCACACTGTATGTTTCTATATATCATAACATAACTTATATTAAACACGTGCCACTAACTGTTGTAGATTTGATATGCTGTCATTAAGGATGGAACATGTGTTATCATATAGAAAATAAGATGGTGTCATTGGCATTGTGAGCAAAAGTATTGGCCTATGCAGATTATTTCAGAATTCCATTCATCAGATCGAATAATCAAATGATTATTTATCTATCTCTACTCCAAACCCTTTTCACGCCTGCTTTCTTTTCTCAACTTGTCGTCTTAAAACTCAAGCCAAAACTACCTTACTGACAGATCCACAGATTATACACTATGCAGCCAGACAATAAAAGGACTACTCAATCTCAGTGATTCAAATGTTATCTGTTTGTAGTCTGTCTTAATAGCCAGAAGCGTCTCAGCCAAGACGACCCTGATGACTTCATCATGGTTTATTTTCTTAATCTTGAAAAAGCTCTCTGTCATATATCAGTCATAAGACTTTGTTTCTTTCTTGAAGTTGAATTGTTGATTTATTTATAGTGCAGATTATCTGATGATTAAAGTAATTATACACAGTCTTAAACATCTTTGGCCTCAACCTGCTTGAGTTCAAGAGTCTGCTGCCAAAACCTGGGTTACCGGGCAGATTATGACTCAGCCAAGCTCATGAGAGCACATCAGGTGAGGTCTGTTCACTAATGTTTAATTTTATTCAGACATGCAAATGAATAATTGATTTTACCTGGAGGTCACTGTGATTTTTGAAGAGGTGGTGTTATGCTTCTTTCATGTACCACAAACAAATAAGTTGAAATGTTGGATGTCAGTACTAAATGTGGGACAAGTTTCATATTGCAAGGTAAAGGTGTATTGGAGTAATTCCCAGATGAGACTGGAGGCTGCTCTGAACGGCTGGTTCAAAATGTCACACAAGAATTCATCGAGAGTGACACAAGATTAGCTCAAATCGTGACATCACACCAAATCATGAATTTCATTAAAAGGGCAAATTTGTCATTTTAAAATGAGAAACACAACACGGTTGCATTGCAGCAGTGGAGGAGACTTCCAGAATGCTGAGGGCTGGTCTTAGAGAGACAATAGCTAAAATGAGGGGTTTCAAACACACTGGCCTGAGATAAGTATAGAATTTTTCGAGCAGTAAATCATGGAAAGCTACTTCAAAGCTACAATATTACGCCTAAAAAAATAGCATAATATGTTACATTTATATATATTTATCAGCCCATAATATGCAATGCAGGCAGTTATGTTTTTGCTCTTCATAAAACACAAACATAAAGCTGTAAACTAAAGATTGACCATGCTTCTGTATAAAGTAAAGGCTCTCTAAAACAAGCAAAACTAAAACAAGCCCCATTGCTGTGTTGTAGTTTTAGAAATTCTGTTATCTTATTTTTTTTTTAAGCTAATCTGTTTGTGAATTATTGTCTTTTTTATTTTCACAGACTGGAACAACTAGAGCACTTTGGTTCTCTTGTTTTTGCAGCACATTACAAGCAGTAGTCAGACCACCCTGAGCTATTTCAACACACGCTGATTAGTAGGTGTGCTGGGCTGGGCGGCCCAGTTCTGACCGACGCTGCCCGATGACTGGCACTAATTTTAGACTGCTCTGCTTCAGATCAGAGGCGGGTGGTGGTGGGCCTCTCTGCCTTCACGGCCCCATGGTTTTAAGGGGCCTCTTGATCCTGCAGACACTTCAGACGGCCTTAGATGAGATGATGATGTGTTGGCTAACATTTTTCACCAGAACACACACACCGGTGTCTTCATGTTCTATAACAGCTGTCTCACTCACTGTATGAGGTAAAGGGGCACTTTAACAACTTTGACATATTAACTTGTCAAAGTTGATTTTACTGATTTCACTGCTCCCAGAGAGGACAGCCTTGTGAAAACAGTTGTGTAATTTGTTCTGTGGCTCTGGAAAGGCTTTGTCAAGTCTGAGAAAATGATTCAAGTGACATCATGTGAGTAATCTCCTTGGATTTGGGATGGACTTCAAATTTGATGCCATGCTGTTGGCTCGGCTCGGGGTCGGTGATGTCAGTCTGTCGGTCGATCTGATAATCCACTGCTCTGAGAAATGTCTCAACATTGATTGCCATGATGATTTTAATAGACATTCCTCTTCCCCAGAGGATGCATCGTGTCAAAGTTGCTGATTCTCTGAGGTTTTAGGGTGTACTGTGGTCCTGAAGGAAATTTCTGAACAACTATCTGATACATTTCTGAGAACTTTGGTCACAAAATGAATCTCCTACTGAGGATAAACTGTTGATTGACTTCATCTTTCACCACTAATTAAGTATGAAAATCAGGGTTTAAAAGTTTTGATTATAAGCATCTACCTCATAGAATAATATCAGCTGTTTTTTTTTTCAAGTAGCAAATATGAGTCTGCATATGAGCGAATATGATGCCTGTGCTAAGCTATCACAGGGAACATAGTTAACATTCCTCTTTTACATAAGCATGTTAACTTTGTAAATTTGCCCATGTAAGCATGCCGATATAATCATCTTACAAGGCTGCTAGCAGGACTACACATTCCTAGTGTTGTTAATATGAAGCCTATGTTACAAAGGGAGGGAATGGAGTTTGAAAAACGTGAGTATTGAGTAGTCGAAAGGCGACTCACATCACATGCTATGAGTTGTAAGAAAGGCCCAAGCCAACTTTATGCAAGTGCAACATTTTCTGATATGCCACATTAACAAAGTCACACAGTATTTGGAAACTGAATGGGACAGTATTTGAGATGTGACTGAGAGTGGGAACTGGGGTTCAACTAGGCTTAATTTAAAGATGTGAATGTCAACACAGTCATTGGGAAGTAGGTTAAAGATACTGTACATTTTATGAGATTCTTACACTGAACATAAGACGTCAAAAATAAAAATTGACATGGGTTGCAGGCCACCATGTCCAGTGTTTGAAAAGCCATCATCCTTCACCCCGTTCTCCCCGTTCGCCCCCCACGGTCGCTGCTGTTTCCCCAGTGACCGGGCGCTCTGGAGGAGAATCCATTTGCTGGAGCCATAAAGTGGGGCTAAGCTTTTAACAACATCTCACATTGGCTTCTTCCCCTGCTTTCCTCCAAAGGTGCAACTTTCTCTCCAGATCTATAGAACCATTAGAGAGGCGACAGAGAGGCCATTCCTCTTTGTACCTTTCTTTTTTGTGCTCTGTGTTAATTTTAGATGCTTAAATAGGATTCACAGCATTTCCAAGCCAATCAATGAAGGCATAATGTGTGTGGGGTTTATTTTCAGGAGCGCATGTTCTAAATTCTGTCCATCAGCTGACTGATCTTTGTGCTGATGATCAATATGCTCGCAGCAGGGAGTAATAAGTGGGCTATGATTCTCTCTCTTTTCAGAGCTTTGCGAGCAGGAGTGCGTCCCCCTTGAGCTACTGAAACACGCTGATCACTGATCGGTCAATACGCCGGGCCGGGCAGCACTGTGCCTCTTCCCGTTTGTGAAACGGGGAGTTATAGATGCTACTATTCTAGTTTTGTGAGATGAATCAATAGTCCTATTTGCTCTTTGGTTGTATTTTCTGAAATGGCTCTTTAAATTCGCTCTGTCAGACAAAAAGAGTTGATACTTTATCTGCTGCTTTTTACCAACAAGATAAACGGAGTACAAAGTTTGATCCAAACCTCAGCACCCTGGTTGCATACTCCCACGTTTAACTCTCTCCAAGCTCTTCACGACCACATTTAATGGCCTACTTTGAAAACTACTCTCCCTTACATGTGATGATGGTGATGCCATTTGTAAAGCAAACAGGAGCTTTCAGTAACACTTCCATGAACACAGACGTAAATCAGTCCAGAGAGAATTTTCCCTCTTGGTTTGGTGCTGCGTGTTGTTGTCGTGTTGAGAAGTCAGACCACATGATTATATCTGTGATAGTGAATCTCTGATGCTGTCTCAGCTGCACATCTGTCCCTCTCTCTGCATGTTTATCGCGCTTCATCTCTATGGATTAGGATTAAGGCTTTGAATGTGTCTTTGCTTAGTCATCAATCAGAGATCCAAACAGCCCTCTGTATTAAAATACCATGACTGTGTCCTGAAAAGTGCTGCTGTTCATGTGCTGGTGAAGTGTTTCATGTGGAGCGATTATTCTCCAGGAGAGGATGGAGAATGAGGAGCCAGTTGTTTGGCAGAGTCCTGATATATCCTTGAGTTCTATTTCTGGATGTGTTTGTGTGGGAACAGAAACATGTCTCACTTCATCTGTTAAAGGTGGTCTTAACCGAAACCTTGCTTTTTAAACCAGTTTGTTTTAATCTGACTTCTGTAAGACAATAGCTGCTGGGAAGAATACAGTCAAATTGCATTCTTGAAAAACGCAGATTTACTGAGATCAGACACAGTCAGAAACCAAATCAGCTTCTCTCTGATCCCCCCCGCTCCACACAGCTCATGACTGCAGCTGTTAGGCTCAGCAATCTTATGTAATGTCATTACAGTGTATTTATTACAGCTCTGTTGCATAGCTGAAACCTTTTTAAGCTGCAGCAAGTTTGGTGATGGACTCGGAGAAGATGCTCTGCAGCCTCCATCCTCCTGTGAGGTGTTTTACAGAGCAGGTTGTTTCAGTTTCTGCAGAACAGAAACAAGGCATTAGGGTTGTTTCTTCACTCTGGTGTCCTATGGTCAGCCTCTAGTATTTACAGTGTAATTTAAACTCATTCCCACTTGTAGAGTGAAGGCGTGAGCCAACCAAGAGCTGAATAAATGATTAAACCAGACACATCAAGAGGGTGAACAATGTCAGCTGAATCAAGTCTATCAAATGAAATACACCCTCCGTGAACACAGACATGTTGGTCAGTGAGTAAGAATCATTGTTGCTATACCATCTTGTTATATTTTTGGGGGGCATTTTCACCTTTATTGGATAGGACAGCTGAAGAGAGACAGGGAATGTGGGGAGCAGAGAGCAGGGGAGGACATGCAGTAAATGGTCGAGGCTGGAATCGAACCTGCGACCTCTGCAACGAGGAATATGGCCTCTGTACACGGGGCACACGCTCAGACCGCTAGGCCAACGGCACCCCATGGACTTCAATGAAAGTTCAATCGGCTTATAAAGCTGCAACTCCATCTGAGGACATGAGGTCATGTCCTCAGATGTGAGAAATAATGATACACGTGAGGAATGCAGTATTATGTTTGTGATACTGCTGTTATTCTCATACTGTGTCAATTTTTAATTCATACTTTACCTGCAGAGAAATTACTTTTTACACTGACAAAGGGACATTTTCAATATTTCTTCAAACTACGCAAACGTAGTGCTACATTGTTGAGTAACACAGGGACCGGGATAAAGACAAATAACCTGACTGCATCTAAAAGATAAGACTTTACAGATAGATAGATAGATAGATAGATAGATAGATAGATAGATAGACAGACAGACAGACAGACAGACAGACAGACAGACAGACAGACAGATAGATAGATAGATAGAAATAATAATACTTTCTTTATATAGCACTTTTAAATACAGGTATCAAAGTGCTTCACAGTGGGCAATAAAAACAAAAAGAAGTGCAAAGCAAAATTAATCGATAAAAATAGAATAAAATAAAAGGTTAAAAACATACAAACTTATAAAACAGACCCTTCAAATCGGAGCTAAAATTAAATAATATCACACAATAAAAGCTTTCCTGTAAAAATGTGTCTTGAGTAATGAAATAAAACAAGGGACTGACTCTGCAAGTGTGATCTCCTCTGGCAGGCAGATAGATCTCTGTAGTCTTTACACTCTTGACAGTTTCCCTGAATGACATCAAATAAACCAGGATAACTTGCAGCCTTGCATTCCACTCCAGTGCATGATGTCGTGACCTCTGTGTCATGATACACATCGTTTTCCCAGATAATCCCTGATACACCGCCGTAGTTCTCGGTAATGTTTTGTCGTTAGATGACATGAACAGATGTTAACATATCCATGATTATGAGCATGATATATATGCTGGCGTTTGAGGCTCATCCTGTCGATGTACGTATTTAATTGAAAGTATAAACGATACTTTGCATTTGCAGGTTGTGTAGAGTTTTATAAGAGCAGCCTCTGATTCAGTGTATTTATTTAAGCCCTCACACTGTTAAAACTGTTGTGTGTTTCACTAAAGCAAATGACTTGAGAACTGGTTACACGGACAAACAAGCATGGTGGAGAAAAGCAAGCCAGACTGGGGTCTTTGAATTGATTGATTTTCTGGAACAGTTCATAAGGAAGAGTAAGAATCAGTTTGAAGAGATAAAAGTCTGGCTCTGATGTAAATATAATAGACCGTGGATGAGCGTGTCAGGAGTGGGCGAGCGAGCTGTTTGTAAAAGACGACCTTGTGCTGAAAGCCTGTTTCCGCTCCGAGGCAGATGAATTGCTGAATTTTCCGGACAGACCTGCCTGGACACTTCCTCAGTTGTGGTCTTTGTGATCGCTTGAACAACGCAGCTCAGTGAGAATCTGCTGTGATATATGTTCTATAACGCCAGTGAAACCAGACAAGCCTCCTGTGCCTGTGAAACACCTTTCAGAGATCCTCCTCTCCCAGTGTTTGTCCATGCTCTGACTGTTTCTTTTCCCCTGGTAGGAGATAGTGTGTGGCCCCGGGGCCGCCGCCTGAGAGGATATGTTATTCATCCAGTGCCGGGGCTGATCTATAATCTCACTGGAACACAGAGTGGCCTTTCACATGGACTTCCCCTGTGCTCTGAGGCTGTTTGGCCCGCAGTAGTCTCATCCTAAAGCAGTCAATACAGATCTCTGCTTCCGCGCCAGACCCAGTGTGTTTATTTGATTCCTTTGTCGCGGCCTCTGTGGATGTCATCCTGTTAGTCTGTCTTTCCAGGCCTCTCCAGGGTGACTCGGTTTATCCGCCCCCTGGTTTCCGGAATCCTCTCTTTCCTGTTTTCAAGCCGAGGTGAAGTTTTGTATCCTCTTGACTCGACGTTGGTGGACATGTCTGCCTTTTTTATGACTGCTGTAAGGGATCTTTTTTTCTGCGTCTGTGAGCCGCCATAACCTTGATGATGATAATGATAGTGATGAAAAGAGCGGTTGAGTCAGAGGTGTCTGACAGTAATTACAGCTTACAGAGCTTGTTGAGCCTCATCTTTAGTTTGTTTAAAATGTCTGAAATCACAGGGATGACGAGCACAACAAATGTTTCTGACTCGTTACACTTGTTTGTGGCATGAGCTCACTGTAATGTTGAAATGTCTGGGTTTTGAGTCAAAGAATCTGCATATTAATTAACACTTCTGTAAATATGCCAGAGTTAGCCAAAAGGCTAGTTTACATCCATAGTCCCTTGCCAGATGTTAAAAAAGCTCCCTAAAAAGATCAAGATTGAACAAAGATAAAATAGGGTAAAATAAGATCAGAATAAGAAAGTAGAGGAGAAACCAAAACACAAAAAAAAGAGAAGAAAAGAAAAGTACAAATAGCACCATATGATCAAAAATGACTAAAAGCCATAACAAGGGACAGAGAGGAGATAGACAAACAAAAAAACAAACAAATAGTGGGATGATGAGCTGTGTTTTTCAGCAGCATGCATGTCTAGTTCTTAAGTGTCCAAGAATTTCTTAAGAATCCTTAAGGTCCTGTTAGTTGAAGATTGTCCAAAGGAGGCATAAACAAGGCATTTTCCAAATCAGAACATATAAAAATATAGACATCATTACACGTTCATATAAGTTGTCCAGTTCTTCCAATATTTTTCACCTTTTTTCGTTGCATTGATCCATACGATACATTTCTTTGATAATTTCTTTCTAGTCAGTGATTGTTGGGGGTTCTTTATCCATTTCCTGGTTATGGCTTTTATACTACCAGCTAATAGTATTTGTAACAAGTATGTTCATTTTTAAAATACAAATAAGGCAATAATTTCATTTTCAACTGAGAAATCTCTCAGCTGATCAACCCTGTCCTTCACACTGATGTTACACAGAGGCTCTTCTCCATACAGACATGATTCTGATTATTGAAGCTGTATATTTAAGTCACGTTGACTTGTCTCCACTTAAAGACGGTACTAAGTTATTCAGAAATTAAAACTGTATTGTGTTTAATCTCTGTCTTTGTCAGAGTAAAGGAAGCATGTTTTGATACTCGGTTACAAAATCCTTCATGACGATTTAAGGAGAGTTGTATTTTGATAGACTGACAATAAACTCGATCAAATAGTTTTCCCGGTGTTGGCAATCGTCCAGGATTTTGACTCTGTGCGTGCTCAGAGCCGTTTAGTAACACATAGTAACACATAACTCAATAGAGCACCCACAGTGAACCCAGACGAGCGACACATAAGGTAGTGAGTGAGACTGCCGTATATACTCACTTCTGCTCTCCTGTATGTTCTCTTTCAAAACTTTGTCAAAGTGCACTTTGTTGCTTTGTCTGCCGACTCTTTTTAAAATTACAATGTGACAATGTTAGAGTTGCATTTCCGAACATATGCTGGGGGTTTAGAGGGAAACTAAATAAAGACAATAATAAATAAAGTAAATAAAAAACTTTGGAAGAGCAAAATGAAAGGACCAGCAGTTTTAAAATAGGAATAATACCACAGTGTCTATTTGACATCCTGTTAAGCCCCCTGAGAGACCCCCCTACACCCCGCCTCCGGTCTCATGCTGTGAGGGGACATCTGTGAACCCTTGGCTCCTGAAATCTTTTAGAAATGTTATGGAGCCCATGTCTGAAAATAGCTCATGTCTCACAGCACCTTACTCAGAAGGGAGGAGGGGTGCTGGGTGATGAAGGAGATGCATCAAAAGAGACATTTTGTTTAGGTCTGAAAGTCTGCTCTGAAAAAAAATCACATACTGTACCTTTAAAGTTATTAAGGTAAATTTGATCCTATTGTAGTCACAGGAACAAGTCTCATGTATTCTAGTTTTGTTTTGTGTCCATTTGATGGATTTAATTCCAGTTATCATTTTCACTTTTAGCTTTGATGAATGTTTGAATGTTAAATGTTCTTCTATGTTAGAAAGCTTGTTGACTGCTTTGTATGTTTGTAGTTTGCACCTTCATTTGCAGCATACATGCAGTATACCTTAGAGCTTTCCCCAAACATTGCTAAGTGCTGTGGTTGAAGTCAGGTGTTATTCTCTCTGGGTTTATCGTGTACGTGACATGTAAAAACTTGAATTGAATGACGCTTGAGGGTTGTTATCTGTACAGTTCATCCTGCCATTTATAGGTCGATATCAAAAGCTATTTAGACTTGATTAAATAGCAACAAACTAATAGATTTTTAGCACCACAGCATGAAGCAAGTTTTGTCTGAGAGGCTGCGAAATCATTCGGTAGCACTTCTCTGACACAGTGTTTTAAACTTTTCTACTAGGTGGTGAAATGCTGCATCTTCTTTTCCCAGGCCTTAAATATATTTGTTTATGATATGACACATAAAACTGGAGTGAACTGTGAAAGGCTGTGACATCTTAACAACCTTCTGATACTATTCCTTAAAAAGGCTTCAGCTTTAATCTGCACTGACCGAGGGCTGGAACACAAACAGAAAAGTTTCTTTTTGCTGCATTTCCCATGAAGTGTCTCTGTGTTATCTGCATGATTATGATAAAATCCTTTTTTTTTTTTTCTTACAGAGGCTCCCTACAACGAGACCTCATCCTCATATGGTTATGACTTGGAGCCCTCCGAAGACCAGCAGCCTGCCTCTGACTCTCTATCCTACACAGGATCTCCATCCTCGTCTCCAAGACTCCGCTCAAAGAGCCGGAACAGCCGAGACACCCAGTCCTCGGGCTCCCTGGAGTCCACTCTGTCGGTAATGTTACTGGGTCAACTCCCACCAACGCAGCAGAGTCGTTACTCAGTTCACAGTGCTGCTGCTCCCTCCTTTATCTTCTGCTGGCTGCTCCTCTGTTTTTCTTGGTTACTGCTTTGTCCTGTACTGTCCTCACTCCACGCACCATCTGACACTTTCTCATGCTGTGGCTTCTCATTTTCAAATCCCAAGTTGCTGTTACACTGACATTGCCTCTTCAACAATCTTCCTTCTTCTGTGAAACAAAGAGATCAGGTCTTAATACCTTAAAGTAACATTTTTAAGCAATTAATCTATGTTCAGCAAATTCTCCTGATCGCTTCAGAGTTGATCCAGCAAGATTTGTCACCTTTGTTGCATTCTTGTTTTCAGTATTTTACAAAATCCCAGCAACATTTCCTACAAATTTCATTCTTTTGGATGTTACTTCTCTGTATTCTACTCATGCATGGGTTATTGTATGTGCATGAAAGTGCTGCAGACTCACAGATACGCCTAAATCCATATGTGGTATCCAAAAACACCTTCTCTGTTGTGGTTTGTGGTATCAAACAAACCCTAGCGTTTCCTGCAAATTTTGACTGACATCACACACCATGTTCAAGCCTCCAGCCTCTTCTGTAGTTGTTTTGAATACAAAGATACAAAAATAATCCCTCAATATTAATATGATGTACTAATCCTCAGGACCAGCTTCATAATGCTCAAAGGAGCACAGATAATAAGAATTTCCCAGGAAGATTCAGTCTAATATTTCACTTCACAGAGAAGGCATGGCAAGGCAAGGCAGCTTTATTTGTATAGTGCATTTCATACACGAGGGCAACTCAACGTGCTTTACATTAAAACATTAAAAGCATTGGAAACATTCAGGCAAGCATAAAAGAACACAATTAAAATGACAAATATAATAAAACAGAAAAGAAAAGGAAAATTAGAACTAGATTAAAAAGTTAAATTTGCATTCAAAGTGAGTTAAAATAAGTTAAGATATGAAGGCAGTGGCAAATAAAAAAGTCTTAATCACTGATTTAAAAGAGGTGAGAGTTGGAGCAGACCTGCAGCTTTCAGGGAGTGTGTTCCAGATATGTGGTGCATACTGACTAAACGCTGCTTCACCATGTTTCGTTCTGACTCTTGGAACTGAAAGCAGACCAGTACCTGATGACCTCAGAGGTTGAGGTGGTTCATAAAGTAGCAGCAGATCAGCAATGCATTTTGGGCCTAAACCATTCAGTGCTTTATAAACCATCTGCAGGATTTTAAAGTCTATTATCTGACAGACAGGAAGCCAGTGTAGGGATCTAAGAACTGGAGTGATGTGAGCTACTTTTTTCGGTCCTTGTTAGGACTCGAGCAGCAGCATTCTGTATGAGCTGCAGTCATCTGATGGACTTTTTAGGGAGGAAGATAAGGTCAGTATGTGAGCCACAGATAATCTGAACTGTCCTGATGAGGGACTTCAAAATCACTTGATCCAACATTTCCCCCAATGCAACTTGAAAGCATATTTGTTAGACCCTCTCTTCCTGATAAATGCTAATTTCTTTCAAACCACAGTTTTATTGTGTCTCACTCCAGTCAGAGTTCATCAGTCTCATCACAGAATCAGGTTATTCTGACTTTTGAAAGCCACACCAGAGTCATAAAGACACTGTTTACATTTTATAACAGGCTGGTTCATAGTGTCTTTGACACATGTTCCTCGCTATATGTGTAACACCAGTGAAGAACCCTTTGGAAGTTACAGGAGAAGTGCCCCGCAGTGCAGTCAGGCATTCAATCAACTGCTCCAGCTGAGGCCAACAATGAAATCTGCGAGGGAGTGCCTTTCAGTTCCATCGTTGAAAACACCACACAAGCTCTGCAAACATTGTAGGAGAACAGATGTTAAATAGAGCTACAGCTCCCTTCCCCCTCTGCTCTGTTCCTGTCCTATCTGTGGTATTCTTATCCTTTGATGTGCACACTTAAAGATCTCAAAGCCTAAACTTTGCTTGAGCGGTTTGAGGGAGGGGGTGGCACCACTATAAAAGAAAAGGCTAGCTAATATAATGGCAGAGCTTGATACAGCCATTCTCCAGTGAGCGTTTACTGACATGATAGGCAAGACCAGGATGACTGATGGCTTTGACCTGCTTGGAATAATAATTCCTTGAGTTGAAACACATTATTCATCCCTAAGATGCTAGGAGGCTTCGATGAAAGCCTCCTGGAATGTAAAACTCCTACAGAGTTTAATCAAATCTGGGTAGAGAGGAGTCCCACAACGAAAATAATTGCAGCAGGGGTTTGCAGAGGTGTGTGGGTGGTTTATTAAAGAGCGTGTTTTCATGTTGTGTGTCATGTCTTGAATCTTCATTAGCCTTTTGTGTTGAAAGTTATCCAGATTCCATGTTTCCCTTACACATAGTTTCATTCTGTTTGTCTCAGGTGGAGCTGGATCAGGAGAAGGGGCTGGAGATGAGAAAGTGGGTTCTGTCGGGAATCCTGGCCAGTGAGGAGACCTACCTCAGCCATCTGGAGGCCGTACTAATAGTATGTGGAACTTATGACAACCTGAAACACACATAAATAGATGTTCTCTTTTCTTTGTTGCACTTTAGCTTATGGATGTTAATGAAGTTCGAAAATCTTGCTATATGATGCAATTTTTTGGACATGACTGAGTCACCGAGTGTTATTACACATGTTGAATACTTGACTGTGATTGGTTGGTTTCATGTAAGAGATAACGTGTAACGAGCAGGTTGTTTTAGCTTATTGAAACCCTGACAGGGTGAGCAGAACCCCCATATTTCCTTTTCTCTTATCAATCAATCTTTATATAGCGTCAAATCCCAACAAATGTTATATGAAGACTCTTTCCAAACAGAGCAGGTCTAGACCGTACTCTATGTTTTATTATTAACAAAGACCCAACATCAAGACAGGATCACATCCAGTCCCATCTTACAGATAGGACTCAGTCTGATCTCATCTTAATCCACCATGAGCAGAGCACATTGCAGCATTTATCAAGTTACAGTGGCAAGGACAAACTCCCTTTAACAGGCAGAAACCTCCAGCAGGACCAGACTCATGTTATACACACATCTGCTGAGACCTACCATGTTGGAGAAAGGGGTAAAGGGATAGAGGGAGATGAAGAGAGAGAGGATAGTGGTGAGATGGATAGTAGTAGCAGTAGCAGCTCGAGTCTGGCCGTCTACGGCAGAGATCCATTGGAACCTAAGAGACAAGGGAGCTCAGGGACTCCAGAAAGGTCTATGGTTAGTAACTTTAATGGGACAGTGAGTGATAAAGTAAGTGATAGGCAGACAGAAGAGAGAGATAGGATCCCAGTGTGCCAGTATTCCCGGCAGTCTAAGCCTATAGCAGCATAACTTCAAGCCAATCCAAGCCTGAGGCAGCTTTAACTATAAGCTTTATCTAAAAGGAAAGTATTAATACTGTTTGCAAAAGTTAATAGTCCTTAAACACAGCTGCATCTCATATCACATGCATTAGAGTTTACTTGATGTGCTATCTCCCACTTTGTAGATTTCTCTGTTTCGGTCTTCAGTCTTTGTGTCTTTAACCTCTCATACCTTTCTCTGCTTTTCTTACCTCTTTTCTCAGTTGTCCTCTTTGTATCCACTAACAGATTTATCAGAGCTCTTTAAGTTCATCAATCTGAGCATAGTTAGTCCTTGAGTCTTTGATCAGAGCTGCATCCCTAACAGTGGTGTGCACCTCATATAAAAAGTCTGCTAATGGGAAATCACAGACAGTTTCTATAACATTTCATGTCATGCTTTCTTTACATTATCCCTCACTTAGCCAGCATACACTAACGGTAGCAAACATTGATAGATACTGAATCTGATCTGACAGTGCTCCTGTAATACTGTAACATTTGAATGACCTAAACTTAACCAACTTTGTCAAAAGTACCACTACATCAGGGATAATCTATAGTGAGCGGGTGGTTATATGAAATAGAATCCTGACAGGGTGAAACAAGACCACAATGCAGATAAATTATCCTGCTTATAACCTGGCTGCCATCTAAAGACAAAAACATGCTTAAACTAAGTATTGATTTTAGGATTGTTTAATTGGTTTGAAAATAATCTATTTATGCAGCTAAAAAAAAAACGTTCTTCAGGTTCGATGGTTGGTAGCAGTTCCAGGACATCAGCCTACTTGCGGGTCAAATTAACATTAACATAACATATTTATTACACCTTTAACATTAGCCTACTTTACTTTTATGAATCAATAAAAAGTAACATTTTCATTTGCAGTAAAGTCAAAATATTTGTGGTTTTAAGTTGTCGATTTTGACAGATGCAGAAAATAACAGCAGCACCTGTATAAGCCCCTCTTCCCTGTGACTGACCGTGTTGTGGTTTGTGGTTACTTACTCAGCTCTTTGTGTGTTTTAACATCCCTCACAAGTCTCTACTCTGTTTTCATCCTCTTGACTTGTTTCCGCTCTGGTGCCTGGTCAGCTATTAACCAGAATCTTCAGTTTTGTGCCCTTTAAATAAACTGAGAGTAAAATAAAAATGTCCTCCATATTGTTTACTGGTGCTATCAGAAACTAACATTTTTGCCACATTGTCAACAGGTAGAGGTGAGATCATAAACTTTATAAATGTGACACATATTTGATATAATGTGGTTGATCTGGTTGTCACTGACATCACTCTAGCTATTCAGAATCAACTGCAGTTGTTATGGGGTTTTGACCAATCAGAATGAAGTATTTACCACACCTTGGTGACTTTTTACATTCAGTTAATGAGGTAACTTTGTACTAAATATGAACTGATTATTTATCTAGCCAATGAAGCCTCTGAGGGCCGCAGCCACGACTTCCCAGCCGATGCTGACCATCCAGCAGATCGAAACCATCTTCTTCAAGGTGCCAGAGCTACATGAAATCCACAAGGACTTCTTTGATGCTCTGCTGCCCCGAGTCCAGGACTGGGGTCACCAGCAGTGTGTGGGTGACCTCTTCCAGAAACTGGTACGGTGATGAGTTTTATTAAACATGTTAGGATCTCTCTGCATTTTTTTCTGCCTTTCACTAACATGCCAGGTAATCCTTCAGTGTGTGAATCAAATTAATAAACATACTTGACCATGCCTAAATAAATCTATAATTTACGGTATAATTTTTTCAAGAAATAACAATGAAGGAAACTTTTATGACAGTGTTTCTGAGCCAGAACAACATAAATCTGTTTTTCCTTTTTTTTTCTACATAACTGGAATGCAGCAGGAAATTGTCAGCCAGCAGAGTAAACAGGGAAGTCTGAGAGCAGTGAAATACAAAGAATCTGACGGACTAATACGAGTTCAAAGAAGCAATAATTGTTTAATTTCACAGACTTTGAAAGCTTGTTTACCTGCAGAATAAATGTTTGACTACAGTCGAAATTTAAACAAATCATTTCAGATACATTTCTTCCCCTTTTGATAAGAAGACTGAGAATATAAATTGCACGATATATATCTTTCATAAACTAATTATAGCCCTCTTTAAATATCATACCTTTATCATGAATGGTGGGTAAAGTAATTGAGACGTCAGGGTAGAAACTCTTGGAGTGTTAGTAATGTTCAGGGTTCTTGCAGCGTGCATGTGAGTAGACTGCCTGGAGTCATATCCCGGCCAGATGAAAGCCTGGCTCCACCACATTACAGGCAGTAAAGGAGAACAACACGCTCTATAGGAGGCTGCTGAATAAGAGCTACCTCAGTCTGATCTGTTGGGTGAAAACAGCACATCCTGTATAAACATGCATTCAGAGATAGACTCATGAGCAAAGACTGAATTCTGGAATACTGTGATGCCAACTGCAGCACACAGTAGCAATGCAAAGTACCAGCAATCACTGCTAAAAGCTCTCCTGTCATGAAATAAATGTAATCTACTCTCTCTTTCTGTGTGCCCTGCAGGCCAGCCAGCTTGGAGTGTACCGGGCGTTCGTGGATAACTATAAGGTTGCTGTGGAGACAGCCGACAAGTGCTGCCAGGCTAACGCTCAGTTTGCACAGATATCTGAGGTATGTGATCATGCTACACACAGCAGGACCGAGGCAGCCATGTGTTTAATGTTGCACAGCTGCCTGAGACAAGTGATGACACGGCAGTTTTCAGCAGAGCTCTCAGTGTAAAGAGCCACGCAGCTCTTTGCAGAGGTGCTGATTGTTTTTAATTGCACTATGGGGAAGTAGCTTTGATTTCATGAGCGTGATGTTTTCTCTCCATCCCTGCTGTTTTTTGTCCTGCTAGAATCTCAAGGTCAAAAGCACAAAGGATTGCAAAGACCAGGCTAAAAATTCTCTGGAAAGTGAGTAGTGAACGGAGTGAATGGCCAGCCTCCACATAAATCAATATTACTATAAGTAGCTGATCTGTGACTAGGCCTGTTGAGCTGACTCTTCCTCCTCCACAGCTCTTCTCTACAAACCTGTCGACAGAGTGACTCGCAGCACCCTCGTTCTGCATGTAAGTCAGTCAGCCTGGAACAACAACGACCGACTTCTCGTCTGCATGAAGATTACATTTGTCATCGTTTCCTCTCTTCCAGGACCTCCTGAAACACACACCCTCCAGCCACCCGGACTATCTGCTGTTACAGGATGCTCTGCGGATCTCTCAGAACTTCCTGTCCAGCATAAATGAAGAGATTACCCCCCGTAGACAGTCCATGACGATAAAGAAGGGAGAGGTCAGTGAAGAAACGACAACACTTACACGACTCAAAGGTCTAACTAATGACTCTGTGAGCACACACCAATAAAAGTGCTTGAACACAAATCAGCACTTTCTTTTGGGAGGTAAAAACAGTAAAATAGTTCTTATGAGGGAGACAGGAACTTAATTGACCCTGGATGTGCTGATTAGTCATCACAACATACTTTCTGTAATTGCCTTCGATTGAATGTAGCCTGTTTTATTTTAGTTAATATTCAACAAGAGCCTGTGTTGGGGCAATGAACAGAGAAGCCACACCTTGTTCTTTCTGTAAAGTCCTTATTCCCTCTGCCAAGGACAAATACAGAAGTTTTAATGATATGGTGGCACCACCCTGTTGACTTACCCTAGCTTACATCTTTTTTTATTCATCCAGCTCACTGTGGCCTGCTCTAAAACACACATGTTTTTTGGTGGTGGGCTCACACTGTGGCAGGGGTACTTAAACCTTTCAGCTGATGACCCTGAAAATAAAGGTGTCAAAGACTTGCGACCCCAACTGTCCCTCAAGGTGGTTAAATTTTGCTTCATGCTTCATAAAGCTGGTCCGCAGAAAATTCGCCACCTACATGCACATGTAGCTGTGTTTCCTGTGCTACTATGGATGAACCTGCTTCTGATGCTTTTGTTGATTAAAGGTGAACTCACCCTAACTCTAACCTCAAGAGTAATCCAGCAACAAAGACAGGCTGAACAATTTATTTTAATGATGTGCAAGGTTTTATTTCAGATTTAACTACTATTTTAACAAAAATATTTTTACAGTAATTTGTAAAACATGCAATTTTAGAATACAAAAAAATAACATTCTGGAAGATATCTCATGATTCAAACTTTGGGAACCACTGCCCTGCACTACAGACCAGGTTAAAATTCAGATTTGTTTTATTAATATGAAGCATCGGCAGAAAGTCATCTTCATGTTCAGATTGCTTTATTGGCATGAATAGTTTAGTTATTGCCAAAGCAGAGTAAAATAAACCCAAATACAATAATTGTAATAATACATATTTTCATCAATCAGACTTCAAAAAAATTGTGATCAAGGTTTTAATTTTCTTAATATTTGTAAGATAAGCTTATACAAATAAGGAAGGGGAGGAAAAAAAAACAAACATCATGATAATAATAAACCAATACAAAATAATAATAAAAAAAAAAAATAATAAATAAATAATAATAATAAAAAATAATAATAATCATAATAATCATAAAGAAATAAAGCCAACATTTCGTTTTTTTTTTTTTACAATTCGATGAAATGTTTCTATATATAACTAGTCAATACAACACAGTGTATCTAAAAAAGAAAGTCTCTTGTGAAATTATTGAGATTACAAAATGTAACAAGGAATCATATTGAAACTCATACGGGCCTGCTAGCATGCTCACAATAGCAACGCTTCATGCTGTTGTTAATTTTAGATTTTATTGCAATTTTATTTTAGCGTTTTAACACTTAACTTGGAGTGCAGCCGATTGTTATTGATAAGATAGGATAAAATAAGATAATACTTTATTGATCCTCAGGGGGAAATTTGGTTGTTGCAGCAACCCAGACGTAGTAGCAAGAGTAGTACAAGAATAATAAAGCACAAATAGAGAACAAATTTGAATAAAGTAAAAATAGAAATAGATCAACAAAATAAGAATGAAATGTAATGGTACAAATGTTACACATAGTATAAATAGTTGTAATTACAGGCAGTAAGGACATGTTATGCAGTAGTGACAGGTTGACATGGTGTGATTATGATGTGGTTAAGACAGAGTGTATGCATTATGTATATATGTCTGTATACATAGATCAAGAATAGTAAAAAGTACTATATAATAGTAACCTTATGACACTGTTTTTAGATTTCCAGGTACTTAAAAATCATTTGTGCTTTGAAATTTATTTGACGTTTAAATTGCTTTTGTTTTATAGTAAATGGAAGACCAGTATAATCCTGAGGGGAATACTGAAGTGTTTTATTTACTGACTTTCTGAGGAGAGATTGAGTTACGAGGAATGAGCGGATTGATTCCTTAAGTTCTTGATTCATAAAAGCCTTTGATATGGACTTGAGCTTCACAGTCTCTCTCAAATTATAAAATCCTTTCCAGTATTTAATAACATTTTTACTTATATGTCGAGCCTGAGGTATTCAGGATCATATCTGCCCCCGTAAATTGCGTCATATCTTGGCTGTTCACAGCACAAGCTTCGGGGCACAAGGTGTCTGGAAGTTGCCATAAAACCGGAGTGTGAGTCAGGTTGCTGCTGACTCATCTCAGCCTGTCTACTTTAGTTGTGAGGGAAGTGGAGCGCAGAGGAAGCTCGTGACAAATGCAGAGCAAACACTCGAGGCAAGGGGTCTCTGTGCTGAAAACCAGGAAAACCTGTCGGTGGGGCTTCATTCACTCCCATCCGTCTCTGCCGCAGGGTTGGCTGTGCTTCCCAGAAATGACTTACAAGCCTCTTTTAAAAACCGAGCTGTCTATCCTGCCCTTTCTTTTGGGCGTGGACCAACTTACTCTTGCTTCCTGACCCCCCTCTGCCTCCCCCCACCTCCAATCTCAGGACTGTGATTCAGATGACCTGATGGAGAACTTCCTCTGTGTTTTCTTGGAATTGGCCTTGCCTCCCATTATGGGATGTGAAATCAAAGAAAGTTCTTGGGAATGTTATTGTGTACATTGTCTTGGATGTCTGAAATCCCATGAGGAGATTTGAAGATAAAAGAAAGCAGAGGACCAGCAGATAAAAATACAGCTGGTAATTGTAGTTGTAAGTGGTAAACTTGTGTGGTAATTGCGCTTATTGTTGATTGCACTGTGGTTGCTTGTAATTGCTACGGACATTTAAACCCTTGCATTGGTTTAGCTCCAGCTCTCGTACATGCCTCACTACTCAACAGCTCATTACATTACATTAAATAAAAGAGATCCACTGACGAGTGGGTGTGGGTTCTGTACGGCCACAGCTCCTGTTTTTCCATTGGATTATTGACTGTTTGTGGTCATGCTCGTATCACAAAACAATATACGGAAATCCCCCCGCTGCCTCTTCTTGAAACCAGGACAGTGCTGAACATGTTATTGGGCCTGGTCAGCGTGTCTGTATGCAGCCAGCACTGAGCTGGAGCCTGCAGCAAACAGAGGAGGTGCTGCAGGGATGTCCTTGTTTTTGTAGCGCTGTGGTTGATGTGGAATGGCAAAGTCTCACATGTACAGTGTCGCTGTCAGCCTCTGTCCAGAGGTCAAAGGCCAGAGGTGGAATGTAGATGCACGCTGCTGCAGGAAGAGCTCATGTCCATTGCATGTGCCTCTTACCTCAGGCTGAAAGGATCAATGAGGATTAGAGGAAGCTCTGAAATTAGGATTCATTGTCAAACAAGACTCCTGGCTGTAAACAGTATACCCTACATACTCGTTATTCTAGTACACAGCTGAAGCATTTAATATGCAAAAGTAATCACTCGCAGTTTAATCCTAACAGGAAATGATTCAGGATATGAGACGCAACCTTTATCTGAACTGTAATTTAGGAATATGAATAAAAGTTAAACCTCTGAAATCGGCAACAAACAGTTTCTCTAAAGATTTTCAGACGAGCATTTTGTGTTCAAAGATCTCTCCGGTGCCGTCTCACACCTCGTCACATTTCTTCCCAGGTGTGAACAGCTCTCGGTTTGCTCTGCGATCCGTCTGGTTTGAGTATCCTTTATTTTGTCACATATCCAGTTTGAGCACAGCACGCACACATTAGTCAAAACACATTTAGATTCAGTATGAAGGCTATGAAGGCTGCTCATATGTACCAGCTGTGTGTTGAGAAAACCTGGAGAGGTTAGCTTTAGGTGAAATTGTCAGAATAACAATGCTTACATGGTGATGTTTAAACAGAAAAAAGTCATCGCTTTTATCCTGAAATGATTTAATCTGGGTAAAAGCACAGACCAGTCACAGCATCAGACGCGTTTCAGCACAAAGCCTTCTTCAGTGGTGCAGGTAATAGCTGGATGTGCCCCTTAAATACAGGAAGTGATTCTCACATCTTTGCTCTCTTTGTACATGGTGGTGTTTGGCATGTTTTTAGCATGATGGCCCTGTTTCCATCTTAGTCTGAAATGTTTCCTGTATGCAAGTGATTGTGTATGATTGCTTTAAGGCTGATTGTTTATAAAAGGTAGTGCTGGTGTGAGGGTGTTGATGTGCTCCCAATGACAATGTTCACCATCTGAGTTGCAGGAATTGAAGTATGTGCCTGTACAGTAGCTGGTTTGGATGCTAGATTATAGTAAAGAAAGGGGATAGGGATTGATTTGAATTAAGGTTTTTGGTTATAAATGAACAAATTAAGTTAGATTGATGAATGCTGGTTTATGATTATTTCATTACCTTCTTCTTCCTTCTTTTAGTTTTTTATATTTCTGTTCATACTTCCTGTCTGTTTGCTCCTTTGAGAAGAACTTACAGCTGCATTCTCGTGTGTTTGAAAGGTGCTTAATGAATACAGTTGAGTTGACTTACATAGAGATGCAGAGTGAGAGGATCTCTGTAGGTTTTTATAAAGTGAAACAAATGTGTTTGCATGTGATCGTTTGCGATGCTGATCCTGGTTTAATGGTTTCAAATTGCACCATTACATCAGTGAACACTCGTACTGTGGTCACCACACAGATGATTTATTGTTTGAGTAGTTTTGTTTACTTCCTCTATGAGGATGTAAAGATACCACAGAATGTACAATAATTACAAGCATGCATACACATCAACACTAAGTCATTGTTTCATTCAGTCATTTTAATCTAAGTGTCGGTGTAGAACAGAAATCAGATACCATACTCTTAGGAGTAAGTATTGCATCTTTGTACTGTTGGTGCTGTAACTTAGTGTTAAAACATAATGTTGTTTAAAAAAAAATTCACAGATATGTTTATTGACATTTTGTTAAATTTGAACAACACAAAACCAAGACAACAACAAGAAACACAGACAGAGTGATACACAATAATAACAGCAACAACAATATAATAGTACAGATTGTATTAAAATTTAAATGATATAGAGAAGTGTATACAAATGAACATATGTATAAATAAATAGCAAAATAAAAAAATAAAATGAAATAAATAAAATTAAAACAAAAATAATTGAAAATAAATAAATAAATTGTAATTGGTCAGTCTGCCGCCCTCAACATCACTTTCAAAAATTGCCAAACTAGGTAATCACCTAATCAGGGATCTCAGAGAAGTCCAGCTCTTGTAGATACGTAAAGAATGAGTCCCACATCCTGGGAAATTCCCTCAGGGAGCCTGAAGTGTCTGATTCTACAAAAGTTTATTTTGAGAGTATTTAACACGTATGACAGCGTCAGACTTGAGTTCTAATGATGTGATCTCTGATTTCCTGTTGGCAGAACCGTCAGCTGATGAGGGATCGCTTCATGGTGGAGCTGGTTGAAGGTTCCAGGAAACTCCGTCATGTCTTCCTCTTCACTGACCTGCTGCTTTGCACCAAGCTGAAGAAACAGACTGCAGGGTGAGTCGTGGTCGCTGTCCGGCTTCAGGTTAGGGATAAAGATCCACTAATTCACACCCTGGATAGGTAGACAAGGATCACTCAGCTAGGACAGACTTTATACGTCTTAACTGTGATTTCACAGAGCTGAAAATAGTCCCTCTTCATCATGGCCATAAATGTAGTTGCTGTAGAGTAATAGGTTATACTCTTTGGGATAAGCTGTTTCACCTGTGTGAAGTTTAGGTAAATATGATTTTGGATGAAGACAAAATTGGATCATTTTTCAAAACATCTTTTTCCAAACAGAAAAGGGCAACAGTACGACTGCAAGTGGTATATCCCACTGGCTGACCTGACATTCCAGAACATCGAGGACTGTGAGTCCACCCCCATCCCACTAGTTCAAGACGAAGAGATTGATGCCATGAAGATCAGAATCTCCCAGATCAAGAACGAGATCCAAAGAGAGAAGGTAAGGTCAACACACCTCAAACACCCACAAGACAAAATACTAAGTACAGGATTTAAAATTCAGCATGCAGTGATGATTTTATTCGTTTTATCAGTGACTTATAGGAACTGGAGAAACACCTGAAAATAATGTAGACAGATGAAGAAAGATGAGCAGATATGAAGGGGGAAAACAGACAACTTGTCATCTGTTCCATGAACGTTTTTATGTTTTATCTGTAGAGAACCACCAAAGGAGTCAAAGTGATCGAGCGACTAAAGAAGAAGTTATCAGAGCAAGAGTCTCTGCTGCTCCTCATGTCCCCAAACATGGCGTTCAGAGTGGCTAACAGGAACGGAAAGGTGAGTCAGGGGCTTCAGAGATGATGAACATCTAACAGCCTGCTTTGTTTAACAGAAACATTACTAGGGAGTATTCACCATCAACATCTCAGTTTGGTCTTTGCAGCCCTCTGCTGTTGAGAAATTCACATTACAGCATGAGCCTGCTCTAAGTCGCTCTGTATCCTCTACATTTCTTTCAGGGTTTCACATTCCTCATCTCTTCTGACTATGAACGTGCCGAGTGGAGTGAGATCATCCGCGAGCAGCAGAAGAAGTGTAAGTTATCCAAGCAGTTTGTATAAAGCACTTATTTTTATCCCAAAGGAATAAGTGATGTCATGTGTGTTTGACCTGTGCGTACCCTCCGCTGTGCCCTGCAGGTTTTAAAAGCTTCTCTCTGACCTCTCTGGAGCTGCAGATGCTCACTAACTCGTGTGTGAAACTTCAGACTGTACACACCATCCCAATGACCATGAATAAAGAAGGTATGAGTGCCATGTGTTGTAGGAGTAGTGTAAATTTGAAGATTTGTACAGTTTATTTTAAATATATGTAATCTTAATCTCTAATCTCCCCTTCTCCACAGATGATGAATCCCCTGGTTTATACGGCTTCCTAAACGTCATTGTGCACTCTGCATCAGGGCTGAAAAAGAGCTTAAGTAAGTGGCTTATTCTCTTGTATTTTGGTCAGAAATCCTTTCACTAATGATTCCAGAGGTTGCACGGGGAGTCACGTCATCCTCTGTGTTAGTCCGGGGCTGATCTGCTGCACCCGCCCCCTTCTGTGCGGCTGTCAGATGGGTGGGCAGCTGCGGGGAAACAAGTGGGATTAACCCGGGAACACTGTGTACAAGCCTGCTCTAGTATGTCGCTCAGATTACCGCCTTCTTGAACTGTATTTCAAAATGAAACTCTACTACTTGTGTTACTGAGAAATAAACCTAAAAAGTGTGATGACACCAGAAAGACTTGGGGGTAGGGCAGCGTGCGGTTGCAACATGCCTCAACAAGAGGACTGATGTGAATCTGAAGCTTCAGTTTTGTTTTGAATCAAGACTTAAACTTGTTCTACTTGTACCCACTAGACCTTTACTGCTCCCTTGAGGTGGATTCCTTTGGCTACTTTGTCAACAAAGCCAAAACACGTGTGTACAGAGACTCTACAGAGCCCAACTGGAATGAGGTGAGAGTGCAGAACAGAGGAGGGATTGGATGACTAAGATCTGAGACACTTATCTGTGACTGTGAAACAGACAGTAAAACACTGTCTCCTCAACACATACTGTTTAAATCACAAGCATATATAACCTATGAAATCTCAGAAGAGTGAATAAAAGTCAAAGTGCTTTATTGTGCAGCAGGTTGATACACAAAGTAATCTCTCTTTGTGCTCTTTCCATACCAGGAGTTTGAGATTGAACTGGAGGGCTCTCAGACTGTGAGGCTTCTCTGCTACGATAAGTGCTGCAACAAAACCAAGCAGAGCAAAGAGGATGGGGAGATCACAGACAAGATCATGGCCAAAGGACAGATAAAGGTACAGATAAAGCAGGGCAGGCATTGGTGTAATACTGCAGAAAATGACTTCCTGGAAAGGAAGAAAGGTTGGATGAGTACAGATCAGCAGAGTAAGACGATGGTTGTTCAGTTAGATTCAGAGATTTTTGAGATCTCCAAACCACCTTGAAACATTTAAATTTTATCTTGAATGTAAAATAACAAAAATATTTTGACAGAGCAGTTCAAAGTAAAGTGATCAAGACATTTAGTTACACATTTTCAGCTGAATTAAACTTGTGCTTTCACTGTTTCTGCCTCCGTTTACACATCCTGTATCTGTAGCATTTCTGTGCTGCAATTTTAGCAAACCTTTGATCAGCCTTTAGTTTTCAGTCCATTATGATCCGAGCATTTTGCAGCATTTCAAACCATCTTTAATGCCAGCAATAGAAAAGTCACATACGTGCTTAGCTACGAAACATGTTCTGCTAGCTATGTAATCATTCAGGCACACATGTGAATATGCATGTGAACAGTGGACATCTTCTTCATTATACTGTGTCTCATTTATGACAGTGAATTAGGGCCACAAAAAAAAAAGAGGCGAAGGAGAAGAGTAACTTTCCAAGATTAAACCAAGCGGCAATCTCCGGTCTCAAAATATGAAGCCCATGTGGACGTGTTATAAGCTGCAATTCATCGAGTGTCCACTTGAGGCTGGCTGCAGAAACATCGGAAACCACATACACACCCATTCAAAAAAGGCGATCTTTACAGCAGTAATAAACATGTTTACAGCCTGGTTAAAAAAATTCACTATCATAAGTATGAGACACAGTATAATGCAAAATATGTCCACTGTTAACCTTCATTTCAGTATGTGTGCCTGAATGGTTACATATCTACCAGAAAATGTTTCAAAGCTAAGCATGTATGTGACTTTTCTGTTCCCGGCAGTAAAGATGTTTGTTTTTTTTAATGGCCCTAATTCGCCGTCGTACATGTTGCACCAAATCTGGGAAAACAACAAGACACATTTTTTACAGACTCAGTTTGACCCTCAATTTGTTCAGCTCCACTGACATGCATAGGGAAGCCACTCCTTTCTAAAGTGGAGGGATATTTCTCCCTCTTTTAACTGCAGGACCTCCACAGTGGTGACCGGTCTGAACTGCTGACTGACCAGAGGACCTCTTTTAGTTAATCCTGCCCTGTGGGGCCCTTTGCTGTTGAAAAAGAAATGAGGCGTTTTGTTGCCCATGGCTCTCTTTGACTTGACCCGGGTTAGTGTGTTGTGACAGAGGGTGGATTACTCTTATGTTGGCCAAACGTAGCTGTTGGCACAGCGGCAGAGTGTAGCAGAGGGAGACAGACACAGAGGGCGCTCAGATCAGCCAGAGCAGAGATTTATCTGCTGGCATCCTTAGCGTGATACAAGCCGTGTTAATAAAGAGCTAACAGCAGGAGAAAGGACACCTGTCAGGTACTTTAGTGTAATTTCATGACCTGAATTGTCATGCAGGGCTTTCTCCTTTCTTTTATCTTGTCTTCATCAGTGGCATGGAGACTGTTTTTATCTTTAAATGCAGGAGGAAGAACTTTAAATTCACCTACTTAGATGTAGTGAATTTTAAAATAACAGTTTTAAAGGGAAAAGAAGAATTTAAGAAGGTTTTGAAATGAAAATGTAAAATTGTAATATAGAAGATCTAAAGAGGAAACCATCAGAGGATTTGATAACATTTGAACTCAAAACATAAATGAATTAAGTCGTTTTAAAGAATAGTTTATATTTTCTTGCCCTTGCTGAATAAATTCCCAAAGCATCCTGTTTTAAATCTGATATCATCCATGATGTAAACCCTGAAATAACCTGCCCTCCGTCTCATAAAATGAGAACTAAATTGTGTTAGCCGGGTCAGGGCTGCATGACCTACTCAGAGGGAAATGATGATGATGTGTTTTTAATAGAAAGAAGAGCCTCTGGGAAATGTAGTTCATTTAAAGTAAGGGTTATATCATCACCTTTTTACTTATTACTGCTTTAGATGAGCTGCATTGCCGTTAGAGGTCTCTAGAACTTATCAGTAGCCGTCCTGAGAGGATCTTGCTGAGACTACCTAAGGTGCTCGATTACCGGGGAAGCTCTCCTGACAGTGGCAGGCATGAGCACGTTGGTAATGAGGGTAGGAGGGGATTCTCAGGAGTTAATCCCCCAAATCCATCTGAGAAGTAGAACAACAGAGAGGCAAGCGTGCATGGTGTCCTGCGTTGCTTTGTTCCTTTTGGGATTCCCTCTACAAAGAAAGGATTTAGACTTTAACATCGCAGAAAGAATGACTTTAAGAGAAACTGGAGAGAGAGGTCAAGATTCTTCAAGGCAATGTGAAGAAAACCTGGTTGTGCTGGGAGGAAGGACCTGCTCCTCGTGTTAAGCTCTTGTTCGTGCTGTGGTCTCATCAATAGAGATATTTGGTTTCTTTATCAGTCAGTGAACGAAACATTTAAAGACATGCCAGAAAGAATGAGTGAGAGTTATATTCCAGAGGAGGAGAGCGTGGATCAGGTTAGTAAGGGTCCAGAGGAGGAGGGAGACACTGCTCACAGGAAAAGCCAGAGCACAGGTGCCCGTCTGTGGGGACGAGTCCGCAGCAGTCTGCTCAGGCCGAAGGTAAATTTATAAAATCGTCTTAGGACAGAGATACAAGGGTTGTTGTTTAAAAAGTTGCCTCTTGAACTTAAAATGAAAGAAAGGTTGTTGTTTTTTATTATCCTGGCTTATTTATGGTGATGTATTTCCCCATGTTTGAATAACATGTTGTGATGTACGTCTGTTGGGATTCATCTCTCCTGAGAGTCTGATGCCAGCACTGCACCGCCATGATGTATCATTTATTTTCATGAAACTAATGACGTAACATTGCAAATCATTTCACTGAACGGCGGATTATCCGCATTAGGTTTGATGCTTTCTACAGGAAAAAGAAAGTCATCCATGTTGGGCAGGTGCTGAGGACATGAGGTTATCACATTACACACAGCTGATCAGTGGAGAGAAAGGCAGGAGGGTATTAGTCAGATTAGTGAAATAGATCAGTGACACAAGATGACACTGCCAGGCCATATGGACTGTTTATGTGACGCTGAGCGTGGTCACATTTTTATTTATTTATTTACCTTCATTAAGTAGTGTATTTAATCCTCACAGCAATTCAGAGCACCACTGCATTGTCCACTTTCAGTGTCACGGTATAAAACACTCATTTAAAGGCTCAAATGGAAGAAGTATTTCCTGGTTTTCAGTGTGACAATAATCTCAATCTAAGAAATGAATAATGAAAATGTTCCTTGTTTGTTTTCAGTTGGATCCTCAGGCATTACAGAATAAAGACTGGCAGAGGACAGTCATCGCCATGAATGGGGTAGGTGTTTATACTCAGTCTAGATGGACTCCAGGACTGAAGTTAGCTTCTGGTTTATTTATTAAAATCCTGAGAGGAAGAGAAAAGTTACAGGAAGACTGACGGATGACTTTGAACCTTTTAACGCTTAAGTTATTGAAAAAAGAACTGAAATACTAACTTATTAACACCTTTGGGGTAGGGTAAGTCATTTAGGAGGGAATTTGTTGAGCCTAGCGCTAACCTTAAGCCCTCCCACCACCGCAAGAAGTTGAAAAAATGTGATTAGAAATACAAACCCCACCTTTCAGGCTGCTTTAAAACAAACTCATGGATTAATGAAGCCTTTGTTTTCAAATCCATTGCCCTACTTAGACCATATGAGCACACCCATCCGTCCATTATCTTTGCCGCTTATCCCATTCGGGGTCACATTGAGGGCTGAAGCCAATCCCAGCTGTCATTGGGTGAGAGGTGGGGTACACCCTGGACAGGTCCCCCCCAGTCCATCACAGGGCCATATGAGAACACACTCAGATCAAAACCTGTATTTTCACATCTTTTTTAAGAGCTTGTAGTTCCAGATATGTTGTAAAATGTGCACTAAAAGGTGATTTCAAAGTATAATCTAGAGACCGCACGAGTCCACTTCTAGAGTAAAGGTGGACTGTGCATGTACGTACGTGTCAAACCTGGATAATTATGATGTACTTGGTGACTGTAAAAAAAGAAATGTTAAACAGGGCTTTTGGATTTCTGGCAGTCTCAGTTGAACTCTTAGAAACAACAACACCCTTACCCTCACTTATTTACCTAAAGAACAGGTAAGGATCAGACCAGGTTTGGATCAAACCCCTCTTGCACTGCTCAAATTGGGACTATTTTAACAAGAAGGTACACCAGAGGGGAAATGGATTAAGTATGATAAAGACTTTGATCAACCAAATTAAGGTTTCATGAAATCCAACTCTAATCTACTTTAAGACTTTCATTATAATTTCCTCTAAGGCTGCAAATTCTGCAAAAATGAACCTAATATTTAATCAAAAAGTGCTCTTTTATTAGATATTCAATCTAACTTTAATGGATACACTCAGAGATCAGCACTCTGTTTAAATCATTCTGTTATAAGTAGCAGCTTATGTGAGAGCTCTTATGCTTGCAAATTTGATCAGTTAGCCATCACTGCTGCACTTCATCTTGTGTTACTGTCTTTGTTAACGTCACATATAGACACTGAGTCTACTGTTGAACAGAAGCTGTCTTATTGAACAAGAACACAAAGTCATCTCATGTAACAGGCTGGCTTTTTGTGTTTCAGATCGAAGTGAAACTTTCAATGAAGTTCACCAGCAGAGAGTTCAGTCTGAAGAGGATGCCCTCACGGAAACACTCGGGTGTTTTTGGAGTGAAGATCAACGTGGTCACTAAGTGAGTTGACAACATATCTTGTGTGTTTGTGTTATTGTATTGAGAGCTACTTTTCATATATTTTTTGCAGCTCCACAATATTGTGATTCAAATAGTTAGTTTTGACTCTAAGCAACTCACAATGTAAGATTTTGACCTCTCATAGCTTGAAATTCCTTGTGTTACTTATTACATCAGCCATTCAACTGTGCCAGTAACCCTGACAGTGTGACAGTGTTTACAATATCAGAACCCTCAAAGTATAAGCAGATATAAGTATAAGCAAGGCATAAGCAGATATTTTGACTCCAGTTTGAACAAACTGGTCCGGTTAATCAGGAAACCTGCTCTACTAAACATTTACACCAGGGTAAAAGGGAATTGTAGTCTTTTTTTTTTAATACAAAGCAGAAGCTAACATTAGGCCTCTCATGTATGATGTGTTAATTTTGAGGTTGTCCCTTCAAAGTGTTCCTGTGTGGCTTTTCCCTCACCAGGCGAGAGCGCTCTAAAGTTCCCCTCATCGTGAGGCAGTGTGTGGAGGAGATAGAGCAGCGCGGGATGGAGGAAGTGGGAATCTACCGAGTGTCTGGTGTTGCAACTGACATCCAGTCACTGAAGGCGTCTTTTGATTCAAGTGAGTTCATCATCAGAGTTATCAAAACTGATCTGTGGGAAATCAAGAGCTGGGAAAGTGCACATGAAGTCTGTTAGCATGTATTGACTGTTTGTCTCGTCTTCCCTGCAGACAACAAGGATGTGTCGATCATGATGAGGGAGATGGACGTAAACGCCATAGCTGGAACACTGAAGCTGTATTTCCGTGAGCTCCCGGAGCCTCTTTTCACTGATGAGCTCTACCCCAACTTTACCGGAGGCATCGGTCAGTCAGCGATTCTTTCTGCTGTCCAGAAAGCAGAGATGCATTTGTGGGTTGAGTCATCACCAAATTTATGTTTGCTTTTGTCTCGCAGCTCTCTCTGACAGTGTGGCCAAGGAGAGCTGCATGCTCAACCTGCTGCTGTCTCTACCAGAGCCCAACCTGGTGACCTTCCTCTTCTTACTGGACCATCTTAAAAGGTAAAAGGCTTCAGACTGAGTACATTTTAGTATTGGGTGTGTTAATATGCCTACTTCAAAAATGCTGTCATTTTAAAGTGATGAAACGTCAGACATTTATTTTGTAAAGTAACTGGTTAAGCAGATTGTTATTTGTTTTTATAGCATTAAGAGATAAGTTAAAGTATGCTGTATTGGTATTATTACTGTAATTATATGACACTCTCACAAAACGAAAATAAATGCAGTAAAACAAAGCTGAGTAATTATAAAGAGATTTAAAAAACACATTATTGGTGATGTAGATTGAAAGTGTACCTCATGTGTGATATGATTCACCCTGGTTCACTTTGAGCTCTGCTAATTTGAGCTAAAGTGAAAGTTTCAGTGCACCCTTCAGTCTGAAGTGACTTTATACTTATTGCACCACACATTGTAGCTACAGCATCTGCTGCTTAGCTAAAGTAACACAAGCTAGCTGGTTGTTCAGAGTTAAAGTTTCTTTTGGTTGCTTTAGACTTAGACAGTGGAGTTTGTTTTACAGCAGCTGTTGAACATAAAATGTTTGCTCTTACAGGGTTGCTGAAAATGAGTGTGTCAACAAGATGTCTTTGCACAATCTGGCCACAGTTTTTGGCCCAACTCTACTCCGACCCTCTGAAAAAGACAGCAAAATCTCAAACAGCTCTCAGCCGATCTCCATGAACGACAGCTGGTCTCTGGAAGTCATGGCTCAGGTACATTATAGACCAGGAATTTGACAAGTTACCCACTGATGTTTGGTCCAACTCTGCCGATCTGATTACCTTCTCTGTGTGTTCGCAGGTTCAAGTCCTTCTGTACTTCCTTCAGCTAGAGGGCATTCCAGCTCCTGACAGCAAACGTCAAAGCCTTCTCTTCTCCACTGAAGTATAGCACTTAAATATCCACATGTGTTCTGTGCAGAGGCAGGGTGTCAGCTGCTTATTGTTGTCGATGCTGCTGAGCAGTCATAGCTGGCTGGAGATACTTCATTTAGCCACAAGGTGGAACTATAAACGTTGTAAACAGGGAAGAGCCGTTTCTGATGAGAAGAGATGAGTGTGTGTTCTGTTTACATCTGAACTTACCTGCTGTGTCAAAAAACAACAACAACAAAAATCTATTGGTGTACAGACAACTTTTATCATTCCTTTTTAATTTGACTTCCAAAAAGCAGAAATGACTGTACCATCATTTCTCCCCTGCCCTGTTCTGTCACTGTGCACATTAGCCCCATACTAACAGCGGGGGAGTTCTGCTGTATTCAGATTCTTCTGAGTTGTTTTTCTGCGGATGGATGACTGATGAATGTTTGGATGAATGGTCACATTATTTTTTTTGTCTGTATATGTTTGTTTATTTCCCAGAAATGTTTGACTTGGTTCAAAGCTTGCCTGTGCCAATGTTTCCCTGCTGATGACCAGTAGAACATTTCAGTTACCGTAATGTTTACACAATATTAATTTTGTACAGAGTTTTAAAATTAAGAGACTGAAACTGTAGTTCTCTCACAGCAACATGCAGGCGTGTTGACGTAATTGTTTGAAGTGTTTTACCATCTGTTCTTTACAATTTGTATGATGTCCATCTTCAGTTCACAGGGTCCTCTGATGATGTCAGAGTCACACTTTTATGTAGATAGGAGAGGGTTACAGAGAGAGAATCATTCCAGGACCAGGAGAGGCTTAAAGCTTTCAAGGAATGTATCCTGTGTTGTGTATTGTTATTATTTCGCAATTGTCTTTTGTCCATATCTCTTCTTTTTCCTGTCCTCATGTTTTAAAGTATCTTTTGGATTTTATTCTCTTAGTTATGCACCGGTGTGTGTGTCGCTCTCTGCATTCCTTCTCTGTAGTCTACCTTTATAAGACGCAACCACACTGCTTTAGAAGTGAGAGCAGATTATCTCAAATACCAAAATGTTTCAGAGTACCATGCTGGATGCTCAGTGACTCATCAAAGTCAACTGGTCATCGTATTATTTTCAGAGCCATGAGAAAATAAACTGTGTGCTCAAAGTCCTGCTTTTTCCAAATCATCGCCAGTCTTCAAACTCTTATTAGCACAAACTTTTAAGGCTTATGATTTCTGTCAAATAAGCAATAACTCTTTGTGATTCTTAGGGCAAAAATTGACTAGATGGTCTTTTATGTATAATTTATGTAAATAAAAACTTGGTAACTTTATTCCTGCTGTTTGTCATTTGTCTGGTGGATTTGGGAAGATGGAATAAAACGCATTCAGACTAAAAACTTAAACCTTGACACAACTCTGTTTTACTGTATCAAGACTTATAAATGTTTCAGTCCTTTGTTAACTCATACTGTACTGTGAAGGTTCTCAGTCATCCAGGTCATGGTAATTCAAAGCTCGATCTGTAAGGCAACTGGCAATTTCTACTAAGTCCAATTGCCTTACGGATCAAGCTTTGAATCACCCTGTACTCTGAATAAGTTTGTCCTATAAGGTGGTCACACTTCTTCGTCCTATTGCTGCTGACAGTAGCACCTGTAAGCTGTTCCTTTCACCTAATCAGTTGTGTACATATAGAGATGTTATGCAAATAAATCTGGGTAGGACTGGTGACGACTGATTCATATTAAACCTTAATGCACACATCAAGGACCAGGGTCATGATATGACTTGCATGGCCTGTGCATGCAATCATTCAGCAAAACTACTTTATGATAGTCAAAAAGCAACCCTGGTACCTTTAAAAGATACCTGTAAAGTATGCACAGAGAAAAGATGTATGCACATACCAGTCAAAAGTTTGGACACACCTTCTCATTCAATGTTTTTTATTTATTTTAATTATTTTCAACATTGTAGATTAGTACTGAAGACATCAAAAATATGAAATAATATGGTTTTACCATAATATCGATTACAACAGTAGTCAAATAGGGCTATCCATTGTGTACTAACCCTACATCTGAACAACACAACTGATGGTCTCAAACACATTAAGAAGGCAAGTCATTCTACAAATGAACTCTTGACAAGGCTCATGTTAATTAGAAACCATTCCAGGAGACCACTTCATGAAGCAGACTGAGAGAATACCAAGAGTGTGCAAAGCTGTCATGAAGGAAAAAGGGGGCTACTTTACAGAATCTAAAATATAAAACATTTTCTGCTTTGTTTAACACTTTTTTGTTCATTAAATAATTCCATATATGTGCTTTCATAGTTTTGATGTCTTCAGTATTTATCTACAGTGTTTCAAATAATTAGAATTAATACAAACCCTTGAATGAGAAGCTGTTTCCAAACTTTTGACGGGCAGTGTACATAACATGACATCTTAACCCTCATGTTATGTTCGTTTCTCAGTAACAGCAACAATGTTCCTGGGTCAATTTGACCTGAAGCATATTCAACGATACAAAGATGTCAGAACCCCCGAAAAAATCTAAATAAATATTTTTTAAAATCTCATTTTTAACTCCATTACTAACCATTTAAATCAATATTTATTGCAATGGTGTTCTTTAATTCACAGATCATGTTTCAATGAGAATAACTTGCATGTTTTTCATGAAAAGTAATGTTAAAACTTGTTTTAATGTATACTGGAAAGACCTAAATATAAATAATTGTTTTACATGACATAGATTTTTGTTTATTTTACTTAACATGTTGAATTCTGTAACATGCTGGCCATATTTTTATGCTGAATTTAGGTCATTTTGAAGGCACAAATTACCTAAAATGAACTTTAAAAAGGGTCAATTTGACCATTTTGCACCCCATTAATTCAGGTTATTTATTATTTGGAAGGTTTATCTAAACGTGTAATATTACTGTTAATCATAAGGTAGATTTGATATAGAAATGTAGTAATATGCAAACAAAGAACAATATGATTTGATTTTCCTCCTCTTATTGGACTGTATAAATGGGTGTAAGCTGGATTTCAGGAGCCGCTCTGCAGACGTTTTGGCTCGGGTCCAGCAGTAAATTTGGGGCCGATTATAAATGCATGCCCTCATTTTCAAAGATCCTGAGGGCAGCTTCTCTGCTCCCCTCTCCCGTTTTATACATGGTGATGCTGAGATGATGCAACGAGAGGAGGGGGCAGGAGATCATCCGGCTGCTGCCAGCAGAGAGGGGCTGACATCCGAAACCGATGCTGCCTGCCGAGTGAAGTGAAGCGACCTGATAGAGACCACAGAACATCACGGATCGGACATGAATCCACACAACAAACAGGACAAATAGGCGAACCTCAGGTATGGAGACTTTATCAATTTACTCACACAGTGCTGTCTTTCTGCCGGCTATGCTAACATTGATCTACTATCAGTAGCATTGTTAGCAGCAGTAGCTTTCCCATTGTTTACTGAAAGCTAAAAGCAACTTATGTGACTAAAAAGACACATACACAAGCACTTTGAAGTTATTTTATTCCTGCAGATTCACTTTGTTCGATTTGTTTGTGTTAATTAGCTGACATTTTATTGTTTGAGCCCTTGAATCAGATTGTGGAAAGCTATCAAGCTAAACAATCAACTTGGAGCTATACTTTGAGTGATTTCACAATAAATCTGCATTATGTTTTGACGTGTGGCCATGATAAAGATGTATTTAAAGCCCTTTATTGTTACTGTGCGGTTATTTACTGAGCTTAATTTCTAAAATGAGCACATTTAGGGAGCTTTGATGCCCTTACTTTTCCTCTTTCATGATCTCAAACAGCTCAGTAGCATCATTTGAATTTGGGCGTAGTATCCTGCAACACTGTTGTCTCTGCAACGCCATCCCTGCACATTTATAGATTCGCCATTGAACCGCTTAGTTTAAGTGCATTTTTCTACACCCTAAAGCCTGAAAATAGCTCTCACTACTTAAGTTTCGATATGATATTTTCATTTCAGTACACATTGATGCTGGGCTGTGCTTACGTGTCTAGCGGGGCTTTTGTTTTGAAGGCGTTCACTCTGACCGGAAGTAGAACAGCTGACATTCCCTGCGTGCCTGACCTCTTAGCTAAGTGGCTAGCAGGGGATCTCACTGCCTTTAAGTTGTCATTTAGTCTCTGAGGGACTTGTGTTGGAGTTTTCTCACTCCGTTGAGTCAGTTAGTTGTCTGTATTGAAAATGTTTCAGTGTCTAGGCTCATGGTCGATAAATAAGCCTGATGTTGTTGGTGTAGTGCGTTAGCCGTGGTGCTGTGAATGTGGGTGTAGCCTAGAACAATGTACATTTGCCATCCCCCCGAGAAGAGTCAACACTGAGCTGATGGTGCAGCTTGTCAGTGCCTTTTGGGTGGGCCTGGTGACATATTATTGCAGAGATGTGTGTTTTCACTAAATACTCTAAGCTCAGATCAGTAGAGAAAATATTGTTTTATTATGAGGTGTCTGCAAAAGTTCCCCCAGTTGCCTATAATAGCTTTAAAAGAGCAATATTCCTTAACCTACTCTATAAATCAGTACCCAAAAGGTTTGACTTATAAAATATTATTTCTTGCTTTTGCTTTGATTAAAAAAGTTGGGGGGAAACTTCCTTTTGGAAACTTAACCCAGAATCTACATCCCTCAAGGGTACAGATAGAAATGGGTTGCAGGGACCTACAATAAGAAGCAAACCCATGATCCATTTGATTTAATATAATAAATATTATTCTGTTTGTAGTAGTGCTAGGTATGGCTGGAGATCACAGTCAGTCAATCAATCAATCAATCAATCAATCAATCTTTATTTATATAGCGCCAAATCACAACAAACATCATCTCAAGACGCTTTTACAAACAGAGTAGGTCTAAACAGTACACTATGTTAAATTATTAACAAAGACCCAACACCAAGACAGGGTAAGACTCAGTCTCTCATCTTAATCCACCTTGAGCAGAGCACTTTGCAGCATTTAAGTTACAGCGGCTCTGAAAAACTTCCTTTTAACAGGCAGAAACCTCGAGCAGGACCAGACTCATGCTAGACACACATCTGCTGAGACCAAGTTGGAGAAGGGGATAGAGGGAGATGAAGAGAGAGATGATAGCGTTTGCAAGGATAGTAGCAGTTATAGCAGTTAGAATCTGGCACGTCCACAACAGCAGGCTGTCTACGGCAGAGGATTCAGAGGAACCTACGAGACAAGGGAGCTCAGGGACTCCAGAAAGGTCTATGTTTAGTAACTTTAATGGGACAGGAAGAGTTAAAGTAAGTGATAGGAAGAGAGGTGAAAGATATGATCCCAGTGTGTGGCAAGGACAAACTTCCTTTTAACAGGCAGAAACCTCGAGCAGGACCAGACTCATGATAGACAGCCACCTGCCTCAACCGAGTTGGGGTTAGAAAGAGGGATATAGGAGAATTAAAGAGAGAGAGATGATAGTGATGGTAACCTATGATATGTTGAATGCATTGCTCACAATAGCAGCAGCTTTGCAATAACTGATGAACTGCAAGACAATAATAGCAGCACACCGTGAGATCTGAATACCTTTTGAATAAAATAAATCCCCTAAAAGAGGAGCCATGAAGTAGAGGCATAGAAAGGTAAACCTGTTAGAAGTGTTTATTTGCTTAATGCCATTATTTAGTTTCAGTAATAAATAATTATACAACACAAGCCAGGACAATAATATGCCTAAATCATATTTTTGACACCCCTGGGGCTAGGAATGCAACTCATCCTCAGTGTGTGAATGAAGTCTTCACAGATTGATGCTGACACTTGATGTGTCAAAGATGTATATATTTTACAGTATTTTATTGACTCGTCCTTCATATGACTGATAAATATATCATTGTAAAAGAGTGTGTCTTCTGCAACCCATGCTTTCAGTAGTGGAGCATATTGTGGCAAATAAAATTCAAGGCTTGAGTGTGGCCGTTCTGTCTAGGAGGGACTGGTGCCTGCCTGTCCACGTTATCCACAAAGTCACCTTTGTGGGGTGGACTTTTTTTCTTGTTTTTACTGGAGACGCCACCACAGGAAGCCGATGTTATGGCAAGGAAGTTCCTCTGCACAGTTAACGGGGGGGGGGGGGGGATCATGAGTACGTCTTACCCCTGCCTCCCTTTTTATCCAGACTTCACTTGACTGTTCCTTCTCCATCCATCAATCAATCAATGAACCAACCAGTCTTTATGTATATAGCACCACTTCATAACAGATGTCATCTTAAGCGAGAGCTCTCTGCATCCTCTGTCTCAGTTTCATTCTTTGTTCAGCTCTCTGTTAAAGAACATCAGCTTGTTCCTGTTGGTCACCTTTGGATCGGCTCCATTGAATTCATTAACACTGTTACCCAACACTGCAGCTCTATTTCATTTGAATGCAGACAAGTGTCGTTTGATTCTGACCCGGTGAGAAACAGCTTATGAAGCAGAAAGAGCTCAATGGTTGTGTGTAAGTCTGACTGTAATGCATGTGAGTATATAAACTCCCTCCTTACATAGCTGTATGGTGCTGATGTTTAGCCATTCAAAAATATTACAGTTAAATAAGTGATTCACTTTATTTATATAGTGCTTCTTTTTGGGGGCAGCAGTAGCTCAGTCCATAGGGACTTGACTTGGGAACTGAAGGGTCGCAGGTTTGTGTCCCAGTATGGATGAAGTTTGGCGGGAGAGGTGCTGGTTCACTTGACGGGGCACTGCCGAGCTGCCCTTGAGCAAGGCACTGAACCATCAACTACTCGGGGTGCGCTGGTTGATGGCAGCATCCTCACTCTGACACCTCTCCTTAAGTGCATGTCCACTGCATGTGTGTGCATTGTATGTATATACCAAAAACTGTGTGTGTCGCATGACCGAAAAATAACACGAGTGAAAAGATTGAATTTCCCCCAGGGGATTAATAAAGTAGGTTCTTCTTCTTCTTCTTCTTCTTCTTCTTCTTCTTCTTCTTCTTCTTCTTCTTCTTCTTCTTCTTCTTCTTCTTCTTCTTCTTCTTCTTCTTCTTCTTCTTCTTCTTCTTCTTCTTCTTCTTCTTCTTCTTCTTCTTCTTCTTCTTCCAGACAAAAGTCACAACTTGCTTTACAAAGACAAGACATACAGAAAAGAAAGATGAAACAGATAGGCAGCATACAAATTACAGTGGCTACATGATCCATACAAGCCTTAAAAGTTCTACGCAAATCAACTAAATTCCTGAATAAGTGGGTTTTTGTGCAGAGCACAGAGCGTTCCAGAGTCTAGGGGCTACAGCCTGGAGAGCTCTGTGACCGCTAGTGCTGAGGTGTGTTCGTGGAACAGATAGAAGGTGTAACATGGACCTGAGTGAGCGAGGTGGCTGGTAGGGGTGAATGAGTTCTGACAAGTATTCTGGAGTCTGACAATGTCGGGATCTGTAAGTAAGTGTGAGAATTTTGAACTGGATTCTATCAGATCACAGATGTGTGTGATGTTATTGTGGACAACTGGCGGAATAAAAACACTGCGGTTAATCTACCAATCAGACACGTTCAGCATTGCAGGCCCTGCCCCCCAAAAGCCCCAGGGCTTTTTGAAAAGTACTAACCCCCCTAGCAGGGGCTTTTTAGGGGGGAGATTATCTACCCCTGAACTAAATTTAGACCCTAGTTCCACCGGTCGAAACGTAGGTTGTTCAGGGGTAAAGTCCCCCCGGTCAAAAAGCGCCTTATAGGTGCAGGGATTTAAGTACCGGGGTGATGTGACATTGTTTGTTAGGCCGGGTTAGTACTCTGGCTGCTGTGTTCTGCCCTGTTCGTAGGCGACTGAGGGCGGACATGCTGAGAGATGAAAACAGAGAATTACAGTAGTTGATGTGTGATGAAATGAAAGCATGAATTAACATCTCCAGGTCTGGGGTTGAAACAAAGTGTCTTATTTTAATGATGTTCCTTAAATGAAAATAACATGACCGTGTGAGCTGTTTAACTTGACTGTTAAAAGATAAAGATTGATGAAATGTGACTCCTAGATTACACAGAAATACATTAACAGATGTGTGGTTGTTCATATATCAAAGGGAACCTCATTATATCTTTACAGACTCTGAATATCAGCCCGACAATCACTCTTCCTCCTCTGAAGACGAGCGCAGTCATCATTCAATCACTTCAGCTCTCATCTAAAAAATGCCTTCTTGTTTACACAACCCTATCTACTTGTGTCTCTTAGTTTTCCTTGTGTTTAGTAGATAATGTGTTTCATTTTGACTAGTTGACTGTATGATGTCGTGAGGAGTTGATCCAATGATGTGGAGTCTCTCAGAAAGCAGTTTTCAGCGTCACAGAAACAGCTTTGTTTTAAGCAGCATGATTCATGACAGATGTCGGTGTAAAGTGAGAGGAAACAAAAAAAGTAATTCAGGCTACATTTCCAAACATAATACTGATCCTGTGGTGACATTAATGATGTTTCTGAATCTTAAAAAGGGTACACAGTAGACCTTTTTTTTCTTCTGCAGGAGGTTTGCTGAGCGAGAGTGTGATAAAAGGCCGCCGCCTCTGCCCCCGATTAGCAGCACTTTCGGTCCCCAGCCTGCGATCCCATATCTATTCACATCCAGTGAAAAGAGCCGTGCTTCAGCAAACAGCTCTCTGTTTCAGACATCTGCTGTGACACACATTTAGCTATTCATTGAACAGGCTTGTTGTTGAGTGCACTTGTCAGTACTCATGGAAACTGCTCTGCCAAACATTACTGATATAAATACATGCAAACACAGGCAGCAGAGTGAGGTGTGCAGAGACAGTAAGGATTGAGCTCCATCCAGTCAGAGGTCATGATGTATAATCTGTAGAAAATTGAGATCTGTTGATTGTTATGTGTCGATCGCTGGAGAAGTTGCTTCCTAAGTGGGATATTGAAGGAGCTGGAGAGAGGCTGTGAAGCTGATGCTCATTTTTGAGTCGTCCTTGTAGGGCTGGGCAATAATGCGATAACGATTATTATCGTGATATACTTTTTTTCAATATAAATGTAGCAAATGTTCAATAAAAAAATAGACAAATAAACCTGTAATAACACCCTCCAACCACTGGAAAAGGAGGGGGCGCTAATAAGCTTTAAATGCTAGTTGTCCCCAAACATTAGACAGAAGAAGACAGCATTGAACAACCAATCACGTCGCAGGGTGAGAGGTAGGCAGGGCTTAAAGACGTTTTGAGCAAAATGTAAACAGAAGAAACGAGCGACAGCGACACTGAAGAACGCTCAAAAGCTACCCTCTCAAAGCAGAGTCGTCAGTCTGACACTGTGCTGACTCTGCGGTAACTTTTAACTTTATGCACTTCATTAAATATACTCTCAGGATGTGGATAAAGGAAGAGCACAGAGACAACTTCTGCTGTGCATTTCTAACACATTTAATGTCCACTGTGACTGTAGTACAACTGAACACTGAATAACCGTGATGCATTCACTGCACTGTGGAAAACAACTTCACTGTACCCATAACTTTTAGTAAACTTAAAGGGGAGTGCACAACTCAAAACAATATTCTACTAAACTGAAACACAGAATACAATTCGATATCTTCCTTGTAAATTTAAATCAAGTTATGCAATTAGCCTCAACCTGAGGAAAAATAAGAATCTACAAACAAAAACTTCACATAAATCAAATTTTACACAAAAGACCTGCTTCCTGTTAGCACCGTCAGAAATGATGGAGTCAAGAAGAAGCTTATTAGAAAACTAAATCCGGATACAAACTAACAAACTGGTTTCTTCAACTTTCACTCAGGCGCAAAAATCTGCCTTTAAATCTGAATGAAATAATGATTGTATATTTATTGTGATAATTATCGATATATACTGATACGAAATATTTTATCGTGACCACATCATTTTCAATATCGCCCAGCTCTACATGTTTGTTTCTTAAAGTAAGGAAAGTAAGAGGAATGCCCTCCAGGACTTCAGGAGCTGTGGCACAGACGCACTGACACAAAACAAAACAGCATCAACTCTACAGACGACCATTTATAGCTTTGCAGCATAAATGATTTAACACAACTTGTCAGCGTATGAAGTCGAGGTGGAGGTAAAATGTGGAGAGAAGTCTTCAGACATGAGAACGTGCTCTCAAAGTACGACTGTGACCTGAAGCTTCCTAATAAGGTAAAGCCTGCCGGGATGGAGAGGAACATAAAAAGCAGCCTCACGAAAAGAAACTGATGGAGGAAGAAATACCTCCAGATTAATATTGTTCTCAGAGGTTATTGAAAGGTTGCAGGAACGCAAACACAAGTATGCTTTGTTGTAAACCCTGAGATTAAAGTACATCTACCTTTGCATCACAGAAACAGGGCTGCACCGTCTCACCAGCTGAGGCACATTACAGTATAGGCCTGTTCCTCAGCAAGAGGCAGGGAGGTTTGTTTGCCAGCTGCTTTCTGTAAAGCAACACACAGCTCTCTGTAGGCTGAGTGGATGGAACACACATATTCTGGCTGGGAAAAGTGGACACATGCTTTAGCAAACATGTCATTTTTTAGCAAAGATTTTATGTCTGCAACTTCAAAACTTGACACTTTTACCAGACTGATTCAGGTTAGGATGACTAGTTACAAGCAATCAATCAATCAAGCTTTATTTATATAGCACTTTTCATACAAGTCAAATACAACCCGAAGTGCTTTAAAGCGAATGAAAACAAGAAAAAAAGCAGAAATAAAATAATGGGAAGACATATTAAAAATAAAAAATAAAAAAAGGATTTTAAAATAGAGACTAATGCACACCAACAACAATAAAATATGTGTCATTAAAATAAGTTAAAACGTCAAATAAATATTAAGAATAGAAATATTTAAAATAAATACATTTTAAAAGGGTAAGGATAAGAGTTGAAAATAAAGTTAAGGTTAAAAATATCAATAAAACTGAGTAGATAAATTAAAATAAATAAATACAAATAATTATTAGTAAAATAATAAATCAACATTTAAATCAATATAACAGTTAAAAGTAAGTCATAAAATATGAATAAATATGTTTTTAGTTTAAATTCAAAAGTGTCAATATCTCCATCAGCTCCCCTCAGATCCTCCGGCAGGCTGATCTGTAGTTTAGGAGAGTAGTGGCTGAAAGCAGCATCTCCAAATGTTTCTGTTCTCCTCTGAGGAACTGCTATAAGAGAGGAGCCAGAAGATCTGAGAGGCCTTCCTGGTTTATACACTAAAAGCATCTCAGAGATGTAGTCTGGTGTGAGGCCATGCAGTGCCTTAAAAACTAGTAAAATAATTTTAAATTCAATACGAAAAGAAACAGGCAGCCAATGTAAAGATTTTAAAATAGGCCTAATGTGTGCTCTCTTTCTGGTCTTTGTTAAAACTCTTGCTGCTGCATTTTGTATTAATTGCAGTTTAAAGGATTTGAATTCTTGTGGACTGATCTTTAGGTTTTAGGTAGAGCTCCACACTTCTCAGAAGAGTCTACGTCACCACAGCTCAGGTTTAACCCAACTGGAATACTAAACCATGAATAATTAATGAGCTACTTGGTTTGAAAAGATGAATCATGTGGTGGACTCAAAGTGAAGACTTTGTGTAGATAGCAACACCTGAAGGATCCTATCTGAGATCCAATAGAGAAGTCTTTGTTTGTGAGCGGCCTGCAGTGGAGGTTTAGCAGCAGGTTATTTAGCATTCTCCGGGCGTGTAAGTCGAGGGGAATAGTTGAGGATATGTGCCTCAGATGTGAGCTTTGTGTGCAGATGTCTCCCAGCTTTCAGATTTGAAGCTTTGATTCTGTTTGTGTATTTATTGAGCAGAGTCAAGGAACAATGCAGGGATTGTCTCTCTTCTGTATCCCCATTGGCCTTTATGTTGTTGTTTTATGAAGTCTGATTAACTGCTGATTATTTGTGTTTACAAATATTTCATATCTAAATAAACTCAAACTAAAGAAAACAACAGAGCTCTCAGATCCAGAGACAGATCTTGCTGGACTTCCTGTGTGCAATAAAAAAACATCAGCTCACTTTTTCCTCTTTAGAGCCTCAGAGCAAGCAGAGCTCCAAGACGTCCAAGTCTGTGTTAAAGCACTTACTCTTCGTCTCCAGCTGTGGCCCAAATAGCTTTTCTTCGTATCATGGCATCACGTCAGGTTCTGTGCAGACCTGGACGCTACATGGGAACAACACTGAATAAAGCTCCTTGGGTGTCATTGTTTGTTTGTTTGTTTGGATGCAGACAGTTTCAGCACCTTGGTGTGTGCCTTAGTTATTTCACTGTGTTGGGAACATTGCAACAGATAATGTTACCCTGCTTCATTTGAAACAGCTGGAGTGAATAGTTTGTATCACCTGTTAATGATTGTGAACCACATTTTGACAAGCATTACACACAATTACACTCCAAAATGTCTCCTGTGGAATTCTTGTTGGCAATCCTTCCTGGTCAGAAGTTGTGAAGTTGTTTGAGTAGAGCCGGGCGATATTACAAAAGATGTAATAACAATAGTTTTTTTCATATCAGTCGATATTGATAATTATCTGAGTGAAAGTTGAAGACGGTTTGTTCGCTTGTATCTGGATTTATCTCTGATCAGCTTCTTGAATTCTTCATGTTTGACGGTGCTAACAGGAAGCAGGTTTCAAATGTGAGATGAGATTTTTGTGAAGTGTTAGTTTGTAGATTCTAGTTTTTTTTTAGGTTGAGGTTATTTACATAATCAGATTTATTTATCCACATCCTGAGAGTGTTTTTCTGGAGTGTATTATTTTAATAGTTAACGCAGAGTCAGCCGAGTGTCATTGAGTCATTGACGAACATTTATCGTCTTAATTTCGTTGACGAAATAAACACTGGTTTTGATTTTTCTTCAGTGTCGCTGTCGCTCATTTCAGCTGTGTTTACATTCTGCTCCAAATGTATTTAAGCCCCGCCTACCTCTCACCCTGCGACATGACTGGCTGTTCAATGCCATCTTCTTCTTCTTTCCAATGTTAGGTGGCAACTAGTGTTTAAAGGGATATTTCAATTTTTTTGAAGTGGGGTCGTATGGGTTACATTGCACTAGTACTCCTGCTAGCCACTATGAGTGCCGGTGAGCTCTTCCCCTTTAATGAGAAAATTCCCAGTTGACTGGCAGGCTAGCTAGGCTACAATTCTCTGTGGACGGGGACACCTCTTTTGCGTAATTTAGCTAAAGTTAAGAAAATGTGTTCCAGGCACTCATCACGGTGCAAATGCATGCTCTTCTAGAAAAAAATGCAGCTTTTGACTTTGCTGCCAGAAACCCCCTTTCTGTAGGCACTATTTTTGGATGCACCTCGCAGACCGGCGTTTTTTTCCGCTACATGAGCACAGATACACGCCAATCAGCTGTTTGGATCAACAAGCACATAGCATGATCAAGTCGAGGTGTCGGTCTTTAGAGTGAATAAAACTCACTTTTCTGCAAATTTGAAAGATGGTGTGTATTTGTCTTTATCCAGACTTTTGTGTCCGCTGTTAGCTCTGTTAGCCCCGGACACGAACGCCACATTGGAAGGATTTCACCTGCTGTGGGCGGACAGGATACAGGAGAACAAGACTGAACTAACTGGTGAAGAAGGCCTGCTCAGTCCTGGACCCTGTGGAGGTGGTGGCTGACAGGAGAATTATGGCCAATCTGTCGTCTCTGATGGACTTTTCTTTTCTATATTCTTGTACCGTTCACCTTCTTGTTTGCTGCTGTAACTCCATGAATTTCCCCGTTGTGGGACGAATAAAGGAGTATCTTATCTTATCTTATCTTAAGACACATTAGCGTCCCCCTTTAAATGTATCGCATTTTAAGCGAACATTTGTTATATTTATATTGAGAAAAACTATATCAAGATAATTAGCGTTATCATACTATCGCCCAGCCCTATGTGTGAGTGAATCTCAGAGGAGCATGGCACTAAATGATGCCTTGGCTGTCAAATATCAAACATCAGATTGGTTGATCACAGTCCTGTTAGTCTGAGCCTTCACTTTGATCTGTGAAGGAAGACTTTTCCCTTTTTTGGTGTGTGTAAATGATTGAAAAGCTCTGACCTGTCTGTGATATCTGTGCTCTGAGGCAGAAAACTCAAAGACCAAGTTATTCCACCTTACAGGCAGCAGGAACCTCCCTCCAATCAAAAGTGTCTGTATCAGGGGAACAGCTGAGGGGACTGGCTTCAGGATCACAGACTCATGAGAGCCCTCTAGTGGAGACTCTGTTTGGCCTTTGAAAGCCTCTGCTGCAGTGTTTGTCTCACATTCCTGTGTCCTGGGTGGTCTCACACAGCTGACTGAGCTGACACCAAATGTGACCGCACCACACAAGTGTCCATTTTAAGAGTTTCACTCTGCAATAAGCCAATGATCAACTACCTCCTGACACCAGCTATCAGAATAAACTTCTTATCAAGGAGACCAGGGGAATCGTACAGCCTGGTCTCTCTGTTTTCTAGAGTCTGGAGAATATTGATGTGTAAAGAATTCCTGATCTGTCACTATCAACGATGACATACCTCACCTTTGATCGCTCTGTGTGTGTGTGTTTAGAGCCGTCAATGTATCGGCATCAGAGGCCTCAGCATGAAGAAGTCGGTCCGGCCAGTGGTGAGTAAGGTGAGCGGAGACCGAGGGAAGGCAGAGGCAGCAGCTACCACTGGAAAGTCTGCAACAAAGACTGGCTCTACTGCACCTCTGTCCAAAGTAAGATTAATGAGTGTTCAAGACTAACAGAGGTGGATTAAAGCAGCTTTAAGTTTATATTTTTGTTTCCCTGTTTGTAAATTAATTTGTTTTTCGTGTCTCCAGGTGAAAAGCAATGATGATCTTTTAGCGGCTATGGCTGGAGGGAATCCTGCATCAAATAATGCTGTCAGCAAGACCAAGAGGACGGCCTCTGTTGGCACTAATGCTAGCAACCTAGACAGCAAGCCAAAGACCACATCAGGTTTGTCTTTATAAAATCATGTCCTTTGTCTTTTAAGCGTTTTGGAGTGAAGTTTAACAATTACATTTCTGTCTCTTCGTAGGATCTACATCTAAACGAACAACATCTTCAATATCCAAGGAGACAAATTCATCACGAGACCGTCTCCGCACGTCCAGGACCTCAACCAATAAGAAGCAGTCTGTTCCAGCGACTGCTGCTGGAGATGCGGCCTCAGGGAAACGCTCCCGCAGCCAGATCCTGGCAGAGTCTGAGGGCCGCATGAGCAAGTCTAAATCAGACGGTCAGATCAGTGATAAGGTGGCTCTGGAGACCAAAGTGAAAGACCTGTTGGGTCTCGCTAAAAGCAAAGACGTGGAGATTATCCACCTTCGCGGTGAGCTTCGAGACATGAGGGCTCAGCTTGGTTTGGGAGGGAAGGAAGAACCGCCACAGGAAGGAGCAGTGGAGGAGGAGAAGCCCCAGGTTTCAGCCATCACAGCCGCGGATGTGGAGTCCACTCTGATTCTCTTGCAAGAGCAGAACCAGGCCATCAGAGAGGAACTCAACTTCCTGAAGAGTGAGAACAGGATGCTAAAGGACCGGCTCAATGCTCTGGGCTTCTCTCTGGAACAACGGCTGGATGCTACTGACAAGCTGTTTAACTACGCCTCCCTGAGTCCCGACCTGGCAGCCGGCAGCGGGCAGAGTGATGGAGGGGGAACAGGAACGCTCACCTCCTCAGTTGAAGGCTCTGCTCCTGGCTCTTTGGAGGATCTCCTCACTGGACACCAGCATGGAGGCTCAGCTGACAACCTTGATAGTGAATCGAGCGAGGTCTATCAGGCCGTCACCTCCAGTGATGACGCTCTGGACGCCCCGTCTGGAGCGTCGTCGTCATCAGAATCGGAATGTGCACCCAGCAGGGATCGCTCACGGCGGGGCAGCAGTGGCAATGCCAGTGAGGTGTCAGTGGCGTGTCTGACGGAGCGCATCCATCAGATGGAGGAGAACCAACACAGCACTGCAGAGGAGCTCCAGGCTACCTTACAGGAGCTGGCTGACCTGCAGCAGATCACCCAGGAGCTGAACGGAGAGAACGAGCGTCTTGGTGAAGAAAAGGTGATCCTCATGGACTCTCTGTGTCAGCAGAGCGACAAGCTGGAGTTGTACGGCCGACAGATCGAGTACCTGCGCTCTCTGCTAGATGAACATCACATATGCTACGTGCTGGAGGAGGACATCAAGAGCGGACGCTACATGGAGCTGGAGCAGCGCTATTCAGACCTCAATGATAACGCCCGCTTTGAGAGAGAGCAGCTGCTCGGGGTTCAACAACACCTCTCCAACACCCTGAAGATGGCCGAGCAGGACAACGCAGAGGCCCAGAAGGTGATCGGAGCGCTGAAGGAAAGGAACCACCAGATGGAGCGCATCATGGAGTCAGAGAGGCAGGGCCGAGCTGCCATGGGGGCCGCGCTCGAAGAGTACAAGGCAGCGGTGAGCAGCGATCAGGCTGAGCTGAGCCGCTGCAGAGCCCAGCTGGACCAGGAGAGGCAGAGGGTGGCCGAGCTGTACTCGCTTCACACTGCTGGGGACAAAAATGACATCTGCCAGCTGCTGGAAGGAGTCCGTCTGGGGAAGGAGGAAGCAGAGGCCAAAGCGGCAAAGTTACAGAAGGAGCTGGAACATGCTCGCAGTGAACTCTTAAGGCTGCAGGAGACTCTTGGCAAGGTCAGTCCACACTTGCATTGAAATGGACAGTTCAGAAAGGGCGTGGGGCATCAGCCCTGGGCACCTTAATTTGAGAAACTGATGTGTGTGACCTTAATGAAACTCAAATATAGAGTGAAAGTCCTTGTTGCTTTACCAGAGAAACATCTCAGCTTGAAAAGCTGGTGTCCAGAAGGCGTTAAGCATGTCGTGGTACACTTCCATGTTTTTATGGTACATATACATGAATTACAGCTGACACTACTGATGCTTTTATCTATTTTTAGTCAGCTAATAACTTCACGGCTTGTTAATGAAACGATGGATACCTCTCTTCCTGTGTGTGCAGATGGACAGGGAATACAGAGACTTCCAGGAGCAGGTGCAGGAGCAGATGGCCGAGCAGGCTCGCGTTCTGGAGAAGCAGCGTTTGGACCTGCAGGAGAAAGACACGGAGATCGCAGACATGAAGGAAACCATCTTCGAGCTGGAGGATGAGGTGGAGCAGCACCGAGCTCTAAAACTCCACGACAACCTCATCATCACAGACCTCGAGAGTAAGTGGGCCGCAGAGGCAGAGCGGGGTAAACTGGGTCAAACTTGGACTGTGCGGAAGGTTTGATACGCCACCAGGTCTACCTGAGCAGGCAGCCAGGAGCATGATGTCATCCTGTTGTGTGAAACTAAAAACAGGATCTAAGGATTTCTATTGTTTTACGATGGTAGGAAAGGAAAGATAGAAAGGAAAGATGGAGGTGACACACACCAAATGCCCTAGGGTTCAATGGGTGTGTGCTCTGTTTTCATTTTAAAGCTGTAGAGTTAAGCCTCTTATCGGAAAGACCACATTCTAAGGTGCAGTCCTTCTTATGCTTCACTGATCAATCAACCAGACTTTATTTATAAACCGCTTTCAATGCAATGACATTGTAACACAAAGTGCTGCACATAAAAACAACTTTGAATAGAATCAATTAAAAATATAAAAATAAAAAGAGCCCCCTATCCTAATCCCAACCCTAGCCCCGCAACCAAACCCAGCCCACAATCCTAAGTTTAAGAACACAATATTATGCAAAAATGATAATAACTATAATTATAATCATTATTATTATTATAATAATTATAGTATTAATAATTATAATAATAAAATACAAAAAACCCTGAATAATAACAACAATAAAAATATAATGAATAAAAAAATAAAATAGAAGTTGCTGAGTGAACTGAGGAAACGCTGCCATGATATCTTGATGAATAAACATTGGAGGTAAAATAAGATGTCAAAACTTAACACAGGAAATTAAAATCACCAAAATAAATTAAACGAATAAGATAATAAAACACTAACATATTAAACCAATAAAATAAACTTAGATGCTATACGTAGAAAAGTGACTAGACTAGATGGACTAGATAATAAATAAATAAATAAATAAAGTAAGGTGAAATAAAACTGTTATAAGAATAAAAGTCAGTTAAAAGTGAGACTAAAAAGGTTGGTCTTGAGTTTGCTTTAAACCACAGAACTGTGAAACAACACTAGGAGTAAATGAAGGGGAATGAGAGGTAATCACAGCAGGTAACTTAACAATCAGGCTTTTAATACTACATGTGAAAAGCTGAACTTAAAGGTTTGACCTTGTTATCAGATCACAGGATGTGAAGTCATACCAGCTGCTAACAAACCTCTTATGTTGGCAAATGAAGCCAAAGTGAAGGTGCGAAAAATGTCAGTTCCTCCAGTGCACACTAGAGGCAGGCTTCATAAACCAATCAGAATAGAATAAATCTTTATTATCCACCAAGGTGAAACTTTGCCTCAGGCTCTCCTGATACAGAATGTGGGCACAGGAAGATTCACACAATCACAATCCAGCAGAACATTACAATGGCACATTGGAAACAGTTCATGTTAGAGTTTAGATCTCATCAGTCATTTTGTGACATTGGGATGTTTATTGCAGCTGTGATGTATGACTTCTTAAACATGTTTTTAGTTAGCAGAGGGACTCTATAGCGCCACCCGGAGCTCAGAGGCTCAAACTGTAAAGAGAGGATGAGAACAATCTGCTGTGATGCTCTGCTTTCTTCCTCCTCCTGTCAGTAAATAGTTGAGAGGTTTTTGTATTTGATCTGTCATTGATACAGTCTTATAAAGTTTATTTATACTTCTACAGTTCAAGTGACAGTACCAGGAAGGAAGGTTTAAAGCTAAGACACACTCAACGATAGATTTGTACACTAGTTCTAAAATGTACCGATTGACACCGAGGCCTCTGAGCTTTCTAAGGAGAGAAAGTCGCTGAGAGCATTTCTTGAAAATGTACTTTTCAGAGACGCTGAGCTTGCAGTCTTGAACTGTGCCAAGATATTTAAAGGTTTCCACACTTTCAACAAGTTGGCCATCGAGTGAAGCTGGTTTTGTTTTAAGATCTCATTTAGAGAAAATAACTAATTATTTTTTTGGCAACATTCATTTTTAGCTGGCTAGTGCCACACCACTTATTAAACCCGTTGGAGCCTAGAGTACATAATGAGACAGCTGAAGTGTTCTGCTGAGACAGGTGTTGTAACTTATCTCGGACTCTTTGCAGGTTTCTAAACAAGTCAGAAGTCAGATGTAGTCAGTTTTTCTAATATAGCTAGTGCTGTCTTTGAGCCTATAGCAAACCATCAGAAACTAATGCATCATGTCACAGAAACTACCTCCATGTTTTATACGGTCTATGGTGCAAACAAGATCTCAGACATGTGTTATTAAGTCAGTCTGCTCATGTGTGTGTTTGTATTTCCCTTCTGTTACAGACTCTGTGAAGAAGCTGCAGGACCAGAAGCATGACATGGAGAGAGAGATTAAGATTCTTCACCGCAGACTGAGGGTAAGACTTAAAGCCCACCTCACACTTTGTATGCAAGTCAGATGTGCTCTCATAACTCAAAATACTCAGCTTGGTTTAGGTGATGAGGATGTCTGGGTAGAATGTGTAGCAGAGGGATGAGGAGTCTACCTTAATGGGGACTATTACTGGTTCAATGCCATAACAATATATATAAGGACTTTTCCACAATACAGAAGGTATGGTAGAAAGCATAGTTCTGATATCTGATGCAAGAAGTCAAGAGTATAAGATTAGTAACTCCTCTCAACACGACCTCGCCCTGCTATTTGCTATCTGGTTCATTCCCTGACTGTACCAGATTGTTACTGCTGCCTTCACACATCAGCTCACCTGGCCCATCTCAGTCTTTTTTTACTGCTGTTTGTTTTAACACACTCCACCTTAACAATGTCAAGAAGCTGTCAGGAGTGCGGTACATGTGTGGACTGATTGTAAATGAGCTCAGATAGTGCTACTTGCAGAAGTGAACTAACAGACTTCCCCTAGCTTACTCTGCTGGTTCCTCAGACCCACAGGATGGAGGATGGACTGAGTTTCAGCTCGTTTTGATCTGTGAGCCTGCAACTTCACTGTTTTGGTTCACTGTCACTAAACTCACTTTAGTAAAATGGTGCATTTCTCAGCTACTGAGCCACACATGTCTCCCAGGAGCTGGTTTTAGTCCTCAGCTTAGCAAAAGGGGCAGATACTGTTAGACACAGATTCATGTGGTTGATAGAGACATGGCTTTAAATGAATACTCATGTTTGTCACTGTCTTTCTCGTGTCATTAGTTTGAAAACACACTCACCAAAACAGCTTCATGGTTTGTCAGATTGGAAGCTTGTGATGTGCTGACAAGTCGGTGACACTAAAATAATCTGGTATATCATCAACACTTAATGCAGCCAGGTGTCTTCAATTTGCAGCCGATGTTCTGAAGCCACTAGGGAACGATACCACTCTTACTATAAATGGAAATCAGAACACTTTGGATACGCTAGAGATTAGAAAGATGTAAGTTGTGTCTATTTTTACATTCAAAGTCAAGGTGTCTTGAATGTGCTGCTTCTGTTTTAACTATTATGCTTCCTGAAGTGGCCCTAAAATGTAAAAATGAAAATATCCCTTTCAGATGTAACTTATACCTAGAAACTCTGATTTTGTATATTAATACAAGCGTTTTATTAAAGCATTTGGATCTTTGTGACATTTTCTTTTGATTGTTCTAGTAAAATACGACAAAAAGAAGTCAATATGTACAAAAAGTGAAATAATAGAAGACCTATTACTTTCTTTTTGAGCAGTTAAAATAGTTCATTTTCTTAATTAGTTAATTTACTCATCTTTTTTAAACTTGGAAAGTAGGTTATAGAGAAACAGAGATGTGAAAGAGGAAGGATAAAAAATCAATAAAGAGAGGGAGACAGAGGAACTTTGTTTCTGTGTGTGCATAGCTTGGCACAACATGGCCCAACCTATGAGTGTCATTTTAGCAAAGTACTCAACTTTATTTATATAGCACCATTCATACATATAAACATGCAGCCCAAAGTGCCTCTCAAAATAACAGAGACAGAAAACAACAGCAATGGTAAATTATAAAAGGCATGATCATAAATAAAATACTTAATAATAAAATAGAATAAAATCAACACAGTACAATTTAGAAAATAAGTAAGAGTGGAAGGAAAAGTTAAAAAATAAGGTAGCTTTGACAAGATCAGATGAATACAGGGAATAAAATAGATAAATAAATATCAAGTACACACACATGCTGACACATTTCCCTTTATGTTTGTGTGTGTTCACTTAAACTGACCTCCGTCACAGCTTTGCATTTCATATTAAGTCTGTGCTGCTGTTTTCTTATTGTTGGCGTTTTCTGTGTTTGTTTGTTTGTTTGTTTGTTTGTTTGTTTGTGTGTGTGTGTGTGTGTGTGTGTGTGTGTGTGTGTGTGTGTGTGTGTGTGTGTGTGTGTGTGTGTGTGTGTGTGTGTGTGTGTGTGTGTGTGTGTGTGTGTGTGTGTGTGTGTGTGTGTGTGTGTGTGTGTGTGTGTGTGTGTGTGTGTGTGTGTGCAGGAGGAGTCGATGGAGTGGCGTCAGTTCCAGGCCGATCTGCAGACAGCCGTTGTCATCGCTAACGACATCAAGTCAGAAGCTCAGGAGGAGATTGGAGATCTGCGGCGCAGGCTGCAGGAAGCTCAGGAGAAGAACGAGAAGCTGAGCAAGGAGCTGGACGAGGTCAAGAGCCGGAAGTAAGACCCACCAAGAGACGCTTGGAGGAGCTCCAGCGATCACACTGACATTGGCTGTCTTTAGTTTGTAAACTAAAAAAGGGAAGATTAAACTTAAATCATTGATAAGGAACCAGGATGCTTATTAGCAGTCATCTATCATTAATGAATCCCACAGCTGTAAGGTAGCCTCTACAAACTTACTGATTCATGTATATTTTTATCCCTTTATCACAACGTGACTGAAATAACAGCCATTCTTGAATATAAAACTTCCTGCTGAGCTCTAAGTTATCTTATGCTTGTTTCTCAGGCAGGATGAGGAGAGAGGAAGAGTGTATAACTACATGAACGCAGTGGAGAGGGACCTGGCTGCTCTCAGACAGGGGATGGGTCTCAGTCGACGGTCCTCCACCTCCTCAGAACCTTCTCCCACCGTCAAAACACTCATCAAGAGCTTCGACAGCGCCTCACAAGGTACCAAACAACTGTATCATGCTCCACTTCTCTCCACTTTTATAGAAATATTGGATTCTTTTTTTGTGAGACGTTGGTGTTTATATGTTTTTATGGCTGCAGGTTTTGTCTTATTATGTTCAGTTTAAGGTTTGTGTTTAATTTGTTAAAAATAGATGGACAGAGAGACATGAATACTTTAATTTGTCTATGCCAACCATCTCAGCCTTTGTCCTCAGATCTAGTCTATTTGGGTTTTTAAGTTCGAGATAATGATAACCTTTATTTATATAACGCCAAATCACAACACATATCATCTGAAGATTCTTTCCAAACAGAGCAGGTCTAGACCGTTGATGTTCTATTCTTAACAAAGACCCAGGATAAGATCCAGTCCCATCTTACAGACAGGACTCAGTCTGATCTCATCTTAATCCACCATGAGCAGAGCACTTTGCAGCATTTAGCAAATTACAGCGGCAAGGATAATCTTCATTTAACAGGCAGAAACCTCCAGCAGGACCAGACTCATGTTAGACACATCTGCTGATACAGTGATGGAGAGAGGGATAGAGGGAGATGAAGAGAGATGGACAGAGACAAGTACTAATGACTACATCAACTTAACCGAGCTGAATGTGTTTCTACTTCTTCACTCTTCACTCAGGTCCAGCCCCGACTGCTACAAACGGTGCCGCCGTGGCTCCAACAGCTGCAGCTGCCCCGCTGCCACGCACCCCCCTCAGCCCCAGTCCCATGAAGACACCTCCAGCAGCTGCTGTTTCACCCATACAGGTACAGGGGCTAAACTTTTCTCATATCATTCATCACCCCAACATTGCATGACTTTCAGTGGTAGTCAGGAGCTTTATTGTCCGCAGTAGAAAAGTAGAATTTGGCATTTTATGGACTGCATAAAAATTCAACTCTCTTAACAAAAATGTTTCGTCAAAAACAGGTAGAAAGATTTTTATATTAAGACTCAGTCTGATCTTATCTTAATCCACCATGAGCAGAGCACTTTGCAGTATTTAGCAAGTTACAGTGGCAAGGACAAACTCCCTTTAACAGGCAGAAACCTCCAGCAGGACCAGACTCATGTTAGACACACATCAGGTGAGACTGAGCTGGGGTTGGAAACAGGGAGAGAGGGAGAGGATGAAAGAGAGATCATAGTGTTGAGACAGATAGTAGTAGTTGTAACAGCAGCTGGAGTCTGGCACGTCCACAGCAGAAGGCTGTCTACGGCAGAGATCCAGAGGAACCAACGAGACAAGGGAGCTCAGGGATTCAGCTGAAAGGTTATAGAAAAGCCAGACTGTTGAAAAAATGACTGAAATATGAACATCATTATTTGAAAGAAAACACAACTTAAATTTACCTTGTTAGAGAAAAAAACCTGCTTCAGTTTAAAAATATAAAATTTTCATATTTGATCTTTTATTTTTCTACTAAAACCTGTCACAGGCTTTGTTGTGCATTTAGCTGTTGTTTTCTGCTCTTTCAGAGACACTCCATCAGTGGATCAGTGTCAGCATCCAAGCCGCTTTCCTCTCTGAGCGACAAGAGGCCGAGCTATGCAGACATCAGCATGCCAGGTGAGAGGGCTGTCACAGTGATCGTTCACCTTATCTTATGACAGGGTCTTTATTTCAGATTCTTTGCTCTCAGACATGTGGGTATATAAATCTTTACATGAGCAGAATATTGAATCGTTAAATGTGGTTCACACACACAGAATATTTCAGTCCTCCTCTGCGTGTCAACTTTCTCATGAGAAATAACGAACAGGATTTTTCCCAGAGGCCTGAGTCGGGGAGCAGCAGGTTTACTGCGTAGACTCCATGTTTAGCTAATCAAAACACCAGAGTGGATGATAAGAGGGGAATAATGAGCCACCACGTAATATTCTCAATATTCCTCCGTCAAGTCTCACCACCAGTGAGTTCAAGTGCTTCGTGTGAACGTGCAGACTCGGTCATAGCCTCCGATGTCCCACTCGTTTTCTCTGATTTATTGTTTTCTCGCTAAATGAGGAAGCTTGTTCGTTGGTACTCCCTGAACTCAGCGGGACTGGAATGTGGCTCTTTAATGACCCCGTTACATCTCTTGCAGAGGAAGTCCCTTATGAAAACACTCTTCTGAATGTGATGTAAATACTTATATTTGTATCCACAGCTGAGCACCTTCTCAGGGGAGCCTCTGGCAGCAGGCCTCCATCTGCCCTCCAGAGGGTCTCCAACATGGACGCCAGCAAGACAATCTCAGGTTAGAGATGCAGGTTACTTCAAATAAACGTATCAAAATCCTGACAAATCCAAACATTTGAGTCAGGAGTTTAGGGTGAAATCTAATCGTCTCCTTTGTCCTGAGCAGTGTCCCGCCGCAGCAGTGAGGAGATAAAGAGAGACATGTCGGCTGCAGATGGAACCTCCTCCACCTCTCTAATGGCTTTGAGTGCTGCCTCCTCCCCGCTCTCCCTGTCCTCCTCCCCCACAGCTTCTGTCACCCCCACAGCACGCAGCCGCCTAAGGTAGTAAAATCTAAGGCACTGACTAACCTGTCACCTAACCAGTCCTACTGACAAATCGTAGTTGGTTGGGTTTGTTTTTTACACATAGTCTGTAAACCTTGCTCAACTGACCAGTTAAAGTCCATTTCATCCAAACATACAGGCCACTGTTTGCTTACATGTCTCTGTTTGTGTCTCTCTCAGGGAAGAAAGAAAGGACCCGCTGTCCGCACTGGCCAGAGAGTACGGCGGCTCAAAGAGGAATGCTTTGCTAAAGTGGTGTCAGAAGAAGACCGAGGGTTATCAGGTGTGTGTGTGTATGTGTAGGTGAATGATCCTGTTTTGTTGTTCTGAAACAGAGGTCGTTCCCCTCCTTGGCTCGGATCGTTAGGACATACATGAACTCAGCAATCGCACTCTGATGTGGAACAAAACAAGAGATCGCCTAGAAGAGGTGGTCTCAGCTCGTTTCCAGTCAAACTCTGGAGCGGCTGGTTTGCAGTGAGAACACAATCAAACCAAACGACTGGAACAAAAAGCAGCTTGACTCAAATTACTCTGTTAATATGTGTGGAAGTTAGAATAAAAATAGGGGATAGGCTTACATTACTCACCATCTCCATCCAATGCAATATCAGTATGAGGATTGGTGCTAGGTGTAGCAACATCACAGGACTCGACAACATCTGGTTTAGCTCAGAGAGTTTTATTCAGCTTGTTAAACCAGGGGAATTTGTCCGCCTCGTCTTCACTGGAAGCTGGTCTCGTACTTCTACACACTGCTGTCAGAGCGTCTTGGCAATCGCGTCACACTTCTCAGCAGTGCAGTGAAAACCCCTCTCGTTCATGCAATGACTCACAAATTCTGTATTTTTGTGAGCCGAATCCAAAAAGGCATATTTGGACTCAGCTTAATTTTTCTTGTGGATTAACTGGCTTCCCACAATGCAGAGTGCAACAAGAACGCATTACTAGTTTACGTCAAGCGGCAACCTCCGGTCTCAAACGATGAAGCCCATGCAGAAGTGTTATAAACTGCAATACATCGAGAATCCACTTGAGGCTGGCTGCAGAAACACAGGAAACCACATAGACATGAATGGGAAAAAGACGATCTTTGCAGCATTAATAAACATGTTTACAGCCTGGTTCAAAAAACGGCTTGGCCCTACGAAGCTAATCTCTCTATCAGCACACACTGTACAGGGGGTGAATTTTTTTCTAACGTGACGGATCAGAAGATATTAAGATTACCAGTTTTTGCCCAAATAAGGACATGACTGACGTGACTCCCTGTCAGAAACATATAGCTATTGGCTCGGAGGCTCACACTACATCACACTCTGCCTGGTTGAGTTCCGCATTTCCAATATGGCTGCCGCCGTCGATTGGCTTCAAAACAGCGCTCGGGAACAGATAGGTGACATCACAGATACTACGTCCATATTTTATACAGTCTATGGTTTACGTATGAAATGAGAAAAAGAGGCTGTGACATAATGACGTGAGGAGAGCCCTGTGATGACGTGGTCTTTAGCCCACTTTACAATATTGCATTCATTGACTGTATAAATAATAGACGTAGTATCCGTGATGCCACCTGCCTGTTTCTGAAGCGCTGTTTTGAAGCCAATCGGCGGCGGCAGCCATATTGCTGCTGCCGAGCAATTGTGATTGTGATGAAGAGGCGGACTTTGAGACTCCTAGCCAACAGCTACAGTGTTCCCGCATGTCAGTCAAGTCAGCTGTGCCTCTCATAATGGAAAACTTGTAATGTTAATATCTTCGAAATTGCAGCGTTAGAAAAAATGTCACCCCTGTACAGTGTGTGCCGATCAAGAAATTAGCTATCCAGACTACACTCATTTTTTGAACCAGGCTGTAAACATGTTTATTTCTGCTGTAAAGATCGTCTTTTTTGAAATTGTGTGTATGTGGTTTCCGGTACTTCCAGAGCCAGCCTCAAGTGAACACTCCAGGAACTGCAGTTTTGAACACTTCTGCATTGGCTTCAATTCTCATGGCAAGAAGTTGCTGCTTGGTTGCTGTGTGAACACAAAATGACCCAACAGAAAAATACAACAATATATAATTCATCATCTGAAACCAAACAAAGCAAACAAGCACCCTAAGACTCAAACTCAGCCTCATGTACACAGATATTATTTAAACAGATTGTCTCTCTGTTTAAAAAAATAAGATCCTGTCCTCATCAGATGTGAGTTTGAAAATTTCTGTGTCTACATGATAACACAGAAACGATACAGATGCCTGCATAAGCATGCCAAGCCAATGAGTTGTTAGAACATGTATTCAGTGGGTCACGACCCACGTCACACCTTAGTGTGTATATTTGGTGCGCGTGTTGAGCATCTTCTTGAGGGAGCAGTAATTATAAACAGCATTCTTTCAAGATGAACACGATACATTCATTCGCCCTCGCTTCTTGGTCGAACTAAGTTCAACTGTTAAGGTTTGAATGCGTTAAAGGTGCATTCTGAAATTTATTTTTATTGCATTTTTTCAGTATTTCTTTGTTCCCCTCAAGTTAACAAATTGTATATAAGTTATATAAAACAGAGAGAGAAAAAAATGAAGTAATGAAAAGTTAAATAAATACAAAAATAAAATTAATTAAAGAAATGATGATAATAAACTGTACACACATAAAGGAAGAAAAACACAAGAAAACAAGGTAAATAAACAAAGAGTGTAAATAAACAGAAAAAGTAAAAGCATTCCTCTTGGTGATGTTTAGAGGTTAACATGTATAGTATTTATTATGTAGGACAGATTAATTGAACATCAAATACCATCGTAGTCACCTTCTTCAATCATTACCAGATAGGGACCCCATATAGATCTGAATACTTTAATGTTATTATTCATTCTGTAGATAAGCTGTTCAAAAGAAGCTATCCTGGCCAGTTCATCTTTCCATTTGGTAAAACTGATCTTCTTTTTTGATCTCCAATGCCTCAGCACTATCCTGCATCCTGTTATAAAAGATCATTTCACCCAAAAATACATTTTTGAGGGCAGATTAGCCTCCTCTGGTAAAATACCCAGTAGGGGAGAACGGGGTTGGTTGTCACACAGGTGGAGGGCACTGTCTCTCAAATTGGGGTATGGACATTTCCAGAATTAGGATCAGAGCTCACCTACATAGTCTTCTCTGGAGTAAGACAGCTGAACTTGAGGTGAGAGGACTTTTTGTGTTTTTCACGTCAAATTGTAAATATTCAGCTCCTCAGTATTTTTCCTCTAGGCTTTTAAACGATGGGTTTATAACAAAACAAGTGTTACCCTTACAATGTGTGAGGGGAAAGCTATAGTTTAGATTTTTATTAGCTAGCTAAGTAGTTGTTAGATGGTTGTTAGCCTTGATGCTAGCAAAAAATCCAGTTGGGGTTGGTCGTCACATTCTCTTTGGGGTTGGTTGTCACATGTAACGACAAACCCCTATGTTGGCAAAATCATGCATGGTGAAATGAGTTGGAGTGTGCAGACCCTACATTTGCATCACTGTAACTCAGACAGTGACTGCATGTAGCCTAGTTGAGTCGGCCATTATTGTTCGGCCTATTTGTTTTGTTCTTTATGTTGTTATATAGGCTGGCCTAAAGATGTGTTTCCTGTTCATGGTCCTTGCTCATTTTATGTTAAAATACATTAATTTATGTAGGCCTATCACTTATCAGTGCAATTAAACTTTCAAATTTAGTTCTGCCTTCTTGCCTTTTATAAAAGATTTTTCCCATTGAAATACCATTGTGACAACCAACCCCATAGTGTGTGACAACCAACCCCATGATGGGGTGTCAGAGTGTCTTTGATAGTTAATTGCCTCTTTGTTACAATGAGTTGGCAAATGAGGTGGATACACATTTCAAGCCAACACCTTAAGCTTCAATTTAATGTAGGAATGACTATTGAAAGATGTTTTGATGATGAGCAATCATCAAAACAGTAAAAAGTGTGACAACCAACCCCGTTCTCCCCTACACATAATGCTGGGCCCTTAGTGAACTCTGTTTTTAACACATCATTTATACATTTAACTATAGCTGACCAGAAGTCCTTTACAATGTCACATTCATACAGCATGTGGATCAATGTGCCCCAGCTTTTATTACATCTCCAACAATTGGGGTCCTGTCTAAGCCCCAGTCTTGACATTTTTGAGGGGGTTCAATAACTCCTGTTCATTATTCTGAATAAGACTAGGCGTGTCTGCATGTCTCGGGTTATATAGTACCATGACTGAACTCATTATACCCAGGCCTCTCTATTTATAGACACTGCTAGATCTTTTTCCCATGCAAGTTTAAAGCCTGCATAGTTTGGGAGTTGATATTTCCTTAATTCTTTATAAAGTATTGATGTCCCCCCTCTAAGCTTCCAACTTGATCGATATAGCTCCTGAATGCAAGTGACTGGGGCAGTGGTTTGTTTCTTTCTGCTTTTAACACGCAACTACTTTCTGCATTCTGAGATTTCATCCAGAAAACATATATACCTAACTTTTTGTCAGAATATTCTGCTCTCCGAGTCGCTCAGATTGACTCTTGTCTTGTTTGTGATTGCCTGTTAAATGCTTCTTCTAAAAGATGCACAGCAGTGGGAAATGTAAGGTTTGCTTCTGCAGCAACTTAACACAGCTGTCATATAGATACACAAGCAAACAATGTCAGAGGAATAAAGGTTACTAAAATGAAAACTGTCATCATTATTTCTCCTGAGCTGAGTCTCCTGCCGTGTTGATGTTCTCTTCTCAGACAGCCGACACAAATCAAAGAACGCGTGTTGACCTCTGGGCAGAGAGAGAGATGTCTAAGCACTGACTTATAAATGACGAGAGCTCAGATGCCAATCAGTAGGTGGTGCAGAGTCACTTCATGCACTGAAGTCATGTTTACCTCTTTTAACTGGTGTATTGTAGGTTGTGGTTACCATGGCACCTTCAGTCTTTTCCAGGAAGTGTGGATCATTTAACGCTTCCTGTGTGATATCTACCTCTACCTACCTGTGAATCATTTCCTAACATCTCAACGATGGTTTTGACACTGAGACCTTTCAGTGTAGCAACATAAAACCATTGTGTGCGTTTCAGACCTCAGATTTACTGCCCTGAAAAGGTCAGCCGGCTGAGGGATGAACAGATGATAAATGTGATATAAATGGGTAGTGTTGATACTTCATAAAAAGTCCCAGAGTTCCAAGACGAGTGAATTTATAGTGACCATCATGTTAGAGGCCGTGTTAAAAGCTTGTGATGCTCTAAGGCTCGGAGTGACATTAATGACCTGGGAATAAAATGTTGGATTAGGTTTGTCATTGATGTAGTCCTGGACTCAAAGTTTAAATGTGCAATCACTTTGTTTTTTAGAACATCGATATCACAAACTTTAGCAGCAGCTGGAACGATGGACTGGCCTTCTGCGCTGTGCTCCACACCTACCTGCCTGCACATATCCCCTACCAGGAGCTCACCAGCCAGGATAAGGTCAGTAGAGCTCCAGAGAGCATGAAGCAGTCATGACTGTAGATGAAGTATTGTTAGATGTACAGAATTAATCTCCTGTTTGACTGTGACTCACTTTTCTTTCCACAGAGGAGAAACTTCACCTTAGCCTTCCAGGCCGCAGAAAGTGTGGGCATCAAATGCACTTTGGTAAGACTTCTGCCACTCTCACACTTACAACTAAACAGCTCATCTTAAAAAGTCATGAGTAAAAACTATACTGTGGGTAAAGAATATACAACTGTGGTGTGATTTAAAACGCCTTAATCAGACATTGCACATGCAGCATTGATGCAGGTTTCCTTAATGCTGCCACCTCCATTAGAAATAAAAGTTGATATGTTGTATGAAATGTTAATGAAAACAGATTTTGATGGTTTGCAGTACAGAGACAACAGATCACATGTTGAAACTGACAATTTAATTGTTTTATGAAAAATATCTGCTCATTTTTAATGCAATGCAATCAAGACCTTTTGAAATATTTGGGACAGGAGCATGTTCACCTTTTGTGTTGCTTCTTAACTTCTATCAACAACACTCTGTAAAAGTTTGAGACCTAGAGAGACCTCTCTCTGGAGTTTTGAAAGTGAAATGTTGTCCCATTCTTGCCCAATGTAGGATTACAACTGCTCAACAGTTTGGATTTATGAGCATAAATATGATAAAGCAGTGTCTGATTTCTTGTATTATATCGCCCAGTGGGTGGGTTTCAGGGAGTGGCAAGTCGGGACAGCAGACAAGCAGATTAACATCTGTACGTTTCTGCCATGTCTTACTTGAAAAAGGCATTGACTGGATGGCAGCATATGTTGCTCCTAAACCTGTATATATTGTTCAGCATTAATGGAGCCTTCACAGATGAGTAAGCTACCCATGCTATTGGCACTCATGCATCCCAGTATAATCACAGATGCTGGCTTCCTAGACATGTGCTGATAACAGGCAGGTTGGTTCATCTCCTCTTTAGAGCGGAGGATGCGGTGTCCATGATTTCCAAAAATAATGTCAAATTTTAATTCATTAGACCACAGGACAGTTTTCTACTTTCCCTCAGTCCATCTTTAACGGGCCCAGATAAGTTGCAGGTATTTCTGGCTCATGTTTATATATGCATGGTATATGTGGTACACATATATGCTTACCTTCTTGCATGGTATAGTTCTAACCCACATTTTGGGATGCAGTGACAAAGTGTGTTTACTGTTAATGGTTTAAAAAATGATTTTGAGCCCATGCAGGGATTTCCACTACAGAGTCATGTCGGTTTGTAATGCAGTGCCTCCAATATTACCCAACTTTTTCAGTGTGTTGTTGTCCCTGTCGAACTTTTTTGAAACGTGTTGCTGGTATCAAGTTGAAAATTAGCAAATATTTTTAATAAAATAATACACCTTTGTTAAATGTAGGGTTTGAATGATTGGCAGAACATCAAAATCGTTTTTATCAACAATTCGTACAGTGTCACAGCTTTTTTTTTTATTTATTTAGGTTTGGATTTAATTGTATTCTGTATCTTATTAAAAGGTAACTCATGATTTAAAAACATTTTAACCTCAGGCATTGTTCATTCTAATCATTAACCAGATTTGAACACTAGTTGTTTTACATTTGTTGAGTATATCGTTGTTAGTTCTGCTTTCAGCCTCATAAACCTCCTCGTCCTGTGCGAGTGATAACAAACACAAGCTGTGCTGCCAAAATCAACTCGTTAAATTCTCACCTTTGCAGAGATTATACAGATAACATCATACTTGAAACTTCTAAATTACAAAGGGTATTAACACAATAGGACTTTGACAAAGATCTTGAACATGATAAATTTTCACAAATAATCTCAAATCTTCTGATATTTTCAGTCTGATACTCTGTGTAATGCACTTTTTAATAGAGAGTTGGTGGAGAGGGTGGAAACCACCCCCATGCCAAGTCTAGAATAACGACTGAACACGGAGAAATGGATTTCATAGTTCTCTCAAAAACATAACAAAATCTTCTTTAACAGCAGCCTGACTTCCTGATACCTTCACTGGTTGTCTGGCAACCACACAGGAAGCTGCTTCTCTGTTTCTGTATGCTCAGCGACGCTAACCAGCTGCTTACTGCCACGTCACCGTTACTTCACAAACAGGAGGAACATATGAGAGTTAAAACTCTCAGAAGCAGAATTTTGTTTTGTGTTGTATGTTGTTGTTTATTGGAAACACAAACCCTCAGTTTGCCATCATCTGACCTATTTTCTCTCTCTCTCTCCCAGGACATAAATGACATGGTGCACACTGAGAGGCCTGACTGGCAAAGCGTCATGACTTATGTCACAGCCATCTACAAGTACTTTGAGACCTGAATTCACCATCTCTCTCACACCCTGATCCTGCAGCACAATCAAGAGCCACGCTAGTCCTCCTGAGCTCTCCATGGTCAACTGTTACCTCGCCCTCCAGCACCACAGCAACACCCAGTCACACATGCTGCATGACCCAGGCTCCCAGCATTTAGCAACAGTTATGGCAGACCAGAACCTCACTGGAACACAAACATACAGCTATCCTCCATGTAGCCGTGTAGAGGGGGCTTTGTCTTATTGTAGTCGAAGGGCTTGCCTGCACATCTACTGTCAGTAACTGTGGTGAAAGCCTGAACTGACACATTATCTCTGCCTTCAGTTTTCTGAAGAAGCAGCATGAAAAAGAAACCAAGTCTCAGTGCCTTCTACCTGGCTGATATACGACATCACAGTTAACTCTTCTCCCAGGTATCCTGCAGATCTTACTTTCAGTGAGCTTCTTTGCAAGGGGAGTGCCAAGTTTTTCTTTCTTCTTTTGGTTGTGGATGTTTTGTGGGAATAAGCAGCTTCTGCAGAATATCAAGCTGAAAGTCAGTGGTGTTGACGATTCAATGAAAAGGAACTCAGATTGAAGCAGCCTTTTTGCACCAAGTCTTCCAGATGTTACAGTTTGATTCAGATATCTCTCTTCTAATGGATAAAGTGCCTGTGAGTTTTGATGCAGGAGATGTTGGCTCCTCCTGTGGGCCGATCGTCCTCAGAGGCGTTGTATTTTTGAAACAGTTCGTGAAGCTGAAGATTCAAGGAGTTGTTGCCAAATACATTTCAGAGCCTTTGAAATATTGATTTGAGTCTCGTTGGTCATCCGGACACACTGACGCTGCAGACAGATACTACACCAACATCTTATCACCGTGTTCCTCAAGCACAGAAATATGCTACGTTCTGTAACACTGCTACACATGCTGAGCGGCACTTAAACACTCTTTGTGTTAAGTTGAACTAACACTCATTTGATGTGTTTTGGAGTATAACACTAAACTGTATACTGTGAGTGATTGCATTTTATAGGCCTGCTGTTGCCATCTTGCACTTAGACTTCTTTCATTGGGCACATACAGAACACATCATCACTTCATCTGAACCGGACGCTGAGTGAGCAGCGTTACCTGCTACATTCTGTTCATATCAGAGAGCCTTAAACTTAGACAAAGAAAAATGTTGTCTCATATCGGAAAACAAACGTGATTGCGTATTTGAAAACCAGCCGAACAAAGAGACTTTAAAAGGTCAGTGCAGCTTACCATTAAAGGAATAGTTCTACCTTTTGACAAAAAAAACATAATCACTTATTTTTACAAATTGAAATGAAAAGATTGAGACCGTATGAATGCTGTTGGAGGAAAGAGGAGGAAAGAGCTGATCTGGCTCTGTCCAAAATCAGCAGAATCCTTCACCTGCCACTGCTACAGCTCACCACTTTAAATGTTTCATCTTAGTTCCTGTTTTGACACTTTGGTGTACGAATTAAAAATGTAAAATGTGACATCCTGATAGGTGGATGATCTTCTGACAGAGTCATGCAGCTGTTTTCCTGTGTTCCAAGTCTTAACTTGAAGCTCTGCAGGATTTTCCAAACATCTTAACATCTAGATCTTTGCAGGAAAGCAAATAGATATTGTTTTTTCAAATTATTGAACTCTACCTTTACATCAAAACATGTTGTGAAACTATTTATTTTGCCCGTATCAATCATAAGAAGTACTGGTAATGAGACGGTGGATTGTGCCATTGACTTATTTTGTGTGTTCTTACTGTCACAGACATGAAACTTTAAGTATCACAAACTGTTACTATAGCATTGCTTTGTATTACTTCATGTTGAATTTGACAGATTACAGTCAACTTGATTATGACTCTTTATGTCCCCTTTATTAAGCATGTAAGGAAAATGAATACATCAGTAAAGCTGAAACTTATAAGGACACCTACAAGCTTGAAATGATGTCCGGTATTTGTCAGTGATTGTTACTTGTTGATTTAAGTGCTGACAACAACATAAAGGTGTGATATGAAGCATTTATTAAACTCATATTCTGCTTATTGGTGCTTAATTTAGGGGACTTAAAGTGTTACCATGAAGTGGCGGTCCTTGTGTTCATTGTGCCTCAACATACCAAGTTCACTGTATTTATTTGCATGGTTTCTAATCATCGTAGTGAGGTCATTGCTTTATTTGTGTGTCTGTAATAATATGCAGACACTTAATAACTGCACTGAGATAAGCTTTTTTGTATCCAACACTAATTTCCTGCCTTAACCGTGTAGCCAGAGCTTCTGCGAGTGAAACTGTGACATTTTAATCTGCAGTTAAGTTTCTTCTCCAACAAGGTTTTTCTACATTGTGCCTCCTGAGAGGATAACCGTAGTGAGTGAGGGTCATACACAGGTTTGAGGGGGACTTGGTTGAATTCACCCGTGTGTGTCTGTTGAAGGTGGCTACACACAATTTTTGATTTGGGTCAAATGAAGCTGCCAGCGTTTAGCTATGGCAGCTTCGAGTCTAGGCTCTAGAAGCACATCCTGCCGTGCCCTTTGCCAAGCAAGCCACATCAGCACAATGTGTACAGCTGCAGAGACATTCAGTGATTTCAAGTTAGCACAAGAGCCTGCAACAATGACTTTTCTCCCCTTGTTTTGTACAGAGTTTGTGAGTGAGTTGAAACATACATGACAGCATAGACTGTCTGTGGATTGGGTGTGCGATATCATAATGCGGGGGATTACCGTCAGCCAACAGTTTTATTGTGTTCTGCCTGATTTCTCCACTTGGCCTTGTTGTTTTATGATTCCTTACAGGAATGTGTGAGAACTCCAGAAAGATTTGAGTCCTGTCCATCCTGACAGTGGAATGTGTTTTGATCACGCTTTAGTGATCCTGGGATGTTACGAGGTCCAGCCTTTCTGATGTGGAGTGATTGATGAACACTGAGCTCAGCCTGCTGAGGCCAGACGGCTGGAGAAAACTTGGAAGCACATTCCACCTCCAGATGATGGAGCCATGAGTGACATGTTACACTGTTTGAGACCTGAGAGGATGCTCTTCATCACAACAAGCAAAGCATATGTGACAGTGCATTAACTCTTCTCTGGGTTCTCTTCATTATGCTACATTTATTTGACTTTTGTTTACTTGAAATGCTCTGAGAATTCCACTGAACCTGCTTACTTTTTTATTTGTTTCCATGTTGCCTTTTCACTCCATGCCACACGTTGTTTTCAGTGCGGAGTATGTTTTTTTTTCTTCTCATCACACTAAATGCAGTGCTCAAATGGTCCCTGGGCGAAGTACAAGCTAAATGAAAATGTGTGTGTATTTGTGTGATTGTGTGTGTGCCTAAAGGGACGAAGTTACAGTATTAAGTTCACACTACGGTGATAATCAGCCTGTAAAATAAAGCTGTCTGGTTTTATGTTGCTTTATTTTTTCTGACTATAGTATTAAAGACCATTGAAACAGCCATGTGTGTTGTCTTGAGAACTTTGCGTGTGAGTCACAGATACACAATCATCAGTGGTGGACAAAGTACACAACTCATCACTAAAGTCAAAGTATAGATCCTCCTGGTCAAACATTACATACTGAAGTATTCAAAGTACTTTTTAAAATATCTCAGAACATATTTTCACAAAGCATGAGTGCAGTAAAGAATGCATGGGTCTACATTCTGCTACATTCTGTTTATCTAGAAAACATTATTTCATATCTAAAAAGTATACCATGAAATATAAACTAAGATACTACAAGCACAGACAAGTGTCAAATGTTCATCTGGAATCAAACCAGTGTGTTAGCTCCAGACCTCCACATGCTTTCTCAGGTTAGGTGCTGATGTTTTGTCAGCTGTGATGAAGTTTGTGTGGTAAACAGATCAGAGATTTATAACAATACAAAACAATCATTCTTTATTTCAAAACCCTCAAACGTGGGTTTAAAAAATGGCCGTGGTGCTCAGGTAGAGAATCATTATCCTTCTTTGCCATAGCCATCATCACCACGACTAAATGAACGGACTGATCTGAATAACATTTGATCTGATCTACACTTAACCAAGGTACACTGCAAAAACTGAAATCTAAGTAAGGTTGAATGTCTCAGATAAGGGTGACATTTGCTTATTTTTAGCCTGATAAGGTAGTTTTTCTCACTAAGCAGTTTTCATGTCCGAGTGTTTCACTTGTTTTGAGTGTTTTGGTCCTAAATGATCTCAGTAAGATATAACAGCTTGAGATTGTATGACCTATATTGAGTAATACATGCTTGAAACTAGAATATCAACTGTTACAAAGCTGTTTCATCAACACTCACAAGATAAAACTGCTTTTTTAAAGTAATAATTTCTTTTTTCAAGCGTGAAATAAGAAATCATGACTTTCACACAATTGTATCTCTTCACACAATTGAAACAAATGACAGCCAAATGTAATGCACTGTTTTATTTTCAATGAAACTATAGAAAATATGTACGACTATATATTAGTACAGTTGGCACAGTACTGTAAACTGACACTTAATATTTAAACATTTAACATTTCAAACTGTTTCAAACTGAAATAATTAATTTACTTTCAGATAAGTTCTTCCAAATTACAAGCATTAATATGATTTATGAATTCCACAGCTTTTAGCTCATTTAAGAATTTTAAGAAAATGATCCTACATAATGAGAAATATATTCTTAACTTTTGTCTTTCCATCAAGAAAAGTAAATTCATTTTTAGTATAACTTTGCTGGTTTCAATAAATGTTATGCCTAGTGCATGTCATTATGTCAAGATAATGGCACTGGCATTTCCTTAATTTAAGAATATTTTTCAACATATTGAGAGAAGAAGTCTCATATTTTTGTATTTCTATCAAGAGAAATGCACTTGTTATCGGTAAAAATACACTAATTTTAAGGTATTTCTGGGTTCATTGAGGTTAAATATTTTTACTTGTTTTGAAAAGTCTTGACAAGCCAAATCTTCTTGTTCTGTTGGCAGATAATTTTGCTTAGTTTAAGTTATATACCCCCAATTTTTGTTTATTTTTTCTTATTTTTGAAGGCTGTTTTTTTTGCAGTGTACGGCTACACCACTGAGACAAACCAAACACAGGTACATTAACAGGTTACGGTCTTTGGGATCAGATTTCAGAAAAGTAAAGAAAATTCATTAGCTGACTTCAAAGTAAAAGTTGTGAGTCACTAGAGCCTTAATAGAAATGTGGTGGAGTCAAAAGAAATAAGTTACCCAAAAAATAATACTCAAGTAAAGTACAGATACTCAAATAATGTACTTAAGTACAGTACTCAAGTACATTTACTTTGTTACTGTCCACCACTGACAATCATTTATATTCTCAGTCCACCTTCAATAATGATGAAACATTGTGTTCCACTTTAACTAGAATGAAACAGAGCTCTGGCACTGACTTACAACTCCATATTTGTCCTCCTGTGTGAGGATGCGTCTAGATAAACTGGATTAACCTAACTGACAGGCCTCAGGTGTCAACATTGATACATTAAATGTGGTATGTTAGCTGTGGAGTCACGTGGAGTCACCAGGGTGTAGACTGACCCGCCTCTGCAAAGGAAACAGGCACAATCAGTCTCAATGTGGCTTATGAGGGGCATGTGTGTGGGTTCGTGTGTGTGTGTGTGTGCGTGCGTGTGTGTGTGTATGTGAAGGAGGAAGGAAACGAGCGTCGCATCTGTCGGAGATCGTTCTCTGAAGAAGAAGTGACTTCTCAAAATGCTGCAGAAGGAAATGGACAAAGTTTCAGTGTGCGGTTGATCCCTGGACTTGAACACAAGACAAAGTGAAGAACTTGGGTTGGATGTTGAATCAGAATCGAAGGAGTTAAAAAAGATATGAAGATGTGTTTCTTATGAAATCATTCCCCGAAGTGTTATCAGACTGTATTCATCATGTTTGTTGGAAATCTGCACTGACCGATGGAGATGAAGCACAGAGGTGAGTCACTTTACTCTCAGATAAAGTTTAAGGCAGAATTAGATCATCACAAAGTGTACTGTTCATGTTTGCATTCATAGAACAATACAGTATGTACTTTGTGAATGGTGACAAAATACTGTTACGCGCATGTATAAGAGGCACCAGAGGCGTCTGACTGCACGTGTGAAATATGAGAGGAACGCGGATGATGATGATCAGTATTAAGTGTTGCGCACTCTGATTGATTTCTTCATCTATCTATGAGAACAAACCCGAAAGACATTGATCCAACATGTGGTTTCCTGCAGGTACCTTGGTGCTCCAAACACTGACTGACTACACATCTGTCTGTTTAGTAGTTGGATGTCATTTTTCCTTTTCATTGAAGGGTCAGTGTCAATCAATGGGTAAACAACTAACACTGAGTTTCCTTAATTCAAGTGGAGATAAAAAAAAACCTGTGAGTCCTGGTACTCAACATGTGGAACAGGTGATGTCAGTGTTGAGCACACATGGTCAGATCATGGGGTCACGGGGTTTGAATGGTTGAGGGCAGATTTGTAAGTAAGTAAGTAAACTTAATTTAGTATAGCATCTTTCACAAAGCATGGTCACAAAGTGCTTCACAGAGTTTCAATATCAACAAGACGATACAATTTGCAATAAATAAGACAATAATGCAAGCAGACAAAATAATAAGAAATTACATAAGATGGTCAAAAGCCATAGCAAACATCTGAGTCTTAAGATGCTTTTTAAAAGACAGCACAGTGCAATTGGGGCAGAAGATTGTTCCTCAGAGTTGGAGCCATAAGCTCAAAGGCACACTCACCTTTAGTTTCAAGCCTGACAGAGGCACAGCAAGCAGACCCTGGTCTGAGGATCTGAGGTGTCTACTCAGAATCAGAATCAGAATCAGAATCAGCTTTATTCGCCAAGTATGCTTGAACACACAAGGAATTTGACTTTAGTAAACTGTGCTCTCTTTGTACAAGGCATAAGAATAAGAATAGGAATAAGAACTACAATAAAAAATAAAATAAAATATAATAACAATAACCTTAGCTATAAATACAAAGAAACAACAAATAGGCATGACTAATATGTACAGGCTAAAATAATATGATAAAGTGCAGTGGTGAGTAGCAGAGGTAGTTTTTACATTATAAAAATAGAAGTTAAATAATACAAAAAATAGAAATATGGAATTCTGCTTGAGAATTGTTGCATTGTGTATCTACATGTATATTTACAGAGAGTATTTATCTGACAGGTATGACACTGTTATGGTTTAGTGTTCATCAGAGTGACAGCCTGGGGGAAGAAACTGTTCTTATGGCGGGTTGTTTTGGCGCACAGTGATCTGTAGCGCCTGCCGGAGGGGAGGAGTTTGAAGAATTTGTGTCCAGGGTGTGAGGGGTCAGCGGTGATGCTACCTGCCCGTTTCCTGGCCCGGGACCGGTACAAGTCCTGGATGGGGGGCAGGCCGACACCGATGATTTTTTCTCCAGTCCTTATAGTCCGTTGCAGTCTGTGTTTGTCTAGTTGCAGAGCCAAACCAGACAGTGATGGAGGTACACAGAACAGACTGGATGATGGAGGTGTAGAACATTATCAGCAGCTCCTGGGGCAGGTTGAACTTCCTGAGCTGACGCAGGAAGTACATCCTCTGCTGGGCCTTTTTTCTGATTGTGTCTATGTGGGAGGTCCACCTCAGGTCCCGGGAAATAGTGGATCCCAGGAACCTGAAAGAGTCCACAGTAGACACAGTGCTGTTCAGGATGGTGAGGGGGGGAGTGGGGGGGGGGGCTTCTCCTGAAGTCCACTGTCATCTCTACCATCTTGAGCGGGTTCAGCTCCAGATGGTTCTGACTGTGGATGTAAGGGTGGAGAAGGTCGGAGATATATCAGGATGCTTGATGATGGATTGCTTTATATGTTAATATGAGGATCTTAAACTGTATTACGGATTATATTATCAACCAATGTAAAGAGAATAGGATGGGGGTGATGTGGGTTGTTTTGCTGGACCTGGTTAACAGTATTGCAGCAGCATATGATGTTGAGCTCCTGCTGAAACATCTCCAAATAACTGAAATGCTCCTCAGACTAAAAATAAAGTTATAAAGCTCCAGTGATGATGCAATATTTTCCTGCTGCATTCATGTGAATAAGTTTCTCTGACTTTTTAGACCCTGCTGGCTCAGACAGATGCCAAGTTGACAACACAGCCTTGTCATAAAACCAGGTGCATGCATGCCAATCTTTATCCCTCCACCTGGGGAAACGTGGTTTAGGCTGATTCCTAAAGACTGTGCTGGACTTCTGTGGCCCCATGTTTGATCTGGATCATAATGGTCTATTCATTGTAATTCTTCTTTGGAATATGGTCAGGTAGAGTACCATGTGGTATCAAATTATTGGTAGGTCCTGCTGTATCACCTGTTGTGTGCTTAATACACCAGAAACAGGTGTTCACTGGGAGCCCATAAATTATAATGTTCAGGGACTTCGAGTGTGTTTGTGAAGGAGCGTTTTTAGTGTCCATGCCGCTCTGCAGTGATAGTGTCTGTTATCGGGAAGCTGATAGGTTTGATGTTTGTTCAACCTGCGCTTCCTGTGCATGAAAGATGTAGTGCGATGAAAGGATTAAGTAATAGTCTTGTAATCATTTAATTCTATTAATCAATCAGCAAACGGACAACATAATAATCCGAACAATACATGTCTTTTAAATAAAGAGCAAAATTCCTTACATGTCAAATACCTTGTCAGATTTTACTGTAAAGTTTTGTAGTTTCTCGGATGTGTTTCATAATTCTGTCTCAGAACAGCTTGTTATTGTAAAATGCTTTTCTAGCTTGGAATAATTCCTGTCATAGTTCTCATAGATTCATTATTTCCTTTTCCCGTCTTTGGGGATTTTGGTTTTGGACCCACCACGGCTGCATAAAACATTATAATCCACTGCAACGCAACACCAAACGTCTCTGATACCAAGACAAATAAACACCCTGAGCTCAGCGGAAGGAGACCAACAATAACTTTATTTGTGAGTCAAATAGATTAGACTTTAAAGACCGTCTGATAAGGATCAATCTTGGAGCAACAAGTCTTTGGTATTAATGCAAAGGTCTCATCCAACCCAGAGGGGAAAACCCTGACTCCCAGAGCAAAGACCCTGGTGTTCCAGCACAGCTGCTATCTTTGAAAACTCAGAGTAACCTCAGAAAACATCCCTTTGGAGGGATCACACCATGAAAACAGATTAGTGTTTGTTGGGCGTTTTACAGTGTGAGGCTCAAAGATACAAGACGACACAACTATGGCGTAATTCACTGATTCAGGGAAGACTTGATTCCACTTTAATCTGATTTCCAGGAATTATGATTAAAAGTCCCCTGAAGTGAACAGAAAGACATCTTTTTATCAACACTTGAAGCTATAGTTCATCCTGTTGTCTTATACATCATTTTAAACATAAAGGAGAAGGTTTGTTCTCTCTTTCCCTCTCTGTTTTACGGACATCTTGTACACCAAAATGACTTGACTTCACTCATATAGCAACTTATACTATTCATAGAAAGTCAGCTTTCACATACATTCAAATGCTAATGACAAGGCTCCTACTGGTCTCCGTATCAGTGTCTGATCAGTGCACGTTCACACACGTTCACACACTGTCACACACAAAAACATCCTGCACTCACTCTGCAACCTTCAACATGTGGACCAGCAGATATCTGAAGCTGAACATATCAGGGTTTGCTAGAGGAGTGTTTCATTTGTATTTGTATCTCATTTAAGATGACTCAGATTTTCACTTCTACAAATGAGGAAATGGAATGTATCCCAACATTTAAATACTTGGGTTTTGGGGCGCCATTGGCCTAGCGGTCCAAGCACACGCTCCAGAGGCCTTGGCCCTTGTTGCCGAGGTCGCAGGTTCAATTTCAGCCTCGACCATTTACTGCATGCCCTCCCCCTCTCTCTGCTACCCACATTTCCTGTCTCTCTTCAGCTGTCCTGTCCATTTAAGTACATACAAATACTTGGGGTTTCTCTCAGATGAAAATCTTTCTTTTAATCGTCATATTGGGAGTTTAACCAAAAAAACTGAGGGTGAAGTTGGGTTTCTTTTACAGAAACAGACACTGTATTTCTTTTGCTGCTCAAAAAAAAGCTCATTCTAGCAACCTTTGTATCTGTAATTGTCTATGGTGATGCTCTTTATCTGCATGCTTCCTCAACCTCTTGGAAAATGTTGGACTTGGTGTACCATGCTGCGGTTTTTTTATGGTTTAGGATTCCGCACACATCACTGTTTCTTGTATGAAAAGGTAGGCTTGTCTTCCTTACACAACAGAAGAATTGAGCTTTCTCTGTAAGGCCATACTACAGGGGCTGCCGTCTTATTTATGCTCTTTATTGACTCCTAAAGTCCTCAGTGGCTGACATCTTCGGTCCCATGGACAAATTATTTTTTGTCATCCCATGGACTCGCTCTGTCTTTGGTAAAAGTGCTTTTAGTGTTGTTGCTCCCTCACCTTGGTCTGAGCTTCAAGGTCACCTAGAATTGGGTTGTTTTATTGGATTGGAGGATTTTAAAACTAGGATACAGGATCATCTGATCAGCTTGTGCACATGTTTTACACCTTAACATTGCTAATTTATAAATTGATGTATTAGTTACTTATTACTATACGTTTTGTGTTGTTCTAACTGTGAAACTTGTTATGCTGCTGTCTTGGCCAGGACTCCCTTGTAAAAGTGACTTTGTATCTCAATGGGACTAAAAAAGATTAAATCATTTATGCTATGAAGACTTGGCCAATCAGACACTTCTAACCTGGAGGTCACAGTTTGGAGAAGGAGCCTTTACTATTGAGGTATATAAATGTATCCCTGCTCACAGTAAGGCCCATGAAGACATGGTTGGACAAGTTTGGTGTGGAGGAATTGACTGGACTGCACAGATGCTTCATCCAACACCACTAAACACTTCTGGGAATGTTAAGAAAGCAGATTGAGTCTTTCTCATCTGTTATTATAGGTGGATGTGCTCTGACTCAAAAATGCCTTTTAGTAACACACATTCCAAAACTTTATGAACGACTTCTCGGAAGAGGGGTCGCGGTTTTTGCTGTGGAGACAGGTTCAGATCCATAATACTGCCTCTTTTAATACATTGTGTAATCATTTAATATTCACCAAGCTCATTTAGGTCTTACTTTTGTCAGGAAAGTGTGTCTAACACTTAAGATAAAGTTCAAGTTGAAAGAAATGTGACAATATTAAACCTTCATTCAATGTTTTTGGCCTCATGATAGCAGCAACAAAACACTATAAAGCCATCAATGGTGCATCTTCATCTCTTAGAAAACGTGCTAAATGTAATGGAGTGTGTTTATACAGCTCTGTCTCTAACAAACTGTGGGTCCTTCACACAGTCAGGCATGTTTTTCACAGTTTCAGTTTTTTAAGTCAACTCTTTAGCTTAGCTTTGCTCTCCACTACCTCCAGAGGGAAATGTCAGGCCTTTAGCTGCTAAATTCTCACTAGTGTATCACTTATGTATAACTAAAGTTACCTGAGAGAGGGAAATGGTTAAGGCACAGCACAAGTTTTGTAGTAAAATGCAGATTAGGCTGAGAGGAAGGGAGTTTTTGTAGCCTTTGATTAGTCACATGATCTGCTGTAGCCACTGAATCAACCAATACGGAGCTTTTATGCCTATCTACAGAAATATATCTCTTGTTAAATGTTAAAGGGCCTTTTCGCAGGAAGTTGCAATCATTGATGTCATCTCATTACCTGATGAGAGATGTGAGAGTGACAGAATAGTGACGCTTGTGCAGGAGGAACTGAAGAGTGAGCTGAAAGATGCAATGATTAACTCTGGGGTTGAGTAGAGTTGAGTTTGATTTCTTTTTAAAGATATATGTTTGCCTTTATTTGACAGGACAGCTGTAGAGAGACAGGGAGATGTTTGGAGTAGAGAGAGTGGGAAGACATGCAGTAAATGGTTGAGGCTAATGATGATAATATACTTTATTTCAGACCCATAGGTCCATATCAGCACAAAAAGAACATAAAGGACTAGAAATAAGTCAAATACATGCCCAGCAAGAAATAAGAACACATAACTACAGTTCACACATTCATTTTGATCAAAACATAAAAAGGCATTTGTTCCAGTGTTTCCAAAAACAAGAAAAATACCTTGTATCACTCAATGTGGGCTGAGTGAGCGCCCTAAAAGTTTCATTTTCTGAATCAGCTAAGCAACGCATAAATTTATATATCAAATTTCTTCGCACAGCATGAAATGTAGGGACATTGTTTGATACGAACAAAAAACTTGCACTGGCCCATCTTGGTAGTTTAAGAACGATTCTATATGCATCATTAAATGCTATCTGAAGCTTTTTCATGTTAGCTCTATCGTAACTGCACCACAAATGGGCAGTACAAAGGGGAGTACAGTAAGCTCTAAAAAGTTCTGTTTTAACATTATCTGTGCACATTGGAAATTTACGTGCCAGCATATTAGCCTGTGCATACAGTTTACAGCACTGTCGCTGCAGATCACCACACAAGTCATTTCTGATAATGTGCCCCAGATATGTCCACTACACTTAGCACTTGATCAGAGATACAGAAAGAAGGAAAGTTTTGCCTCTGATCATCCTTGGCTTTAACAATCATTATAACACTCTTTTGCTGTTGAACTTGATGTCATGCTTCAAGGATATTCTGAGCAGTTGCAGTAAGACGGCACTGTAAGGGGACAGGATGACTAAGTCATCAGCATACATCAGATAATTAACAAGTCTATTCCCCACCATACACCCACTATTACAAGCTTTTAGCTGTTCAGAAAGATTGTCCATGTACAAGTTAAAGAGGAGAGGTGACAGAATGACTGTAGCCTCTGTATATGTGGCGCACTCTTAAACTGCAAAGCTAACAGCGCTCTTAGTTTTATTTCTTTTTAATTTGCCACAACCAACTCCTTTCAAACTGAATAATCTTAGTTTTAAAGATAAATTATGACTTTCGGTGGTTTGATGTCACACACTCAGGTTTTCGTCATAGAAATGACAGCAGTATTCTCACCACAGAGTCAGTCTTTGCTCTGGATACTCCCTTCTTCAGTGTTTGCTTGAATTAATTTTCTGTCGCAGCAGAACCTCTGGGAGCTCTGCTACGTGTGTGTTTGACACTGATGAAGTCTACACAAACTACTCTCCCACCGCTCCTCTGCAGGGTCAAGAGGGGTGTTTATAGAGGTCAGCAGCAAGCACATCAAACTCCAACCACATTACTGCTGACTGAATCATTAGACATCTTTTAATATAACCAGTGGAACAGCAGTTATGTGTTCACACTAAAACAGTGTTGACACGTCTTAAAACGTACTGGTTTGAAACTAAAGTTAGTTAATTATATTTGATTTGACTAAATTTGACTTCAACCTAGCAGAAGAGAGGTTGATATACTCGTATATCAATCATTTCCTTTAAAGACAACCACAGCATATTCTTTTTTCACAAAATGTTGCAACATTTGTGGCTTTTTATTCTTGAGTGTTGTAAATAGCAGTGTTGAAAGTAACTTCCCTTATTAAAACGTTTCCTCTTTTTCACTTCTGCTCATCTTCATCTGCAGCCACATAATGTTCTGGTGATGTGCGTCGTTGGCAGCTTCTCAGCCCCTCAAGACATTCATGGGAAAAAGCAGCTGAGGGGAAGGACCTGAAGGGAGAGTTCGGCGGAGGAGCTTGAAGTGAAGTGAAATGACGGCGACTGTGTTCTGTGCGTGGACGAGCATCAATGACAGCTCCATCTGAAGTTGAATAAATCTCTCTCCAGCTGTCAGGTGTGAAGAAGTTGCCACAGCTGTTGGGAAGTCTGGTGGATGCTCCTGATAGGAGGTCAGGAGGTTGAGCTCAGCGGGTGCCAGGCTGCAGCTATGGTTGTTGAGGCGAGGTTTCCTCCCTCTTCATCAGTGACCTTTGCGTTTGTCTCACCATGACAGACACCTCTGCTGCCTCCATTTTCTACATCATCCTAGAGGTGCTGATCGCTGTGTTCTCAGTGCTGGGCAATGTGCTGGTCTGCTGGGCCGTGTGCCTCAACAGCAACCTGCAGAGCATCACCAACTTCTTTGTGGTGTCACTGGCTGTGGCAGACATCGCTGTGGGCGTCCTGGCAATTCCCTTCTCCATCGTCATCAGCATTGGCTTCTGCTGCAACTTCTATGGATGCCTGTTCCTGGCCTGCTTCGTGCTGGTCCTCACCCAGAGCTCCATCTTCAGCCTGCTGGCCATCGCTATAGACCGCTATATCGCAATCAAGCTACCGCTCAGGTCAGTAACCTACAGGTTTTCATTAACATGTGGAATTATTAGGAGTTACTGTGATGGTTTGTGGAGTCAGGGCTTTGTCAGCTGTAGATATATGATTAATCAATTATTTTAAGTTCATTTATAAACTTTGAATACATGTTTATTTTTTATTTTTTATTTAATTGGGTTTTTTTAACTTTATCTGATAGGACAGCTGAAGAGAGACAGGAAATGTGGGGAGTAGAGAGCGGGGAAGACATGCAGGAAAAGGTCGACCGGCCGGGAGTCGAACTGACAACCTCTGCAACGAGGACTATAGCCTATATACGTGGGATACTTAGACCGCTAGGACACCAGTGCCCCGAATACATGTTTTTAAGGTTAGGCTTTTCACAATGATGATAGGGTTCCTACCAAAAGTTGAGTATAAGAAAAATTTTGATCCTGAAACAATCACTGTTATCTTGGAGAAAACTGTTTTTTGTAGTCTCTTTCTTTCTTTCTTTCTTTCTTTCTTTCTTTCTTTCTTTCTTTCTTTCTTTTCTGTCTTTTTCTTTCTTTCTTTCTTTCCAGCGGTGGTCTCCTTTAAAATTCATATTTTATTCCAGTCTGTCAGTAAAGACGTGACATTTGAACCATGAAATCTTGGCTGAAAGGTTGTGTCCAGAAATGGCGTCTCCCACGAGGCCGCGTCCCCCTGGAGCATTCAAACAAATCTTGCTCTAATTGCTTACACAGACGATGTGAACCCCTCATAACCCCTGTGCAATCTTACTTTATGGCTTTACTGTAGAAACACAGCGACCGTCACACTGTTGATATGGCATGTCACTTCAGATTAAGCATTCAATGAGCTAAGCAGACATTGACATTGATCCTGACTTGATGAAAGGCTGATCAGCAGTGATGCTGTAGCTCACTTCATGACATCATCATGTTAACACTGAACCTCTGAGCTGTATGGAGATCAATTTGGCTGTTTTTGGGATTCAGAACTTTTATAAATCAACCTCCTCTCCTCCTCCTCATGCAAGCGGTACGTGAGATTTCTCTGTGTTGTTTTTGCAACATTAACCTTTGCTCTTTAACATCTCAAGAATGTGATAGAAACAAGCCAAATATGTCAGCTGCTCTCCCACACTGTGCTACAGGCGTACTTAAAATAGACACTTCCTTTGAGGAACCCTGAAAGACTTTGTTTTTTTTATCTTTGCTCTTTTAGTTCCGGGATGAGAAGTACTTCTAGAGAGCCATCAGCTGAGCAAATCATTAGTCAAGGAAACGTCATATTCTGTTTACAGAGGAGGATTAAACACTCAGTATTCAGATCTCATGTATAGGATCTGTATGTAACTTGAGATTGAATTTTAAAAAGGCTGATGTTTAACTTTGATGCATGATGTCTACCTTCTCAGGTACAACAGCTTGGTGACAGGTGAGCGGGCTCAAGGCATCATCGCCATCTGCTGGGTTTTATCCATCATCATTGGTCTGACCCCCATGATGGGCTGGAACAACCGGCTCCAGAGTAACAACACAGCCTGTCCCCCAGACCTGATGAGGTGCCTGTTTGAGAAGGTGGTGGTCATGGACTACATGGTGTACTTCAACTTCTTTGCCTTTGTACTGATTCCCCTGCTGCTGATGCTCGCCATCTACCTGTGTATCTTCATGGCGGCCCGCCACCAGCTCAAGCTGATGGAGGTGAAAGCGCTTCATGGAGAGAAGTCGCGCTCCACGCTGCATAAAGAGGTCCAGGCTGCGAAGTCTCTGGCCATCATTGTCGGGCTGTTTGCGGTCTGCTGGCTGCCTCTTCACATCATCAACTGCTTCACCCTCTTCTGTCCGCAGTGTGACCGTCCTCCAGCCTGGATCATGTATGTGGCCATTATTCTCTCCCACACCAACTCTGTGATCAACCCCTTCATCTACGCCTACCGCATCCGGGAGTTCAGACAAACCTTCCGAAGGATTATCTTTCGCAATATCCTGGGCCGGCACGAGCGCTTTGAGAGTATTAGCAGACTGCCCAGCTCCGCTCACAACAGCATCACTGACTCCATCAGACTCAAGGCAAACAGCCTCAGCATCGACCTTTTCACTGACCACAGCAGTAACAGCAGTGAAAGCTGCCCTGCTCACATTTCACCTGTAGGGGGCGGTCTAGTGGCAGTATCCCACCCCCCTCTGTCAGTGGTTATTTCTCACTGTCCACTGCAGGCACTCAGACAGTCTCAGATCCCCTTAGATCATCAGCTAGAGTACGCAGAGCAGCAGCATGACTTTGCTGAACCTGAAGTCGTGGAGGATAAAGACAAAGAGAACCTCGGCTCAGTCCAGGTCACATCGCTGTTAAACAATCGGAGTTGCTTCAGTGAGCTGGCGAAGGCGTCCTGACACACGTGACGGAAGAGTGATTCACTCATATCAGTCTTCAATAAACTGTCAGAGTCAGCTCTTTAGAAGGAATCAGAGGATTGGGGACATTCCTGATCTGCAAGACAAATGAAAACACTGTAAACAGACAATGAACACATCACTGAATGTTTTCAACACAAGGAACTGACTGTCGTGACTTATTTAAGTCTTAATTTAAATGTATTCTTTAAGTCTTATTTCACTGCTGGTGGGCCAAAGAGGATCTGATAGACCATCAAACATGACTCTGCATTAATTGCAGTCAACAAGAACCCTGAATGGTTTCTCCTCTTTTTAGTTGAAAGAGGTCAATTAAATTCATTTTGATTAGTGAGATGTTTGATCCACCAAAGCTTAACCACTATGAACAGACAGCCCTGACATCTAGCTGCTTGAAACCTCAAGAATGGACAAATGTTTTAGTTTAACTGCAGGTTAAAATAAATTAACGTGTAAATGTATCTGTGTATTGGAAGCGTCCGAGACAAACTTTCTAAAGAATCGGAAATGCACTCCCCTGGATTTCACTTTTTACCGCTATGATGGATCATGGGTAGAAGTTTGTTTTTAAGCTTTATTACACAATCATTTACTCTATTTGTAAACCCCAATTCCAAAAAGTTTGGACGCTGTGTAAAATGTTATTAAAACCAGAATTTGATCGTTGCAAATCAAACTCTTTATTCAATTGGAAATACAGAAAAGCCAACAGACCAAAAGCTGAAACTGAAAATGTTCTTTCATGTAAAATAGGGGCAGCACCTCTTTGTCTTTTAGCAGCACTGTAAATGTTTGGGAACTGAGGAGTTCAGTTTCTGGAGTTGAAATGTTGTTTCATGACGTGCTGAATATGTTCAATGGATGACAGGTCAGGACTGCGGGCAGGCCAGTGCAGCACCTGGACTCTTCTACTACAGAGTCAGCCCATTGTAAAACGTGCAGAATGTGGTTTGGCCACACACATAAGATCTTCCTGAGAAAGTCATTGTCTGGGTGGCAGCATATGTTGCTCCTTTTACCTGTGCGCTAACAATAAGCCGGGTGGTCCCACTAGAACGAAGGATGCAGGGTCCATGATTTCCAAAAAGAATGTCAGATTCTGATTCGTGGACAGTCTTCCACTTCCCCTCAGTCCATTTTAAATGGGCTCAGACAGAAACAATTCACTGGCATCTCTGGATCATGTTTATATGTGGTGTCCTCTTTCCATGGTACAGTTATAACCTGCATTTGTTGATGCATCGACTCACCATGTTCACAAACAATGGTAATTAGAAGTGATTTTGAGCCCATGCAGTGATTTCCACTTCAGAGTCATGTCTGTTTGTAATGCAGTGCTGCCAGGGCCTTAAGATCATGGCCATCCAGTATCGGTTATAAGCCTTGTCCCTTTTGTACAGAAATGTCTCCAGATCCTCTCAGGTATTATGTACTGTTGATGATAAGATCCCTCAGGACTCTCAGGAACATTATTCTGAAACTGTTGAACTATTTGCTCACGCAGTCTTTCACAGAACGGTGAACTTCTTCCAACTGTTTTAAAATGTGTTGCTGGGACTAAGTTTAAGATGTGCATATATTTACTAAAACATTAAAATTATTAGTTTCACCATTTCATATGTTGTCTTTGCACCTTTTTTTTAAGTCATTATAGGGTTAAAGGGTTAAACCATCTAAATCTATTTTTAAAACATTTTCTAAAGTTGTTCAACTTTTTTTGCAATTGGGTTTGTAGATCCACCGTCAACAGTCAGCTTTACAAAGAAGTTATAAGACTTAGTCATGTTTGTCTTTCTCTTGCCTACAAATCATCCTTACATTTATCGAGATTTTCAAAATAAAACTAAACACCTTTTGATATATTTGTGCTTCATTCCCCTCTTAAAATGAAACTCTCCAAATTTGGTCATTCTTTGCTGAGTGTAATCTTGTGTTATTTAAGTCATACTCATGAGAATGTGAACTTCTGAGATAGGTTTTTGGATGATTAAAATTAGGATTGTGAATGATGAAATTTTAGAAATTCTGCTTTTTCAATTTGGGAACTGAATAAGAAGTTGCAGATTTTGCCTTTTTTTAAGTTCTGTTTTTAAATGAACTCTTCCCACATTTTTAAACCTTTACTGTGTTTATATTCAGCAGTGGTCACAGAGGTGTCTGGCTATTATTCAGTAAAGAATAATACACGATCTTCTGCAAAGAACAGCTGCCCATGCTTTGTCCAGGTTCATGTTCTTCAGATCAAGAAACTTCCGGGACAGAGTCAGAACTCTAGTTTGCTCATTCTGGGAAATGTTAGTTAAGCATCTTTGGACTATCTTTGGAGTTCTTTATTTTCCCAGCTTTTATCTTAATTCCCCTGTGAGTTCAGGTTACAGGGCACAGGATCACTTCTTTTTAAAGCTTCCCTCAGGGTCTCTGGTGCTTTTTCAGAGATTCTCCACAGAGACCTCCTGAGTCCTTGTGCTCATCTGCTGTCCTGTGTGGCAACAGCTCGGTCACATCAAGGTTATTATGATTCAACCTCTCAGGCTGCAAGAGATGATGTGAGATAACTTCTTAGTCATTGCAAAAGAACCACAGCAGTGTCTTTGTGTGGAAATTTCATTTTGGTTGAACCTTTTTGCCCTTTAGAAAGAAGTGTGTCATTCTGTGAAATGTACTTGTCTGATGAGTTGATTAATATCAGTCTTGTGTTTATAGTTAATATAGCTATAGGACACAGAAGGAGACTGTTAATCTGGCTCTGACCAAAGGCAAAAAATGCACATGCACGTTTGAACTCACTGATTAAAATGCAGTCCTGTTGAATCTATTAACAAATGACTCTTTGGCAAAAGTGGAGAGTGCTAGAAGTCACACTGTAAGAACCATGTGTTTGTTCGGTCTGTTTCTTTTCCTTGTTTCCGTTTTTCCAGGAAATCTTGTAAAACCTTTTTTCTAGTCAGTCTTGAGATCACTGTTGAACATCTATAAAGTGCCAGTGCTGGTCCGTCTGTGTGTAGAGACTCCATGGATACAAGTAACAGAAGCCCCTTGTCCTCTCATTTAAAGGCTTCAGCTTTGAAAAGAGGATGATGACCATGCAGAGGAGCCGTGTGTGTATGTGTGTGTGGTTTAACCAACTCCACATTAAACATGCCAGTTCATGCATCCTCCCCCTGAAAGCTGAGTCTTTGTCTCAAAGTGTAGCCCACAACCCAAATTTAACAGCCTCTTTTGTTGCACTTAAAGTCCGACTCTCCCGGCTCTGTAGACACACAGATGCTTTAAACCAGAGTTCAGTAGCAGCACTAGAGGAGCTTTACCGCTGTAGGAACCTGAACATGTTTGTCACCATCTTGTTTGGAGGTAAATGACTTGAAATACTTTTTATGATTTTGATAAGCACAGATTGAAATCTTTTTGCAGGGTTGAATAGATGTTACATTATCTTTATTTTGACAGACAGCAGAATGGAAATGTTCAATCTGAACTGTAAACTGATACACTTCATCCATTGTTTGAAGGAGAAGTGCAGCCTGGACTTCAAAGGTATTCATCTTCATTACTTTTCCAGAGTTGGACATTGACAATCTTTAATTTCTGTATTTTGGTGATCGTAAAGAATGTATACCTATAAAGCTTTATATTCCAAACTTATGTGAAAGTAATTGTAAATAAACGTTAGTTACTTCTGTATGTATGATTTTAAGATCTTGAAAAATAAAAGTTAGTGATGCCATTGTGAGGGAGACAAAGTACTCTTCCACCTGGTTTTGATTGTGAGTAAAAACATCAGATGTTGTTTTTCCTCCTGCAGACTGTGTGGATTTGCTGGACAGCAGTGGTCGGGTGATGAATCTGGAGGGGAAGCAGCACAGTATGGCTCTGGCCAGCAGTGTGCTGGTGGAGAGACAATACTATGTCCTGCTGCAAGTTTGCAGTAAGTTCAAAATGTTTTCTAGTGAACAATTCAGAATAGTTCAATTCTAAGTTCACACATCTGACTGGAGACAGGTCAATCATAAATTACAGCATGTACATAACAGAAGGCGATAGGCTATATCACCTCCTGTTTGCACTTTGATGAAAGTAAATATACTGGCCCTTTATGCAGTTTGTTTCCCTCCCTTTAGGAGATCCTGATACTGGAGGACCAAAGTATGTGTCTCTTCTGAACAACTTCAGTCAAAGTCATCCTGAGTTAACAGGTAACAAACCCTCGCAGGAGGGCTCACCATCCAGCAGACATGAAGCGGTCCTCTGAGGCCGCCTGCTGGTCAAACTAACTTTTCACTATTTAAATGAAACTCTTCTCTCTAACAGAGCTTCTGAGGAAACTATCAAACCCCAACAACAAGCAAGACAGGAAGACCAGAGGAGGTCGAACGAGGAGCAAAAACATCTTCACGACCAACAAAAGCCACAGATGACGATGTTTTAATGCGCTTCATGTTAGAGGTCTTATTCATGTGGACACTCGTCTGTAACGAAACTAACACCTAACCTGATGTATGAACTCATTATTGCATAACCTGTGTGCTCTATCTATAAGGCCAATCTGTTTCCTTAATGTTATATCCATTAGAGGAAGATACTCATGCATTATGCAGTATGGTAATCTTCACTAAAAACTGAGCTGTGGCTTATTGTGTGTTAGAAGGTGGTTGAGACTTTTGGACAGATCACATGTGAATGTTTTAAATACAACATGAAGTGTCATATCTCATGTTGATCATTTTATATGCAGCTCCTTAAATTTGCCTGCTTTTCAAACCCAGTGTAATTGCATTTTTGCAGAATTTCAATTGAATCTCATGCACAATATAAGAACAATAGAATCCTGGCCAGATTGAACAACTATGAAGATGATTGACATCAAAAGCGTTTAATCGACACTAAAATACAGAAGTAATAGCCTTAAATAAAAACATGACTCTGAATAAGTTGTAAGATTAAATGATGAAGCCCACCAGTGGTATATCAGTACTTAGTTTGTGTATGTGCAGGAGTGTGTACACGCTTGGACACACTTATACATATGGTGCATTAAGTGAGGAGAGACACCTGTACTCATGAGACTCAGCACATGAATGATGCACTTCACCTGCACACAGATGAGGAACATCAAAGGTGTGTTGTGCAGTCTGAATATGTTAAGTGTGTGCTGGAGATCATACTATGAAATTATCAGCTACATGCTTATTTATGGACATAATGTAACCAAAGCTTTCCAGGATATGACGTAGAATTCTGCATTTCAAAACAAAAGTGGAAAGAGTCACTGAGCTATTATTGCAGAAAATGTCTTGTTATATGAAGAGGTGTAAATAATACAGTAAATGAAGGCTGTTCAAGAAAAAAAAGATCTGTCTAAACTTCAAATAACTCAAAATAAAGCTGCAAGACTCTGCCCATCAGGTGTGAGCCGGAGTATAGACAGTATGCATGCCAGTCTTTCATGGCTCAGAGTAGACAAGAGGTTGGCATGCAACCTTGAAAATTGTATTAGGAATATCTTTTATAGTAAACAACCGAGTTGTCTGTACTCACAAATAAGGTATGTGAGAGACCGACTCAGTCAACGTACCCGGCAGGCTGTTCAGGGTCATTTAGTTAAGACCCAGAACTGATGTGTTATGTATAGAGCCATCACACAGTGGAATAATTTACCAGTTAAATTGAAGCACCCAGTAAAGCCAATTTTAAAGATTATTAAAGGAACACTTTAATAATAATAACCCTAACATTCATGAATTTTAGTGAACAACTAGGATTAGTCTTAATTTGATTTGATGTTATGTTGGTAGTGGTATTTTCTGTTTTTCTATTTCATTTTTATGTTTGTAGCTTTATCTGTTTTTCTTTTTCATTTCTACGTAGAATTCACAGTTTTTCTCTGTTATGTTTGTAGCATTTTCAGTTGTTGTATTTTCCTGTTGTGCTTTTTTTGTTGTTCATGATTGAGGCTTATTTTTGTTTTTGTGTTTCATGTTTGTTGCATTTTCATTATTTTATATCATGTATATTTTGTATGTTATGTTTGTGTTATGTGGACTAATGATGTTTGATACCACCGATTTCCTTTCCGATCCGATACTGAGTAAAATTCAGGCTGGTATCGGCGATACCGATCTGATACCGATACTTAATGCAAATACACCTAATGTGTCTGGTAAATCTAAAAAAAGTAGTGTATTTCTGAGTTATTTATTTATTTATTTTAAACTCGTAAGTATATCGAGGTAGCGGCCTTATTTACGATATAGCTGAGCTAATACAACAACAGAAAAACCAAAGAGAGGACACAATCATACGAAATATGTGAAAATTGTATTTTAAACACACAAAAAAAGAAAATAAGTAAAACAATAAAACCATTACAATAAATTATCGTTTCATTATTAAGAACTAGAACTAGTAGTTCCAACCAACCGTGTATCATTTAGACAAGATCTCAGTGGTTTATTTACTTTCCACTGTGTTCCTGTTAATGATATACATTGGCTCAAATGATTGAAGTATCAAAATAATTGATATTTCAGTATCGATCCGTACGTCACTAGTGCTCATATGTTTAGCATGGGAGTTTTCTCTTACAGGCTACAGTTTCAATATACAGTCAAGTAAGCTGAAGGCTGTATAATGTTGGTGGCACTGTTAGGGTGCAAGTGAGCATGATCATGTGGGCGCTTGTGTTTTCACGTTTATGAGATCATCAAGTCGGTGTTGGTCTCAGTTTCCTGAGGTGGGTAAGAGGTAACAGTGAGAACGCCCTTGTCACCTGGCGTCACTAGATCGGCCTCATGCTGAGGCAGTAAAATTATGCCAGGGAAACAACAGTTGGTTCAGCCCTCTGTGTCTTTAAAGGCTCAGTCTAATGTACATTAAAAACACTGAGGAGTGAGTCTGCTGCTCTGTGCTCCCGTGTCTAAAAAGCCAAATGTGAGTGGGTTCTGAACTCACCTGTGTATGAACGTCTTTCGTATTCCCCCTTTAAATAGCAATAACTTAGTGGAGATACTGGACATGGATCTGAGACTTTGGTCCAGGTTTTGATTGGTTTGTTGCACAGTCACTTTCTGCATCCTCAAGACGGCAACAGGTCGTCTTACCAAAGCTCAAGACACTTTGCACTGAATATACGATAGGGCCAAGAATGTCACTCTGTTGCATGTTATACATATGCAAAAGGTAGTGTCTGCTTTCTTTCTGACTAATAGTTGGTTAGTTAAGGCAAAAACAACTACATGGATTGATACAACAATAATGCAATATTGTAATGGTGGATTAAATGAAACTTGACCTCTGAGTGCCACACTTAGTCTCAGTCTCTTCTAAAACTTGGTGCAGTCTCTCATTCCCATTTTACTTTGTGTTTGTGTTTACAGCAGCAACGTAAAAAAGCTCCACTGTCATCACACCTCTATACTTTTATATTGATCTTGCACAACATTGGTGTCGCAGTGTGTGATGGGGTAAAACCTGTGGATATGTTATGTTAACAAAAAGGAGCCTGATGCTGAAATCTTCTCTGACCTAGAAAAACGACTTATTACTTGTACCGGACGATTTGTTGACCTATATTTCTGAACCTGTGCTTAATCGTCTTTGTGACTTCCAATTCTGAGTTATGTTTGTGGTTTGGTAGTCTGATAATAACCTCTAAAGTTATATAAGTAGCCCTTTTGTTTGATATAAGGTGGTCGCTAGCATAAAGTGGTATAGCATTAGTGATCATCATGTTAGCTGTAGAAAGTAGATGTTTGGAATGGTACTGTTGTTATGAGGTCTCATTATGACAAAACAACTGTAGAATTCCGAGGGGTATAAATAAGACCACCGGTCAGTTAAACCTTCACTGCAATACTATTCACTGACCCAGTTAGTTGAAGATCTCCTTGTAGTATATTTGTTTGGAAAACCTTTTTAGTAAAATGTCTCAGAGTTCAGCCTCATCGCGCCGTCTGTCGGCAGATAAAGACTGTTTGGTGAACGACATCATCATCAACAGCACCAGTTCTTATCTCGTCCAGGACTTCATCGGAAAAGGATGCTTTGGCAAAGTTGCCAAGTCCGTGAATTTATTCACAGGAAAGGACGTAGCTCTTAAGATTATAACATCTGAGGACAGCAGAGCCTCAAAAAGAGAGGTATAGATCCTTCAAGTCTTTTAAGTCTTTTTTAAGCACTTTGAGTGGTCAGACAGACTAGAAGAGTGCTATATAAGTCCATTTTACAGAATGATGTTTTGTACTTTGTGATATATTTTAAACAGTGTAGTTAACATAGAGTCATTTTCTTTTTCTGTAACAGCTCAAAATGCTGGAGGCTATCCGTTGTCTTGACCCAGTCAAGACAAATGTGGTTCATTTCCTTGAGACGTTTGAGCACAGAGGTCTGACCTGTCTGGCTTTTGAGAAGCTGGACAGAAACCTGTTCCAGCTTTTGATGGACAGACATGAGAATCCTCTGTCGCTCAATGAGATAAGACCAATTGCATATCAGGTAAAGAATTTGTGTCTAAAGATGAATAAAATAATAAAGTGAAACAGATTTGTACTTCATAAAGAGAACATGTACTTTGCACCTGTAAACCTCTGCACACTTGTCAGTCGTGTCTGTAAGCCTCTTCATGTCCTCTTTCGTCCTGCAGCTGCTGACAGCTTTTGATGCACTTAAAGGAATTGGTGTCATTCATGCTGACCTGAAGTTGGATAACATCATGCTGGTGAACCATCAGAACCAACCCTTCAGAGTCAAGCTCATTGATTTTGGTCTGTCACTTCACACCAGTGAAGTGAGGCCGGGTCTGATGGCGCAGGGTATCGGGTACAGGTAGGGGCATTCTGCAAACTTCATGTTTGTGCAGATGTTTGTTCCAGCTGTGGATGATCAGACAGAGGTTATTTCAAGCTTTCTGACACATGTCTGTGATGATGTACTTTCAAACAGAGCACCTGAAGTCATCCTGGGCCTCCCCTTCACAGAGGCCATTGACATGTGGAGTCTGGGTTGTGTCCTTGCAGTCCTGTACCTCTCATGTCACCTGTTTGGGGTACTCTGTGAGTACCAGCAGGTAAGTGACTCATTACATTGTCATTTGATTGCACAGATGGTGAAATATTGTCCCAGATAAGTAGAAACCCAACCACAGATGTGATGTATCATGGTTATTTATGATCTGTTTTAGATGAGGAACATCGTTGATGTCCTAGGTCAACCAGCTGACCACCTCCTTGATGCCGGCAGCTTCACTAATAATTTCTTCAAGCTGAACCGGCATTACGACTACCCAAAGTGGTGGCTTAAGGTATTCTGCTTGTCCCTACACTGTTGCATTATTTCAGCTGTAACTGAACAAGATCTTTTTCTTCAGAATGAGCTTGAAGGACAAAGTATCTGACATGTACTGTATGTTTTGTTCCTGTAGACTCCGATGGAGTACAAGCTGACCACTGGGCTTGAGCCCAAAGAATGTGAGAGGGCTCTCAATCATCTGGATGAGATTGTCACGGTAAGTGAGACATTTTTTAATGAGTGAAGAAAGAGTTAATAATCATTTACTCTGCATAAACTAAACTTCTGATTTGGTTTCAAATGTAGATCGTTCCAGAAATAAAGGAGTGCATAGAGCTTGAGGATAAGAGAGCTTTCCTGAGCCTCTTAAAGTGTCTCCTTCAGACTGACCATGAACAGAGGATCAGTCCTGACAAGGCCCTGAAGCACCCGTTCATCTTGATGGTGCACCTACAGGAGGAGCTGGACACCAGCATGTAGTAAGTGACCATTGTGCCAGCCAGGTTGCATAGACACTTGCCTTGATGAACACTGACATTCTGAATACTAATCATTGCCTGATTTTCATGTTTTTCTCAGTGTTGATGATTCATATGATAAAATGGATCTCAGCCAGAGAAATGACTCCGATGAGGAGCTGATATTCGACTCTGAGCCAGAAGAGCTGAAAGCTGGAGAAACTGCAGCCTGTCCTCCTGCAGATGCTGCAGGATCAGCCTCCCCTGGCTCCTGTGACCACACCTCTGATGGTGCTACAGGAGCTACAGATGCCCCAGCTGAGGACCAATCATCTGTCAGCTGCTGTGCAGCACAGGAGGACAGTGAGGAGGATAAAGAGGAGCTGAGGTTGGCCCCTGATGGGTCAGCAGTCAAAGAAGAGACTGCTGAGGTGAAGAGGAGCTCTCTGAGGAGAATCAGAAAGTTCTTCAGCCGGGCCATAAGGACTGTGTTTAGAATAAAAAAGAAATCTTAAACACAATGCCTCTGACAGCCTCTGCTTCTTCTACTATTGAAAATGATTTAAATACAGCATTCACATGTTAAGCTGAAGTCAATAAATAAAGAGAATAACTTGAATTGTTTGTGTGATATTTGACTAACTGGTGAATTAAAAAACAGATGTTTAAAGTTAAGTGTCACGTGATGAAGAGACATGAAGTGATATTTGTGCTCAATGGACCCCAGGAATAGTAGCTGCTGCCTTAATGGCAGCTAATGGGTATCTGGATAAAGGAAGAAAGGAAGAAAGCTAAACTCTCTCAAGCTATTAGCTCAGTGGTTACTCCCACTGTCCTCCTGTGTCCAGAGTTTTTCTCTCTTGTGTGTTTTTGCATCGTAACAGACATTAAACAGACTTGCACGCGTGTTATGAGGGAGGGTGTTCACAGGGTTAACTCATACGCCCCCTAAGAGGCCCAGACAGACACAGACATTGTAGACTCGTCTTCTCAAAATCATTTATTGCGAAAGACCCGAGCCTGAAACTCTGGAGGATTATATAACAAGTGGAGTCTCATATAACGAGCACACAGTCCGTCTCCAGCAAACACCGAGCTGTTCCGTCCTGAACCTGCAACCCGGAGAAACCACAGACATGTCCTCGTGTGAGTTTGAGTCTCTGGAGAAATCTCTGGAGTCTCACCTTCCAGAGACTGAGCTCAGAGAAGTCAAACGCATCTTGTTCGGGAAGGAGACTCAGTGAGTTGTTGACAAATAACTTATTTAAGTGTTTTCAACTTTTCTTTATCCGTGCATTTTTCCCTGGTAAATGATTGTTCTGCAGGATGGACTTCAGTCACTCCTCTCAGCTTCAGTGTGAGCTACAGCAGCACACAACCTTTAGCCTGTCTGAAGAGAGGGTTACTCAGTGACAGCTCTCCATGCTGTGTTTGCTGCACTGTTAAATTGATTTTCTTAAACTGTACAGTAAGCAATGTTAGAGAAAGCAAACAAACTTAATTTCCTCCTGGTTCAATATTAATACAATACAAGTAGAAGTTGTTAAATGAAATTGAACAGGAGTACATTGCTTTCTACTTAAATATTCAAACTACTTATACAGTAGATAAAAATGCAGAACATTGTTGTATTCTCACAATGCATGAGTGCAATCAAAAATACATTGGTGTACATTCTGTTATGTTATTTTACTTGTAAAAAATACAATTCGTAAACTCACTGCAAAAAGTCAGCCTTCAAAAACAAGAAAAAATATACAAAAATTGGGAGTATATTACTTAAACTAAGCAAAATTATCTGCCAACAGAACAAGATAATTTGGCTTGTCAAGACTTTCCAAAACAAGTAAAAATATCTAACCTCCATGAACCCAGAAATACCTTAAAACAAGTGTATTTTTACTAATAAAAAGTGCAATTTTCTTGATAGAAATAAAAAATATGAGACTTCTTCTCTCAATATTTTGAAAAATATTCTTAAATTAAATGAATGCTAGCGCCATTATCTTGACATAATGACATTTCTTGAAACCAGCAAAGTTATACTAAAAGCAAATTTACTTTTCTAGATGGAACGAAACAAGTTAAGAATATATTTGCCAAACTTTAACGCCTAAAAGATAAATAATTTCACATAATTTCACTGTCACATGGAGTCATTGTATATCTTCTGCTGATCCCGTCTCTTTTATGTTTGTTTTGTAAAAATAAAAATCCTCTCTGTTTCAGGAAGTTGGACCTTCCTGCGTGTGCTGTGGAAGCTGCTTCAGAGCGTGAATTTGAGCTGAAGGGTTACAGGTTTGAATCTGCACAGGAACAACTAAGACCACCCAGGAGGATCCGTGTGGGGCTCATTCAGCACCACATCGTTCTGCCCACTGATGCCCCTGTGCTGGAGCAGGTCAGGACTCAGCCATTCATCAAATATACATGCACTTGTTGTAGCAAACCTTGGATGCATTGGATTAATTACTTCTCCCTCTACAGATCACTGCCATGCACAATCGGATTGGTGAAATAGTCGAGGTGGCGGCCATGTGTGATGTAAACATTGTCTGCTTTCAGGAGACCTGGAGTGAGTTCTTGTATGAGTCAGATCTACAAGCATTTAAATGAACAGATTGACACATTTTACATGAAGTTAAAAAGAGCTGACTCACCTTCTGTTGTTCACAGCCATGCCCTTTGCTTTCTGCACACGAGAGAAAGAACCATGGACAGAGTTTGCAGAGTCTGCTGAAGAAGGAAACACCACACGCTTCTGCCAAGAGGTGATACTACAGAGGTCTGACACTATGACATGCTTTACCACAAATCACAAGCCTCACAACACTCTCACTATGTCATCAGCTTGCCAAAAAATACAACATGGTGGTTGTTTCTCCAATCCTGGAGCGAGAGGAGCGGCACAGCACTCTGTGGAACACGGCGGTGGTGATCTCAAACTCTGGAAACGTGCTGGGGAAGAGCAGGAAGAACCACATCCCCAGGATTGGAGACTTTAATGAGGTACATTTGGGATTTTTCCTGGACTATGTGGTTCATTGCATCTGTATGAAACTGATCAAACCATGTCCACTGTTTTTATTTTACTACTCAGTCTACATACTACATGGAGGGCGACTCTGGCCACACTGTGTTCCAGACACAGTTTGGAAAGATAGCTGTGAATATCTGCTATGGGCGCCATCACCCTCTCAACTGGTTCATGTACAGCATGAATGGAGCTGAGATCATCTTTAACCCTTCAGCTACTGTTGGAGCTCTCAGGTGAGGACAAATCAGGGGAGTACTACTTCAGGATTGGTAATAGTAACAACACAGAGGGACCTGGGGGAGTGGTGCTCATCACTTGGTGACGCCCCTTTCTTCACATAAAAAAAAAAGAAAAAATTGAATATGTATCATTTGATTAATAAGACCAATACTTGCTTCCATGGTACATGTTGTAGTACCCCTTCCCACCAAACAAGTGACATGCAGTGAACTTGTTTGAAAGCTTGTTAAAAATGCGTCGAAGTAACAACAGTAGCTTTTATTTATTTTTATTTTACCTTTATTCTATCAAGTAAAAAATGTTTGAGAACCAGTTCTCATTTACAAACATGACCTGACCAAGAGGCCCAACAGGAACACATACACACACATAGACATAAACATAAAATAGAACAAAAGTGAACAAGTAACAAGCAATGTGCGTGAGGTGTAAAAAAATATGTGTGTATATATAGGTATGCATGGAAGTAAAGTCCGAAGTGATCAGCAGGAGCAACAGTCACCTACAATCTGTTGAAGATTAAGCTTGAAGGTTGTGAGTGGAGTCAAAGTTGAAAGTTTGAGGGTGTTTTGTAAGATATTCCAGTCGTTAGCTGCTGCAAAACAAAAGGAATTACGTCCGAAAACAGTAGAAGTACCAGGGACGATAAGTTTGATGTATTCACTGGACCTAGTGCAATATGAGGCTTGGGTGACGCGAAGAAGAGAGGACAGGTAGGGAGGTGTCTGTAGTTGAAGTATCAGTGCTGCTGCTAATGCTGTTATAATGCAATTTCTTCTCTACAGTGAGCCCATGTGGTCTATAGAGGCCAGGAACGCAGCCATAGCAAACCACTGTTACACCTGCGCAATCAATCGTGTTGGAACGGTAAGTCCACCACCACAATCATCACATTGGTCTGATTAAAGATAATCTATGAAAGTTTACAGAATTATCTCTTTGACACCCAAGAGCAGGACCCTTATATACATATTTACATCAAATGTAGTTGAGGAATGAATGGATTACCATTCCAGTATTCAATTGTTTTCACTTTATGACTTATTACATTTTACGTTGATAAATCAAAAAGAGAAGCAGCTTTTAAATGTCTTCTTTGGTGATATTGGATCAATGCTTGACAACTAATAAAGTCAAGAAAAGTCCAATTTATTTATACAGCACATTTAAAAACACAGCAGAAGCTGAACAAAGTGCTGTAAAATTCATAAAAAACACAATATCAAACCAAAGCTAACAATTATTAAGAAAAAGAGACAAAATAAACAACAAGGAAAACACAGCATTGGGAATTTAAACCTAATCAGAGCTAGAGGACTCAAATGCTAAAATATAAAAGGGAGTTTTCAGGCCAATTTTTGAAAGAGTCAGCAGAGGGAGCAGCCCTTATGGAAGAGGGGAGGCTGCTAGGGTGGAACAGAAACCTGCTTACAATTTACCCTTAAATAGAGTTCTTCTCAAAACTGAAAGTCACATAAAGCAGTAGGTTGTAAAACTTTTTTGAGCTCTGAGTCAGTTGTTGCTGTGGTCCTGCTCACATGTAGACTTCACTGTTTGAACCATCAGTATCTGCAGCGTGTGTGACTTAATGTGCATTTTTCCATTGAACACAGGAACATTTCAAAAGTGAATTCACGTCTGGTGATGGAAAAAAGGGTATGAGATATCTTATTTATTCTTCACTTTTGAACTTGAGAGTGTAGCTGACTCTCATTCTGCATAGTGGAGACATTTTTATAAAAGATGTTTTCGTGTCAGTTGTTTCCACTTCCAGTAAGTGGCTGACACTGGTAGGATAAATCATGTCAGCACCCAGATTCACACAGCTCTCCCTGATTTTGCAGCTCATCATGACTTCGGACACTTCTATGGATCCAGTTATATTGCTGCTCCTGACGGCAGCCGCACCCCTGGGCTCTCCAGGACTAGTGATGGCCTGCTTGTGGTTGAACTGGACCTGAACCTGAACAGACAAATCAGTGACAAATGGAGTTTAAGGTCGGTATAACAGGGTTTAGTATAAGCAGCCTCTTTGTATGTCCCATTCTTCTTACTTTGTTCATGTGTTTGGTTCTGTGATGATTGAAAGCTCAACTCTTGGACATGTTTGCTAAAAAGACAGACACTCTGTGTCAGTCTGTTCTCCTGAAAGTTGTGATTGACCTATTCTCTTTGCCTTTGCTGTAACTCCATGAATTTCCCTGTTGTGGGACGAATAAAGGAGTATCTTTTCTTATCTTATTTTATCTTTGTTTGCAGATGACTGGTCGTTATGCTGAGTACGCAGAGGAGCTCACCAAGGCAGTCAGATCTGACTTCAAACCTAAGATCGTAAAGGAGTAGTTGATATTTCACTGTAGTTGATACAAGTATGAAATATATTTTGGTTTCTGCTTTCATTGGTCCACTTTCAGTGTGTAACAGAAAACTAAATAAAGTCAAACTGGAGCCCCGTTGTTTAATTGGGTAACTAACGTGTTTCTGATTTACCTGTTAAAGATTAGATGATAGGCTAGATTTTCACGCCATTACATTAGACCAGTTCCTTCCCTTCTCCATACTCTCTCTTTCCATCATTCTAGGACAAGTTGATCTTTGTCTCATCTGTCCATGGGATGTTGTTCCAGATCTCTACAGGCTCTTTTAGATACTTTTTGGCACACTGTGATCAGGCCTTCCTGTTTTGAGACTCACCGATGGTTTGCACCTTGTGGTGAACCCTCTTTATTTACTCTGGTGAAGTCTTCTCTTAGCTGTTGACTCAGACACTGATACCCCGACCTCCTGGAGAGTGTTCTTGATCTGGCCAACTGTTGTGAAGGTATTTTCCTGACCAGGGAAATGATTTTCTGTCATTCACCACACTTGTTTTCCGTGGTCTTCCAGGTCTTTTGCCGTTGTTGAGTTCACCAGTGCTTCTATTCTTTCTCAGAATGTACCAAAGAAAATTTGACTACACTTAATGTTTTTGCTATCCCACTGACGGGTTTGTTTTGATTTTGCAGCCTAACGATGGCTTGCTTCACTGTTAGTGACAGCTCTTTGGACTTCATAGTGAGAGTTGACCTCACCAGATTCTAAATGCAAATATAACACTTGAAATGAACTCTAGACCTTTTATCTGGTTCTTGTAAATGACATAATGAAGGAATTACACACACCTGGGAATGAAACAACTGAGCAGCTAATTGTCAATTACTTTTGGTCCCTTCAAAAGTGGAGAGTATAATAAAATGTGTTGTAACTCCTACACCGTTCACCTGATTTGGATGTAAATACCTTCAAAATAAAGCTGAAAGTCTGCACTTTCCGCACGTCTCATTGTTTCATTTTAAATCCGTCGTGGTGGTATACAGAGCCGGAACACTGAAAACTGTGTCACTGTCCAAATATTTCTTGGCTGTACTGTAAATACAAACCATGTTCTAAAACAGGGGTTCCCAAACTTTCAGCCCGCGACCCCCAAAATATGGGTGCCAAAGACTTGTGACTCCCTATGTCGCTTGAGGTAGTTAAATGTTTCTTCATACTTCATACTTCAAAATGAGTTTACTTACATGCACATGTGGCTGTGTTTTCTGAGCTGCTAACTGTTAACTAACCCTAACTTTAGAAGTCATCTGGCAGAAAACTAATGAAATGTAATTATTTGCAGGCTTTTATTTCAAATGCAACTTCTATTTTTGTCTTTATTTTTTACAATAATGGGTAAAATAAGCAAATGTAGATTACTAACTGTAAATAAAATAATGTGACCCCCATTGATGTCTTGCGACCCCCCAGGGGGTCCTGACCCACGCTTTGGGACCCCTGTTTTGGAAAGCTACAGTGTATAGGCATGGAATAATGGAGCTATACATGCCTTGTTTCTCATTTATCATTTAAGAATTATATTCTATCAAATATCAATATTTCAGCATTATATATTAGCCATCGGCTGACTGGCTCTCTAGTTAACACCGGCAGGTGACAAACTGTTTTAGGTTGTTCACTAATAACAGCCTCATTAAACATTCAGGATTCACAAAATGACAAGGATGGAGCAGATGTTCAAATTCTTTAATAAGAACATACAATAAACAGAGCTCTATGTTTAATAAAAAATAAAGTTTGCGGTTCAAACGTGCCGTTTGTTCTCTTTCAAAGCACACCAGTAAGAAATCACGTTTAGTATTTTCAAAGTAATTTCATGGTAAAATGTTAAAGTTAAATAACATACAATTATGTCTGGTTGAAAAATGTAGTGCAAAAAACAGATGCAAACCATACATTAAAAAGAAATACACAAAAGTAAAGGACGCTGAGATATAAACCTGGTCTCTACTGCTTTTAACCGAGGACATAATCAAGTCAAAATGACTTCTTTGTTCTGTAATACATCAAAACAACCAAGCGTGGAATTCATCGATTGCAGCATGTCGCCACGAAAAGAAAGCACAAGATGGCCGTCCGCTCTTCCTCCTCCTCCGAAGTAAATAAGAAACCTTCAAGTTAGCATTTCAAGAAGTCGATCCACCATCAATTCTTCTGCAGATACGACAGATTATCCATAGGCAGGCTATGGAATATTGCATTGAACCAGTTTTGTCATGGGATGTGCATGTCCCACTTTAGGGCATTAATTACCTGAGACTCTCAAACACAACTATTCCTGTATTCCCTGTCGCTGGAAAAGTCAGAATAAAAAGTGACAGAAAGGTGAGTTAAGAGTACTTTTTAAAGGCGGTGAAGGTGAGGCTGATGGCTGCCTCTTGAGACTTCAACATAACAGAACAAATAATTTAATCTACAAAATGTTTCCATCCCTAATCCTGATTTACAGACTTTCCCAGTAACTGTGTTTTGTGTCATGATTCCCACATTTCATCCACTGTAATTTCACAGATCTAAAAACATTCTCAGTTGATATTTAACCTCTAATATATGAGCAATCTCAGTCATTAAAATTCATCAGAGACACGGGACGTTCATGTCCACCGTCTCTCCATCTCAAAAGAGAAATAAAAAATACCAGCTGAGATTATTGAACCTCCCTGCTGGAAATCCTTCTGGAGTTTAGTTCTAAATGTTTAGGAGCTGTGACGCTGCAGCAATGTGCCTCTCGTGTAAGCGGGTGGACCTATTAGCACCAGAGAGGATGACCCGGGCGACGACTGACAACAGGAGGGGCCAACAGTCCAACACTGAGGAACGGCAGCATCGTAGCGCTAAAATGATGAGCTGAAAAATAACATCCAAGTCCGACCTCCCTTTTAATCAACTCTCCTTAAAGACGAACAGGATATCTTCATCTGTCCCGTAGCTCCGACGAGCCTCCTCAAAGTTACTGACGCCGGTGCAGCACACCCCTGAATAACACAACAACACAGAGACACACACACACCGTCAGTCAGATTCAGTACACTTTCAGTACATTTTCTTTTTTTCTACCATATACCTACAAAAACATATATATATAAAAAAAACTACACATTTGCATAATCAGTCCCTTCATTTTATGACTGATTTGTCTAAAGTATTGGCTATTTATCATTAATTGGCTGTTATATAGGAAATTTGACATCTGTTCAAATTGTACTTTTTATATTGTCTAGGCTAGGGATGCACCAAAAATTTGGCCACCGACAATTTTCGTCCGACAATGTCGCAAATGTGCATTTTCAGTTTTCGGGCCTAAACAAAAACAACATGGCCGAAACAGAATGTTGGGATGACGCAAGTAAAAAGCACGGCCAGTACGCGCTTGTCTGGATAAGGGCCGACATGTCTGCATCCGTTCTTCCTTTAATTGCAGCACTAAAGCGTCTTCTAAGCAAAGAGGTTGAGACGGACCACGGAGTGAAAACAATAAAAAGTACACTCTTAAGGCTGATTTATACTTCTGTGTCTCCCCTACGCAGCAGGGGCTGACGCGGACATGAGCCCCACATACTTGTGCGGCGATGTGTCCGTGTCACGCAGCAATTCTCCGCCGAAGCGCTTGAGGGCAGTGTGGTCTCTCTGATAGCCGGTTACCTCCTTCCGGCCCGCTACGTTCTCTGTTTACTTTTCCACAGAGATTCAGAGCGTGTTATGTTAATCTACAGCTGATACATGTTGCTGTTTATCATACAGACATGATTACATGAAGAATAGAGAGGAGGAGATGAAATACACGGCCGGGATCCCGGAAGTCTTGTAAATGTGGGAAACACAATGGGCCTCGTTCACTAACAGTGCGTACGCACAAATACCTGCTTAACCTGTGCGTACGCACGTTTGAAGCACAAATCTGGGATTCATCAATATATTCTTACTTGAATTTGTTCTTACACTATGAACAAATTTAGAACTTCCTCAGAACATGCGTATGCACAAATGATGATGACCAACTTTCTCAGAAAATGTGAACACACTCTTTTAACTAAATGCATGACATATTTAAACTACTTTCAGTAAAAGAAAAAAGCCAGATGACTGTCATACAGACATCTACCAAAAAGAAAGGCAGAAAACTCATCACATTTTCTATTTTCAAGGTTTTATTTCAAGGTTAGCTACTATTTTTGTCGATATATTTTTATTATAATTGGTAAAATGTTCTATTTTAGACAACTTAAAAAAAAAAATCTGAAAGAAATCTCAAAGCCCCCCATTTGTGTCTTGCGACCCCCAGTTCGGGGACCCTACTCTAAGAAACAGAGGGCTAATTGATGAGCATATTTTTTTGGTTTATTTAGATTAAGTCTCTAGTCCGTGCAAAATTGTCTGGTACGCACGTGTCATGAATCCGGGTTTTGCGAAAGCACTTATTTTATGTGCAGAGTAAACGCATTTATTAGTGAATGAGGCCCAATGCCCCTGAGCGGACCAATCACAGGGCTTGCGGTCTGCGTCGATTCTACACCTAGTTACATTTTGGAGGAGGTGCACATCAGCCACGCGCGTAGGCCTCTGCGTAGGTACAGAAGCTACGCGGTGCTCCAGCGTAGGCTACGTCGATTTGACGCAGAAATGTAAATCAGCCTTTAGAGTCTGTCAGCCCACGTTTCACTGAGATCTATTCGGATCTTCTGCCCTTCATCGCAACTGTACTGATCCGCATTATAAAGATCACTACTTGGATGTGTGAATAAAGCAGCGCGCACGAGAAATGATCCACGCTGTGATGGATGCTGAGAACCCGCTTGGAGATGGAGTAGCGCACAGTGCAAGAGAAGGAGAACAGAGCGCAGAAAAAAGGACTCACTGGTCTCTCTGAACCAGATGAGGGGCATGCACCCTCGTTGTCTGATATGTTCAATGAGATCCTTGATTTTACTGGAGGTTAGTACACAGTCAGAACCATAAATGCAAAGGTACTTATAAAATTGTCATATTCATTTCTTTCGGTGTTTCGGTTTCCTGTTTCGGCCAAATATTTTCATTTTGGTGCATCCCTAGTCTAGGCTCTTAGCTTCCGGACAACAAATGAATATTAACAGATATTTTTTGAATGTTAATAGACAAACAATCAACCTCTGACAATGAATCAACAGATTCGTTCAGCACTACTTTTATCTGAACAGATATTGAAAAGGGAAACAATCTTGGAGTTATATTTTGAAAACTGTGACGCTCAATCTTTAAAAGGAAGTTTACAGTAACACAGTTTTTTGCGATAACATGCACTGTGACTGTGTCTCATATTGCCTTGTGCTTGAAGTTAGAGATCACTCACGGTCAGAATATGCAGGATTGTTGTAGAAAATGCAGCCTGTGGTCCTGTTGAAGCCGCACACCACCACAAAGTGACCCTGATACTCAGGCTTCCTGCAGAAACACTTCTGGCCCACCGGCAGGAAGCAGCAGTACTTGACAGGCGAGGAGCAGAGTTCGCATGTCAAGACGACTGCGTTGACCAGCACTATGGCAACGTGGCCTTGCTCCAGATGAGATTGGATTTCCTGAACTGTAACAGAACTGTGAGAAGACACACAAATATATAGAAGTTATGAGTCGGAGGTAAAGCAGGCGACTTGTCCAAATTAAAAGATACAAAACAAAAACCTTACCATTTCTTCACGGCCACACCTTTGCTTTCTGCTTTCAGGAAGAGCTCGTTCACTCGATCTTCCTCTGTGTCAAAATGTTTCTTATAGAAGGACTGCAAACAAAAGCCAGAGACAAAACAGACACAGTCACGCACAGAGAACTAGAGAATCCAGATCTGATCAGGAGGGTTCTCATTAGCATACACACGTACCTGATTCCGAAAGCCTTTATCAACGCCCAGAGTCTGGGTACAAAAGCAGTGTTTGATCCCTACATGGCACATGAGGTAGGCCAGGTCAATAGTCCAAACACTCTCTGTCAGCTTCAGGTCCCAGCATGCTCTCTGAAACTCCTCATCACTGACAGGGTGGAGGTACCTGAAAGAGGGGACAGCTAGAGACTGTTAACCCTTCTTCATTAACTGTACACTGAGACACTGTAACAGTAGTTCAAGCATTGTTTTTATGGGGATGACAGGCAGCAGACGGTACAGGTGATCACCAGTAAAAGCTGCAGACTTCATAGTCTACTTACTTGAGGACCATCCTGGAGCAGGCTAATCCACAGTCCCAGTGGTATAATTGCCGAATGACAGGTACTTTCAGTAAGACAGCATCCTCTGAATAAAGAAACAGAGGGTGTTACAGCGTGTATCATTCCTCTGCTGCCAAATGTCGGCGATCGAAGAATAAAAACTCTGATGAATCACCAAGTAAATAAATCGGATCACTTACCTGTCATTCTGCAGGACTCTTTCTCAGCTAGCGGCCAAATAGCTAACTCGAGACCAGCTGGTCAGTCTTGTTTACAGCATTTAAGCCGGGGTCGGGTTTCCTCATCGATGCTAGCGGTGAGAAACCAGCTGCTCTCTATAAGTTTAGCTGTCCAGCTAACAGTAATAACTAGTCTTCAGGGGGCTTCTCTGCTTATAAGCGCGGCAGCTCGACGAACACCACTCCTCGACATACGGCCACCTATTGAACTATTAACTATTACACTACTACAGGAAACTACTCATAAAAAAATCTGTTTAAGCAAGTTTTGGAGACGGTCCTCCATCGAATATTCCTCTGCTTTACTTCTCTGTTGTTTGCTAGCAGACTGAGAAGAAGCTTCTTCGGGGGGATGCTGTCGCTCGAGGTTATGCTGCCCCCTTGCGGTGTGGAGGGGTAATCTTTAAACTCATATTGAACCATGATTGAGACAACTTTTTAACAGGTTGATTTTTCTTATGCAGCGGTGGACAAAGTACACAGTTTCATTTAAGTCAAAGTATAAATCCTCTTGGTCAAACATTACTCCAATACAAGTGAAAGTTGCTCTGACAAATTATAAGTTAAAGGTGACACATCATGCAAAATTGACTTTTTGGTTCTCTACCTGAAATATATTCCCTGGTATGTCTACAAACCCCCTGAAAATCAAAAAATCCTCTGCCCCTGTTCTGATTTCTCCACCTTTCAGTAAATGTGTGCTGAAACGAGCCGTTCAGTTTTCAGTGTTTTTCATACGTCACAACCTCTGGTCTAAAAATATTGTCCAATGTGGAAGTGCTAAAAGCTGCAGTTCATTCCATTTAAAGGCACAGACACAGAAAACAGCCTGTTCTGAGCAGGCTGAAAAAGAGGGGTTTACAGGCAGACCAAAATCTGATTTCAGAGGGGTTTTTTTTAGCAATAAACTTTAAAGACATGTTATGGGAAACCTCTTAGACCAATATATTTTGATGAAAAGAGCATAATATTCACCTTTAAATTACGACATACTTGCTTTTAAAAATACTTACAGCTGCTGTTGGTAGTCACGGAGTAAACATCTGTTCAGAGAGAGGCACTTTGAATGTCAACACTATCCCTCCCAACCAGACTTCCTCTTAGCCCCCCAACACAGATCGGCGTATGCAAGGCAAAGGGCTGAGGTGATTCTTGAGCCTGGACCCGCTCAGGGTGTTGTACCCTTTTCTGTCCATATCGGCGTATGCAGTCATGATAGTGCCGGTCTCATAACCAATCGGAGGAGTAGTAGGGGCCGCCCCTTAACCAATCAGAACAGAGGATTGGAGATTAGCTATGATTGGTCCGTCGTAACGGGAACGGGGGAATGATAACATTGCTTGGTACAAAGACTTTGGAAAACGCAGAGATTTGGCAATAGGCTCAAATTACTCCACTTACCGATGAGTACTGATGGGCATTATGACCTTTTCACCAAACCAGCAGGAAAAGGTAACATTTTTTTACACCGTTCCTACCAACAGTAACTTTAAGTATTCATAGTACTTTTTAAAATATCTCCAAATGTTGTATTTTCAAAAAGCATAATGGTAGTCAAGACTACATAGGAGTACATTTGGTTACATTATGTTTATCTAGAAAACATTACTCGAAATCTCTAAAAACTATACCATCGAATAAAAACAGCTCCAACTTAAAACAACTAAGTTACTCTAAGTACAACAACTTAGTTTGAAATGTAGATCTGGAATGAAACAAATGTTACGTAGCTCAGCACACTTCTCAGGTTTGACAGTGAATGTTTGTATGTTTGGGCAGAGTGGGAAACAGGGAGAACATTTAAACGATACGTATCATTCTTCATTTCCAAAACCTCTTACATGGGCTGAAATATGGCCATGGGTGCTCAGGTGAAGAATTATAGCCATCATTACCACCACTAAATTAACTGTCTGATCTGAGTGAAATTTGCTCTGTGTTTGCTCCACGTCAACTGTGGAGATGCACGATAAACAGAACTACACAAACACATTTTACTGTTCTAGGGATCAGATTTCAGAAAAGAGAAGGCAATTCATAAGCTGACTTCAAAGCAAAAGTAGTGAGTAACAAGGCACTGATAGAAATGTAGTGTAGTACAATAATTGTCTTCTGAATGTAGTGGAGTAAAAGTAATAAGTATCCCCCCAAAATAATACTCAAGTAAAGTACAGATACTCAAGTAAATTTACTTTGTTACGTTCCACCACTGCTCATATGATAGAAGATATTCACTCATGAAAATTATTGTTCACAGTCATCTCAGTTATCCCACGGTGATGTGATCATGTTACTGGGTTCCATACGTGGAGCTCATTGACATCTGTTCAATAGAAATGAAGGAACAAGATGATGAACAGTCGAGCAAGAGTTGCACAGAAAGTAAACACTTTATTCAAGGCTGATTTATGCTGGGAGTGAAAGATGTAAATGAAACTGGAAGATCAGCCACTTACTGCTTCAGTGTCAGTATCCTCATTCAGATATTCCACCTTGCGTCTGTTGTAAAGATGCCTTTTTCTCGCACACGTCGACATAAAAATATCAGCAAAAATAGGAACCTGCAGGACAATAATGTGTATCACTGCCGTTTCTATAATATAAATAAAACTTTGTATAAATGAAACTTACTACTGTACATATCAACTCACCAAAGTAAGAAATGACAATCCTGCACCTAGGCTTACTAGGTTGGTACAACTCCAAATTTTCCTGCCTGCAACATAAAAGAACCAGTGAATGATGCTGTTAATGTAACTGATTAACTCATTTCAGGATTTTTTTTTCATTCAGGTCTCACAGTTCCAAAACGAGGACATCAAACCGGATCCCCTATGCTTTAATCAAGGTTCTAGGTCTCCACTCCATCTGGGGTCTTGTAGTTCTTTGCATACCTGAAAGGGGGAGGTGCAAATAAATGTTTCAGTATAGTTGATTCAATAATAAGCCTTCATTGTGTTCCCTGTGGGTTTCACCTGAAGTTGTATCCAGGAGCGAATGTTATTAACAGGATTTTTGTTGTCCAGCCTGCGGAAGATGTACTTGGGGGTGCACTTCTTGGCCCACCAGTCCAGATCACAGGTCCAGTCAATGATAATACCAAGGACACCACCCTTTGTAAACCGTGAATTATAACAATAACTCAAAATGTGTACCTACATAACACCTATAAATTAAACAGGTACAATAAGAACATTCCAGACAATGTATAAATGTATTTAATCTAAAGGAACATTAATACACTGTATGTGGGAATGCGAGAAGAAATAAAAATCTGTTGGGAAGAGGTTAAAAATATAATTGAGAAGATCATTTCCAAACAGATCCTACTAGATCCCAAATTGTTTATGTTCGCAATATATCCAGAAAACATTGTTACACTAAAAATGAATGCCATTTATTGACCATAGTCTGCTGTCTGCCTATAAAGTATTGCACAAAAATACACTAACAGACCCAGTACCCCCCATTGGTTAAATCAGATGTTGTCATCCCTCCATTAGAAAAAATAACATACATCAGCAAGCCAAAGAACCTGATTTTGAAAAAAATTGGAAACCCTTCATTGATTATGTTAAAAAAAACAATCCAACACTGCAGTCCCAAAATCCATGTTAAAACTGTAGATTCTTTCATTTTGTCTTAATATATGCCAACTGACCTTGATTTTATTTCTTTCAAATTGAATTAGCCTTGTTTGATTTAGAGAAGCTCTGTTCATTCTATTTTTTTATTTTTATTTTTATTTTCTTTCATTTTGTTTAGTTGTTATTGTGTTGTTTTTCCATTGTTAATCCTTGAGATACAGCCATGCAGCTGTGAAAGTGGAAAATGGTTAATGATAAAGCAGTATTTTTTGTGGTTATAAACTTCAATAAAACACTATGGCGAGAAAAAAAAGAAAAAACCCTAATAAACTCAAAAACTGGTCATTATCCAACTGTGTTTCAGTTTAGACAAAATCTAATTATATCTGCTGTGAAAGACCTTACACTTGGAATTAAAAGTAAGATAAGGGATGAAGAGGTTTGTGGGGTTCAATTTTAATGGAGTAAAAGTGTTTAAATTAGTGTTCTGTGGTATTGATGTACCTTACAGCCATGTCTTGAAATTCCTCTCCAGCCTCTGAAACCATGTGTTTAAGGAGGAAGATGGGGCAGTCAGGATCTGTTGTACGATTGAATTGGCACCTCTTGAGGTATGAAGAGTTGATATGTGGCAGTAAGTTTCTTCTGTGAAAGGAAGGAAAGAATCATTTAAACATAGAGAGAAACTGTACACTTGTAAAATACGCCCCTTCACGCTGCAGCACTGACGCGTGGAAGTTGAATTTAGGGTATGTTATGCTGTTTTTGATCAGCACAGTGAAGTTCTCTGCAGCAGCCAGCAGTGGGTGTCTGTGTAACAGAGAAACGACATGTTAAACCAAATCTATATGAAACTTCAATGAGTTATAAACAGAACACTGCACTTAGTCTTACTCAGGCAGATTTGTGTCTATTTCAAGAGGGCACCATGAGAGCACTTCACAAGTCCGGGCAGTCGTGGAATAGTTTTCACACAGACCTGTCCTTATACCTGAGTGGAGAATGTAAGGTGGTTTGTTCTATACAATTACACATCAGCATTCATCAGGCTAATGTCATCAAGAAAGGAAGGTGTACCGTTGCCTCTGGGATCATTGTATCCCTGGATACAGTCACAATCATCCACACAAGTAGTTGATGGGCTTGGAAGCTGAAGGAGAAATCACAAGTGTTAATTAGAATCAGTTCAGCTGGACAAGTATGTGTGCAAAAAAATGAATAACAACATGGATGAAAACTGGGCTATTATAATCATTGTTTTAGCAACATTTATTTATTTTGTTTATTTAGTTATCTATCCATCCATCAGTTATCTTGACCGCTTATCCCATTGGGGGTCACGGGGGGCTGGAGCCCATCCCAACTGGCTTCAGGCGGAAGGCAGGTACACCCTGGACAGGTCGCCAACCTATCACAGGGCTAACACAGAGAGACAGACAACCATTCACACCACACTCACATCTACAGGCCAAGTAGAGTGATTAATTAACCGGTAAGCATGTTTTTTGACTGTGGGAGGAAGCTGGACTACCCAGAGAGAACATGCAAACTCCACACAGAAAGGGACCTGCCCGGCTGTGGATTTGATCCAGGAACCTTCTAGCTGTGAGGCAACATCGCTACCCACTGCACCACCGTGTATCCCTTAGTATCTATGCATTTACCAATTTATCTGATCTTTTAACCTTTAACTTATTTTTAATTTTGCTACTTCTTTATTGATTTTATTTCATGTTTTAAGCCCCTAAGCTATGGAACTCTCTGGCTCTGGACATCAAAACGGCGAGCTCTCTGGGTGTTTTAAAAGTAACTTAAGACTTATCTTTTTAGCTTTTAATTTGGAGTTATTTATTTTTAACCCTGGACTGCATCATAATTTTTATTATCTTAATTATTATTTCAATCATTAATATTTGAATCATTGCTTTAACACTTATCTATCTTATTTATTTACCTATTTATTTCTTGTATTCATCTGATATTGTTAACGTTACCTCATATTTAACTTGTCTTTCCATATTACCTTATTTTTTTTAATTTTACTGTATGATTTTATTTTATTTTAAGTATTTTATTTATAATCATGCCTTTTATAATTTACCATTGCTGTTGTTTTTTGTCTCTGTTATTTTGTGAAGCACTTTGGCTACATGTTTTTATGTTTGAAAGGTGCTTCATAAATAAAGTTGAGTTGATTTAAAGTATTTTTACAATCAATATCTTCTTTCTTGTATTAGTCTTATTATTTCAGCCCTTTCTGTTGTTTTCTGACTCTCTGTTCTATTTAAAAGCACTTTGGGCTGCATGCTTTTTTGTATATAAGGTATTTCATAAATAAAGTTGAGTTGAGCTGAATTGAGTTGAGAGTGTATCTGGCCAGTGACATTAAACGTTAAATAATCTGTTTCACAAACGCAGTGGATGTTTGTCTGCTGCAGTAACCGATGTTAACCCGTCAGCATGAAGTAACATGAACACACATAAGCCATCATGCCTTGTCAGTGCAGTTATTGGCCCGAGCAGGATAGTTTTATATAAGCATGAATCTAATTAAAGTATATGGTGTAATCATGGTCCTGAAATTATCTGTACATGACAAACATGGCCAACAGGGTAAGGGAAAGTCAATAGTACAAAAATATTAATATCTCTAAGTGATTTGTGCACAATAAGTGAAATGAATCATTCGTAGCAACCCTGAAACAAAGATCAGAAAAGATTCTGAACTCTGTATGAGATGCATTTGATAAACGTTGTGTCTGAGTTAAGAGTTAATAAGTGTAAATGATTGTATTATAACATTTAGCATCAGTACTTACCTCAGGACAGCGTGCTTGAGTTTGATGTGGGGTAATAACCATATTTGTCAGCACAAAGAATGAATTCACACTCTGTCATACAAGAAGCAGAGATGGTTGAGACATGGACTTATCACATTTAGAACAGAGCAAACTGTCCATCAAGTAACTATGACAGATACCACGGATCATCTCTGAGTTTTGCTTGTGATAATAATACCTGAGGTGGGATAACATAATCAGCCACGTCCCAAAATCTAGGATCCATGTTTGAATTATTGGTGAAGGCAAAACCTTTCACTTTGGTGGTGACGGTACTCTTCACAGAGTCCGTCTGTTGATAGGCTTTCTGCACCAGAAACACATACCTGCAGGTTTAATAACAACAAATCACCAAGCAGCTCATATTAAACATAAGCTATGGGTATTTTGCAAAGGTTTATATCTGTGTTTTATCTTTGCATGTGCCAACCCCATGTTCTCCCAACAAAGCCCCCGTTACTTACCCCACCGCGTACAGCAGCACCATAAGCTGGAGGAACCTGAAGAAACATCCGACCCCTACGCTGGGAATAACCAGAGTTTTTGTTGTTTCATAATCAAACGCTAAATGTAGTAGGCTCTTGCAACAGCCTCCAGACTTGCTCATTGCTGCAGCACACACCAACGATGGACTCAGTGGGATAACAACTAGAGGATAAGGCTGACCTTATTCAAATCATGTCATTCAAATCAGACTCACTGTATGGACATCAGGTTTTCCATCAGCTGTACTTACACTGTTATGCTGAAGTGTTAACTAACCATGGACGACATTGTGCAAATAATATTCAGGTTTGTTTATATATATATATATATATTTTTACCATAATATACGTAGCAGGTCAGATATGATTCAGTGCAAAAAGCTGGTCTGTTTCACACTCATTGAAAAAGAAGATAAACCATGAGATAACTATCCCTGCAGCAGATATTATTTGTGAGGTGTTGAAATGAGTGTAGGATAAAGGAATGCATGTTTCAGTAGTCGTCTCTTTCATTCCTTAGATAACAGAATCATAGCTCATATGTCAGTGTCGCCTTTCACATCACAATATAATGCTCATATCTGTAAAGGTATATGGAGGGAGAATAATCAATCTTTATCTTTATTTGTATAGAAGACGCTTTTACAAACGTAGCAGGTCTAGACCGTACTCTATGTTATATTATTAACAAAGACCCAACACCAAGACAGGATAAGACTTAATCTGATCTCATCTTAATCCACCATGAGAATTGCACCTCGCAGTATTTAGCAAGTTACAGCGGCAAAAACAAACGTCCTTTTGACAGGCAGAAATCTCGAGCAGGACCAGACTCATGTTAGACACACATCTGCCTTGCCCGAGTTGGGGTTGGAAAGAGGGATGGAGGAGAATAAGAGAGAAGAGAGCGATGATAGTGATGAGACGAGTAGTAGTAGCTGTTGCCACTGGAGTCCACCTCATCCGTATCAGCTGGAGTCTGGCATGTCCACAGCAGGAGGAACCTACAAGACAAGGGAGCTCAGGGACTATAGAAAGGTCTATGGTTAGTAACTTTAATGGGACAAGGAGAGTTAAAGTAAGTTAAGGGGGGGTTGGGGGTGAGATAGGATCCCAGTGTGTCAGTGTGCCTGTTCCCCTGGCAGTCTAGGCCTATAGCATCATAACTAAGAGCTGGTCCAAGCCTGAGCCAGCTCTAACTATAAGCTTTATCAAAAAGGAAAGTAATCTTAAAAATAGAGAGGGTGTGAATTAAGCTGTCACTTTCACAGACTGAAACCGTCATGCTCTTTCCAGTCATTCGCTGCTGTGGAGATACTCTGACTGTATACTACAGCAGCTAAATGACACATTGTTCAGCTCAATGACAGATTTACATGCCACTTGAAGATAGTGTGAACTTTAACTGATTAAAAAGCTTGTAAAAGCAAGCCTGCACTGTGTGGAAGGTGTCAACTGAACAGTTGTGCTTATCATTCTTCTGCATTGTAACTACGTTAATGTTTGCAAATCTAATTTCCAAATGTACTTGTATTATTTATTTTCAACATAATGTCATAACAGCCAAGCAGAATGTACATTGTGGATGTATGGGGCAAAGAAATGTTTCAGGTTATTAATGGCTGTTTATAGATTTATTTAGCATTAGTATAGTTAAGAAATTGTTGTGGTAAAGCATGTCAGAATTATAATTAGATTTGGTTGTTTAACATACTATTATAGTTTCTTTTTGATGAGAAGACACTGTCTCTTTAATATTGTGTGTGGCACAGACAGCGGGAGGAGTCAGTGGAATCTAGACTGGTTTGGAGTCACACATTTTTTTGACGTGTCTGTCTAGAATATTGTTTATTATCATGGAATCCTGCATCATCTGCTACATTTGTGGATTTGTGACACAGAAGGAACATCAAAATAAAGTTGTTTTAGTTTTTACAACATACAACGGCTCACAAGTGGATGATTGCTCTGGATGTAACAGGGAGGCACATGTAAGCCAGGACTTCCAGCTAGCAACGCAGTTTCATCACCTACAGTAAATGCACATTTATTATTCCATGATGATTGAAGTCTGATGTGCATGAAAAAAGAGACGATAAGAAGAGTTAAAAAGCTCTTTGATTTAAGAGTCAAGTGTTTAATTAGTAACACACACTGAAATCCATGAACACATGACAGATAGTCACTTTGGTCCAGAAGTACCTCAGATATAAGGTGTGTTTAAAAAAAGAGAAACAGCTCAGTTTACATGGACACTTTGGCATCCCAGCTTTCACCGGTTTAGCTTGCCTTCAATAAAATATTCTCCACCCCACCCTCTTTCAAGTTTCTCTTATGAAGTTCATGACGTCATATTCACACATGGAGGAAAAAAGGCTACAGTTGATTGTATACATAACATACAAATGAATATCATATATGTATATATTTATATATATATCCAATACATTATGTTGCAATGGGTTTTTTTTTTACTCAGACAACGCAGACACAAAGACATGTCGATTCAATATAAAACTATTGATATACAGTCATTATGTTTCAGTGCTGAATATTCAAGTACAGTATGAAGGCTTCTAGAATGTATTGTAGCACAAGAATGAAGATAGTCCACAGTAATGAAGCTACAGTGAAATGTAGATCAGAAAAACTTTTTCATGTTCACCACATAGACCCAGCAGGATGAGGCAGCGACACCGGCCATTGTGTTCACTCACTCGCTCATCTTAGACGATGATCGGCTTATTATACAAAAGGTAACAGTCTCTATGCTCCAGCTTCACTTTCAAGAGGACTTATGGGAGTCATGTCTGATCTGAAAAGAAGTTTGCATCACAGCCGTTTAAATAACAAAAGGCCTCGAACATAGCTACAGAGAGGTCCACGTGTTTATATTCGGCCAAAATCAAAGTCAACCCCTCCGTCATGCAGGTTGCCTTCGTTGGCGTTGTCAAAGCTGTTCTTACCGTGGATCTGTTTGAGGTGTTTACGGAGAACTGGTTTGTGAGCGAAAACCATGTCACAGTAGTTGCAGCGGTGTGGTTTGTCCCCACTGTGCAGGTTTAGGTGATCCAGTAAGGAGCACTTTTGGGTGAAGGTTTTACCACAGATTTTACACTGGAAGGGCTTGATGCCAGCGTGGACGCGCATGTGTCTGTGCAGGTTCCCTTTCTGCGTGAAGGTCTTTCCACACAGGAGGCACATGAACAGCTTGTGCATCTTGAGGTGGTTGGCGTAGTTCTCCAGCTGGCGAAACACACGGGAACACTTTGGGCACTGGTGGTACCACTGGAGAGGTTTGTCATAGTTTCTCTGGTGCCCGATGTGTTTATCTGAAGGAGGGGAAGAAGGAGGGGGGCTGAGCGGGTATCCAGACACACCAGGTGGAACTGTCATCTCACTGCCTCGACTATCCACAGTGGAGTTGATGAGGGAGTGCTGGGGCTCAGGAGAGTGGAGGGCAGCAGGTGGGCTGGTGGGAAAGTGACCAGTGATGGAGTTCTCTGCTGTGTCAGACACAGACTCGACTTTTACGATAGTGATGTCGCTCTCTGTGACACTCTGCCTCGGACGACTGCTTAATATCTGAGGAGGTGAATCAGGCTGTATGATTACATCATCATCATCGTCATCATCATCATCGTCATCAATATTGTTGTCATCCTCCACCTGCTCTACCTCTTCATCCTCCTGATGGACAGTTCGCACCTCAGAGGGTTCTTGCTCTCTCTGGGTCTGTGAGGATAGACCTTCCTCACTTTTATCACTCCTCAGGTCCACATCCACCTCTAATGGGCGTGAAGGCAGAGGTTTGATAAACTTGCTGAGAGCTTGAGTGCATTGCTCCACGATGTGGCCCATTTGGAGGAAGCTGGCAACAGTCAGGTAATGCACCAGCTCCAGCTCAGGGAACTCCAGCTGGCCCGAGTAGCAGGACAGCAGCAGCTGCCGACCAACTTCTGCCTCCTGGATCATAGAGATCTGAACCTCCCTGGAGTCCTGCTGCAGGATGAACTGGTCCCTCAGGAAAGAGGAGCCGGCAGCAAACACCACCTTGTGACCAGGCACCTCCAGCTGGTTGATACGCACAGTGACATCGCAGAAGCGTCTCTGATGTCGCAAGAGGTTCATTTTCTGCAACATCGAGTCCCCAAATGTGGTGAAGCGGAACTGTAGGATCACCTGGTTCTGGGCCATGGTGGACTGAGGACACACAAAACAGAGTACCTAATGAGGATAATGTATCAAATGTCATGTTCATAAACAAACTTGAATAGTTTGTATCTACTCTCTAAGCAACACAGAGAGACTAATGGACCCTTTTATTACCAGCAGGCTAGACTACAGTAATGCTCTCCTTTCTGCTCTTCCAAAGAACACAATAAACAAACTGCATTTACTACAAAATGTAGCAGCACAAGTTTTAACGAAGACCAGAAGGAGAGCACACATTACGCTTGTTTTAAAATCTTTACATTGGCTGCCTGTTTCTTTTCATATTGATTTTAAAATATTTTACTAGTTTTTAAGGCACCGCTGCATGGCCTCGCACCAGACTACATATCAGAGATGCTCTTAGTGTACAAACGCTGAGTAACTGCATCAAACAAATCAATGACAAAATGTTCAAACCAAGCCAGAAACCTTGGTGTAATCATAGACTCAGACCTTAATTTCAGCAGCCGCATTAAGACCATCACAAAGTCTGCCTACTATCACCTTAAGAATATATCAAGGATTAAAGGAATTATGTCTCAGCAGGATGCAGAAAAACTGGTCCATGCATTTATCTTTAGCAGACTAGGCTACTGTAACGGTGTCTTTACAGGACTCCCTAAAAAGTCCATCAGATGTCTGCAGCTCATACAGAATGCTGCTGCTCAAGTCCTAACAAGGACCAAAAAAGTAGACCACATCACTCCAGTTCTTAGATCCCTACACTGGCTTCCTGTCTGTCGGAGAATATAATTTAAAATCCTGCACTGAGGTCATCAGGTACTGGTCTGCTTTCAGTCCCGGGAGTCAGAACGAAACATGGTGAAGCAGCGTTTAGTCATTATGCACCACATATCTGGAACACACTCCCTGAAAGCTGTAGGTTCACTCAAAACCAAGACTTTTTTATTTGCCACTGACTTCCTATTTTAGCTTATTTTAACTCATTTTAAATGCAAATTTTGATTTTATTATTAATATATTTCTAATTTTCCTTTTCTTTTCTGTGTTTTATTGTATTTGTCATTTTAATTGTGTTCTTTTATGATTGTCTGAATGTTTCCAATGCTTTTAATGTTTTAATGTAAAGCACATTGAGTTGCCCTCGTGTATGAAATGTGCTATACAAATAAAGCTGCCTTGATTGATTGATTGATTGATTAATTGATACTATGTAGTGTTGTAATAACACAGGCAGTGTTCTCCTGCATTAATACTTGATTATGTCTGCTGCTGCTTTTCCTCATTTTAATAATATAATCTAATAATTGAGGGCTAATTTATTTAAGCACCTGATAATGAGTCAATAGAGATCTTCATCATTATCTTCATTATGATGATTAAACTGCCACATGAACACGGGCGAGCCTTTAACCTGGACGGTGTTCACAGCTAGCATGCTAACTGGGAGTCACAGCTGCTGTAACCGAGAACAGATGAGCCTCTGCCGGGTAGGGAAAGCTGAAAGTCGAGTGACATTAAGTGGTAAAATGTGTGCAAAGACTCCACTAGTAATAATAATAAAGTTGGTGTATAAAAATGTAAAACTGATGTTCACTGTAGAGAAAGTAGCTTCGGTTCACAGCCTGTGTTATTGTTAGCTTAGCAGTCAGCACCCATGCATTAGCTTTCATTAGAGGACGATAGAAACCCTTTGTTGTAATCTTCGACTTACAGGAAGACAACAGAGTCAAACTATCCTGAAACACTCACTATGCTCAACATTAGAGGGAAATATGTAAACAACAAACCGCGTCACGTCTCCCACTGGCCTACTCTTCAACACTGAGCTGATAACTGTCTGTCTCATAGCATGTAGCTCTAGCTAGATAACTGTTTCATTCTTTGCACAGTAAAACGAGTTGTGCACCTTTTAACACTTGGAAAGAAATCCCTCAAAGGTGGGTTTTCATCGGTACTGGTCTGTAGTGTGTTTGTCCGGGTATTATGGTGGAGCTGCTCCGGATGTACAATCTTATTAAAGGGCCAGTCCAAAAAATATATATATACAGTATATACCTCCCCATCAAGCAGCAACTTCCGGTCCAATGCGGAAGTGCTAACAACTGCAGTTCACCGAGGATCCGCTTGAGGCTTGCTCATAGGGCTGGCTACAGAAACACCGGAAACCACATACACACCAATTCAAACAAGCCGATCTTTACAGCTGGAACAAACATGTTTACAGCAAGCGGCAACCTCCGGTCTCAAATGATGAAGCCCATGCGGACGTGTTATAAACATAGACTGTAAATAAAAATGGCCAGCGTTGCTCCGCCTCTTCCCGTTGTACGGTTCTGAAGCCAAAAAATCCCTCTCCTGGGCGCAGCCATTGTGCAGCCAGAGCCTGGGAAGCCGCTGTAACAAGCTCTGCCCTACATCATAACGTCACAAGACGCTGTGTGTCCTTTGAAGTTTCCCTCTACGGCGGCTGGGAATCAAAGGAAACCCGGAAGTAAAACCCCGTTTTTTAACTCTAAGAACTAACGAAAAAGAAACTTTTCAGAAAAAAGATGCCTTGAACACAAAACAGTCAGATACTAACTACATACAACCACAGCATACGGATGGGAGAAACATTTGTACCACGTGTATTTATTTTTTAAAGTTTGACTGCTCCCCCATTCAAATGAATGGGGGAGACGGATTTTTTGACCTATACTGCAGCCAGCCACCAGGGGGCAGTCACACTGCTGAAAGCCTCACCACCAGGGCCGTATCTGGCACGCTTCGTTATAAACTGCAATACATCGAGAATCCGCTTGAGGCTGGCTGCAGAAACAACAGAAACCACATAGACATGAATGGGAAAAAGACGATCTTTGTTGCATTAATAAACATGTTTACAGCCTGGTTCAAAAAATGGCTTGGCCCTACGTAGCTAATTTCTCTAATGGCACACACTGTACAAGGGGTTGAATTTTTTTCTAACGTGACGGTTCAGAAGATATTAAGATTTCAAGTTTTTGCCCAAATAAGGATATAACTGACGTGACTCCCGGTCAGGAACACATAGCTGTTGGCTAGGAGGCTCACACTACATCACACTCTGCCTGGTTGAGTTTCCGCATTTCCAATATGGCTGCCGCCGTCGATTGGCTTCAAAACAGCGCTCAGGAACAGATGGGTGACGTTACGGATACTACGTCCATATTTTATACAGTCTATGCTACCCATCTCTTCAAATTCTAACAAGAGAGAATCAGTGCAACTTTATAAAATGTAAAGAAAATTCTTGATTTTAACACGATCAGGCCTGTAGACATCAAAAATGTCCCCAAGTGAAAATAGGCCTCATTACTTTATTTTAAGTGTTTACAAATCATAAAGGTTTTTGAACTGTAACCTAATACACTACAGTCATTTCAGAAATGACTGCAGTTTTTACATCCAATTACAATTCAGTACACATTCGAACATTTCTAAGAAGTGTTTATTTTAAGTGTTTCTTACAAAATGTACAAATATGCAGTAAAGCAAATTTAATTTTCAATAAATTTGAATAATAATAACAAACAAAAGACAAACAAAAGACAAACAAACAAACAAAAGAAAAGGTCATCAGCAGTCGTCCAATGAGTGTTATTTCTTCTTTAAAAACCTGTAAAAGAAGTACAGTAATCAGCATTACCAAGTTCTTTGCAGTGTTCACCTGACCATCAAGCCTACTTCTTTGTCTATAAACAGTAGGATGAATGTAGTGAGTGAAAATGTAATTAAAGAAAATATAACAGTGATGGATCAATGTTGTTTCACACATTATCTAACAACACTCACAGGATAATACATGTTCTATTTAGTATTCCATACCAGATTAAACTGTATCCTCCCAAAATGATCAAGGCAATGGTGCCTACTGTTGCAGCAGCAGACAGAGCAGAAACCTGCACAGCATAGGATGTACCTGGAACATTAAAATGTTGTGTAAGTAAATGCAGACCTTTCTTTATCACATTTCGCATTTCATGGTTAATTGCTCTCCCCTTCTTGCATTATTTCAAAGTGTATAAAATACAATTGTCAATATTTTAGTAATCTGAGTATTTTTCTAAGTACATTACCTCCTACTTTAGCCCACATGACACAGGTACTTTTTAAAGCCTGAGAGAGAAAACATTCAAGTTCTTAAACACTTACATTAAGTCCAGTGCATTTTTTAATTACACACGTATAATAGCTCAACCCACCTTTTTCCACTGACTGACAGCGCGCAAGATGATATAATAATTTCTGCCGTTCTCCAGTGGTGCATTGAAGAAGCCGCCGTACTGGAGTCCATCCCCTACAGTAAAGGTCATCTCTGTCCCAACATGTCTGACATCAATCTGGGCAGTGATGTACTCTGTCGAGGGCTTGTTTTTCTTTAAGGAGTGTAAGCTCGCAGGAGAGGAGCAGTCAAACAGCATACTCCCCTCTACATGAAGCACAAACACCTGGTACAAACTGTTGAAACAGGACAAGAGAAATCATTCACTTGCATGGACATGTCTTTTTTTTTAAGATACATTATGATCACATTGTTTCTTGCTCTCTTGATTGCTACCTTATAGGGTCAAGTGTGTTGTGTGACCTTTGTAGCCTCAAAGTTGGCATAGGAGTCTGAAACTCTTGGAAGCAGACAATAGGTGCTGGAGGCTCTGTCAATTGTGATTATAGTGAGTATGCAATGAAGATAAAAAATGTGTATTATCATAACAGATTAACATATTTACAGACACTGGTACGCAGTAAAAATTAAAATCTTGGATAGTGTATTTCTCTCCTTTTGAAAAAATATCTTATTTCGCGGAATATCAGCCACATTTTTGTTACAAGTCCAGATAGAAAACTTATTTCAACATATGACAAACAAAAAATAAGAACTGAATTGCTTCTGCCAGTGCAGTAATACATTTATTTATTAAGTTTCTTTAAATTCTAAATTATTCTTAAAATCTTCTTACTGTGCTGGAAACATTTTTATACTTATTGAAAGTAATTCAGATAATTCAATTTAGCTTGTAGTATTCAACTCAAACATGGACTTTTCACGTAAATGTGTCCAATATCAAGTGTAATGGGATATTTTTCACTAGCAATGAGATAAAATACAGTTGCTAAGACGTGAATTTTTAAAGTGTATTGACAGTTGACAATGTATGTAGACAGACACTGGGTTGAGTGATACCTGGCAAACTGGTGCTAGTGGTGAGGGTGGCTGTGAATCCAGCAGAGACTGCACTGATTGAGATGCTGTAGTTAGTGAACGGGAGCAGGTTCAGACAGAGTTCCAGCTGGTCAGACTTGGATCTCATAAACTGCTTTCTTTGATCATGAAAGGACCTCTGGTAGTCTCTGGATCCAACATATGTCACCTGGGACGATAACATCAAATATGGGATTGATCAGGGTCTCAAAAGAGAAAGATTACATTTAGAAAAAGAGCATTATTGTATTTGCATGGACACACTTGCATTTCACCTGAGAATACAAATCTACTTTTATGCCAGCAAATAAAAAAGAATGGTAAAAGCTGCGATGTCTCACAGAATGATTAAACTTGGGATGAAATCATGTGTTACCTTGTAAACTTCTGTGTCCTCATCATACTTCTCTGCTTTCCAGTGCAGACACTTTTCATTGATGACGATTAGGTGATTGACAGGTGGCTTTATTTCTTTATGTGATATGGGAATAAAGAGACAGTCACGTCACTTAAATCACTACAAAACATGTCCATTACGCAAAACAAGCAACATACCTTTCAAAATACATTTGATTCTGTGGGGCATTGAATTATTGTACATGTTCCTAGGTGGGATAAGTTAACTCCTATGTTCTTACTCACCTATACATTTCAATGAAGCCATCTCCCAAACCCCAGAGCTTCCACACACTGAGACGTTGCTGCCCCTCCAGCTGTGATATCCATCCACACAGCGGTGGATCACAACACTCCTGTTATGCCACTCCACCTCTGAGTTCTCAAGGAGGGGCATCGGGCCACATTTAGCTACACAAGAAAAGAAAAGAAAACAGCACTCATTGTTATCCTACTAACTGAATGTTGAGCTTTATCAGCACTGATTATACACAGTTTATTTCATACATATCTATGACCGCAGTGCCTTCCATCTGTACAGTCTCAAAATTATAAATCACGTCAGTTTTTATCAAGATTCAACCCACAAAGGATGGACCCACATATATACACATACAGCATATTTAATGTTAAAGTAACAAAACCTGATTATTCTCTTCAATGTATTCAACCCTGCATAGGAACAAACAGTCCATGCACACACATATGTGAGGATCTATGCTCGAACAGAAAGTCAAACTACAAAATCACTCATTGTCACTTTAATAATGACTTCCACAGTTTAATAGTCAATCATGAATGTAGAGATGTTATAGTAATACCTTTGCACTCTACAGATACCTTCCCCCAATCTCCTGATAGTAAACATGTTGAAATATTATTTCCACTGTCCTGATAAAATCCATCCATGCACTCATACAGCACCACACTGCCCGGTCTACTGATGCCATTCCACAGGAGGTTAGTATGGGGGAGGTTTAGTGGGGGACCACAGCTTACATCTGCACACAGACATTAATTAGCACAGCAAAATAAGCACAGTACAATCCTCAATGAGAGCATGACAAAAAATGAACATGAGTAGCCCAGAGTTAAGTGATGAGATACAATCATTTTTGCTTTCTTGCCTGGAGAAGTAAATCGTAATGGCCAGCAGCTCAGAAGCTAAGCATCAAGACTTGAAATGTGAAACAGCAGAGGAAACTAATGTACTAATCCATGTCCAGTTACAGAACATGGAGTCCTACTGTACTTCAATAAGTCACCAGGCAATGTCCATGACCAACACAGTATTAGAAAAATAAATGAAAAAGTCTATCATCTATCTATCTGCAAAAAGTGTAAAAAAAAAAACGTGCATTTGTGTTTCCCAAATTGCCCCAAGTTCAGAGATTTGAACAGTATATCAGTAATTAATCAATGCACCTTCACACCACATATCAATATCCTCCCACAGTCCATCCACTCCACATACTGAGGAGTTCCTCTGGCCCCTGGTGTGATATCCTTCCTCACATTGGTAAAGAACCACACTGCTGAGATGTGATGTGCCATCCCAGAGCATTTTTGTGTGAGGTTTAAAAGCAGGCTTTTGACAACTGATTTCTATAACAGAAAGACAACATGTCATTGTCAGTCAAAATCATTGAACCAGTACCTACATATAATTCACCCAACTTGAAAACAATTATTAGGGGAGATCTACAAATTTCAATCACAGCATTCAAATGTCAACATTCAAGAGGACTTCATTGTTGATTTTATTTTAAGAAGGTAAGCACTCTTATTGAGACCAATGTAAAAACTCACCTTGACAGAGCAGAGAGGCTTCTTTCCATTCTCCATCAGCAGTGCAAACGGACACATTTCCTTCTCCCACATTGTGATATCCAGAGTTACACTGATAAACAGCCTGCGAGCCCACAGTGGAGGTATTATCCCACAGCATGACTGAATGAGGAATGAGTGTGGGTACACCACAGTCAATTTCTATAAAGATGGAGACTGCATTAATATATTGGGATGCAACAGTTGTGAAAAGTCTTGAGCAGTTGTTGTTTTGAGTCATTACCTGTGCATGAGATATCTGGCACTGTCCAGTGACCTTCAATAGTGCAGAACGATATATTGTTCCCTTGACTGTGATAAAATCCTGTTTTACAGAAGTAAGCCACTGTGCTGCCAGGGGTAGAGGTGCCATTCCACACATGCCCAGTGTGAGGCAGTGTAGGAGGAACCCCACACAATATCTCTGTTTCAGGAAATGATACACACAAGTGTTTACACAGAACAGAGAAAAAAACATAAAACATGTTGACAGCATGAATTACTCAGGATTTCTCAGCATTTAAACAAGACTGGCACTTCTGCACAGCCGACTACAGCTACACAGGGGATTTATTTTGTGTTGATCTCAGCTCAATATGGGAAAGCACAGGTTAAGGCTGTTTTCAAAACTGCTGGCTACTTACTACCTACAAGTGTAGTATGCAGTATGTACTACATACTGCGTCTGAAGGTAGTATGTAGTATGACTGTTCTGTTGGGTCTGTTTTCTAGGATGCTGGGTCAGGCGTTGCCGGATGTCCGGTTTCAGAAAGCAGAAGTAGACAACAGCCAAGCTAATAGTGAAATCTCTTTTTTAGCATCCACTTATAATTAAAAAAATTAAGAAGTGGTTTATATGGAAATTAGTCATTTTCACAACACCTAAAAGCTGAGTGCCCCCCTTCAAAAAAGAAGAAGCGAGACGTTAAAAAAGAAGGACAAATAAAAAGGCGCAACGTTAGCTCTGTGCATTGTGGGAAACAAACTGCACACTACAAACTGAATTTTGGCCAAATCAGTATGTACTATTATTATAGTTGGTGGTTTTGAAAACTAATCAGCCAGTAGCGTGAAAAGGCCTGTGTGGATGTAGAGTGGTGATGTTTTTGTGGACCATTTAAATTAGACCTAATAAATATATTTTATTTTTAAGAGGAAAACATGTTTCAATTGTCACAATGGGGAACAACGTAGTGCAGAATATTTATAAAATGAATGAACAAAACAACAAAAATACAAACGCTATAACAAAAACTTACTTAAATGTCCAAAATCCCAAACTGTTCACAAGAAAACATGATAACCACCGGTATAACAACACACAGGGAAACACTGGAAAAGATGTACAGAGAGACATTCACAACAAACTGACACAGAAGGGAAAAAACAGACTAAATACTGACAGGGCCAATCAGACGCAGGTGAGACAATGAGACACAGGTGGAACTTATCAAGGTGCAATCAAACTGGAGGGAAACACAAGTGCAGGACGTACAACTAAACCAGACACACAGGGAGTAAAAGCTACAAAATAAAACAGGAAACACGTTTAACTAGAATCACACACTCAAGGATCACAAAGAAACATAGAACCAATACAGAACATAAAAACAGGTAAATGCAGGGTAAATCTACAAATTAAAACTGGAAACCAAAGACAGAATACAACAAAGTAAATACAACACAAAACAAAAGCTCCTCATGACTTCAATCATTTGATGCTTCTGTTACCTTGGCATGACAAAGCTGGTTGTGTCCACTGACCATTGTCCATACAGATGGATATATATACTCCTTTGGTCTGAAAGCCCTCCTTACAAAAATATAGCACAATGTTGCCAGGGGTTGAATTACTGTTCCACACATAGTTAGTGGATTCAATTATAGGAGGGTTTCCACACATGGTCTCTATAAGGAATAATATGTTACAAACATGTAAAGCAGAAACCAGGAATACACTTAATTTACTTCAGAGTTAAACGTGCAATAAGACAAAGTTACTGAATATCTCAGTTTGTTCTTTCTACATGCTTCAAGTGTTTGTTAAAGCAGGGACTGTACCTCGACAGAGCAAAGACGGTCTCTCCCACACTCCATCAGCTGTACACATCGATACATTGCTCTCTCCAACATTGTGATATCCAGAGTAACATTCATAAAGCACCTCAGTGCCCATCCTTGTACTGTTATTCCAAAGCATGTGAGAGTTAGGCAGGGCAGGCGGAGGGCCACAGTCAACATCTGAGAGCCAAAGCAATGACATGTACGGTGCATGAAACAGTATTAACTGGAAAAGCTCAAAAAACTCTCTCCTGGCAGTAAGTTTCATCATCTCTGTGCTCCTAGACTTGGTTTTAAAATCACTCATTTCCAGCACTGTGGAGGATTTATGTTATCAAGGCTCAAAGAACAAGTCTGTTATTTTTTGCGTCTGTCCTAAAACAACAGCATAGCTTTGAATTGTAAGGCTGCCTTTCTACCTGAGATTAAATACATATGTCTTATTCTCCTATTATCCTCAAATATTACTAACACATTTTTACCATGCGGTCAATCTGACCCAAGGGATATTTGCCTCCAGAAAATGATTTACGTAAAATTGTTGACAAACTTTTTGTGTTAAACACTTTTCATTTGTTGCATAAATAAATAACCCCTTGATAATGATACCTATCAGTGAGCTGACATGTCCTCTAGTGCCACCGTCAGGCCAAACTTAAATTAGAATTAATGTATCTTAAAAAGTTTTCATACAAATCTTCCCCAATTTACTGACAACATTAATGACCACAAGAGTATGAACCCTTCTTGGTTTTGGTGATGATATGACCTTTCCTGTAGAGCCACCATAAGGTCAAACTTTCAGTTAGGTCACCCACACAGATTGAGAGGTTTTACACAGCTAACACAGCTTGGGATCAAATTGACCCCAGAGGAACACAAATGTGTGCAATGTGTTCAGCACATTGAAAAAATATAGTCATGATAATTTTATGCTTCATAAGTTGTCCCCACCAAGTTAGGAAAAGTCATGAAATATGAAGCTAAACAAAAGAAGTCAACTATTATTTTTTGAATGGGGTCAAATTGACCCCAGGGATAATAGGAGGGTTACTCAGCTAAAGTTACTAATTATATTAAGGTGTCATTTATAAGCAGTTAAATGTTTAGCAAGACTCCCTGAGGATTGATACTGAGGCACAGCAACACTTTAGTAAACTGCTAATGTCCGTATGCTAACATGCTAACAATGACAGTGCTGTAATCTTGTGAGATTTGAGTGTAAGCATGCCATCAGTCACTGACCAGCACTCATCACTGAATACAGCTAGGGCTAAATGTCATTTGTTTTTCAGGTATTAGGACATTAATCCAAGTCGACCGAGAAGACACATTTGAATCTGAGTAGCCAGATAAACCTGAGGCAAATTGAATGTCTGTATTAAAGTTACTTGGGGTCTTTATAGGGCTGCTTTGGCTCAGGAGGGACACTGGTTGTGTCACAATGGGAAGGTTGGGGGTTTGATCCCCAGCTCCACATGCCGGCAAGTCCTTGGGCGAGACACTGCTCCCCGGTAGCGTAGCTAGCAACGTGTGAGTGCTTGTTAATGGGATTAGTTAACACTGATCAGCACTTTACATAGCATCCCCAGACATCAGTGTATGAATGTGCTGTGAATGGGTGAGTGTGACATGTAGTAGATTTACCATTTACCACTCTGTCTGTCTTGTAGTCTTTGAGATTTTTGGACACTGACCGATGTTGACATCCATAATGCATGTTAGAATCATAGCTTAAAATAAATATTGTTAACATTTATTATCACGATCTAATGCAGATAGATTTAAAATATGACCTATGACCTCTGTGTACTTTCAATTCAGCACATAAAGCCTCATCTGGACTGTGAATAGCAAAGAAATTGTAGTCCAGAGTCATAAAGTTCAGACTGACAACCTAGGAAAGAGCTTAAAAAGACACTGAGAGCTGTGTAAGGAGGCTGGTATATGTTTGTTTGTTTGTTTGTTTGTTTGATTTGTTACCTTCACAGACTGCAGTTGGTCCTATCCACCGTCCATCAGCTCCACACACAGAGCTGTTGTCTCCACTCCTCCACACAAAGCCTTCAGCACATTCAAACATGGCCATACTGCCGTATGTGGTCTGTGTGAGTGGCAGCAGCACCATGTCCTTCACTGACCCAGGTCGGCCACAGTCTACCACTGAGCGGGACAAAAACAAACTAAGAAACTAAACCTTTTCATTCACTCACCATCTGCAGAGATGAAACACTCGTGATCTGTCAACATTGAACCAGCCAGGTCCAAACGTCCACTACAGATATAAAGAGTTAAAATGGGGAACTTTTGTTTGACAGTATAACTCCAGATGCATCTTGGGAGGTCATTACTGCTGAAATAACACACATGAAACATCCAGTAGGAGGGTTCTCTGCAGGGTTTAAAAAGCCTAAAGAGTCAAAACGACTGCTTGTTGGTGCTCTGGATCACAACTTGAAATCTACTACACACTGATCAGTATGTTTGTAATGTCTTTATATCAATGCTGACTTAGTGAACATAATATGCCAACAATTGGGTTTAAATCTTAAATATTTAATTTTACCTTTGCAGAAAGCTTTGTTAATGCGAGGGTTGAAGGTCTTGGGTCCATTGTGGACTTGGTATCCCAGCTGGCAGCTGCATTCAAAACTTCCCACTAGATTTCTGCATACACCTCCGTCTCCACACAGGCCTGTGATGCTGCACTCGTCAATGTCTACACATAAAAAGGGAAACAGCACAAAACCTTTCATGGGTTCATCTTTCGTTTTAGCCTGTCCAGACTCTCTCCTTCTGAACTGTTTTATTGAGTCCAATGAAGCTTAGGCCTATTAGGTCTTTGTAGCAAAGTATTAAGCTTGTGACATAAGATCTTTACGTGTGCACTTGTGATAACATGTTATTAAATGAACTGCACTTTAAAACAAATTAAATAGCAAGTACATTAACAGCCTCTCCAGCTTGAACTCACCCTGGCAGCTGGTTCCATCATTGGGGATAAAGACGTCCAGGTTGTTAGAGGGGCTGTAGCCTGACAGGCAGGTACAGTAGTAGCTGCCGTATGTGTTGTGGCAGGTGGTGTGCGGCCCACAGATCTTACTAGCTCCAATCTGACACTCATCTTTGTCTGGAAGACAAATATTTACTAACCTTCAATAAAAAAGAAAGGCAGTTTAAGTCCTCAATGTTACTTACCCCCTCTTTGCTTTGGCAGCTACAAGTCATAGTGACCTATGAATGAGACGGTCTCACTCTGACTTTAATGATGCTCTGACTTCTCACTTAGTAAACTGAGATTACAAATTTTGAGGAGGGATGATAACTGTTTAATCCCATGGCTTCCTCTTGACTTTTGGGTTTAGTGCTAAAGAAGTTCATATATGTTAGCGTGTCAGCATTTAAAGCCTGCTGACATTGTCACTTTGGATATGTTTAAATGCAGACATTAGCTTTAAGCTACATGGTCAAACTATTGTGCCTAAGAACAGCCTAATAGAGCTGCTAGTATTTGTTATGGTTAAATTATATTGATACATATTTATATGAAGAGTTCATTTGCAAAAACAGACTCCGTTTTTATATATTTTCAAAAAAATATTTATTTTTAATATTTACATTTTTTGAGAAAGCTTTAATTAGTAATGTCAGTTTTACTTACTCAAAGCCACCCAACTTCAGTTGATTAATAATACCTAAAGCTAGTAATACAAAAAATATGCTTTGTGAAACAATTTAAAATAAATTAAAACTCAGTTATCTGTTTTTGCAAATGAACGCTTCATATATTTTATATATTATAAATGTGTAGAGTTTCTGTTACCAGTGGGTTATTCACACATAGTGAATGCAGAAATAAGCAATGAGACCAAACCAGAGGAATAATGTGAAAACCAAACCACTGAGGTGAAAGACACCAAAGAGTCACCACAGAGAAACTTTCCACATCACACACAGTGATTTGATCAGCTGTTGATGTGAAAGTATGCAGTAAGCGGTTCAACTCGGTCTGCAGTTCCTCATGAACCAATTCCTGAATTGAAAAAGATTAAGGTTTAGATTTTAAAGTCCTACCTTGACAGAAAGTTCTTCCATTTCCAACAAACCCGTACTTGCAGTTGCAAACTTTACCAGAGCCGTCTGACTTGTCGTCACATGTTGCGTTAACATGGCAGCTTGCACATACATCAAGAGTCTGGCCCTCTGCTAGCACTGATAATGACATAAAGAGAAATACATTTGTTAATATCTGCCCACTGACTTCATCATACATAAAGGCTGGAAACCCTTCTATAAAAGGTGCATGCTGTGATAATCATTTCTCTCACCTGCAGCGGCACAGAGGAGAAAAACCACGACCATTGTTCTGTTGGTCTCAACCATCCTCTCTGCAGTCTTCCTGTTGTTTCTTTCACTTCACCAAAAACTTAACTTCCCCTTTATCCATCTTCTTTTTTTTCATTTCTGTCTTCTGTCTTATTGGTTGTGATGACTCTGAGCAGTTTGATAACCTTTGAGAGGATGCAGTGAGAGGGTGAGCTGAGGTCACTCCGAGACCCTTTTCTCAATGGTCTTTTTGAGGCTGGTGGTTTTGTGGCTTCATCTGTCATCATCTGACATATTTACAGTTACATTCACAACTGTTGAAGATACACTCTGTGCTTACTCTGAGGAACTGCATACTCATGCTGCGGTCTAGATAACAGCTATATTTGGCATAACGAACCTGCTGGATGTCCTCTTACATCACTGTAACAGTTTGTACCAGGTGTTTCTTCAAGAGGATATAAACTGCATCACCTCAGAGTGTAAAATAAAACAGACAGGTGAGGTTCTTCAACATGCTTTCCTGAGGTGTTCATCAGGAACAATATTAAGGAATACTCCTACTACATTGTGTGTAGTGGGTTCTGAGGGGGTGTCTGTTGGCCTGCTGTGGGAGTGAGAGATAAGTCTGCTGGGCTGCTATCTTTCTCCCCAGCACAGCCCATAATGGAGTATGTCTGTCATTTCTACCTCATACAAGGGTCTGCTGGTCTGGGCTGATTAACCCTGGTGTTTCCCTCAGGGCAGACAGTGTGTAAAAACTGACCAAACAATGTTTCTTAGATAAAAGATAGAATATGGTGCACTCAAAAATAGATTGTAGCAACATATTGGATCAAAAGTCAGCCAAGCTGTGTCACCTCCATCATCTGTGGGGCCCTTCACTAATTGCTGTGGTATTTTTGTGCAGCACATCCCAGTGATTCATGATCGAAAATGTAGTGTAATTAGTATTATTATTATTTTTTTATTTAACCTTTATTTAACCAGTTCGGTCCCATTGAGATCAAAAATCTCTTTTTCAAGGGAGAACTGGCCAAGACAGTCAGCAGCAAAAAAAAAACAAATTTACAGACACACAGAGAACCAAAGTACAATCCACAAGTACGGCATTTGTCACTAAAGAATAATTTTCTAGGATGCAGTTGTGTAGCAAGATACGCTAAAAACAACAGCCTAAAGAATCTGCTTCAAGGTCTTTCATTGTAGATTTAAAAACATGTAATGACACCAAATATTGATCCTGTCATTTGGAATTGTTGCCAATTACTCTGATGACCAGAGAGCCAGAGAGAGCCAGTGTTTCAGTCAAAAACACTCATGCCAAGGCATGAACCATTTAAAGAAACTGTGATATTGTGACACTTGAGCTCTCAAACACTTCAACATGGATTGCATTAGGATCAGTGATTCTTTGTGAGGGACAATTTCCAAATCTGAGAACAAACTCTACCAGGATGTAATGACCTAGTTGCACGCCTGCATGAATTTGATCAGATGTTGCTTTCACACATCTGTGATTAAGCCAATTATTGTCCATAATTTAAAGGCGAATGTAATTTAATTCATGCAGCATAGGACAGTCCAGAACTCCTCCTGAACCAGTGTGACACTTCAGTTACTTTACAGTCAGTCAGTGTGCCATCTAACAAACAGAATAATCTGGTGACAAAAGGTGCAGACCATCCTTAATTGGCTGCTGTGTGCTCTAAATGTGAAGTATGGTGAAGTATTTTGTTACTCACCCATTCAAACTGTGTGTATCCTTCAGGTCTCACATACACTACCAGTCAAAAGTTTGGACACACCTTCTGATACAACAGTAGTCAAATAGGACTATCCATTGTGTACTAACCCTACCTCTGAACAACACAACTGATGGTCTCAAACACATTAAGAAGGCAAGTCATTCTACAAATGAACTCTTGACAAGGCTCATGTTAATTAGAAACCATTCCAGGAGACCACTTCATGAAGCGGACTGAGAGAATACCAAGAGTGTGCAAAGCTGTCATGAAGGAAAAAGGGGGCTACTTTACAGAATCTAAAATATAAAACATATTCTGCTTTTTTTGACACGTTTTTGTTAATTAAATAATTCCTTATGTGTTCTTTCATAGTTTTGATGCTTTCAGTATTTATCTACAGTGTCTCAAATAATTAAAACAAACAAAAAACATTTGATGAGTATGTGTGTCCAAACTTTTGACTGGTGCTGTATGTTGTCCTTTGCATTTTCTTCTTAAAATACAAATCATTTATGTATTTTAAATAATTCTTCAGTTTTGTTTTGTTTCCACATTGCAACAATAATTTTCAGCTTACTGCATCTAGCTGTAAAACAATAGGATGGGTGGAAATCATTGACAGGATGTGGTATTATTTCACCACCATTCTCAAGTGTCCCCATATGTGTCCACATATATAATGCAAAACGGGCACTTATTTACCAACCTGCCAGTACAGCTGAATCACATCCGCCTCAAGAGCTACGCCCTATGATGAACAGAATGGAAAGTAAATGGAAAATAAATACAAAGTAACACGTGCAGGAAAGTGTTTATGTGTTTCAGTCAAGTTTCAGTAAAGTTGCAGGACTTCTTTAATGTGTGTGAGCTTACCGGAATGAATGAATAGATAAATAGAGAACAATAATCTGTCATTTTTTATTACTGTTCACTGATGTGTGCTGCTTATTGACCTGTTACAAAAACAATTTTACATGAGAGAGAGTGCTGTTATACTGAATATCAGCACTGCTGTGGTCTGCTTTCTATGACTGAATCACAGGTGTTCCTATATTCAGTACAGCAGCACTTCCTCTTTTTTGGTGCTTCTCACAGCAATAGCTATTTTATTTTATTTATAAAGCACATTTCATTACAGGTAAGCTCAATGTGTTTTACATTGAGGATAAAAACATAGACAAATATAGATACACCCAACATACACACAGCAAACAACAATCAACCAAAAAGCATATTTAAATCCACAAAGTGTAACTATTCTTACGCTCTGTAAAATAAGTAGGTTTTGAGTTTAGTTTTGAAAGTACAGATCTTTTTGATGGATCTTAGGTCAGCGGGCACTTTGTTCCAGAGAGAAGGACCACAGTAACTAAAGGCAACTTCACCAGATTTTGATCTGACTCTGGGAATGGTTAAAAGTCTTCCACCTGATGACCTAATGGACTGGGTCGGGTTATAGACTGTGAGCAAGTCAGAATTATACTGAGGAGCTGAACCATTGATTGCTTTATGGACTAATAATGTGATTTTGAAAGTGATTTTGTATTGAACGGGAAGCCAATGGAGTGTTTTGAGAACCAGGGTGATATGTTAGAACTATCTTGTGCATGTCAATGTCATGAGTCCATTTAGTTCAGTTTTTCCATGTTTTTCATGCCTTGGTTTATCCTGTGTTTATTCTGTATTAGTGATCCTTTGTGTCCCTTGTGTGTTTTGTGATCCATGTCTCTTTTTGTACGTTCATGTTTTTCTTAGTCTTGTCTTGTGTTCTCTGTTTTGTAGTTCTGATCTCTGTGTTTCCAGTTTAGTTATGTGTTTCCCTCCTTTTTGATTCCCCTCATTTGTTCCACCTGTGTTCCACACGTGTTGATTACTCTGAGTATTTAGTTCCTCTGTTACCCCTGTCCCTTGTTGGATCATTGTTCGTCTTCCTTGTGTTCCCTTATCTTAGTGTTTCTAGTGTTTCCTTTTGGATTTAGTTTTTGGACATTTAAGTGAGTTTTGTTTGTACCTTTTGTTGATTAAAACCTTTTTATTTTAAAATCTGCACTTGGGTCATCCTTAACTCTTCCCCCCAATTGTGATAGTCACGACTCTGGCTGCTGCGTTCTGGATGAGCTGGAGCCGTCCTACGGATTGTTTGGATAGTCCTGCATACATCATGTGCAGGACTCAGTGCAGCCTTAAACAAGATTGCTGGGTCTCCTTATCACAGTTGAAATTTCTATGGTAATGCAATAGTTGTGTGTTTTTTCATTGTTTGTAGTTAACCTCACTCAGCCAAACAAATACTGAACATTGAAAAATAACTACACATTTAAGTTGTTTATGACGATATCTTTATTTGTTGTTAGCACCTGATCTGTTGAGACCTTTTGTGGAATATCACAAACTCCATCATTCAGATCATTTGTTAGGCAACATGCATTTTATTAGTATCAAAATGTTATTACTCACTGCATACATGTTACAGTTGCACTTTAGAAGGATTATGAGCTTAAGATGTTAATCAATATTAAGCATTAACCTCTCATCATACATACATTTCACAATTCTGTTAATTAGATGTCTCCCACAAATGCATTGATGACTGTTAGTTCAGACAAACAGAAATAACATCGTGCTGGTTTTGTGTTTTATTGCTAGATAATGGTTCTTGAAAACAAAAGTTGAATCAGACAAAACCTGACATGACAGTTATAGGGCACCATACCTGTAAACGTGCAGCAGAAACACATACTGTATATATTGACACAGTATGAAGGAGTATTTTGTCTGGGTGATCAGAACATCTTAAACATCATTGACACACAATCTGCTGCAGGTACCATCCTTCACATCCTGCTTAGTCATGAAACAATGCAGGGACAGCAGCGTTTCTTTTCTGGTTCAGTCTCCACTTCCACGGGGGGTGGTGCTTCAGGAGCCAAGGATTCCTCCTTGTACTCAGACACTGAGCCACTGGAGGTAGACAACAACCTCCCACACACCAGTTCAGCTGCTTTCCCGCCCATGATTGACAAGTCTGTCACAGTTTTTTCTCTCAGTGACATGTCTCCATCATCATCATCATCTATCAGCACAAACTCCTTGAGGTAAATCATCCCCATCCCGTGGAGGCTGTGGTTCTCTGTTGATTCATCCATCGTGTGGGCGTCCACAAAGGTCAGAGTTGAAGTCTCTGTCAGGGTCTCATGTGGGTCTGTGGAGTTGTCCTCCTGCCCTGAATAGGCCTGGCTGCTTGAATCCATCCTCCACAGAGAGTTTCTGTGAAACACTTCGTCCTTCATGCCGTACCTCTGGTCCTGACTGTGAGAGATGATGTCTGGTACACACGACATCTTGCCTTGATCATCTCGGCTACTGACCTTGTCCTTCCTGGAGTGAGAACCGTTCCCTGTAGCATGACCATTCTCAGGATGTATCTTGAAAGCCACCTTCTGGTACTCATTGTAGACTTGAACACTGCTGCTCCCTGCTGGTGGGGAGAGGGGGATGCTGGCAGTGTCTCTTCTTCCTTGCTTCTTCATGTATTTTTCCTTTTTGCTGCAGGGAGATGAAAAAAAAAAAAAAAAGTTAAATTTTCACTTTTCCTCAGTTTTATTACCTGGAACTGTAACCTAAATCAGATGGATTCATTTATAATAGGGTTGAATGACATGATGATTCATATGTTAATAATGACAGACGACTGTAATATGTGTTCTAGACGTGATTTATCTCAAGTATTTTCTCACCATAAGTAGCTATATTAAATACCTCTAATTAATCTACATGATGTAAGATATATCTGATGAAGTACATTCAATCTTTTTTTTTTTATTACCCAATATGTTGATTTTGACCAGACACCATGATCACATTATTTTGATTTGCTAGTTGGAGAATTAGCACAAGGAACAGCCAATTTTACAACCCTATATCTGAAAAAGTTGGGACAGTTTTGATGGTTTGCACATAATTCAAACCCTATATTTAATAGAAAAAATGAGCAAAGACAACATATTGAAAGAAAAACTGAAAAATTACATCTTTGTATGAAAAATATATGCACATTTTAATTTGATGCCAGCCACATGTTTGTAAAATGTTGGGACAGAGACAACAAAACACTGAAAAAGTAGTGTATCAGTGTGTATCTTGCAATAGACACATAGCAATGACAATGTGTGTGTCTCTTGCATTCCAGAGAAGCTGAGTCTGTCAGACGTAAAGATGGGAAGAGGTTAATCAATCTGTGAGATAATACATGTGATGATAGTTCAGTTATGCCAGAATCATGTTTCTGAGTGTAGAATTTCAAAGAGTTTGGGGATTTCATTATCTACAGTAGATTCAAGGAAACTGTACAAAGGGAACATTGCCAGAAAAGCAACAGTGGTTTGCTTTGATCGTCGGGCCCTCGGACAGCGCTGCATTACTGCACTGTGTGAGTGTCTCCACCTGCATGCTCCTGCCAGAGCACTCAGGTCAACGCACCAGATGTTTTCAGATGTGCCAAGATCCAGGTTCAAAACCAGAGGTGACAGAGCTCTTGTGGTGGCTGCTCCCATGCTTTGGAACAGTCTACCTCAAAATATCAGGACTGCACAGACCATTGAGTTTTACATCTTTGCTTTAAACAAACCTCTTTGCGTTGGCTTTTAATACTTGTTGAGCGAGACATCCCAACATTTTATTTTGCTTTTATTTATTGTGGCTTTTTTGTTATCGATTGCATTTGAACATCTATTTTTCTTAACAAATATTTGTTTTATTGATATTGTGTTTTTAAGTTGTACAGCACTTTGGTCAGCGGCGGTAGTTTTAAAATGTGCTATATAAATAAAGTTTGACTTGACTTGACAAGACAAACACGACTCTGTAGTGGAAATCCCTTTATGGGTTCAAAATTGCCTCCAACAAATCGTCTGTGAACACTTTATTATTGCATCCACAAATGCAAGTTAAAACTGTGAAGCAGGTAAACATGCAAAGAAGAAACCAAATTCATAGATACCAGTTTGATCCTTTTATGGAAATCATGGACGCCACTTCCTCTGCTCCAAACAGAAGAGGGACCACCAAGATTGTTATGCATAACTGTGATGGAGATGCATAGGTGGCCATGGCACAGATAGCACCTCAGAAGGTGACATTAATGCTAAACATTATATGGAGGTTTTATTTTGTTACAATGTTACAATTTAATTCAGCAGACGCTTTTGTCCAAGCCAACGTACATCTGAGAGTAAGTCCAACACAAGCAAAGATCTAGACAGACGGGAAACAACAACACGAGTTAGTGCCACAAACTGCAAAGTCTGATACAGGTGAGCCATGCAGTTTTAGGGGTGATGCACAGGGTGTAGAGAAGCTTTTTTTCTATTGTTTGTATCATCATCACCACAGCAAATAAACAATATATCAGCATCACCATGAAACCTCAATATCATCATCATGAAGGCCATTGTCATCAACATTATCTCTAGTATCAAACTACCAAATGCCGAGTTGTTCCCAAAGAGCTGGGTCTAAAAGTCTCTCAGAAGAAGAGGGGGACTATGTGGATCAAAGGTGGTGTGACTCACACCACTTGGGACTACAGCGGAGATGAGTCCCGCTCAGGTGCGTAGGTGTTCCCGAAAGTGATGGATGTTCTCAAAGGTAGAAAGAGACTCTGCAAATCAATTATGGACCAACAAATGCTGCCATCAAGAGAAAACTTTTTTCAGGGAAGACCTTACATATTCCATCAAGACAATGCCAAACCACATTCTGAGTATATTACAACAGCAGGGCTATGTAGTTGAAGAGTCCAGGTGTTAAACTGGCCTGCCTGCAGTCCTGACTTGTCAGCCATTGAAAACATTCTAATCATCATGAAAAAAAACGTACAACTAAGGAAACCCCAAACTATCTAGTGGGTGAAAGCCTATATAATCTCCTCGGCTCCTTAACATTTACAGAATGTGTTAAAAGAAGATGCAACACAACGGTAAACATTTCCCTGTCCTAACTTTTTTTTAAATGTGTTGCTGGCATCAAATTACAATGGGCAAATTTTTTTCATTACATAATGCATTTTTCAGTTTCAACATTTGATATGTTGCCTTTGCATTATTTTCAATCTAATAGAGGTTATACATGATGTACTAATCATTAAGTTATGTAATGTTTCATCAATATCTTTCAGAATTGGAGTTAGATAGTCACAAACCAAAATCCGGAAAGAAAGAAAAATTTATTTATATTTGAACTTGTGATGCATCTGGATGGAAATATAAGGGATTATCAAGTCTTACATGCACGTGTCTGTGTCTGATTTCATGACAATCCCTTTAATAGTTGTTAAAATAACTGAGTCTGTCCAACAAGGTGATCACACCAACTCACAGCCAGCATCTCCATTTATAAGGATGAGATGTGCCATATCAGAGAAAGTGACAAACTGAGGCCTGTCATTCCCAGCACTTACTGTACTTCAGTAAAATGTCAGGCCTCCATTACAGCCCTTATTATTTCTCTAACGTATAGCACATAATTACATGCAAAACTCTCTTCATTGGATGAGTCGCCTCAATCATCCAGGGTACAATTGTGCAGCTGCAGTATTAATATTATTCACATCTTTCACAATATAGTAACTGGGGCAGGTAGTAGTACGTGCTGTGTAGTTGTTGTTTGAACAACAGTAAAGAAGAACAAGCTGTCATTTAGCGTTGGCCTCTTTGAATAAATAAATGAAGCTGGTACTTTTAAAAGAAGCAAAAAATAACTTAAACTCCCCGAGGAGCAGCTCTTTGAGGAAGGAGACGGATGAACTCCTCTAAAGTGCTCTAACCAGGGACAGAGCGTGTGTGTGTGTGTTTCATCTCTTTCAAAGACTCATACACACTCCCCCTCCCCACAGAGACAACATTTGAGATAAAGTGATGAATGCATGACTTCAAAACAGGATTAGTCAGAGTTTCCGGTGTTGTAAAGGTACACAGTGTGGAAATCTGCCCCTGTAGAAATACTCAGGCAGAGCTACGATGGAGAAAAGCTTTAAATTGTTACATAGAGACAAACTCCTTATTTACTATGATGTTAAATAGAGAAGAAAGACTTCCCCTTCACACCTATTCCCTGCTAAATTCAATTCTGTTCACACAGAAGCTTTCCTGACTGACCCTCTTACACTTGACTGGCTCATATGCATGACAGAATCGGGACTCTATAAATGAATGATAACAGCAATGTACATGTTAACACAAGCTTCAGTGTGCTGCACTCCAGCTTGTGAAGGTGACTGAGCAACAATGGATGAGAAATAGGTTGGAGTAAAATACACTCATCGCAATATGGCTGTAGTTTCACCTTGCTGGTGGCTGTTGTTGTCACAGTGGGAACTTTGGGAAGGTTGAAACAGCTTCAATTTGGCAGAAGAATTTTAAAATGGCATAACAAGGATGAATCACGCAATAATTCACATTTAGATTCTTATATATTTTTGATCTTTGTATCCCTAAAATGATATGTGTCATCATGCAGGTTATCTATTGTCTTGAATGATCACCAAGCCTTTGTCTTAATGTAAAAATTTGCATAGATCACAAGTCAAAGCATTGATCTAACCTTGACAGAATTATCTAGAGTCGACTTTAAGAAGCCTTGAAAAACATTAGTTCAGTGTGACTGCAGCACTCTACAGTAGTTACACAACATGCTCATCAAGGTCCTACACAATAAAGCCATCACACAAGTAAACAAAACAATGAAACTCACAGGAGCATGTAAACAGAGAATCATGTAAATCCACTAAGAATCAAACACTTCAGAAAAAAAGGATTTACCTTAAACCTTCCACGGCTGAACTCTTCCCAGAGTTGCTGTAATGAAAATCACATGGCATGGGTGGGATGACCCAGCGTGTGTCCCTCTGATCCGTAGTACAGCTGGTGAGACTGAGTTCTCCTCCCTCTGAACGTCTATAAACAGAGACTCTGCTCACACACCCTCCCCCCCTCTTAGAAACTACAACCACTCACAGTGTGCAGGGAGGCAGTCTCAGGATGCCTCACTGATTGCTGATTTTGTTATTTGGGTTTTTGCTGAATATGTTGTTTTTTTCCCCCAAGTAGACTGACCTTCACAGTCATACAGCTGCAGGCTCTCACACCTGGAAACAGTCAGGTAGTACTACGCAGAAACTATGGCATTCAGGGTTGGGAACTCTTTTCTGTTTGAAGGGGAGGGAAAAGCAGAATAACAAAAAGGTAACACAACATGAAATACATACTTTCAAACTGAATCGGTGAAAAGTATAAAACATTTGCTTCTCTAAACAAGAGTTTGACATTTTGGGTAATATGCTTACACTTTCTGCAGAGTTGGATGAAAATGATGATATCAGCCTCTTATTTGTGTTTGAATATGAAGCTTTAACAGACAATGGTTTAAGCTTAGCATGAAGATGAGAAACAGCTGACTTTGCTTCATTTAGAAAATGTGACAAAGCCTTTCAACCAGCATATTTAAGCTTCTATTTATTTCTGATACAATTACTCTGACTATTAAACTCAAAAACTGAATCAAAATGAGACACAGGCCTGCCTGTGAGGCTCTATTATTGTAGCAAACATGACATGTTCATTTATGAGGTTCAGAGGTGCTAGTAGGTTGGTTCTACACATTCATTTGACCAAAGTTGTGCAGCCCTCCCTCAGTTTTCATGCAGTCAAATTCATCTCCTGATCTAACTCTTGTTGAAAAGCAAATTAATGTTCCCCCAAGATTTCACATGATTTCCTGTGTCCGATTAAATATTGTTTTCTGTCATTTTAAAATAAAGAGAGTGAACTGGAGTTGTGATGTTGCCTAAATCTGACCTTCAATCCTTCTCTGATGGAAGTCTATTGTTCCTTTTCAGATCATCTTCGTAAACCAAATGTAACCTCCAGTCCTTCCTCCTCTTGTAAAGGAGAACTCATGCCAGGATTGTCTTCATGAAATGTTGCAGCGATGCATGAAAAGCCACTTCTCTCAGTCCCATGCACAGAATGTGTTTCTCTAAATAATGCAGGAGGACAGACCTCCACATACATGAAAGCTGCAAACAGGAGTATCAGAGGAATCAAATATTGAAAAGTCTTCATTCCCTGTGGGGGCGATGACTGCATTAGCCCAGTATTGTCAACCAGCAGACATGTCATCTTACAAACTGCTTGTGTTCTCTGGATCTATGAAACCTAAAGCAAAAAGCTCCACGACTGCTGATTTAACAATACTGAAATGTATTAAATTCCCCCCGGCACTTTAATGTTCCTTCAGAGGTTCAGATCAACATTAGACAAGAACAATGACGTCAGTAATGTCTGATGTGATATATTCAACTTGTACACCTGAATGTAATGCAGACACGATTTAAAGAACAGTGTCACTTTTGGGGAGAAGAGATGAATATAACTGTCCCCTTCACTTCACCTAGGACAGTCTATTTGGTAATAAGCTCAGTCAAGCACAGAGACTCAAAGACAAGGGGGGCAGCCCTATTGTTCAGAAACACATGGACCAGCACATCACAGCTCCCTTCATTCACAGAATATACTTGTTTCTTTTCAACACATATAAATATACAAAAGATAAGTTGTGATTGTGAGGATGATGTTTGGTGGTTAGGTTTTCTTCTTTACTTCACTCTGCGACTAGTGCTTGAGCTAAGCTCATTTCTTCCTGGCTATGCCTTACTCTTTAAGTGAAGACATGACTCAAGCTCGATCCAACTCTAACTAAGAAAGCGCAGCAGTGAGTTTTGCAAAATGTGAAAGACAAGTAGATAATATCCAAAAATTCACACAGTACAAGTTCAGTGACATGCAGAACCTTTGAGCTCTCACTTCTCACATCAAGGTTGCAAGTGTCTCTTCAAGCCTCTGTGAGAAGTTCTTAACTGATTGTGAAACAAACTGAAATTGATACTGATGCTTCTTTATGAGCTACAAAAGCGAACAACATCATCGGCAACAAGATCAACAATTTCTATACTTCAGTTTATTATGCCTGAAACTGCTGCATGACAGCACACTGCAGAAACAGTCTTTCTTCACATTATCAACAGCTTGTTGTTAAATGAAAGCAGGGTGACATTTATATCAGACATACTGCTGTGCATGTAAAGGACAAGATCAACAATGTTTCAAACAAGACTCCTCAAAGCCACTTTAACATTTAGTCATAATTTACAACGTACAAAGTAGCTCATCAGAAATGAATGCAAAATGGATACAGTGGCATTTAACTCGTCATACAAACCTGGAAGTGTCATATTTTCATTTCACAATGTAATTTTTTTTATTGTAGTCACAGACATTTGGTATTGTCAGAGGTCATTGCATTTTCAAAGTTATATTTTCAAATACGACATAATTATTATTACATTCAAATAATCTGAAGACACTTTTTACATCAACAAAAAAAGAAACAATGCATTTTTTAAATACAGGATTTAATTTAAATTTGCAGTGTATTCAACTATTTTGAAGAGTGTATGTAGATTTTTTTTAAGCTGGTTATGAAACAGATTGAAATTAATACTACCCCCTCTACAAAAACAACTAGATCCAAGACTGATCATTTCTATAGAGCTACAGTATTTTCAATGGCTGAACCTGCTGCTGGGGGAATACCAGAGGAGTGATTTTCAGCACGCTGCAGAAAGAGCCGTTTTTTTGATATTTTTCACAACATGGATGAACACTGAGTGGTGTGCTTGACTGTTCAAAGAAGCAGCTGGAGGTTTTTACTTCAATAGCACTTCTGAGACATGTGTTTGTACAAGACCAGCCAGGAGAGAAGAGGTATCGTTTTATCCCAGGGGGAGCTAAACTTCACTCAAAACAAAAGTATGAAAAAATAAATTAAGAAAAGAAATACCCTCATAGCCTGGAAAACATATGTTGTTATTATCATGTGTTTTTTTTGTTGCAAAAACAGTGTAAAACAGAAACAACACATCAGTAGCTTATTGTTTTGATATAAATTTCAACGCTCTTTGTTAATCATGACCGAGAAATCGATCCTATCATGTGAGATGTGCTTCTTCCACTCTGTTGCATGTGAAAGCTGAGGCCTCGGGCAGAAGACTGACTCCGGTCATCGGTCGTCTCCCAGAACCTGAGCGTCACTCTGCCTGGTACCGACAGAGGATCCTTAAACTGGGCCGTGATGCTGACAGGCGCTGTGATGATCTCCACCCCTGTTGACACCAAAGAATAACAAGAAGGTCAGTGTTGTTGAGAACAATTATGTAGTAAAAAAAATCTGTAGGTGACATTTAACAATGATTAACTACAAATCAGTTTGGTTTTCCCATGAAACATATTACCTTTGTGCTTTTCTATTTCAGCCAGACAAACCGACAGCATCCAGAGATGTGAGGAAGTCTGACTTCTACAGAAGAGCCGGGCTGGTGCAATGAGGAGCCGATAGGGGGAGAAGTCAGAGCAGAACCATATACACTGCAGGCCAGCAGACCTGGGAACTCGTAGCTCTACCTGCTTTACATTTTCTAGAACAGGCTCATCAGGTCGGCCTGTGTGAACAAGAAAAAAACAGAATATGTACCTATATATGGTTTAACAATTCATCAAGCCTACTTTCTAAGCTTAGAGTGCAGAAGCAATCAATCAAATGCTGCTGTAGCGGGAATAATAGATTCACTCGTGCTCCCTTTGGTAAAGAGGCTAAAGAAAATAAACAAGCACATATTATCATAACACCACTCACTTGTAAGTTCATTTCTGCTCTCTTTGTGGAGCTTCTTTTCCGACAGCAGCGTCAGGACACTCTCCCACACTGGACGCCCGGTACGAGAAGTTGCACACAGACAGATGTCCACCTCCACGCCTGCTTCAAGCTGCCGGTACTCCAGGACTCGAACCTGCAGCATGAACGGACCCTTCTTCAGTTCATCGACTGGCTCGAGGGTTTTCAGACTCTGGTGGACACGAACCAGTCCTGCACAAGAATCACAACCATGTCATATCCCATACATTCTATGGACTTATCACAGAGTTTAAAGTTTTTATGGCAACATTGAGTTGTTTGGACACAGATACTGAAATTGAAGGGAACAAATGTTGATAAGTGGTGGTGGCATAAACACATTTTTGAGATGTACTAAAAATAACACCTTTCATATGTGGATTATAAATTATTATTTACCCAAACTAATAAATATAACTACATATTGCTATTCTACACTCAACTTATCTTTAATGCAGGCACTGTCTGCTCACTTATGATCCTCTGGGTGATCTGCAGACAGTGCAAATGATCCTTATCAGTAGTGTCCTCTCTCTGCCACATGAGCTCTGTGCTGACACCTTTTCTGAATAACTGCAAACCTAGTTTTCTACATCATGTGGTCTGCATGACAAATTCACCTGCATAACTGTGCAAAAACAGCTGATTCTAATGCATTATGAGACAGACAGGTCCCTGAAGTTTCTTGAAGTCGTACCTGCAGGACTGAGTCTGAACTTCCCATCAGTGATCGCCATAAGCAGCAGCCTGCCACACAGGAACTCTGGGAAGCACAGGGGGACGTCTCTGAACTCTGTGTCTGGATAATCCCAACCATAACCTGCAGCACTGCAGAACCTTCTCAACAGAGGAGTCTCCCACCTTAGAGAGACAAACACTGATCATAGCTGTAACTCTGTGTGAAACTGAGTCCTGACTCCTTCTTTGGGAGTGGAGAGAAACTTACCTGCAGTTTATGATCGTGTACACAACCTCACAGCTGTCCGTGATGAGCGACTTCAGGTGTCCTGTCCTCCACAGGGTGAAAGTTTTGATCAGGTATTTTAGGTAGAGATAAACTGGACTTGGAAGCCTCCTGCTTTCGAGTACATTTCGTCTCAGCACGGCATGTGATGAGTAAATGTGAACATAAAATAAATACAAAGAGCATGCAGAAAGCGAAGCAACAATGCAACTGCATGCACTCCCCATTGTTGCTTCAAATAATAATTAAAACGGCACTTTTGATAAAGATACGAACACTTCTGAAGTGTGTGAAGTAATACAAACAACTCCTGGTTGTGACGTATGTTAAGTACGGAAAGCAAGCTGGGACAAACTTAACATGTTCGACTATCTCAGGAATGAAAACGCGAACACACTTCAAGTGTCATAGTACTGTACAGAAGAGGATTAGGGCCACTGGGAAAAAAATATGAAATCATTTGAGTGCAATATTTTTTATTACTCTGAGATTAAAGTCAGTAATCTCAAACTTCTGATTTTTTTGTCAAAATTATGAATTTAGTAATAATAATAATAATAATTCATAGGATTTATATAGCGATTTTCTTAGTACTCAAAGTCGCTTTACCTAAAATACAAGTAAAAAAATACCAGGTAAATAAAACAGAACAAGGACAGAGGTAGGCAGGGGTAGAGGTCAAGTGTTGTATGCTTTTTTGAACAGGTAGGTCTTGAATTGGTTTTTGAAAGATTGAAATGAGTCAGAGTTGCAGATGTGTGGAGGGAGAGAGTTCCAGAGAGCCAGGGCAGCGATGGCAAAGGCTCTGTCCCCCAAGGTGCGGTGCTTGGTCTTGGTGATAGGGGACAGGAGATTGGCATCTGATGATCTGAGGCGGCGAGATGGGGGGTATATCTGAGGGGGTCGGTCAGGTATGAGGGGGCAAGGTTATTAAGGGATGAGCAGGATATTGAAGTGGACTCAGTGCTGTGTGGTGAGCCAATGGAGGTGCTGAAGGATGGGTGTGATGTGATGTGGGCTCTGGTGCGGGAGTGGGTGAGTAACCAGGCAGATGAATTCTGGACATATTGGGAGTTTTTTGAGATCAGTGGAGAACGCCGTAAAGAATGCTGTTGCATTAGTCAAGTTGGGAGGTTATGAAGGCGAGGAGAAGAGGGAAGATCTGAGCCGTGCAATGTTGCAGAGGTGAAAAAGGGATGTTTTGGTGACGTATCTGATGTGTTGTTTGAAGGAAAGGGTGGGGTTGAGGATGATGCCAAGGTTACGGACTAAGGATCTCAGAATAACAAAAAAATATGTATAATATACTTTTTTTTTAGTGGCCCTAATCCTCTTCCGTAGTCCAAGTCAGTCTCAGTGTTCAGCCTATAAACATTATTTTACAGTCTGTTCACTTTTAACAATCATACATTTTATCAGAAAGATGTCCAAACATTAGTTTGCTTTGTGATATTTTATTAAACATGAATGGAGTTTCAAACAACAAACCCTTTAACATACTTTTAAAACAAGTGGTGAAGAAAACCGATCTAACTGGCTGCATTTCCTTAATTTGAATTATTGTCTTTATAAAACAAGCCGTGACAAAGATGTTATGGAGTGATGTGAATCATCAGTTGAAAGCATTCATAGTCCAGCAGGCAGTACACGTCTCTGTGTCAAAGAAATAAAATGTTCCTCCTGAGGGATTCCTGAGATGATGGTACTCTCTTCTGACAGCAGACCGGTTTGTCCCATCTTCAGGCTCGTCCCGTCATCCGAAGAGAAGCAGCAGCACAATGCAGACCGTATTCACTGCTATCAACGGCACTGCAGAGAGAAACACAGAGTGGATTATACATCAGACAAGGAGTCTCCTTTCTTTCTTTCTTTCTTTCTTTGTTAGAATAAAATAATATTGGATCAAATACAAAGAGAAACAATAAAAAGTTGGTTAAGAAGTTACAATTATTCATGTTTATAATTTAAACTTTAGAGTGTGCAAAGCTGTCATGAAGGAAAAAGGGGGCTACTTTACAGAATCTAAAATATAAAACATATTCTGGTTTGTTTAACACTTTTTTGTTCATTCAATAATTCCATATATGTTCTTTCATAGTTTTGATGTCTTTGGTATTAATCTACAGTGTTTCAATTAATTAAAATAAATACAAACCCTTGAATGAGAAGGTGTGTCCAAACTTTTGACTGGTGGTGTATGTCTTTTTTTAGATCACCATTTATGTTACCATCAGTTTCGTTGTCACTTACGTTTCCACAACAATAAGGGGACCTTGAACACACCTCATACTGACTGTGAGTCTGTGTGTACTTGACGTACCTCTCATCACTGTCCTCACAGACCGGATTAGGTTCATCATCTGGACTTTGATACCTGGTTCATCCCCGAAACCTCCCACGCTTTGGTCCACTCCCCAGCCGACTGAAACCCACAGAGACATGGATCACGTTAGAAAACAGCTCAGTGTGAATTCAATACTTTGACTACAGACTGATTTATAAAATACATGTCTTGCACAGTATTTTACAGACTTACCTGCATTTCCATTAACAGCTTTAAGATACATGTGATGTTTAATAGTTATACATTATGTGTCAATTATGTTAAAAGCTGCTGAAGGTCTTAAGGTGTGACAAATACTTCTGTAAGTGTAAACAGTGTTGTTGCTAGCTAGCTAGTTAGTTAGCATTAGCCAAACTGTTTCAGATTTACACGCACACACAATATCTGAACTATGAACACTTACTTTTGCTCAGAAACCTTTCTTCGTGTAGAACTGCGACCGCATTTACGCACAGAATAGCAGCTTGAATGAGGGAATACAAAGTAAAAGACATTTTGTCTCTGGAAGCTGGCTGTTTAGGAGCTGTCTACGTATCCTACGGTGGCCGGGGAAGGACAAAACTGTTTAAAGCGTGGAGAGATCATGAGACGTTGCGCCTTTCTGAGGACTATTTACAACTAATTTATTGGAACCTTATATTACTAGTATTATGGAAGAGGATTAGGGCCCCTGACAAAAAAATAAAATAAATAAGCTCTTATCCTTACCCTTTTAATAACTATTTTAACTATTTGTATTCTTAATTAATTTTGATGCTTTAACTTATTTTAATAACACATATTTTATTGTTGCTGTGCATTGGTCTCTATTTTAGTCTCTATTTTATTCTATTTTTATTTTTATTTTTATCAGTACTATTTTTATTATCATTATTATTATTTTCCCTTAATATGTCTTGCCATCGTTTTACTTCTGCTTCTTCTTGTTTTTCAATCGCTGTAAAGCACTTTGGGTTGCATTTGATTTGTATGAAATGTGCTATATAATAAAGTTTGATTGACTGATTAAATATTTTTTTTATTAGTATTGTTCTGAGAAAAAAATCAGAGTTTTAAGATTAAAGTCAGAATTCCGAGATCAAAGGCCCCTCCGCTTCGCATTGGTGTCTTGTCTAACCCTTTTGGGTTTCCTTTTCCCATTTCAACCTGCTTACCATACATTATCCCTTACATAATGGCAAATATTGATATTGTATTGATATTGAAAGTGTTCATTTCTAATATATAAAAAATATCCCACAATAAAGAAAGTACTGACAAAAAAAACAACTGTTCCATCACTGATATAAATTATATTTACATATCTGAAAAGGAGTGTGACGAAGTAACACTTATTAAATCCAAAGCCTTCTCTAAGAGGAATTAATTATTAAGGATCAAGTTAGCGTCCCTTTTACATACCATCATATATAATAATCATGTCTTTATGAATATTCTTAATTCATAAACATATATTTTTTAACTTGTCTTTATATAACAATACTACATAATTTAAATGTGTCAAAAATATATAAATGTATTCATTATATGACATTACTTAATGTAATGTATTGTATTAGGTATTCCAGGTTTTGCATGTGTAACCTGATAAAGCAAAATATACCTATCAGATATATATCTTGGATTCAAAAGGAAAATTGAATTTGTTGATTACAGTAAAGTAGAATTATGAAGTGTAATGCATGTATGCAGAGTGTCTTCTTTGTATTTGGGCACAGTTTGGTTAAATGTATTTTGGTCCTTTACCCCTCTGCTGTACTGATACTGACATTCCTACCTTCTACTAACACATGTACTTCTCAACAAACATATCGCTGCTGTCAGGCTGAAAACTCTTACCTCCAGAACAACAGCTTTTCAGGAAATAAAGAAAAAGTGATTTTTAAATAACAAAACACTGAGAGGGATTCAGTCACAAGCTTTTTTTTTTTGTGTTGCCCGATGAGAGGCACCAAGGGATACCAAAATATACATTTTTGAGAAGAAAATAAGTGGAGATACAAGGTTTCTGTCTGACAGCAGCGATATATACTTTACAATATCATGCAAAGTCTAATAAGATAAACCCAGTAAAAATGTGTAGAAGCATTTTGCACATGCTCAGCTGTTTAATACAACAAACAGTTTACTTTAGACCCTGTCATCAGTTACATTTGAAATCACACATAACCCAAATGTCAACAAAACACACGCACAACAGACTGCATCATGAGAATAAAAATCTTTATTAGTGTTTTATGAAGTCTGCATAATATGCCACACGCCTGAGAAGCTTATGGTCAGAAAAAAAGAACTGCTCTATCAATACCGCCCTCTACTGGTAAAACAACTGCGACATCTACTGTACTGACTGCTTTGCAAAAAGATTACTGTTAAATACACACATACTGTACTACTGTTATGTATATGTACGTCTGGTCCACGTCAGTTTTTGTAATGTATTTTTTCACATTCATATGTTGTAGGCCAAAGATAAAAACAATGTAACACTGGACCCTAACGCATGGTTCAGTTCCCCAGATCCAAACTCCACTAGGTGCACTTTAAGTACAATCGCTAGTGCCAGAAGGTAAACACATTTACATCAAGAGAAGAGGAGTGAGGGAAACATGTTCAACTCGCAACAGCCACATAATGACAAAAATGGCAGAGTTTCAGCTAATATGTCTTTGTACATACTGTATTTTATAGACAGAACAAGTACAATACACACATTAACACAGAATGTCCTCGTGTGCAGGCACATTCACTCTTATTTTCTCACGGAAGGAAATGGTTCTGTCTCCCATGTTTCTGTAACATTTTCAAATCCAAATATATCTGGTAGACTTTAACCCGCTTGACTAAGCACCAAAAGGCTACAAGAGGTCACGTGTGTTGTTTGAGAAGTGAGATGAATAAATGGCCATCACAAAGTTTTACATGCTTCTGGAATCATTTCAACCATTACAAGGTGGATTCTGAGTCTCGGGGCAAACCTGTTGAGAACTTGAAATGCAGCAGATTTCTTTGGGAAAACAAGGATAGAAACAGGCTACACATCATGTGGGGCAGTGATTTTTTTTTTAACCAAGACTAAGAGCTGCAATTAGAAATGTATTTGAACAGAATATTTTGGGTAAAACGAAGGAATGATCCACGCCCTCCAATGTCATTTTTAGAAACAGCTGTGGTCTTGAAAATATTACTGTAATAAAAAGTGAACGACAGAAAATCTTAAGTATATTTATATATAAAAATACATGAGAATACAAAAAAGTAGCAAAACAATGGGGATATAGGCTAAAAACAGAATGATTTCATTGATACCTTCAATTTCTCCTGGTGAGCCGTTCAATGCTCCACCTCGGAGAGCCTCGGGGCTCCCAGTGTCGTGTCACAAAGAGAAAAAAGCTTTCGAAAACAGCTGATATTCTCTGGTCCCTGCCCAGCGCTCCTACAAAGCCTGCTCAACAACTCATCAGTTTCCTAACCAGGCTGTTCTGTGGGGATGTGGATCAACTTAACCATGGACACAGAGAGAGCCATATAATGACAAAGAAATAAACTACAGCCACAATCAGGCTTATAGTTGTTTGGGGATTTTGAGTTATAATTTTTACCAACATTCCTATTTGTCCGTTAATAGGTGTGTCTTATAAAGACATACCAAGTGTAACAAAAGTCAATTCCATTAAATTTCATAAACACTGGCGTTTCCTTCAGAGGAGAACAGCCAACAAGGCCATCAATTCTTCACCAAGCCACTCTGACAAAAGATGGGTCAAAGTTTCCCAGACTAAAGTAAACTTGGGTTCAGAACAATGGTTGGGGAAGGCTGGAACAAAATCAATTTAGCTCATGTTACTCATACCAGTAATCTTCAGTACTGAGAAATTATTCACAGACATTTTTGGTATTTCCCCTACTTCCTGGACTAAAAACCAATATACATTTTATTTGTACCACAAATAGATCTAATATTAAGGATTTTGGGGAAAGCAATTTAACAAGGTGCAAGACATAGATGGGTATAAAAGTGCCAAATTCTTTACTGAAGTCTGTGTGTGTGTCTGTGTGTGTTTGTCTGTGTGTGTGTGTAAGTGTGTGTGTGTGTGTGTGTGTGACAGTGAGGGTGCATTTGTTTGTGTGTCTGTGTGTGAAAAGTTAAAACAGGGATGTGGAACTGGGCCACAAATACTATGAAGAACGTTACAGAAAAGTCATTCTGTGGGGTTTCCGTTTTTTTCATGAAAGGACTCACAAGTTTAGAATTTAATGACATGTAATGGGGCTGCGTTTTTGGGGGCATGTCCTCAGCTGTTTAGGACATACTGGAGCAGCGAGCAGACGGGGAACCCATCTGAGTCAGAACCTTGTCCAGCCACTGCAGGGGTCCGTTCAAATGCAGCTCGATCCAGCAAGGAGTGCTTGTGACAGTCTGCCGCCTGGGAGAGAGAGACACGTTTAAATGTCTGATCTGTGCTGAAATTTCCTTCTCACTTCTAACATCATGTGACTTGTGACGCTTCAGGCTGTGATCCCAAACTCCAAAACCAAAACAGAAGACATTCCTGGGTTGGGCTTAACCATTTCAGTCCCATGTGAATTAGTGTGGTGTAATATCTCCTTAAGTTGTTTGGTATTATCCTGGCAATGGCAAATTTACTTTTAAAGTGACCAAAACAAACTGGACTCATGTGACTTTAAGTTTTGTTTGAAATATCTTTGAAGCATCTAATATAAGACACACCCTTTCTTTATGAGGAAAACAATCATTATACTTAAACAGTATATCCCATTTCCCTGCATAAATAATTGTTAAATAAATAAACCAGCTCAGGAATGACGGTTACTGAGTGACATAGCTGAGAGGAAGCAGCAGTTGAATCCATGATATTAAATGTTATTTTCATTTGTTTCACATAGTTGTGCTCTAAAGCATAAACCACACTGCAAGCTGTAGAAGCCGCAGCCATGCTTTATCCTGCCTCTCTGCTCTGTGTGCGCGTGTGTTTGCTAAGCTCTGTCCTCAGTGACAGAGAGAGCACAGAAGAGACAGTGAGAGACTCACATGGGACTTTGTTGCCAAGCTTTTTGAGCCCAGGCTCGAGCTGTATTTAAATTATGGCGCAATTCTGAAAGTAGTCTGTGCTCTCATGCTTGCTGAATGGCGTGCACGTGTAAAGGAGAGGTCTGTATGGATCAGGGATCAGCTTGGTTCTGTTGAACGTCTTTAAGGTTAATTTAACTCTCCATTTCCATTATTGAAACATAGTCAGTAAGGATATTATTTTAAACATTGAACATTTTCAAATTTAGACTGACATCTGTCTTGTTTTTAAAGTTTTAAATGGGCTCGTCCCTCCATCATTGATTGAACTTATCAAAAAAACAAACACAATATTTTAAATACTAGAGCACAAATAAGAGGAGACTGTGATGTACTGAGATGTAAAGCTTTGTCCTCACCTTCCATCCTGTTTTTATAATGTCACAAAAGTCTACATTTTGTATGTAAAATTTGTCAGTTTGTGTAGTGTCCTGTTAACTGTCTTGTGACATCCTGTAATTTTAAATCTTGTTATGTCTTCTGTAAGTACCTGCCTTAGGACTATGAATTAAATTGAGCTATTCTGCTAATTCCAGCATATTTACATTGAGGCATACTGTTGAAATGTTGATTAATGTGCATTGTCATAATCAAATAAACTCAAATCAAATAAACTCCAATTAAATTAAACTATAGATGCTGCTTCTGCTGAGTAAGCAGAAACTGACTTCAGTCCAACCTTCATTAGGGGTGTGACGATTTGTCAATGAAGTCAACATTAATCAATGGCAAAATGATCTGTCCACGTATTTAATAGTGATGAGTCATTGGCGATGTCACTGTGCTTGGACATAAGCTCTTATCCCAGAGTTCAATTGATAAGGAGTGAGACTCGCATCCTTACACTCTCTGCTGAGTGTAGCACATGCAACACGGTGACCTGGAAGTGACAGGAATACAACACATGTCCACATGGCGGCAGCTGATGCCACACTGCGCGTCCTAAACTTGAAAAAGTCAGAGAGCAATTGACTCATCACTGGGAAGAAAAGAGCTGTCTGCAAGATCAAGATGCTTTTAAGGGAAGCACGTCACTAATGTGTGAGCGTTTGAGAAGAGAAGAGAGGGTGACATCCATCTTAAGGGTTGAAAAGTTACAGCACCACTACTACTACTTTCTACCACTTCATCTTTTTGTCTACTTCTCATCCCTTCTTGTTCCTCCTCTCCTACCAACAGAGGAGTAAACATTTACCACACTATACATTTCTACTGAATCATTTGTCTTACATGAGTTCAGTTTTTTAATGGTGTGTTTAGAGTTTAAAAGAGCTTTGTTAAATTAAAAACTGATCGCTAATTAATTAAGAACCATTAGGTTATTTTGCAAGTTGATCTCAGATTAGATGAAGACACCTTTCATTAATTGATGACTAGCTGTTTATGGAAACAGTCATTAGTTGCAGACCTAATCTTAAGTCTGACTTCACTTTGTGACAAAGTGGTAAAGTTGAGTTTTTCCAGGCGTCTTCAAAAAATAATTTGGAAAATCTTCCCGTATGGTCTGACAGATTAATGCGGTTTCCTTGTTGAACAATGCGTTGCATTCAAACTTATCAGAGTGTAGAATCAGAGCAAAGTTTACCTGTACTCGGCCCCCCAGCCTTTGACAAAGCTCATGCGGATGGTGCACATCCTGGTGAGCTGGTAGACAGCTTCAAAGCCCTGGTTGACGGACTGAGCCAGCAGGGCTGCAAATTCCTGGTTGTTGAAGATTTTTAAATTACATCCTAGAGGAGAAGAAGACAAGAGAGGAAACAAAGCGGAGAGTGAGAGCTGGTTTATATGTCGCCTTAGAGGCCTGTCATTGGATGTCTTTGATGATTATTGGCCTGTTTTGTGTGTTCAGTATAATTGGAAGTAGATGAACTTCAGTGTTGGTCACAGAGTAAGCATGGTATCTAAGGACGAACAGCTTAACCTCTTATGGCTAAATTCCACCAGATCCGTCTCCGGTCCATCTCCGGTCCGTCACGACACCAGATCTGATAGGTTTCTATTCTAGTCAATGTGTTAACTTCCACTGGATCCGCTCTGTTGCTTTCCGGCTGCGGCTCTGATCGGGCAGGTCGGAACGCAACGGATCAGAGACGCAAGACTTCTATTTTTGCCGGTTCACAATGCATCAATCAGCACAGCGCAGATGGAGCGAGACAGGAAGTTGGACACCAAAACAAAATTAAAACATCCGGTTAATTTTGAGAATAAAACAATCTGTGTTATCGTTAGATCGTTTTTAACTTCACTATGACAGCAAAATGTCATTTTGAGAAGAGCCAGGCCTGGAGTAAAGAGGTCAGAGGTTTTCAGAGGACCGTAAAGACAACATGGATGGGGAGAGGAGGAGGAGAATCCTTGATTCAATGACTCCAGCTGTCTGGCGGTTCTGCTCCGTGCTGCGTTCTGATAACGTAACCAGTGTGTGTTGACGGAGGAGAGAGCACGGAGCTGGACCACAGCAGATCAGAGACGGACCGGACACGGATCTGGTGGAAGTCCCTTGTTACTGTTCACTACAGCCGATCAGTAATTCAACACAACATGTTACTTTAAAAAAAAAAAATCATTCATAATGATCAGAATGTGAAGATTTGTGCAATTGATTTAGTAATTCATATGAACTTATATGAATCCAAGCTGACTACAGCAGCCACCCAACATGAATTAACAAACTTCAGACCATTCAGACACACAGGGTGTTGTGTGTTGAGTGTGTAAGTTCTTCTTCACTATCCTCAGTGGATTTTTGACAGCAAGTTCAGCACACTTCCACTGATTGAAACACAAGTGGGTTCTCACCTGGAGGAATTTTACACACTGTTGCGGGATGCCAGCCATACCGCTGGTTGCAGTTTGGACTTTGGACAAAGATGGCGCTATCACTCAGGCACTCTGCAAATACTTCCCCTCCAATGTAATAGAGTCTAACTCCTCTTCCTGTAAACACAGAACCAAGAATGAAGTCAAATAGGCACATAGTTAAAGAAGACATATTTATTTAAGACTGGGGCAGTAACAGCTTTTCGAAAGAGAATAAACTGTGGGGGGAAATAAGTTTCTTACCTATGTGCCTCCGGGTCATCTCCACAGTGGCATTCCTGTTGACATTAGACAGCAGACCGAGGCAGAAACGCTCAGAGTTTGATGGATCCGTAAACCCATCCACAGTCAGCGAGGGCTGGGAGGCGTGGAACGTCTCACCAACACGCTGGTTCAGCTCGTAGTAGGCTATAGAGCACCAGAAGGCTGGCTCCGAATAAGTCACTGGCTGCAGGTCTAAAGCAGAGGTCAAGTCATTAAAACACGTACCAATAGTCCCCTCTTTGATGAACGCTGCTGATACGCTGGTATCCACAAGATTTATTCAAATCTCAACAAACGTTGAAAAGCGAGAAACACAGGTCAAGAAGTACAAAGGATGTATTTAGCTAAGTGAATGGCGTGACCATAGGCTGTACATGGTACAGAGTAAAGACCGTCACAAACATTGAATAGATGTCAGTCAGGATGTCTGTTAATCCCTGTAAAGTCGTAACATTAGCTTTGGTTGCAAACCAAGAGAGTTGAACTCAAACTACTGTGGTAACTATCTACAGAGAGCATGCTTGGCTGGGTATATCCTCAAGGTGCCCCGTATGCAGCAACATATCAGACTAAATAATGAAAACGCTTCAGATTTAAAATTTGAAATCTGTGTGGCCACAATGTTTTCAAGCAGATTGAGGAAATGAGAGTCACTCTTAACAATCTGGAAAGATCAAAAAATGAGACTTTACTTGTTTTAATCAGAAGGGCCCAAAATCAGCTTGATTATCTTGTATTGTGTGACCTGCTTTAGTGTATTATTACAGAGGGCCAATATGTGGTCTTATTCATAAACACTGTGCTTGTTTGTGCTACATTGTCTTGAAGGGAAAGATTCCCATCTTACCCATGCTGTGGTTGACAGGAGACAGAGTGCTGGGGGAAAGCTCTGCTGGAGAACCTGCCAAAGAAAACATCAAGTCATCGATATGGATGGTCTGTCAGAGGAACAACATGGGGAACAGGTGGATCAGATCAAAGACCTGGGATCTAACTAGACCAAACTAACTACTGTCTGGGCATCCCAAATCTGCTATGTCTGTGGATGGTTCAGATTAATAAGTGTGAAATGTGATTTACTTGATATCAAAGGAAGTGAACAGGATGATGTGTAAAACTTTAAGTAGTTTGTTGGACTTGATGAAGATGAACACAGAGCTTAAGGGCTCCAGTGTTACTAGAGGAAAGTAGAGTAAAGTATGCACTAGGGCTGCAGTGTGGTGGTCTAATCATGATTATTTTCATCAATATTAAGGTTGCTACTATAAATCACTACTTTTTTTTTCAACAATATGGACATCTATCTTACAGTTTATTGTGTACTTAACAAAATATTTATATCCAGGTCCTCATCCAATGTCAGGCTGGACTGGAACAGAAACTCTGTTCTTGTATTTTTGGTCCACGCCGACCTCTAACCTTACTAAAGAACAGTCTCTTTGGTTTCATGTTTAAAACAGGGAGAGTTAGGTCTGTAACTTTATATTTCTATATAATAATGACACTGAACTGTAGGTACAGTTTATCCATACATTCGCTAGCTCACATATTAATGCTGTAGCTTCATTCTCTGTGCTCACTGTGTTCCCTGCTTTATCAACACTCATCTGATCTCTCAGCTTACTTTGATGAAGATGTTATTCTGTACTTTCAGTTTCTGATCTCCAAGATATACTACATCCTCAACGATAACAAGATGCATCAACACGCGGCTCATATATTGCCAAAATGGACTCACTAGTAAATGAGAGTTGTGTTGTTCATCATAAAACAAAATGCTATGGTATACTGCCCACAAAAGTGACACAGTCCGGTGAAGAGGAAAGAGTAATTTAAATATGATTATGTAATTCTAGAGATATTTTCAATATATGACTGCATTGAGTTTTCTATATGTATGCATTTAAATGTCAACAATCACTGTCATGTGTCTTTTTAGGAAGGCTAAAACATGATTGAGATGAAAATGTATTAATTGTGCAGCCCGAGTGCGTACGATCGGATCATAACCTCTTATACTTCTTAGAGAAGTTTCAAGAGAAGCTCAAAACAACTCTACATGCATGTGCAAACAAATGCATGTTAACATCAGATAAGCTTCAACCTACATTTAAAAGAACTCTGTTTTTTAGTCAATGTTAGATCCAAGATTGGCTTCCCATGTAGGGTGGATCAGGTCAGGACTGATTCATGGGCAAGATAAAATCTCTATGAACACCAGGGAAAAACGGGAGTCTTCAAAAATGATCAATTCAAAACTCTGCTCATTGAAACGTACACATCAGATGTTTGAATTCAAACTTGGGAGATTTTATAATCTGTAAATATTTCCTACAATGTCGTAGCTGACTGCTATCGCATACTCATCTTAAACAGATGTGTTCCAGAGAAACACTTTTGGCCCTGACTTGGCTGGGAAGGTGAGGATGAATCACAAGGAAAGGAGGAAGGATTACTAGTCTAGGGTACCTGTTTCCATACTTTGATTCATCTGTTGATCGCTGGCCTCCCCATCCTCGCTGATGTAGCCAGGTGGAGGCGTTTCTAATAAAATGAAGCAAGGAGGAAAAACGTGAGATGTGACAAACTTCAAATCAAACAAAAATAAAGTTTCTCAGCCTTTAATTCTTTCAAATGTAAAGAAAAAGGAGAAGAATACTGTTTAACCCTTATCTAAAATAGTCCAATCACACAATGCAGTGATAAACTTACCTGGTATATAGTTATTAGGGGGTTCAATTCCTGCTGGAAAGTTTGTGTTCTCAGGTATGGAATGAGTGTAGTCATCCAGAGGTGGCAGCTCTGGCAAGATGTCTGAGTGTCTTGGCACGAGAACAGGAGGCAGCACTACAGGGCCGGGTAAAAGTGTCCACAAAGATGACTTAGAGATGAACCAGGTATATACGTTCCAGTTAAACACAATTCATTGCTTTCAGATAGTGCTTCAAAGATGAACGAATGAGAAGAGGAGAGTTTCTTTGTGTGACAAAATCTTTGTAACAAAACAAAGATGAAGCATCAGAATGTACAGATAAACTCATACTGAAACCTTGAACTGATTCTAGCTTGTGAGGGAAGAGTGAAGACACTTTAACTGCAGATTAACATTTAACTTAAGGTCATAATGCTAAGATAACCTGTCAGTGTTCAGGTTAAATGTCACAAGTAACACTTACTGGCAAGATAAGAGAAATAATCAAATAAAAGTGACATAATAGCTGATTCTTATCTTTTGGTTGAGCTTTACTCATTTGAACAGATTTAAACAATCATGCAGCAAGAGCAGAAATCAGGATTTAAACACCTGAGCTCTCTGTTCACTACTCCATACTGACTACTCCAATCAGACAGACTCCTTCAATAATCTGTCAGAGACAAGTTTGAACCTTCATTGTGATCTTGTATGTATCAGGGATGTGATTGGCACCAGAAAAAAAGCAGGGGAATAAATATGTAGAGTTAATTCATGTCAAATAGGACTTAAATTTTGTTTTGTGAACTTGAATTAAGAATGTAAAGACTGGAGTAAGATGATAGAGATAGAGAGGGGGAAAGAGAGGGGGGGAAGAAAAGTGGAAAGAGAAGGGAAAGGGTGGGAGAGAGAGAGAGAGGGAGAGGGGGGGGGGGTGAGGGAGCGGGAGAGAAGTAGAGGATGGGAGAGAAAGAAAAAAAAAAGAGGAAAAGAAGGAGGGAGAGAGAAAGGGAGGTAGACATACAAAGAAGGAGAGGTAGAGAGAGGAAGGGGGAGAGAAAAAATAAGGAGTGAGGCAGAGGGAGAAAGCGAGAGGTTGGGAGAGAGAGAAAAGAGAATGAGAAGAAGGGTGGAGGGAGAGAGAGGGTGAGACATAAAGAAAGAGGGAGAGGTAGAAAGAGAGGAAGGGGAGAGAAAAATGAGAAGAGGGAAAAATAAGAAAAGAGTGGGAGAGAGAGAGAGAGAGAGAGAGGGAGAGAGAGAGAGAGAGAGAGAGAGAGAGAGAGAGAGAGAGAGAGAGAGAGAGAGAGAGAGAGAGAGAGAGAGAGAGAGAGAGAGTGGTGGGGGGTGAGGGAGCGGGAGAGAGGAAGAGAGATAGAGAGGGTGGGAGAGAAGTAGAGGATGGGAGAGAAAGACAAAAAAGAGAAAAAGAAGGAGGGAGAGAGAAAGGGAGGTAGACATACAAAGAAGGAGAGGTAGAGAGAGGAAGGGGGAGAGAAAAAAATAAGGAGTGAGGGAGAGAGAGAAAGCGAGAGGTTGGGAGAGAGAGAGAATGAAGGAGGCAGAGGTAGAGAGAGAGAGGGAATGGGGTAGAGAAAGAATAGGACGGAGAGGTAGAGAGAGTATACTGCAGCTGTCGGCTCAGAGTTGCTCAGAGTAAAGTGACTGTTTTGCAGATTTTCTGAATGTTGATTTAAACGAGAGTTCTGGATCTCTGTGACGCCAAAGCTCGTTACCAAACCAGAGACACGTGAAAACAAGGAGTCAATCAAAACTATCAAATATTATCAGAGCCGAGTCCAAGTCTGAGTTGAGTCTTCATTATCAATATCATTAAGGAGGGTTGCTGTTTCACTCCAAACTATGACTGTGCGGGAACTATTAAATGTGCAGAACACACATCTCTTATATTTAATACAGATGCTGACGTTTCCTGTCAGGGATTCTCGAGAGTTAAATGATCAATGCGGTTACAGCGCTGTGTGTCCTTACATTACTGTTAGCTTGCTAACACAGAAACATAATAAACAATCCCAAGTAACTTTAGCATCTGACTTACTTTCCTGGGTCTCTCCTGGACCCAGAAAGTTAGAGTTTGTCTTGATATTAAACTCAATGGTTCTTTCACATATCCATGCATAGCATATTGCTCTGCTCTTGCTGCAATTACTGTAAAACCTTTATAAGTGATATGCACCATTCATAGAATCTCTTTATCCTGACAGGTTCTGTTGCTGAGGACTGGCACGTGAATGTCCTCCTCTCTATCTTCAAAGTTAATGCTGTCAATGCTCGAGTCTGAGGACACACGTGAGTCATCCGTGCTCTAGTCCAAGTCGAGTCTGAGTCCTGGTTTACATGACACGGGCCAGCGCACAGCAACAGCTACCATGGCTCATCTCTTAATTTAAAAACGACAGGCAGAGCTCGTCACAAAACTGATCAACTTATACCCCCTTCTTATAAATTTGTTTTTTAGGATTCACCTCTACAGGACCAAAAAATCAGGAAAAAAATCACATCCCTGAAAATACATTATCACATTTATACAAATCTTTACTATTAAGTTTTCTTTTAGGCTAATAAGTCTGTGTGACACTAGAGCTCTGAATTCCCCCACAGGCAGCACAAGTATCTCTCCATCCATCTACTTAAATATAAAGACATGTATGGTTGAGATGAAAAAGAAAGTCCTCTCACCTGGGGTCTCCACCCGCTGGTAGTGGTAGGGGTTGATGCAGACCTCATCCTTCTTGAGGTGGAAGGCATACTCACAGGCCTCGATGGCACGCAGCTCGTGGTGGCTGTGAAGGTCCGGCCATCGCCACAAGCGGCAGTAGATAACGTGTGGAAGCCCCTTCCTGTGGGATACCTGCAGGCGGCCATCCAGTGATCTGATTGAACAGCAGACAGGAGACGGCGGTGAGATGGATAAAAGATACACGGGGGGGAAAGGGGGTGACACACAATATGGCCAGGCGGGGTGGGGTTGGAGGAATGGAGATGAAAGGATTGACAAGAACCAGACACAAAGATGTTCTCAAAGTCTGTCACCTCAAACACTGCAATGACAACTCTCCCACATCAAAGCTGTATGCAACACCAGACAATAGTTGAGGATAGTCACCTGGTTTGGTCAGGGTAGTTGTATAGGCCTGATGTATCCCACTGTTCTATCGTATTTGGTGTACTCAGTCCCCATATTTCAGAGCAATTGCTGTGCACAGAGAAAACAACAAAACAAAAACAAAAAACAAATGATAAACATGGGACATGGCTCATTCAGAAATATCAGTATGAGTAATGTGAACATTCAAAGGCCTCTTTTATTGGAATCTTATGAGAAAAATAAAGACATTCAAGTTTCTTTGGAGAGGTGGGGATGAAAGATGGGAATTTCAAATAAGAGAAGCCTTTTTTGACAGAAGTAAGGAAAACAATACAATGTGGAGTCAGCTAAACACAATGAGTGAGACAAAGAGCATTCTTCAACAGTGTGGCATTGTATCAAACACCCAAAATAACTCAGAACTTATCTGGAGACATTCAAACAAACACTGAATACACACAATGGCACAAGAGAGGGGGAGATGGAGGAGGCAACCGAGGGTGGGGGGGTAATTTTGAAACATTCTCAAAACATTCACAAGAAAATGGCCTGAAAGTTAGACATTAAAGTCTTGGAATGAGGACAAATGAGAGAAGTTGCTTCTGAATAACAGGACAATACATTTCTACATTTGAAATGCTACATCAACAAAAGCCTTGTAATCTAAATGTGGGATCACAGCTAACATCGAATTTGTCTGGTGCAACTTTTTGGGTTCTTGTGAGGGCGGGAAACCGACTTTCATCCACCAGCCTTGGCAGCTTGTAGATTCTAAAAACTCAGCAGCAGTTTGTTCTCCTGAGAGGTACATGTTTAGAGAAGAAACAAGCCAAACAATTGGAATGCAGGAAATTAAAGGTCCCTAATTACAATCAAAACACACGTATGGCTGGTGGGCAATGTCCCACTTAGGCATTATTTAAGTTCTTAACCCTCTCGTGTTGATATCCTCCACTAGTCCAGTCACCTTTAAGACTTTATTTCATTCACAAAGAGCCGGCCACATGATCTCTATAAACTTAACAGTGCAGCTTTGAACAATTCTCAGGCGATAACAACCACTCTGCTATCTATAGACATACAAACATCTGACATGGTACTTGGCGGCACATGATGTTCCCACTGAACGTGAGTCTGGGCCATCAAGGCTGGCTGGCTGATAATGAGAACATGTTTTCTCACCCTTTTTGTGACTCTCATCAGTAGACAAATACAATCTGTTTGACTGTAAATACTGTTGTAAACAAACAGAGTTGATTCCCATCAGCTTAGCTTCAATCAGCTTTCTTTCTATTTAGCAACTCTAATAAAATTCCTACGCAAACCCCTTTATGTTGTCACGTTTTCACACTTACTAAAATATCATTGTAAAGTTTAAAATCAGCATCTGAAGTTATATTACCCTGGTGGGTCAACAAAGCACACCTGTGTAAACCTATGCAGCAGCTTTCTCCTCACCCTACTTTGAACAGTGGTCTAGTGCCGGGCAGCATACCTGGGGATGGTGACACACTTGGTGTTGCAGTTCTGCGTGGTGATAGCTTTCTCCAGCTCATCTAGCTGGCCTGTCTTCTTCAGCTTCTTTACTAAGCTCTTCACAGCCTTCTCGTACCATTTCTCCTCCTGCCCGTTCTGCTCTCCACCTCCTGCTCCTCCGGGGCCGCTGGTTGACTTCTTCCAGCCCAACAACCTCTTCACCACTGGAGGGGTGAACGGCAAGATGGAGGACATCTTGGGATGGACAAGCCGGTAGTCTCCAGCAGACTCAATACAAGTTCTCTCTCACACACACAGAAAAGAGGGGACCTAGAGCTACAGTGTGGGCCCTTGCTCTGCTGGGGCCCCTCTGGTGACCAAAAAGTCACAGGTGGAAGCCAGTGTTAGCAGGATATACTCAAACGAGGTGGATACCTTGAGGAAAAGTCACACACAAAGTACAGCATTACAAACAAAATACACAGCAGAAAACAATAACAACCCTAAACAAACAACAAAGGGTAGATCTCATGTCACTGAATGGAAACTCGTATTGAGCACTAAATGATAAGGTTGTTGTTTTTAAAGAAGAGTTGCAAACATTACATAACAGCTTGTTTTGTTTAGTTCAACAGTTGGGGAGAAAGAGCAGTGATGATGTATAGAGCCATCACACTGTGGAATAATTTACCAGTTACTATAATTGAAGCCCACAGTGAAGCCAGTTTAAGACTTTTAAAAGGAAAACATTAATAACATCCATGAATTTTAATGAATTTTAGTGAACATCCTGTTTTTTATTTTATTTTCTAGCTGCTGTATTCCCTGTTTGTAGCATTTTCAGTTCTTCTAGTTTGATTTTGTGGATTACACTGTAATGTTCTTCTCATTTGTATTTGTGTTTAATTTATTTTTACTGTATACGGGTGCTAATTTCATTTAGCCTACTGTGAACAATAAACATTATTTCTACAGCTTCAAGTCCTGCGCATTGTGTTTTTAGTTTTGTGTAGTGTGTAATGACTGCTCAGTATTGGGTTTATTTTTGATTGACTTGGGGTATGATCTGACAACATTGTTTGGTTTTGCAGGAAGAGTCAGAGGTTTGGTGAATGTAGTTTGAAAATTGGGTTTTGTGCTTAAAGTGTTGAGATAAGCGTGGTGGATGTCAAGAAATTTGTTTTAGCAATTGAGAAATACTGCAATAGGGAGCCTAATTTCCTACAAATTAAGTGGTAACAGACAAGATACAACAACATACCAACAGACAAACACACAACAGAAGATCCCAATATTGTGGTTACATACATAGATTAGTGGGTGCATTGATATGATCACTACATTTTTATTTTATGTTTGTAGCATTTCTAGCTGCTGTATTTCCTGTTTGTAGTATATTCAGTTGTTCTATCTTATGTTTGTAGTATATTCAGTTGTTCTATCTTATGTTTGTAGTATATTCAGTTGTTCTATCTTATGTTTGTAGTATATTCAGTTGTTGTATCTTACATTTGAAGTATATTCAGTTGTTGTACTCTCTGTTTGCAGCATTTTTCTGTTCTTGTGTTTCATGTATAATTTGTATGTTATGTTTGTTTTATGTGGACCCCAGGAAGAGTATCTGCAGCGTTATTGGCAGCTAATTGGGATCTAAATAAAAGAATAAAGGAATAAAGCATTGATGATGTCCACTTGGGGAAAAGTCCCACACAAAGTACATCATTGCAAACAAAATACACAGCAGAAACAATAACAACAAAAGGGTAGATCTCATGTCACTGAATGGAAACTGGTATATAGCATTAAATGATAAGGTTGTTGTTGTTAAAGAAGAGTTGCAAACATTACATAACAGCTTGTTTTGTTTAGTTCAACATTTGGGGAGAAAGAGCAGTGATGATGTATAGAGCCATCACACTGTGGAATAATTTCGCAGTTACTATAATTAAAGCCCCCAGTGAACAGTTTTAAAAGACTTTTAAAGGAAAACCTTAATAATAACCCTAACATTAATGAATGTTAATGAACATTCTGGTTTTTTTCTTATGCTTGTAGCATTTCTAGCTGCTGTTTTTCTTGTTTGTAGCATTTTTAGTTTTTCTATCTAATGTTTGTAGCAGTTTTAGTTTTCATTTGTTGTATCTTACATGTATAGTATATTCAGTTGTTGAATTCTCTGTTTGTAGCATTTTTCTGTTCTTGTGTTCCTTGATTGTTGCATTTTCAGTTTTGTATTTCATGCATATTTTGTATGTTATGTTTGTTTTAAGTGGACCCCAGGAGGACTAGCTGTTGCGTTAGTGGCAGCTTATGGGGATCTGAATAAAAGGAATACAGCAGTGATGATGTCCCCTTGGGGGAAAGTCACACACAAAGTACACCATTACAAACGAAATGTACAACAGAAAACAATAACAAACAACAACGGGTAGATCTCATGTCACTGAATGGAAACTCGTATTGGGCATTAAATGATATGGTTGTTGTTGTTTTTAAAGAAGAGTTGCAAACATTTCACAACAGCTTGTTTTGTAAAGTTCAACATTTTAAGAGAACAAGCAGTGATGATGAACACTTGACGTTAGCATGTCACAAACTCGACATCACAGATAGCTAGCTGGAAAAAACCCACCTAATTACTTCCCATAAAGTATCCTATGGTCTTACTTACACACTAAATCCACTACGACCTCTTCAGAAACAGAGGAAACATTAGAAACAAACTGGTCGCTTGTGACATGGCCCCCGGTGCTAATACACACTGGCTTGTGAAGGCCGGCTGCTAGCTACCTGGTCGGGGGGCCTGCTTGGTTTAGATCACAACAATAAGCACACTAGATTCATCTTACTGGGAGTCAAACAGCTAAATGCATAGAATTGCTTAAAACGAATGGTAAACGTGTATATGAAGGGGAACTGTGCAGGTTTGAGGTGGTTGTTGGAGGTCTGCATCACGCTCAGTAAGCTAACATTAGCGCACTAAGCTAGCTGCCAGCTTGTTATCAGAAATCCTTTTGTTGTGATCCATGAAAATACCCCCGATGCGCAACAGTCCAGCCACGTTATTCTGCTCCCTACAGTCGGCCTGTCAAGTAAACTCAGGGTATAAGTAATCCTATAAAACACGAAACTACAACACTACGTTTTAAAGCTTCATGGTGTGGAGAGTTTGTGACTTTAACTCAAATGTAGACACCGAGTTAGCATCTTCTCGAACTCTTCTGGACTGCTCCCGCTGGCTAACGGACCCACAGCTCCCACACAAAACAACACGCTGCAAAGTCGACAAAACAGACCAATAGTTACCCCAGTTTTAAATCCCAGAGCTCTGCTTGTGAAGGAAATGAGTGCACAACCCTCCAAACACCTTGTTGGCATTAAAATGCCTGAGCTGTTTGCACCGGAGCTGATTTTGACAAGGCTCGGAGGCTGGTCCCAAGTTGCTACCAGAGCTGCTGGAGCTAGTCAGGTTCGGTAGACCGGAACAACAAAACAAACTTGATGGCTATGTCAGAGCTCTTAATCCCTCCTACTCAAGAGATGATTGGAGGATTGTAAGAAGGCATATTCTGAAGACTGGTTCATGCATTTGACTGGATTTATTATTAAAGTAATTGCATGAATTTATATCTGTCATTCAGAGATTAGGCGTCGGAGTAGTTCTTACGCAACATTTTAAAAACACTTAAACTCACTTGTTACCTTTTATAAACAAATAGTGGAAAAGTGGAGAACAAGAGAGAGAAAGAGAAGGGAGAGGGTGGGAGAGGGAAAGGGAGAGAGAAAAAGAAGGAAGGAGAGATTTTTGAGATTTTATAAAAAATACTTTATTCACATTTTTATATAGGCCAATTTACATCAGTAAAATCTCAATGAGATGACTCAAAGTCAAGGGTTTAAAAACACGTGAAAAGTGCAAATCCCTGTCTGTGCAAATAACATTGTTGTAGCACCAGCGCTGTTCAAATGTGTCCAGATCACCCATCATTTTATAACATTTGAACTCCAGCCCAGTGGCGGAGCCACAGAGTTTTGACTTGGGTGGCCAAACTGGGACACTGACTGTTGAAGGGTTGGCCAGGCGTGGAAAACATTAGGGGCTTACCCCAAACCTAGGAGGGTTACTTCCAATAATCACATCTACTTTAACTTATTTTATAAAATAATTTAACAAATGTTACATTTTTGTAGATTTCTATCGTTAACATTAAAAATGTAACTTGACAGAGTGTCAACATTTAAATCTGCTGAACTCTTTAAGGACTCAAAATGAAGATGATTGTCCAAAGTCAAAGCATCAACAAAAACAAAATTCAAATCCACAGGAACTACTGTCTCTGCAGCTTGCTGAAATGCAATAGCTGATTTGAATATAAGTAATGCCTCTGACATGGCAAATAGCCAATCATATTTAAATATTTCAGGGTGGCCAATTTGTTTTCAGAGGCCACCCCTGGCCACCCCCTGACTCCGACACTGCTCCAGCCACAGTCTGGCCCTGATGTTGCAGAGCCACACTGCTGTGGCCTCCTGACCTGCCCTGCCTTCCACTCTGTTTCTCACATCAATGGCCAGTTTGGCTTCACCTAAGATACAGTTTAACAGTAAGATGATAGACAGAGAAAGAGAGAAAAATGGGGGGGAGAAAAGGAAGGAGAGGTAGCGAGAGAGAAGGGGAGAGGGTGTGAGTGAGAGAGAGAGAGAGAGAGAGAGAGAGAGAGAGAGAGAGAGAGAAAGAGAGAGAGACAGAAGAAGGAGGGAGAGAGAGAGAGAAAGAAGGAGGGAGAAAGAGAAGAAACAAAGGGGTAGACAGATAAAAGGAAGGAGAGGTAGAGAGAGACAAAAAGAAGGTGAGAGAGGGAGAGAGAGAGAGATGGAAAGGGAGAGGGTGGTAGAGAGAGGGCGAGAAGGGGAGAGGATGGGAGAGAAAGAGAAAGAAAAGAGAGAGAGCAAAAGAAGGAGGGAGAGAGAAAGGGAGATAGACATACAAAGAATGAGAGGTAGAGAGAGGAACCCCACTTGTTACCTTTAATAAATAAATACCGAGTTTTTAGTTTTTATTGTGGTTCTATGGGGGCTGAAGCTCCTCCCTGCTTCAGGTGCTCAATCAGGTTGTATCGCTCTCACCTGGTATCATTATAAATGCACGCGCACGTGGCGTCATTTCGTCCCTTTTATTTTTCTCTGACGATGGGTGGACTCTTGTTTCTTTGTGCTGTCCTATTGCACACCTTTATATCATCGCAAGGTGAGCCAGGTGTACGGAGATGTATGTTACAGCTTTGATCATGCAATGCCTTAGAATTAAAGTTGTATTATATTTGTCATTTTAATTGTGTTCTTTTATGATTGTCTGAATGTTTCTAATGCTTTTAATGTTTTAATGTAAAGCACATTGAGTTGCCCTCGTGTTTGAAATGCGCTATACAAATAAAGTTGCCTTGCCTTGCCTAATGTTTCTCAACTAATGTTTTAGCTGGAAGTGGACCTTTGAAGTGTAGCCGGGGGTCTAAACTGTGTAAGGATGGCTCAGCCTGTGTCATCTTCAACCATGTGTGTGATGGAGAGCCTGACTGCACGGATGGCTCTGATGAAGAGGACTGTGATTTAGGATGCAATGAAGGTAATGCATTGTTATCAAATGTCATATGCTATTACTTTCAAAGAGGTTTAGGACAGACCACTGAGTTATCCCACAGCAAATCCATCTGACTTGAAGTGCAAAACAGAAGGGTTGGATACAGAGGAATTAGATTAAACAAGACTGGAACTGACTTAAAGTTTCAATTTTAAATGGCATGATAAATAAAGTGGGTTTTACGTAATGACTGAAATAATCTGAAGACATTTTGTTGAATTAATCTGACTGAATCTAAATCTGTTTGTGTACTGTGGGATAAAATAACACCCCAAACCATCATGGTACTTTCAAAACTGGAAATGAAATGACTGATTTGAAATCATTTTAAAGCTTAAATTATAGAAACTGAACATTTTATCAACACATTTTTCACGGGACATCTAAACACCCAATTTTCATTAAGGAAACACTCAAGTTGGAAACTATTTACAAACATTAATGAAGGTAGCATATATTGCAGACCTGCAGTATTGGACTGCTTAGTTAAAACCACATAGACCTAATAATAAATAGCAACTAAGTGAATACAATATTCCATAAAGTCAGTTTCACATTTTCAATATTGTATTTGGTGTCCTGTTAACTTTCCAATCACTGAAATGACATGAGAAAGGACTTTTATAGAATGAAAAACACTACCCTGCTTCTGTTCAGACCAGTTCCAGTGTGCCCATGGGAAGAAGTGCATAGACAAGGATCAGGTGTGTGATGGTATATCTCAGTGTCAGGACCGTTCAGATGAACTCCAGTGTACGAAGCAAACTGAGGGCTGTGTTCACCACTGTGACAACGACAACCGCTGCTTACCTGCAAACTTCCTCTGTGACGGAGAGAGGGATTGCTTAGACGGCACAGATGAAGCAAACTGTGGTAGGTTGACATCAATGAGAATAAAGGTCTCTTACTGGAGTTGATGAGTTTAATATTTTGATCTTGAATCCTAATGTTTTCTGGTGTCTGCATTAGAGGACCAAGATGAAGATGGTCGTGATGAAGAGGAGAAAGCGACCAGTTCAACCTTGGGGCCTTCTACAACTGATGGCTCATTGACCCTGATCAAGTGTTCTCTGGGTTCTAAACCCTGCAATGACAACTTCGAGTGTGTTCTCTACAAGCATGTTTGTGATGGTGAGGCAGACTGTAAAGATGGCTCTGATGAGGGAGAATGCTCGTCTACATGTGAAACAGGTAATCTGGTGGTTGGTTTGTGCTCTTTTGATCTCTCTCAGATTCATGGGTTAAGAATCTGACTTTTCTGCCCTCTAGTGGATAGCATTCACACTAATATAGATGTTAATTAATTTTCTTCCATGTGAATGAAAAGTACACTGTTGCTTCAGTGAGTTTGGAAAAAAGTCTGCAATGTGAAGATCTATTCAGGCTATGTCCACTGGATTATCAGTGGTGGACTGTGTAATCCACTAATGCTGGAAAACACTCAAATCAAGGTAACTCCATGTGTGCCATGTGTGCTCTCTGCAGACCAGTTCCTGTGTGCCCATGGAAAGAAGTGCATAGAGCTGAGCCAGGTGTGTGATGGTATTCCTCAGTGTCAGGACCGCTCTGATGAGCTGGAATGTGCCAAGCACATGGACGGCTGTGCCCACCAGTGTGATAACAAGAGCCGCTGCATTCCTAACAGCTTCCTCTGTGACGGAGAGAGAGACTGCTGGGATGGCAGTGACGAGGCAAACTGTGGTATGTTTTTGTTTTTGTGGAGCCAGGAAATGAGCATCAGCTCACAGTCATTATTCAGCTCTGCATGTACATGATGCCTGATGCCTTTGTGATATTTGCCCCCCCCTTCCAAGCTGATGAGGGCTGCAGTGCCACGGAGTACAAGTGTACAAGTGGCCAGTGTGTGTCCGCCACAATGCTTTGTGATGGTCATCCTGACTGCCGGGACCGTTCCGATGAGGAGAGCTGCCCCAACGCCCCAAGCTGCACAACCAAACACCGCTGCCCCCAGAGCAAGGAGTGTCTGGTGCATGAGTGGATCTGTGACGGAGATCCTGACTGCAAAGATGGCACAGATGAGAAGGTGGATTTTGAAAAGGGACCATTCAGTTATACAATTTTTGTAACGTGCTCAAGGCCTTTTATGAGATGGGTAAATTATAAGAGTGGTGTCTGGAAAATGAAGTTTAAAACAACTCCTGCCAATCCACATTTTGTCGTGTAAAACTGTAGTTTGGGCTAATCTTGAAGAACCTTTCTTCTACCTCTCTGAAAAATTAGCAAAATCTTTTAATGAAGCAGAAGATTTGCTGTTGCCTTAATTCAAGAGTGTAACCTGTTAACTGATTTTATATTCAGAGTAATCCTTTTCCTCCTTTAGGATTGTCCTGTGGTTCCCCTGAGCTGTGAAGAGTTCCAGTGGTCTTGCAAATCCAAAACCAAGTGTGTCCCTACATCCTGGAGGTGTGATGGCACGAAGGACTGTGAGGATGGCAGCGATGAGGCCGACTGTGAGTAGTCATAACAAATGGAGGGAAAGTGAGCTGTTTGTTTGAATATGACAAGGAATTTAAATATATGATTTGAAGTCAGGTCAGGGTTTCATCATAGCAAAGCTTATTATTGCATCAGCCAGATATGTTCATACATCTCTTGCTGAAGTCTCCATCATACAGATATTTTTAGCACCTCCTACATCTCTTGTTGACCTCCATGCATAAAACCTCACTTCATTCTGAAGTATTAAGTATATGGAATTGCACCATTTGATTACTGAAAACAAGTTTATTCGTTACATTTCCAAAATCAATTAACTTTATCTATATAGTGCCAAATCACAGCAAATGCAATTTCAAAAACTGTATTATTCTAAAAGAACTGACATGAAGATAAGATCCAATCCCAACCTGTTAAGATCAAGCCTTGATCTTAGAACGTCCTCTCTTTGGTTCTGCTCAAGGTTTCTGCCCAGACTGTTCATCAGCCATCACTTCGTGATCTCTCAAAATGCCTTGACTCTCAAACATTTTTTTTTTTCATGGGGACAGGAGTAGTTTTTTTATCTCAACGATTTCAGGGTAAAACCAAACTGTAACCATTACTGCTGATTGTGTAAACATGTAAGCATTTAGTGAAAGGATGTTCCTCATTACAGTGTAAGGTTCAATGCCTATAAGGTCTGTTTTGAGACTAACTGTTTGTGTATGTTTTGGATACCAGGTGGGGTTTTGACATGCCCCCATCACCAGTTCCAGTGTGGCAGCCAGGAGTGCCTGGATCCGGTCCTGGTGTGCAACGGTATCACCAACTGTGCCGACGGCTCTGATGAGGGAGGCACCTGTCAGACAAACTGTGCAGAGGCGGATATCAGCCGCTGCTCCCAGAGCTGTTACAGTACACCACAGGGACCGGTAAGAACCCTCCAGCTTTGACTTGATTAGTTAACTTACCACAACCAAAGTCTGTTCAGGATAAAGCTGTTAAAAATAAAGAGTAACACACAGTAAAACATGGACTGTGAATGTAGCAGTTTAATGTAAAGATTTTAAAAGACAAAATTTGTCTGATCCTGTATACGTGTCCATCGAGCATATGTCGTCATGAAACCGCTCTGCTTACAAACACTTGGCTCTTGCTGTTTAGCGTTGTCGCTGTTCTGAAGGATTCAGGCTCCTTGGAGACGAGCAGACCTGTGCTGATATTGATGAGTGTGAAGGCCGGAGCCCCAGGGTGTGCAGTCACATGTGCATCAATACTCAAGGCTCCTATCAATGCAGCTGTCACCCAGGATACATAATGGAGGCAGGTGGACAGCACTGCAAGATTGCTGGTAAAGTCATTTTATGGAGGCATTTCAACATGTTGGGATATCCAATTTTTATCTGACTCTTTTTGCCAAGTGTTGGATGAAAAAATCTACTCCACTTACATATCTGTCTGTTTAAATATGAAGCCCAAATGGTCTGGTTCCTTTAAATGATACTGCATGGTTGAACAAATGTCCTCTATCTGCCTTTTAACACATATGACATTTCACCACTACTAAGAACATTGGTAAATTTGATGTAAAATTGAGTGACAGTTTTGTGCTCTGGATTAAACAACTTTGCCTTGTAAAAACACATCATAAGACCATCTTGATTTGAGTTATGAGTGTTGCAGGACACACTGTAATCATACAGTTTCTGTCCTCTTCAGGTGAACCCTTTCTATTGGCGTCTGTCCAAACAGACATTTTCTTGTTTGGTCTGCGTAGCGGCAGCTTAGATGTGCTGTCGTCCTCTGCAAAAAAAGCAATCCTCTCCCTGGACTACGACTGGAGGGAGCAGAGAGTCTTCTGGGTCGGTCTGGACTCTGAGAACATTAGGTGGTCCTCGTTGGACCAGAAGACCACAGGAACTCTGATTAAAGGTTTGTGAAGCATAAATGCAGTTGAAGTGTTAATGGTAAATGCCATCTAACTTGTCATCAAAAAGGCAGAGAACAGGTATCCACTTCATCCAGAAAGACACGGCACAATACACAAGATGCTGTTTCTCTTGACAGGGGTACGAGCTGACTCTGTAGCTGTAGACTGGCTTGGAAGGAATTTGTACTGGATCGATGGCGTGAACAGTCAGATTGTTGCCATCAAACTGGCCAAAACTACTGTGAGTGCACTGGACCACAGCATCCTCCTAGACGAGGACCTGGAGCAGCCTCGCTCTCTGGCTCTGCTGCCGCAAAAAGGGTGGGCATGTCCTTTGTTTAATTGCCAGACTATCCAAGAATTTTCACGAGAACCTGTTCTCACAGTTAATTTTCTTACTAGGCTGATGTTCTGGACAGAGATCGGTAATGTAGTGAAGATAGAGCGTGCAGGGATGGATGGGTCGGACAGGAAGGCAGTGGTGAACTCCAGTCTGGGCTGGCCTGGTGGAGTGGCTGTGGACACTATCTCTGAAAGAGTCTACTGGACGGATGAAAGGTTGCGGTTGATTGGATCTGCAACTCTGGACGGAGACGATGTTCAGGTACAAAGATTTGGAGGGGGTATATTGGCATGCTTATTTGACCCTTTTAAAGTGCAGACTTTCTTTCCTGCACACCTTTTCAGCGCAACACCATCTCTAACCAAAACTCATCCTGCCTAACTATTAATATACCAAAAGTGCTACCTCATGGGTTGTTTAATGCAAAAAAAAAAAAGACTGATACTACAAAAGTACAAAACAAAGTTGCATGCCTACATGACCATCGTGCTTTGTCTAAACTTTCAGATTCTACAGATGAAGGAGACCACCAACCCATTCTCCCTGGCAGTGTTCAATGACATGCTCTACTGGACTGATGCCAAGAAGCGAGTAGTGCAGGCTGCTCACAAAATCTCTGGCAAAAAATATCAAATTCTCCTGAAGAGGCCGAGACAACCTTTCGCTGTGAAGGTGAATACAATGCTCAGAATGAGGTTACGTTAGAGCACAGTTGGAATGGGGCTTTTTAATTTTATTAAAAGACACTAACTAAATTTGGTTCACTACAGTTGGGTTAAGTGGTCATAGCATGAGGTAAAGGCCCACGCACAGCAATGACATGAAACGTTGAAAGCTTTCCACTTAAAGTTATCAACCTATTTTGGGAAATGGTGAAAATCCTGGAGTCACTGATTGGAGAAAATATGAAGGACTGGTATTGGATATATTACATCTTGCATTTGGTGCATTTATAATCGCAATTCCAATAAAGTTGGGATGCTGTGTAAAACGCTGATCAAACAGGGGCTGTGATTATCGAATAATTTGAATCCCAAATTCGATTAAAAACAATGCAAAGACTACATGTCAGCTGTTGAAACTTAAAATGAGCATGCATTTTCAATATTTTGTCTGTCTGAACTTTTAAAACTGTCACAATGTGCCCAAACTTTTGGGGAATTTGGGTTGTATTTATTTTTTTATTGTGATAAAAGCATTAAAACAGAAGCCTTAATAAACATTTGTTTCCTGTTTGGATTCCAGGTAGTCCACCCATTGCTTCAGATGTACACTGAGAGCCCCTGTGAGAAGGTTCGGTGTTCCCACATGTGTGTGTTGAGCCCGGGACCCAAGGCTGTGTGCAAGTGTCCCTCTGGCCTTGTTCTGGCGAAGGATGGTTTGAACTGTGCCAAGCAGGTTGACTCATCATTCCTGCTGCTGCTGTCTCAATCCACTGTCACCCAGGTGTTGTATAGTCCCCCCCTGTTTTTTATGAAGTGTTTTGAAGAAATGGCATTTTTTCTTGCAACATCACACACACATGCATGGAGGATAAGCCAGTTGCTCATTTTACTCTAAAGATGGCAAACTAGAGGAAACTGCTAGCTTCCTCCATTGGGAAAGAAAAGACTGCTTAGTAACATAATACTATTAAAGCCCATTATCTAAAACCTGACTATTTATGCATTTATATCATCTGTACATAAACCAAAGTGTAACATGCACACACACCTTTCTTATTGCATAACTTTTTAATCATAAATGATCGTTAAATCCTTGTTTATCTTTGTAGATCTACTTGCAGTCCCGACACACGGCAGCAGAGCTGAAGGGCTGGCCTGAGCATGTTGCGCTGCAGGTTCCCAGCATCAATGAGGCAGTGATCATGGACTACAGCCTACGTGATCACACCCTGTTCTTGACAGATGATGGTACAACTTCCCTGAGCTCCTTCAAGCTGAAGGAAACAGAATTGTCCCCTAAGGGTCAGCTTCTAAAACTCATGAGCGACACCATCACTGCCATGGCTCTTGACTGGGTCACGCTCAACGTCTTCTGGAGCAGCAACAAACAGCCCCGCCTGCAGGTCACCTCCACCACAGCAGCACACACTGCTGTTCTCATAAAGGACGGTGTAGGCAGAGTGGAGGCCATTGCCCTCCATCCTCTCAGTGGAAGAGTGTGTTTCATCAACCTGGGTCTGCAGGAAACAGGAACTCTGGCAACTATAGAGTGTGCCAGCATGGACGGTGCTAAGCGTGCTGTGAAGAAGGATGCTGTCCAGTCCACATCTCTGGCCTTCTCCAGTAATGGGGACACAATTTATTGGGCTGACACAGGCAAGAGTTATCATTAATTTAAAGTGTAGTTATTGCAAGTTTTGTTTCATCATGTATTGCTCAAAATGGAATAAGCTGTTGAATGAAGCTGCAGTAGTTGGTGGTGTAGTAAAAAGGTAACAGCTTGGATTCTTTCCCAGGTTCAGGGACCATCTGCTCTGTCCAGCTTGATGGATCTGGATACAAAGAGTTCAAGACTGGTGCAGGCCTGGCTGCTGTGGCCCTGAGTGATGAAACTGTGCTTTGGATGACAGTCAGTGGTAATGATTCATTATGTTCCAAATACAATGAAACCTTATGCCATATTGTGTCCATCAATTCCTTGAGATGGTATAGATAAACATCACTACTTACCATGATATTGTATCTGTTCTGGATATTTTTTCTGAACCTGACTTTTTGGGACCATTTTCATGCCTAAATCAATCTGTCTCTACCGATGGTAACACAACCACCTCCAACTGTATATGTTGCTGAAAACAGAGCAGTGTCCTTTGCTGATATAATAACATTAGTCTGTGTGTTCGCCCCTTCTTTCAGATAAGACCAGGCTGTGGTACCAAGACGAGCAGCAGCAAAACAAATTGTGGTTTGAGGTCGGCACAGAGGTGGTCGGTTTAAAGGCGTTTAGCAAGTCTAGTCAGACTGGTATGTGAGAAAACCACACATCATAACAGATTTTAAAGGGTTCTGATGTGAGTGAACAGAGGTGTTCTGTCAAGTATTACCAGCTAACTGACACTTTACCTAACTGTTTTCACAGGTTCAAACCAATGCACAGAAAACAATGGCGACTGCCAGCACTTATGCCTCGCCACCCCAGGAGGTCGGACGTGCAGATGTGCCCATGACCACGTCCTTGTGAATGTCACTCACTGCATCCCAGAGCAGCACTGCCCGGCAGGCAGCAAGCCCTGTCTGGATCAACTCGCATGCAAGCCTGTTGAGAAATTCTGTAACGGGCATGTTGATTGCGATGACCACTCAGACGAGAACTGTGAGTCTTGACATCGTCTTAAAAATCAACTAACATCCAAATCTGAAACAAAAAAAAGAACGGCATTGGTTTTAAGCTTGAATCATCATCTTTCTTTTAGGTGTGGGTTCAAAGCAGAGATCAGGAGCCAAAGCTCTGGCTCCCACCTTGCTCCACAACTCCTCGCCTCCTCCTAATCTTGCTGAAGACTCAGGCCTGGGCACCACCCTGAATGGAAGCGGCCAGCTGAGGAAACTGGATGCCCAGCAGTGCAGCCAGAGACGCTGCAGTGGCAACGGTCGCTGCGTTGAGAACTCAGGAAACACAGACTGTGTGTGTTCACTGGGCTACAGTGGTGATTCCTGTCAGGACCACCTCCTCAACATCATGCAGGGTCCCATTGTGTACGGGGCTGCAGGGCTCTGTGCAGGACTAGTGGTCATTGTTGTGATGGCTGTGGTCGTCAAAAGGAGGAAGAGTGCCAACACAAGGTTTGTTTGGATAACCGAGGTTCTGTAACAAAGGTTTTTATTTGTAACCTAGATGAAGTTCACACTTAACATTTCCTTTTTAGTCTTGACGTTTTTTTCAGATTACTTGAGACGCTTCATGAGAACAGTGGCAATACAAGCAAGTACAGAGTATTTGGTGTAATGTTTACCAGGTTTGATGTTTGACCAAATGTAGATGTTGCTGAAGCTGAAGTACTAGTTTAAAATTTCTCAAAACTTACCCACTCATTCCAACGGGACCAGGCATGTCTGAATCAAATATCATGGCAATGCATCCAGCAGGTGATGCAGCACATATGCTGAAACGGTAATTTCAACCATATGGTGCCATTTAAGGAAAAGATGACTGCTTGAGTCAGTCAGTGTAATCTTTTGGGGACTATGACTATCTGTGTCATAGCAATCCAACTTATAGTTTGGATGCGTTAGCAGCGGCTGACACGTTACCATTGCACGAGCTAACTACCTAAAAAAACTGAGGCAAAGATTTGTTGATGGCATCGAATGCACTTCATCAAAGCTACATAATAAACTACCAAAACCATGTTAGTTTTAGGAAGGTAGTTGTAAACATGGAGTTTGTCATAGCATTTGATGTAAGTGCAGAGTCAAATATATTAGTTGACGATGCAAAGAGTAGTTGTATTATCGTTGATTATTTTTTTGTCCAGCAGGAGAGCTAGCCCGGCTGCAGGGAAGGAGACGGGTATGACTGATCTGGAGAACAAAACGGAGTCCACTCCCACAACACAAAGTGCTGCATCAGACAAAGAAAAAACAGAGGTGGACCTCCCAAAACCTTCACAAACAGGTTCCCAGTTTATCTGTCTGTGCTTGTGGTAGAGACGGTCTAACATTTCTGTCTTTCTCTGTAGGAAGCTGTGTCTACTGTGGACTGAGGCTGATTCATGGGCAAGACATGTTTTAAATAAAGTACATTTTCCACAGTTTCCTGTGAAGTTATTTTGGCATTGTTTGCTGTCAGTTAAACCACCAGTGATTTAATTGTTGGTACAAACTGTGACAGCCTTCTCTGTTATGTAAATGACAAACAGTTATCAGAAAAGTAGCTTCATACTGAGAGATGGTGAGTAGTGCCAGGTTGGATACCATAAGGTGGCGCTCTCTTTGTGTACATCCTGAAGTAACAAAAGGATACTCTGAGCAAGCTTAGAGAGGAACTGATTGCGACAGGTGCTTAGTTTCCTAATCCAAAACAAATTTAAGTCTCTCCATGTCAAGGAGTCGCGCTTCTTAACATCTACTGCTTCGTTTGCCAACAGTGAGGACCTCTTGTATTTACTGTATGGTGACACACAGCACTGAAAAGCCTTAAATCGTTGTTTTGGAAAGGTGGAATGAAAAGTAAGATGTTTGTTTAAGAACAAGTAATCAATGTATCAAAATAGTCAAAGATTCATTTCTTCAAATTGAAATTGATGAACTTGATGTAAAAGCCAAAATATTTAATATTATACTGTCATCACACATAGCTATGCCTGTGTTCTTTTAGTTGGCAACCACTTTACACAAAAATAAAACCTCTGAATCATGCGGTTCATTTCCATGAAATTATGCTCCAACACTCGTGTCCAAGACAAATGTACTTTTTGTTGTACTGTCCGTCATATCATGATCTTAGACGTCAACTTTTTAACACAATTTTAGAAAATTGTCCTGATTTGTTTTCCATGTCTGATGAAGATAGAGTTCAGTACCTGTTTACACACTGTTTCAGTTTGCTCTGTTTGTGTGAAATGCTGTTCAGCAGCATAGGGCCACACTTAGTTTGATTTAGTTGTGGTCACTGTCAAATGTCTGAAGTGTAACTCTGCTTTTTAATTACTTTAGGTCATTGGTTGACGTGCAGTATTGTAACTGCTCTCCTTTTTCCCCTTATGTTGTTGCTCCTATTTTGTTTTGTTTTGTGTTTGTGGTGTCTTGTAAGTCCATACAGGCTGACACGATTAATGTAAAACTAAAAAAAACTAAACATGTCAGTGAATAGATATGAGCTGATGATTTATGTCAGCCCAACTGTTTAGCTTTAAATATACCCTCTATCAGACCAATCTCTTAAAACTAAATGTCCCCATGAGTGGCACAAAGCTCAGTACAATGACAAACTAAACCAAGTCGATGAGCATTGTGTACATACAACTTATTGTAAACATAACCTCACAGTGCTGTTTTTAAACCTTAGACTCCAGTTGCGGAATTCTTTTTACAGCATGTGCTAATGTGCTACGGTCTTGGTTATAATGGTGGAATGCAGCCAAGTTTAGCTAAATGAAAATAACCTTTTAACTCTGCTTTATGTCATCTTCTCTGAATTTCAGGAAAAATACTCTGCACATCAATATATTTATTTTACAGCTGATTTCTTTTTGGATGAACATTTTTCATTCATAATTCATTTGATTTATTACGCATTTAACATTCTGAAACAAATCTGACATGGTAGTCCACCCATTGCTTCAGATGTACACTGAGAGCCCCTGTGAGAAGGTTCGGTGTTCCCACGTGTGTGTTGAGCCCGGGACCCAAGGCTGTGTGCAAGTGTCCCTCTGGCCTTGTTCTGGCGAAGGATGGTTTGAACTGTGCCAAGCAGGTTGACTCATCATTCCTGCTGATGCTGTCTCAATCCACTGTCACCCAGGTGTTGTAGTGCTACATGACGTATTAGTATGACAACAAGAGTAATGATCCCAAGAGTAACATTCACAGTGGATCAAACAAACAAAAGGAAGTAAGGGATAATGTATGGTTAGCAGGTAGCTATGGGAAATAGAATTCCGGCAGGGTAAAACAAAACCTCTTCGCGTCAGGGATTTATCCTGCTTATTACCCAGCTACTAACTTAAGATACAAACACGTTGTTACAAACATTGATTAAAAGATAACTTTATTGCTTTAAAATGATTTATGTATACAGTTTTTAAAAAATAGTCCCAATGATTCCACGTCAGTTAGCGTTCCATGGAGCTCTGTGGTTCACACACCTTTGATAATAAACGAGGCAGGTCTAATCGCCCCACATACAGAGGCTTTAGTCCTCATGGCAGAGATTGCTTGTTTGACTCCCGGCCACGACCATTCCCTGCATGTCTTCACCCTTGTTCTCTACTCCCCACGTTTCCTGTCTCTCTTCAGCTGTCCTATCTAATAAAAGTAAAAAAAAAAGTAAATAAAAAGTAAAAAAATAAATAAATAAACAAGGCAACTTTGAGCCCTGCTGCTACCATCATCACCGCTCATGGTTTAAGTTTCTTCTTAGAGATCAGTAACTTAATGTTTCTCTCACCGGCTCTGCTCGTTGCTAATATTGTTGGACACGATTCAATAGAAAAGTAATTACGTTGTTTAGCTTGCCGAATTAGCATTCTAACCGAAACTAACCTTGTAGCCACATTGTTCACCAATTGAGCAGCAACCTCCAGTCTAAAAAAATGAGTCCACTGCAGAAGTGCTAAAAACTGCAGTTCATTGAGGATCTGCTTGAGGCTTACTTCAGAAGTACCAGAAACCACATACACACCAATTCAAAGAAGCCGATCTTTACAGCAGAAATAAACATGTTTACAGCCTGGTACAAAAGACGAGTGTAGTCTGGATAGCTCATTCCTCGATCGGCACACATTATACGGGGGGGTGAATTTTTTTCTAATGCGGCAATTTCGAAGATATTGAGATTACGAGTCTTCCAATGAGAGGCACAGCTGACTTGATTGTCAGGTGGGAACACTGTAGCTGTTGGCTAGGAGGCTCAAAGCCCGCCACTTTACGTCACAATCCCTCGACAGCAGCAATATGGCTCCCGCCGACGATTGGCCTCAAAACAGTGCTTCAGAAACAGATGGGTGAATTCACAGATACTACGTCCATATTTTATACAGTCTATGGGCCCTAATCCTCTTCTGTAGTCCAAGTCAGTCTCCATGTGTTCAGCGTATAAACATTGTTGTACAGTCTGTTCACTTTTAACAATCTATATTTTATCAGAAAGATGTCCAAACATTAGTTTGCTTTGTGATATTTTATTAAACATAAATGGAGTTTCAAACAACAAACCCTTTAACATACTTTTAAAACAAGTGGTGAAGAAAAACGTTCTTACTGGCTGCATTTCCTTAATTTGAATTATTGTGACAAAGATGTTATGGAGTGATGTGAATCATCAGTTGAAAGCATTCATAGTCCAGCTGGCAGTACACGTTTATGTGCCAGATAAATAAAATGTTCCTACAGAAGGGTTCCTGAGGTGATGGTACTCTCTTCTGACAGTCCCCTGATGTCACCAATATGATACTAATGGAAACTTACGGTTTTACCTCAACTTACGGTCTATAGTGTCAATAAGCAGAAGAAAAATGTGCTGGAACTCTTTTCCGCAGATTGATTTGATATGACGTGTGATGAGTTTGTCTCTGGTGTTGGTCATGTTAGTGAAAGTTAATAACCGTTGTCAATGGGGTTTTGACCAATCACAATCAAGCATCTTACACAACTGGAAGATCAGTAAAAAAGTTATGTAATAAGTTATGGTAAAAGCTGCTGCCTTAATGTCTGGTTAAAACAAATCATGCATGTTGTGAAGTCCTTAGTTGGAGAGGGTTGTAATGACAACACATTTGAAGTTGAATTTTCAAAAACTTTAAACTTTTTCAGAGTTTGCTATCCTGCTAATTGTAAAAATGAAAGATACAGGAGTCAAGTAGTTGGTGTGAATTCTGGGAGGGTTAATATGTTTTCATTGAAGTCAAAATCTGTCTCTCCAACAGATCATCTGACAGACGACATGGCTTATTGATAGCTGGATAGAAAAGCTTTTGAAATGCAATCATGTCACGTTCAAAATATTAGAAATCAACAAACAAAAGAAACATTTTCTCGGGGTTCTGTATCTTTTGTTACATGTCAGTGAAAAAAGTTTGATGAATCATTACTAAGAATTCAAAAGAGTGTACTCAAAGTGTAAACCAGAGCGTTCCTATTGTTTGCACCCAAACCACAAAACACATGTTTACTCTACTTATGAATAGGCACTTTGGGTGAACATATTCTATCATTATCTCTTAAGTTATTTCAGCACTCTCTAATTTCAGTGTGTCTGGGGTGCTCAGTGATTTAGTTTGGATTGTTCAAGAGTCATGGCTTAAGTGAAAAATGACATGAGATCATGAACCAGATGATGAATTGCTGTTCATTGTACTCACACCTATCGACTGCTGTATAAAAAGATGTCCTGAGCAAGACTACGAGGAACAGGAGGATTCATTGTGTTGCTTTTGTCACAGTTGAGGCATCTGAGAGTGTTGGTTGGCAGCTTCTCCTTCTGTGTCGGGATAAAATCAAGATCAGTCAAAGTAAGTCATTCTACAGTATCCCAAAACTACAGCTTAAATACTCTGCTTTTTTAACTTGGATACTTTGTGCAGGTCATTTTCATGGAAGTCATTGTAAGTGATGTCCTCACTTTTTTAATAGATACTATTAGATTTTGGAGTATGAGAAAAAGTAGATTGGACTTGCTTATTATCAGATCTTAAATAGCTACACCAGATTTTTCATTAAATGTTGAAGTCCTGGATTTGAAATGTTCCAAAGAAAACTAAAAGGTAGTAAGCCTTCAGCAATAACGTACTTTGTGTATGAAATAAGAAATAGTCTTATGTGTGAATTTTAAAACTAGTTTACTGATGTGTAAGTAACTTAATTGTGACAGCTGCTTGAGTCAGAGCTGATTTTAACTATCTTAAAAAAAATGTCTGGATTAAAATTGTAATACCAGATTAGTTGGAATAACTTAATCTGATGATAAAATGTCAACTAATTAGTCTCTATGTCTTGAAAATGGAATGAAACCATCGCAAAATGTGATGCAGATTAGACGTTCGTTTGAATTTTCATATGGCAAATGTACAATGTTTACTGTTTCAGATAAAAATTGTTTATAAAAAAGGAAACATTGTTCTTTCACAGGTTGCTTTTTAAATAATCAGCTGAGTTCATATGTATTTTTGTGTCTCTAATACTTCCAAAAGTCAATTTATCAACAGCAAGATGTTCATTGCAGTTTATTTGTTTCCAGAAATCAAAAGAAACAAAGCAATGGCTTTCCTGAGGATCACACTTTGTGCTGCCTTCATGTTGACTGTCGTGTTGTCTAAACCTGTGAGTAGCCCTACTCTGCTTTTACCAACACGTCTATGAATGTGTGGGTATAAAATGTTAACAATATTCCTTCTCATGAGAACAGGTCAGTGAAGCAGAGGATTCATCCAATGAGTCATCTGAGACAAATTCATCAGAGGAGGCAACCATCCATGTGCAGCAGCGAGGGGGGGCCCTCCAGTCAGCATCTGAAGAGCAAACTGCAGCCATTTCCATAGAGGAGACCGAGTCTCCGGGTACTGTAGACATGCTCCCCGCTATAGACGCAAGCCCTTCTCCAGCCGAGCTCAATGCTTCAGCCCTGCCAGACCTCATGGACCCACAAACCTCCACTGACACAGGCACTCCACAGCCCATGCAGGATGAGGTCTCACAGACCACTGCAGGCACACTCATATTCCAGAACATGCCCAGCACTGACCCTGTACTGGACTCTACCATCGTTGACACGCATGTTCAAAAAGATTCAGAGGTCTCCCTCAACACAGGGCTTACAGAAACTCATGGTACAAACCAGCCGCAAGTCACCACCACCACCACATATCAAGGACTCACCCCGGATGCCACAGCCTTCTTTTCTCCACACATCAACCCGTCTCCTCAACCGTTCTCCACGTCCCCACCAGTGTCAGTCCCCATCAAGGGGACCGGTGTGACTGCTGTGCCTGTTTGCTTCACCGTGCAGTTTGCCACTTCTGAGCCCGAGCCAGTGAGAGGAGACAACATGTGAGACCGACGACTAAACAGTTTGGTCTGTATTGTTGGTGTAAATCATACTCTCATGTTGTTTTGTTACATCACCATATCAAAGTGAAATATCCTGACTACACTTGTGTTTTATTTTCACTTCTCCTTTATAATGTTTATTTTGTTGGTCAAATTGTGCATGTGTGATGACTGCTATATGACACAGTGGAAACATTTGTACTCTTGTAAAACTGTAACTGTCTTGCTCTGTGATGACTCAAACGTGAACAATGAGCAGCTGGAAATAAAAATGTGATTTGAACAGTGGTTTTATTTCTTACTCAATCATGGCTTAAAAAGACAGAGGATTCACGTTTTTTTGACAAATTATTGTTTTTATTGGGAGATGTATTACTGTCATTGAAAAGGAACCCAGACTTTAAACCTGCGAGTAACAAAAACACGAAAATGCAGATGGTGATGGGAGCCAGGGTCTTGTGTCCCAGCTGTACTAGAACAACCATACCAAAAGAAAAGTATACAGAGTGAAGTTTCTATTTGTATCAAACACATTTTCAAACCTAGTTGAGGAGAGTGCAGGTACAGTACCGTATATTTGACTCTTGTTTAAAGAATGTCTTCCAGAGAGAACTTTGACGGTTATGAGATGTATGGTGCCAGCCCGCAAACTGATCCTGAACGACCTCCTTCACTAGAGCGGAGAACCCTGTCATTTCTTGTCATGGTGCCATACAGTTGTTAGACTGCCACCCCCCCAGCCAGACTCTCTTGAGTAGCTAGGTGGACTAAGACTTTGAGTACTCTTGTTGTTGTAAATGTGTAAACATGTGTTAGTCCTGTAGAACACTAGGAACAGTTCTGAATTGTTCTTCATCTCCCCGGCTGAACACTGAAATAAGTTCCAGCTCTGAAGAGGATGAGCAGCTACCGAAAATAAATGACATTTTTTGTAATATGTACAACTGAGGAAATCAAGCACAGTCTATTCTCAAACTCAATGCAACCTATTATGTGTAAGCTCCCCAGACGAATGCTTCACGTAAAAATATCATGCATTGTGATTGGCTGTAAATCTAATGTGGCGTGGTCGGCTGCGGTTGATCTTGCTGATCTGGCTCTGTGTCTGTTTCTGCTTCTGCCTCGTTCTCAGCATCTTGCTGTTCTGGCTGCTCTTGTTGAGGCTGCTGGATAAGTCCTCCATCCTGGGCTGTGTTATACGAGCCGCAGCCACCACACTTCATCCCCAGCACGTGGAAAGGCACCGTGCAGTGGGCTTGGCAGTCATTACATATTATCTATAGCGAGGGAAAACAGAATTCATGGATTACATTTAAAGATTTCACATCGTTGTCTCACAATAGTCACCAATATGCTTATGTATTATATTATAAAAGAACTGTTTACACTGGATTGAAATACAAAAATCTTGCATGCTTTGTCAAAGAAGCAAGGTTGTGATGAAACAGAAATTCAATCCACTCTTTATCTGAACTAATACATTTGTGTTTTGTTTTATTGACTTCTTACTTTGACAGTAGCACCCTGGTATTCAGTGGGCATCGGGGACTGGGAAATCTCTTTATCTATCTGATCCCAGTGATCCTCCATGTTCCATGCAGAGTGCATACACAGCGGGCAGCGATATGCGCTAAAACAAATGAGGAACAATTACATTCAGTGAAAAGCCACATTCAGAACAATTGCATAAGTACCACTTTGGACTGAATCACTCTGATGTCTCATTTTACACATGCTCAGTCATTACCATTGATATGAATATGTTCATGTTCAGTCATATATTTGTAAAAACTGTATTAAACCCCTCCATGGATGAACCTCTGACAAGTTTCAGACTATTTCAGAACAAACAGGTCCTGACATTTTCCAGTCCTGCCTTTCACGTGTCATAGACTGTATAAAATATGGACATAGTATCCATGACGTCACCCATCTGTTCCTGAGCGCTGTTTTGAAGCTAGTTGGCGGCGGCAGCCATATTGGAAATGCGGAACTCAACCAGGCATAGTGTGGCTTAAAGAGGCGGAGTTTGAGCCTCCTAGCCAAAAGCTATGTGTTCCCGTCAGTGAGTCAAGTCAGTCATGTCCTTATTTGGGCAGAAACTCGTAATCTTAATATCTTCTGAACCGTCGTGTTAGAAAAAAATTCACCCCCCGTACAGTGTGTGACGATAGAGGGATTAGCTTAGTAGGGCCAAGCCGTTTTTTGAACCAGGCTGTAAACATGTTTATTGATGCTGCAAAGATCGCCTTTTTCCAATTCATGTCTATGTGGTTTCCGGTGTTTCTGCAGCCAGCCTCAAGCGGATTCTCCATGTATTGCAGTTTATAACACTTCTGAATTGGCTTCATAGTTTAAACCCGAGGTTGCTGCTTGGTCCCACACAGCAGGTAATGTCAGATCTATTCTCGAAACTAATAATAAATACCAACAGGAGGGGAATACAAAGTCAGAAGAAGAGAACATGATGCTCACAACTGAAGTGAGCATTGCATAATAGGTCAGCGGTGTCTCAGTGGTAAAGTCGGTCGTTTCTCAATCAGAAGCTGGGCGGCTCTGAAGTCACATGCCGAAGTGTCCATGAGCAAGATACTGAACCCTAAATTGTTCCCAGTGAGCGGTGGTCAGAGGTATGTGAGTGTGTATGAATGCGATTATCTAACCAGGGTTCCCACTCTTTTCCAGAGATCATTTTTCAGGACATTTCCAGGACATTTTCAGTGATGATCAAGCTGGTATGACAGTCTAAATTTAGTTCCTAAATAGTCTAATATGTTCCTCTCAGTGGAAGTCTACATTGAAAGTCTATGGCTATCGATGAAATCATCTCTTACATACTTAAAAATGATGGCAAATTGATAATAGAATAATGCAACCACAGATGTACAGCACTTCACTTTATTAGTGCAACCAAGTAACAATGATGGGCAACTCTCATCTCAGCTTTCTCTTTTCTCAAAAAATATAAAATGAGCTAAGAAAAAAACAAAAGAGCCATCAAAGGAATCAGGAAGCTGCCTTTCTGAAATAATTAAATAATAATAATGATCAGAGGATCAGTGCTTTAATGACCTAAATAGAACTGAATGACAAAAATGGCCACAAATGTTTCTCAACTCAGCTCAGACTCAAAATATACCTGCTTAGTCATGATATTCATCCTGCTAAGTGTTCGATATAAAACAAAGCAAATGTCACGATTTTTTATTTGAGTTACCGTAAACTCTGAAAAAATCGCACCGGTGTAAAGACGCACTCTGTATTTGAAAATCTCTCAGATATTTAAAAAAATGTAAACTTTCTTCCTGCATGGCGATATCTGTTATGATCAGCGATGTCTACAACGTGGAGTTTCTGTTCAGCTGTGTCGCTCTTTTTGTTCCGTTTGTTTTCACTATCGGGAGTTCGTACTCCTACTAGCTAAAGCAGGGGTTCTCAAAGTTCTCAAAGTTCCCTTACAGGTGAGAAAAATGTCCAAGGACCCCCTCATAATTGTAACACAGATGCTCAGCCCCAGCTCTGCTCACAGCAGAACTTTGTTTTGATTGGTCAGCATGGCGGCCATGCGGCCGATCACGTGAGGATATAGGGTACAGGTGATGGAGGGGAGGCTGTGTATCGTGGATACATCTGTTCCTTCAGAGAGAGTCTTCTTGAAGGCCACGGCAAATTCTCTGGTCCGGTTCTGGTACGGTTCTGGTATGGTTCTGGTTCGGTTCTGGTTCAGTCCTGGTACGGATTTGGTTCGGTTCTGCTACGGTTCTGGTATGGATCTGGTTCGGGTCTGGTTCGGGTCTGGTTGGGTTTGGTTCTGGTTCTGTTTGCATGATTTTGGTGCTGGTTCTGTTTGCATTAGTTTGGATCCGGTTCTGTTTGCTTGAGTTCGGTTCTGGTTCGGTTCTGGTCCGGTTCTGGTTCGGTTCTGGTAAGGTTCTGGTTCTGGTATGGTTCTGGTATGGTTCTGGTTCGGTTCTGGTATGGTTCTGTTTCGGTTCTGGTTCAGTTCTGGTACGGTTCTGGTTCGGTTCTGCTACGGGTCTGGTGTGGTTCTGGTTCGGGTCTGGTTGGGTTTGGTTCTGGTTCTGTTTGCTTGAGTTTGGTTCTGGTTCTGTTTGCATGAGTTTGGATCCAGTTCTGTTTGCTTGAGTTCGTTTCCAGTTTGATTCTGGTCCGGCTCTGGTTCGGTTCTAGTATGGTTCTGGTACGGTTCTGGTATGGTTCTGGTATGGTTCTGGTTCGGTTTTGGTTCGGTTCTGGTTGAGTTCTGGTACGGTTCTGGTTCGGTTCTGCTACGGGTCTGGTTGGGTTTGCTTGGGTTTGGTTCTGGTTCTGTTTGCATGAGTTTGGTTCTGGTTCTGTTTGTTTAAGTTTAGTTCTGGTTCTAACCCTAACCCTAATCCTAACCCTAATCCTAACCATAACCCTAATCCTAACCTTAATCCTAATCACAACCGTTACCCTAACCCTAACCTATACCCTAATCATAACCCTAATCCTGTCCCTAAACCTAATCCTAACCCTAACCGTAATCACAACCATAGACCTAACCCTAACCCTAATCTTAACCCTAACCCTAATCCTAATCCTAACCTTAATCACAACCCCAACCCTAATCACAACCCTAACCCTAATCACAACCCTAACCCTAATCACAACCCTAACCCTAATCACAACCCTAACCCTAACCACAACCCTAACCCTAATCACAACCCTAACCCTAATCACAACCCTAACCCTAACCCTAATCACAACCCTAACCCTAACCACAACCCTAACCCTAATCACAACCCTAACCCTAACCCTAACCCTAACCACAACCCTAACCCTAATCACAACCCTAACCCTAATCACAACCCTAACCCTAACCCCAACCCTAACCCTAACCCTAATCACAACCCTAACCTTAACCCTAATCACAACCCTAACCCTAATCACAACCCTAACCCTAATCACAACCCTAACCCTAACCCTAATCACAACCCTAACCTTAACCCTAACCACAACCCTAACCCTAATCACAACCCTAACCCTAACCCTAACCACAACCCTAACCCTAATCACAACCCTAACCCTAACCCCAACCCTAACCCTAACCCTAATCACAACCCTAACCCTAACCCTAATCACAACCCTAACCTTAACCCTAATCACAACCCTAACCCTAATCACAACCCTAACCTTAACCCTAATCACAACCCTAACCTTAACCCTAATCACAACCCTAACCTCAACCCTAATCACAACCCTAACCTTAACCCTAATCACAACCCTAACCTCAACCCTAATCACAACCCTAACCTTAACCCTAATCACAACCCTAACCTTAACCCTAATCACAACCCTAACCTTAACCCTAATCACAACCCTAACCCTAACCCTAATCTTAACCCTAACCCTAGGATCAGGGTAAGAATTGTTTTGTAACAGAATAAATGCACAAAATTGGTCAATTATAAGGCTTCTCATAAGAACACAGTATGTAAAAGGGTTTTCAACACAAACCATTATTTTTGCAAAGTTAAGGTAAAATATACGGCTACAAAAGATCCTAAATTAAGAGCTGTTCGTGAGTCGAAAGAGCCGGCTCTCTGAAAAGAACTTCCCATCACTAAAGCACATGCTTACTACCATTTGCACTCTTAGTTGCCCTTGGAACTATTTGTATTGTAAAACGTATAACTGTAAATACTTCAGACCTGTACCATAGTGATAAACTGATAACACTTCAATTTGAATCAAGTAAATACCACTTGTATACTTTAAAACAGAGGGTCATTTCATTCCTTGTGGACTCAACATGACAGCATTTATACTTTTTAAGTAATTGATCTTAAACGCTTTCAGAAAATTTAAAGTGGCAAGACTCACATATCCCTTCAAGTCACCAAATGGTATCATAACAATGGTGTATATGCTGTTTTTAATGACACAGCACAATTTTATAATTTATTAGAAATGTATTCAAATTATTTCACGGACCCCCACGCTATGGTTCACGGACCCCAAGGGGTCCCAGGACCCCACTTTGAGAACAACTGAGCTAGAGTACGGTAACTGAGCTCTCAGCCTGCAGAGAAAGTTGTGAGGCACAGACCCCCAAGCTCTCTGCCCGACTCCACTGGTCACACTATAACTTAAATATAAGACTCTTTGAATCAAAAGAGCACTCTACAAGGTTAATGTACCATAAAACATAAACAATATACCCCCGTTTTCTGTGAATGCATGATTATGAAGTGAAGGAGAAAAGATGTGATAAAAGTTACGCAGTGTCGCTGTCTTTTCCAGCGCAGCGTGCACTCAACTTTCAATGAATGGGGATGTGTTTTTTTAATAGGGTCAGGTCGCACGCAGCCATGTTGGAATCATTTTCCAGGACTACATGTGATTTTCCAGGACATTTGACTTTTTCTCCCATTTTCCAGGTGTTTTCCAGTACTGGAAAACTGGTCAACTGTTTTCCCGGTTTTCCAGGTTTTCCAGGACGCGTGGGAACCCTGCTAACACCGATGGTCCCTTACTATAGCTGCCCCTGCTGTCAGTGAGTGAATGTGGTGTAAATGGGTGAATGTGACGAGTAGCCTAAAAGTGCTTTGAGTGGTCAGAAAGACAAGAAAATAGATATATAAGTACAAGTCCATTTACCATAATATAAAGTAGCAAGACTCAACTCAAAATGTCGCCATCTCTCCCACTTACATTTATGAATCGACTCCCCTGACTTTACTCTGGGTGTGTATGCGACACAGATGGTTCAGTCAGCTTAAACCAGGGTTAACAGATACAGCCATTTGTGGTCACACATGCAACCCACATGGACCATGTCAGGGAACATTCTGTGATAGGGGTTTGAGAAAACTTGGTTTCTCTTGTACATGGCAAGATATCTATCTCAAGGAGAATAACATATCAGAGGAACCTCAGTTTGTGCAATGCCCTACCGCTTTTTACAAAAATCTCAATATTTAACAATAAAATAATTTATCAGACATACCCTGTTCTGACCATGTCATCGAAGCAGGTCCTGTAGGGAACATAGACATTTACATTGTTAGTCTAATGTCATAATGAAGCTTGCATTATGATTACTTAAAATGCTATGGTGGCAAACCATAAAAAACATTCAAATATATTTCAATTTGATCTGAAGTCTTCATCATAATAGAAACACTGCTTTAATTATCTTTCTCTTTTAAAAAGAGATATAGGTATTTCTATACTACATGCATAACAACTTTGATTACATCACAACAATAATATGTGCTGAAAATCAATACATGAAACCATCTGGTCAATAGCCTAGATTCGTGTTTTGTTTTCCTGTTGTGCAAATCAAATGTAGGATACATTCAAACAGTAAAATGTGCATTAATCAATCTGGAGTATTTTGAGAATAATGAGTCCTACTTGTGTAAAAGATGGCCACATGGAAGAACATGAGCCATAATTCTGGATGTATGAATATCCTGCAAGCAGAAAAAAAAGTCATACATAAAGTCATATAGGGAAGGAACGAGTAATAAATGACAGGTAATCTTGTGATAATGTAATAAATATGTTATTACCTCCATACACACGGGACAATTCTGCCTTGAAACATTTTCAACACACTGAAACATTTAAGAAGAGATGTCAGCAGTGAGGATGCGGTTTACTAATGAACCATATAACATATACCATATAACATGTATATGTATATATATATATATATATATATATATAGGCGATAATCACCTTGTGATTTCCCCGCAGATTCTGAGCTAAACAAAGATTGCACTTCTCACAGTGGAAATACTTCTCTCTGGGCCCAATCCTGCGGGACGAGAAAACAACACAGTGTCACTGATAGACCAATAGAAACAGTCATCATGCTGGCACTTAATGTAACTTCAAAACTACTGAAGCAAAATCCATAGTTTCATCAGCGGATTTTCAGTGTGTGTATGCTGTGCATTAACAGGATATGTATTTTACTTATCCTTATATTGCAACATTAATAACTATAAGATGAATACGGTGGCCCTGAAGTGCTAATCACAATGGCAAATCAGAAAAGACAACAGCAAATCAGAAAAGACAACAGCAAATCAGAAAAGACAACGGCAAATCAGAGACACTACAGACAATCAGAAAACACTACGACATTAACCAGACCGGAAGAAGTAGGTACCCTCGGGGGGCATGACTCGTCAGTGATTGGACTGAGGGAACCTACTTCTTCCAGTTTGGTTAATGCTGTAGTGTTTTCTGAATTGCCGTTGTGATTTGCACTTCTGGGCCACCGTAGATGAAGCACCAAGAAATGCATCTAACTTTTCTGTTATCCCTTATGAAGGCTATGATAAGAAAGCATTTTTAAATAATGGTGTAATAAATGATGGAAGGGATCAATAATACTGTTGCTCACCGACATATCCCACAAGGCTGGCAGTGGTACTGTTTCTTATCCTTGTCGAATAAGTGGCAAATGTCGCAGTAATACTCCCCAAACTGCACATTACACTGTTGACAGGTTTGCTGTGCCTAAACGAGAGATAATCACAACAGATACAGAATAAACACGGAAGTGAACAGAGTGACATTTAGGATATTTGGCGACAGCTCACAGTGTAGCTGAGCTTCATCAGCTGCAGGGGTTTCCTTCTCTTACCTGCTGTAATGTGTGACACTCAGAACACTGCACCTCTTTGACTTTGAACCGATCCATCTGGTGCGTCTCCTCTGCGTCATGGCACAGCCGACACACATACAGTTTACCACAACAAGGCGCCTGCAGAGCACAGAGCCAAGAGACAGAGACATGAGACAGGGACATGATCAGTCAATCATTATCACAAGTTAATCTTAAACCTCAACCAATAAGTAAGTGTGGCTGCTTCAAATCCTTAAAGTTTAGGAAGAGTCAAAGTAAGGTGTGCTCATGACATACAGCTAACACAACAAGGCATAAAAGGTGGAATATTATCTCAAAGAATATGATGTTTAAACGCTGAGCTGGCTGGGAGTCATTCTAGTGAAGCTAATATTGAACTACTCGCTACAGCAAGGTGGAGGTAAATCACATTAAAGGGGACATGGCTCATTTTTACTTGCACTGTGAATACATATCATACATTTAAACAAAGTTAACTCACTTTCAATAAGCAGCTGCGTACATAATGTTCACAGCCAGAAGGGGAAGCCATGATTCCTCCGAGTTTCGGTTCTTCTTCGGTGGCAACGGCGAGGCCTGACTTTTTTTTCTTCTTCGTCGTTTTTCATCATGAACAAGCAGCAACACTGCCACCCTCCGGCCATAAGGAGTACTGCTGCGGCCTGCTGGAGGATGTGGGAGGTGATTACCGTGGAAGGTAATTGCTGTTACAAGGGAGAGCAATGTGACATTGCAGAATACAAGTGGCCCAATGTTAGACTATTCTACTCATCTCTCTTTATTGATCTGAAGCAGTTTTCACGAAACCTACATAACAAATAATTTAAAAACACATCTGTCACTGTTTAATGTAAGACAGTTATGGCTTTTACTACATTATTCTGCGCTTAGAACTGTATGAAATTATCAAAGAACAATCACTAGCCCTCGAGCCCTGGTGAATTTTATCTTTTAATGTTACTTATCCATCGGTGGGAACAGGCGCCGCTGGTGTAGTGGTATCATGCAAGATTCCCATTCTTGCGACCCGGGTTCGATTCCCGGGCGGCGCACGTGTTTTTGCACTGCTTGCATCAATTTTAACATAGGACACTGGGTCGGGCTCTTGCAAATGAAGAAAATGCATTGACTACAAAGATTAATTGCGTTGCAAGCAAAATATAATATATCTCTGGTAGGTTAAATACTCTGAACAGTTTTATTTATTTATTATCTAGTTCAAATTTTAGTCACTTCTACTATACTTTATTTACTGATGTACTTATTTATTTATCTATTTTAAGTATAGCATCTGATTATCTTTTAATGGTTTAATATTTCAGTGTTTTATTATCTTAGAAATGTATTTTATTTTGGTGATTTTAATTTCCTGTGTTGAGTTTTAACATCTTATTTTACCTCCAGTGTTTCCTCAGTTCGTTCAGCAACTTCTTTTTCTTTTTTTTTCTTTCTTTTTATTGTTTTTATTACTATTGTTGAATATATTGTGTTCTTAACTTTAGGATCGTGGGTTGGGTTTGGGGTCGGGGCTGGGGGTGGGATCTTTTTCTTATTTTTTGCTTTCCATTTTAGGTTGTTTTTATGTACAGAACTTGTGTTACAATGTATGGATTAGGATTAGGGCCATTGAAAAAAAAAAATAAGGTCAATTTAATATATATATATATATTATTCTGAGGAAAAAGTCCTAATTCTGAGATTAAAAACAGAATTCTGAGAAAAAGTCTAAATTCTGGACTTTAGCCTCAGAATAAGGAGATGAAAAGAAATGCACTAAAAAAGAAATATGTTTTAATTCTTGTAACTGTGATACATCTTGATGCTTCTTGTTTGACAGAAATAAATCGGTGTGCTCCTTGGGCCATCAAAGGTACTAGCTGTCTCAATCTTTAATTATTTCTGAAAAATATTGCACTACAGAAGCATAGAATGTGTGTCATCTTTCATTTCAATGTTATTATGACACTGTAAAACCACATGCATTCATGTATTCGTGTTATTTTCCCATGTAATTTCTTGATTTTTTTTCCTCGGTCGTACAAGGGGGTACTTTGCTGAAATTGTTTTTTTTAAGGGTGTACGCAAGCCAAAAAAGTTTGAGAACCCCTGGACTAGTAAATGGCAAGTAATCTACAAAATAAAAATAAATATTAACAGTCCTGAAAAATACTGTAAATTTGCCGCATATTTCCCAGAGATGTCTGTGCACATGTGAGTGTGTGGGAGGGAGAGCAGCGCCTGATTTTGGCTTCATTTCAGCGCGCAGGTTGACGCTGCTGACGCCGCTCCTCCGCCATCTTCAACTTCCTATTGTTTGCATCAGACTGAGGCTGTCTGCTGTGTGTGTGTGAGAGAGAAGGGAGAGCAGGATCGGCCAGAGATTTATCACTCAATAGTAGATAGAACCATCACGTTTGCACCAACTATTTGTATGTCATTGGATTAAAGGGCCTCTCAGGACACGACCACTAAACCTTGATGATGGAGGAAGATCAACCCAGAACCTTGTGAGTAACAGCGGGGCCCGTCTATGTCCTGGAATGGGCAGGCTCCGTGTAACTACTGCTCGTCCTAAATGTTTCCACGTTGTTATTCCATTCAAAGACGATAAAACCTTACACTTTACAACACATAGACATTTCATTTACATTATTACTCCTTTCACAAGAGCAATGTTTGTTAATATCGCAATATATGATTGAATTTCGACCATTGATTCAGTCCTATAAATGGAAGGAGCCTTAAAATGAAACTGAGGCGCTAGCTATCATTAGCTGAACATGCAAACATAGATACCCAGTCAATTCTTCTAAGTTAACCACCCTGAATCATGATTTAATCGATAGAAAGAGTCTTGTTTTGTCCGAATGTCTTCGCTAACTTAAGCAGAACAGTAATTTTCTTTATAAAGTACGGATAGTTAGCACTAGGCCCCAATGGAACCGGCTAGCGTTATCTTAAGCTAGCTGGCAGACAAGCCACGTCAACGCTGGAAGAACCGGCCTGGGACAGTCTCATGAGGGGGAAACCAGTGTTTGGGGTGTTCTTTGTAAAATTGAGAAAGTTTCTTTTAACATTTTTGTCTTATAGGTGTTATTTTTGTAAATATAAGGATTTGTTGTGGGTTGTAGCTAGCCCCTTTACCTAGCCTTTGTTTGCATGCTACTTCCTGTTTGACAAAGGCTCATGTCTTCATCTCTTATGTTGTCTGCAGGTATGTGGGGAATCTCTCCAGGGATGTTACCGAGCCCCTTATACTACAGGTCTTTACACAGATAGGACCATGCAAGAGCTGTAAAATGATAGTAGATGTAAGTATTTTCAATCTTGTGTATTTTATTTGCATTCTACGAAATGGCATTCAACACTGCTGCCCTGCCTGTGGAAGTCCCTGTCCCACACCATGCCATGTGTATTGAGTTGTACGGTGGCCCTGAAGGACAAAACAAATGTACAAAAGGTGAAACACTTTAACAAAGTTGGAGACAAATTTATATTTTGGAAAACATTTGTATATTTTATAAAACAAAATGACATCAGCAAAACACTTTTACCAAGGCCAAAACAAATTTATATTTAAGGAAACAGATTTACAAAAGATTAAACACTTTTACAAAGCTGGAGACAATTTTACAAATGCTGGGATAGCTTTAATGTTAAGCATGACTCCGTTTAGCCTGAGGCTATGTGGTCTGAGGCCGTTTCGTCTGAATTCTGACATATGATGAAGGTTTAGCGGAAATATGACGGAGCTTTTCCGGAGACATGATGCTTTTTCAGCTGAGGACTGACTACTCTCTCTGAGACCTGAGGATATCCTAATATGTACACAATGTTCATCTCTGTTTGGTTCCCCTCCATCAAAACAAACTAAATGACCCCTCACTCGATCACTTCCGGATCACTTCCGGTATTTGGTACATTCCCTTTCTGTAAAAATGAAATGTTAAATTATTTCAAAATTGCTTAAAGTGTCCCTTCATTTGTAAATTTGCCTCCAACTTTGTAAAAGTGTTCGATCTTTTGTACATTTATTTTGTCCTTCAGGGCCACCATAGAATTCCCTCTTCCTCCAAACAGCACCTGGTGACTCGGGTCTAGAGATGGGATTTATGGCTCTTTGAAGGGAACCGGATCTTGAGTAGCCGTTCCTTTCAAAGAGACGTTCAAAAGACTGGCTCTTTGGCTCATTGTTATATTTATAAATTTTTTTAGAAGTCAACCAGGGGTAACTCGTTTTTATCAAGCGGCAACCTCCAGTCTGAAAATATGAGTCCAATGCCGAAGTGCTAAAAACTGCAGTTCGAGGATCCGCTTGGGGCTGGCTCCCGAAGTACTGTAAACCACATAGACACCAATTCAAAAAAGCTAATCTTTACAGCAGAAATAAACATGTTTACAGCCGGGTACAAAAGACGAGTGTAGTCTGGATATCTCATTTCTCGTTCGCCACACACTGTACGGGGGGTGAACGCCAATGAGAGGCACAGCTGACTTGATTGACAGGCAGGAACACTGTAGCTGTTGGCTAGGAGGTTAAAATCCTGCCTATTTACGTCACAATCGCTCGACAGCAGCAATATGGCTGCCGCCTCAGAAACAGATGGGTGATGTCACAGATACTACGTCCATATTTTATACAGTTTATGGTTTTTATCAAGGAAACAATCACTGGTAGCAGTTATAAGAGGAGATTTGGATCAGAATTATTCAAACTTACACATCCCACCAATATACATACTCTATTGGTGGGAATCATTCTGAAATATTGATTAGAATTTTATTTGGCATTGTAAACATTCCATAAGATGGTGCCATATCCCCATGCTTTGACAGTGAGATCACTATTTTGAATTTTCCCTCATCTAATAAACTTTGTGGCACTATAAAAACTACGCAGGCTACAGATAACTTCCATGCAAAACAACTTTACTGTAACATTTTAAATAAATTAAATAAATGTCTTCCCTCCAGTCGGCGGCGCTGACTAAGCTCCTCCCCTTAGTTAGCTGCGAATATATAGGCACGTTCAGGTGCATGGAGCGTGCTGTGGACAACTGGTACTCAGAGGTGGCATTAGTTGTTGACGTGAAGGCAGCGTGACAACTCAGACGACGTCTTCCAAATGAATGGCTCGCAACTGCGAATCGCTCTCATCATTCACGTAAAAGAGCCGCTCAAAAGACCGACTCGTTCGCGAACGTCGCATCTCTACTCTCATGCCATTTGTATTGAATTCCCTCTTCCTTCATACAACACCTGGTAACTCGGTCATCTGCAGATATTAAATTGTTACCTGTACTGTGGACTGACTATCAGTGTTATGTACTTTCTGACAGACGGCTGGAAATGATCCATACTGCTTTGTGGAGTTCTATGACCACAGGCATGCTGCTGCCTCTTTGGCAGCCATGAATGGAAGGAAAATAATGGGTAAGGTAAGCTATCGTGTCTACTGGGTGAGTTGGTATGGGCGGGCTGAGGGGGGACTGGGGTTGTGGGTCCTGTTAAGACATAAAGGAAGCAGACTTTAAGCATCGATATGAACCACTTAGTGATTTCTAACTTACCAAAGAAAGCTGTTTCTGCTAGAGTCCTGGTCAGATCTTGGGTTAACCATGTCACTGCTGCACGGAACTCATCTCTGTTTCCAGTAAGACATATGTAACCCAATGGCCTTTAGAATAAATGAAATAGAATGAGAATGAGAGGGGGAAATCAACCAATTAGTGTATGTTGAATATTTCTTTAATATCCCTGAATCATGTAACTCTGAGTTCTGATAAAGAGTCTTCCTAGAGTCTTAGGAGAACTGTTTAAAGTCAGGTTTCCCCAAAGATTTTAGCAAACCATTACCCTTTAATCCCAACATTCAAATGACCAATGGGCCCGAAAGTAGTTTGATGTAAAATGAGCAAAATCTCCCACCTCATGACTTTGGCATCAAATGAAAATTCATAGAGCTTTGAGGATTTAATAAGCTACCTAAGATTTGAGGATAACCAGTGGCAGTAGAATTTAAATTGAATTCACATACTTTAAAAGTACTCTAGGTCAGCCTTTAGATTATGCTCTGGTATAAAGGAGATTACCAAGGTCCATGTGAATTATATAAACATACCCCACCTGGCTTCTTCTTTCTCTTCCCTCTCTGCAGGAGGTGAAAGTCAACTGGGCCACAACGCCAACCAGCCAGAAAAAAGACACAAGTAGTAAGTAAAAGTGCTTGTCGACACAAAGTACTTGGAAGGATTCTCGTTGCTTGTTTGTTGCATGTTTTTGAGTCTAATCCACGTGTCTGGAGTGATTTTTGCTCAACAAGACTGCACCTCTAGTCTTTTTCACCTGTTGGAAACATACATTCTTTAAAAAGAGTCACAATCTTTTCAAGTGTTAAAGCTTGACATACAATGTTTATTGGATCACATAAACATTCGTAAACAATGCCTCTCTCCCTCCCTCTCCCATAGATCACTTTCATGTCTTTGTTGGAGACCTTAGCCCAGAAATTACAACGGAAGACGTCAAAGCTGCCTTCGGTCCATTTGGGAGGATATCGTGAGTATTCTATATCTCTGACGTATCAGATACATCTTTTTAAATAACCTTCACACACTCACAATGAGGTGAAGGATCGGCAGACACTAAATGTGAAGCATTGTATTCCCCGTCCTCCCTCATGCTCACTTAAAAAAAGTAGAAATCTCAGTAGTTGCATTCACAGAGGGAGCAGAGGGAGAATGTATGTTTGGAGTCTCTGAAGAAGACTCAGTCATTGTTCTTGAACTCAATGTAGTAGTCCCAGGCCTCACGTTGTGGTCCATGTTTTAACCTCTGTCGCTGGTGTGTTTGTTCACAGAGATGCACGTGTTGTGAAAGATATGGCTACAGGGAAATCTAAAGGCTATGGCTTTGTGTCTTTCTTCAACAAATGGGTAAGATAACACCTTAACCACACAGCACATTCAAAAACACCTACTCCTTGTTACAAAACATATGCTTTGAGATTGGATGAGAGTTTTCTAGCCCTCTTAATACAAACTGCTGTGTGCTGTGCTTCATAAGTGCCAAGTTTTAGATATAAAATGAATTGGTCTCCAACTAGTGGAATAACCAGTTTTCCTTTCTTTCCAGGATGCAGAGAATGCCATCCAGCAGATGGGAGGGCAGTGGTTAGGAGGGAGACAGATCCGAACCAACTGGGCCACAAGAAAGCCCCCTGCCCCAAAGACCACCTATGAAAGTGTGTTGTCTCGTATGTATGTTTAGCTTGTTTACTCAGGATACAGTATTCGTGTATCGACAGTAACGGTTTCTCCATCTTTTCCTGGCAGGTAACTCCAAGCACCTCTCCTTTGATGAAGTAGTCAGTCAGTCCAGTCCAAGTAACTGCACTGTGTACTGTGGCGGAGTCAGCACAGGACTTACAGGTAATGAATACTAGCGTTAATACTATTGAGGCCATCAGTCGTATGAAGACACTGTCAGTGTTAGTATCAGCAGAGTTTAGAGAGATGCAGTAAATACAGACAAGCTGACGGCAACATCCTGTTGAGGTTTATTTCTGCTCATATTAACACATTCACTTTACATGATCTTTAACCCCTGTGTATTACTCTTTGCTTGCTCATGTTTCCAGCTCAGAGCAGCCACACAGGCTGTGTGAGCAGCTCAGTTCAGGCACAGCTCTGTGCTCAGGCAGCACAGCACATCAAAAGAAATGGAAGAATTTGTTTATTACGGCCATTATCAAAGCTGGCCTCGGTGTTGCAAGTCAGGACTGGTACGGGCAGTTGACACAAGATCTTTGTAGACACTGCAATGTGAGTGTGAGTCATAGCAGTTCAGCAAGGACGCCATCACACTCTGCTCAAGTGTATAGTGTATCCCAGGCGTCAGTGACGATATACATGCTGCTTGTAGACCTAAACAATACCAAGCTGTGGCAACTCAAACAACACATGACAATTCATTTTTATGTGGAGTTAGGTTCAGGGGGAATAATTGATTTTGATGAAAACATAAAAGAATGATTATAAAGTTGAATCTTGAATCTAAAGCACTCTGGTGTTAGAAACAGCATTTTGTGGATGTGTCAGTATGTAATGTCATGCAGTTTTTTTCCCATGAATCAGTAATAACATTATGTGATCTTTCTTTTCTGTTTTGCTTTCAGAGCAACTGATGAGACAGACCTTCTCTCCATTCGGGACAGATCATGGAGATCAGAGTTTTCCCTGACAAAGGCTATTCATTTGTAAGGTGTGTGGAAGTTCTTTAAGAGTTTTGTTCCTGAGATTGATCAGTAAAAGACTGGTGGGAGAACTTGCAATTCAATGAACTCTGAGGACCTCAAATGAGAGAAATATTCATTCTAAATGCTATCATGAGTTATTTTTTAGATGTGCAGGATGGACTTCATCCACATTGGTTCTTGGTCTCTTGTTTCTGTTGACAGGAACAGTTCAATGACTTGTAAGACCACGTTTTAATTCCAGAACTAAGTTGGATAAAACTTGTCAGATGATTTCACTGTAGAATTTATTTTAAAAGTCTTTCTGAATTATTTTTGAGAGGTAGTGTGTGGTCACTCTGCATATCTCCTTGTCCTTGTATAAGCTGTGGGTTGGAATTGATTTATTGACAAAGCATGGCCTCCTCCGCGACAGTAGGTGGCGATATGCCCCGTTTCAGAAAGTTCCTTTTGGACATACTACGTCACATACCAAAAAAATCAACCGACAGGTTAGCAGATGGCAAACAGATTATAATGTATAACGAAAAGTGGAAACATGGACAGCTTTACAGCTCTTTACCTTTCGTACGTACTCGGTGTCTTCTTTTGATACAGATGAGATGCTTAGCTTGGTGAAATCCAAAAGGCATATGCTGTTCAACATCTGCGTCCAAGCCTGGCGTTTGAACTGTGGAGCTTGTACAAAATACCTAGACCTATTTGGGACTGATTGAGGTGTATGTTAGTCTGATTTTGAGAAATTTGACATACTGCAATATCAAATGGACTAACATGTATTACAAAGTCCAGTTATATATTTGAACATCATATAAACATTCTGACTGTTGCTGAGCATGACCCCTCTCTCTATCTATCTCTCTCTCTCTTTCTCTGCCTCTCGTTTTGTCCAGGTTTAACTCCCATGAGTCAGCAGCCCATGCAATTGTGTCGGTGAATGGCACCTCAATAGAGGGCCACATAGTCAAATGCTACTGGGGTAAAGAGACCCCGGACATGATGAACCCAATGCAGCAGGTTCCTATTCCCCAGGTAATGACACCATCTACTTAACAAAGCAAACAGCCTCTCCTAGCTTTTGACAGAGCTCTCCTTTACAGCACAAATCTGAATAACTTAAACATCAGACTGTTTGAACCGTGACCCAGGAAGTGGACCGCACATTGCTGAGAAATATGACATTTTCCCCTATTTGAGGGAAATAACATGCCTCATAAAACACACATTTATACTGTATATAAATAAACAAACAGTCAGGCTGCTTGTATTCAGGCTGTTTTTCAGGTTTATGACTTTGAGTGTTTTAGTAAATTTGTATTTATTGTGAAATCACATTCTCTTTGATTAAAAAAGCTCCACACACCATAACTTCTGTATCTAACTGTAGTTATGATTTTGCTCTTACAGCAGAACAAGATGAGCTTCCCTGCAGCCCAGCCCTACGGCCAGTGGGGCCAGTGGTACGGCAATGGGCCCCAGATCAGCCAGTATGTCCCGAATGGGTGGCAGGTCCCCACCTACGGTGTTTACGGCCAGGCCTGGAACCAGCAGGGCTTCAAGTAAGTAGCACGGTGCGCACAGGGCTCCACCTCACCGCCTCCTTCTACTCCAGCACCACCCGAGACCCGGGGCAGCGAGAGCCAGCTCTGGCCACAGGAGGGTGCCATGATCTCCTTCCCCCAACCCCCCACATCCTCCCTCCTCCCCTCGCCAGCCCCCCTCACCTTGTTCATCTCAAGAAGATTGAGACATAAGCAGACACACCCACACATACCCAGAACAATCTGAACTTTAATTTTGATGTTAATCATGTTTAAAAGTGTCAACGTCTCGCGCTGTGCCCAGCACATCCTGCTATCTTACAGAAGGTTAAGTGACTAGTGCGTCATGAACCAACAGCACAGAGTGTTTCTTTTCCAAACATGAATGATGGAGAACATACTCAAATAAATGCTAAGATAATTGACTTAATTGATCAAAGAAGACAAACGCAGCAGCTCAGAACAAAGGTTCACTTACTGTCCACCTGCTGGGAGAGTTACCTGATACAGGATTCAGTTCCCTCTTTGTTGTAAGATTGCTAACTGCTTGTAAGGACTGTGTTCTTAAAGATTGTTCAGTTGTTTATGCATCTCTGCATTCATGTCATAGCGTTTTACATTATTTGCTTTGTAATTAGGTTGACTTATTTTTTTCATATCCTGAACATTTGATCTGTGTAAGAAAGTCAATAGATGTAAAAACAAAAAGGAGATGTGAAATATGATTTGTAGGTTTTTATTCAATGTTAGACAGACTATTTGCAGTGACATTTTGTGCACCCAAGAAAAATAAAAGAGGCCATATGTTGTTGACCGTCTTAAGTTCTTTGGTGAACAGCTTTATGAATAGGCTCTTTATGAAGGCGCCAGCTAACGAAAGCAGTAACAGTGTTTGATTTCTGATTGCACAATTCCTAAGGACTACAGGCAAGGCCTCTTTCACTTGAAATTTAAAGATAAAACTTTATCCTGTAAAGGCCGCCTTGTCTCTACACTGACCTTTAGAAGCTAGTTTCATTACATTACTGACACGCGACTGAATCAGAGAAGAATGAACTTTTTCCTGTCAGACTTAGTGGCTACATTTAAAAGAGAAATGGATGTGGTCTTCTCGTGTGTGGCTTCTCTATCTGTAGGCTGGTTCCAACTGTTGTGCGTCAGTAGTTCTCAGCAGCTGGAAGAGGAGTATAGAGGAATATTTAGCTTGCTGCTCTTAGCCTGTATGCTCTTTGTCTGCTTGTCCACCCATGTTTAATCAAATGATACTTAACTTCGGCCCCTCTGAAGAGCCCTCCTCTCTGTTTCCCCCCCTAATTTTTGCTAGCTTGATTTTGCCCAGCCTGCCTCACCCTAAACACTTCTGATAACTCTGTTTGCTTTCTTGTTTTCATTCTAGCCTGTCCAGATTCTAGTAGCTCTAATATAAACCGTCCCACTTTTGCTCCCTTTCGCCTTGTCTCTTCTAACCTGCTGGCATTTTGTCTTTCTGTCTCTCCCCCTCTCTCTCTCTCTCTCTCTCTCTCTCTCTGTACCTCGTTTTTTGCAGTCACTTACCGGCCAGTGCTGGGTGGACTGGCATGAGCGCCATCAGTAACGGTGGGGTTATGGAGCCTACACAGGGATTGAATGGGAGTATGCTAGCCAACCAGCCCGGTATGGGAGCCGCAGGATACCCCACACACTGATAAGTGGGCAGGGTGGGAGATTTGTCAACCATCAGCCTCTTATTGGCTGTACTGTGCCCTGCAGGGCTGTGTAACACCGCCTCCATTTGTGGCAGGACTAAGACTTTTACTGGGATGTTAAACCTAATGGGAAGGTTGACGTCTATAGGAGTTGTAAATGGGAATTCATGGGGGGGTTGAGGTAATGGGAGCCAGGGAGGAGCAATTTGACCCACACAGGTATCTACACCTTCTGTGGTAGGCAAGACTGGCCATGAACCAGGGCTCTTACCATTTTTAAGTTAACTGTAAATGAGTATAAACTGTAAAGGAGAAACTTTTTGGACTTTTTTTTTTCTGATTTTACACATTGCTTCCATTTTCACATCTCTCCTCTCACACAGCCACAGAGAGGTCTGTCATTTTTTTTAAGAAACTGATCAAGTTCGAGACATGCTAAGTTATGAACCTTAGTTATTATTTGAGGAATGGAATTCTGATTTATTATCATTTTCTCTTGGATTAAGATACAATTGCAGGGATTATTGCCACTGCTGTTTCTCTGTAAGGGCAGATAAATATTGCACAGTTTTTTCCTCTCTTGTACTTGGAAAAATTTGACTACCAAGAGCTTTTTCCTTTTTGCATTCCATTTCTCCTTCATATCTTTCAGACAGCCTCAAAACCTTTCGCCACGTGTAAATAACCATTCATTCATTTGAAACAATGTAAGTAAAATGCTACTGTTAACTGTGGGTGCTCGCTTTCTTTTTTGTTTTGATAACTCGACAGTTAACTCCGACATTGTACGTAGCAGAGTGGCACTATACATGTGACACTGGTACAGTGCAACACACAATTCTTCCATGCAGGGATAAGATGGCAATGCCATACAGTACATAAATAAAATTTAACACAGTTCAAATGTTAAAGGGTGAAATGTTTGACACTTCGGATGGTTTTTAAATATGTATTGAAACGCCAGTATTTTATATAAAAAAATCTGAGTGGATTCAACCTTTACACTTGCTCTTTTTGCCAGAGAAATGGGGAGGCCTACAATGTAACTGTTGCCTTATAGAGCTGGTTTCTTTTACCTGACAAGATACTCTTTTTAATTAGGCAGTGCCTACAGACATTTTCAGACCTTTTTGTTTTGAAAGGTGTTAGCCCTGAGAACAGACGACTCTGCTACTGTAATCAATGTTTTCTTGCTTTGTCCAATTAAAATGCTAATGCACATAAACCACGCCGTGTGTTGTTCTTCTTTTCTCACAGACGGGTCATTACAGGAAGCACTTCTTTAAAACCTCCCTTTAGAAAAACCTCAATTTTTACCTGGTAAAATAAAGGTCTAAAAAAGAAAGTGACATTACAGTTTTCACAATTCAGAAGCATATTCTAACCAGGATGTTCTACTTTAAAAAGTTTGAAATGACTCACTAAGTTTAATATTCCAGCATTGACATATCTTTTCTGCAGTTACCTCCCATCTCAATCCAATGTGAGCCTGAATATTTGTTTTATAATTGAGCTAACCTAATTTTCATATCGAAACAAAAAGTGCTCACCATGCACTGTCAGTGTTTATCTAACATTGACACAGAGGGAGGTTTTGCATGAGCTAATTGAACTGTGTTGAACATCATAATGTTTGCAGCCCACATGATGTACTGCCAAATGTTGTTTTTTAACAGAGGTATTGCCTCTGTCTCCTGCCCAGGGACTACAGATGTAAATGAGCTCATAGCTAACTCTGGTACAGCTCAATGGCTGTACACTGTCCACGTTGAAATAAACAAATAGATAAAATAAATGATGCTAACTACCAAATCAGTAGCATCAAGTAATTCATAATGAACCTAATCCTATAACTCCCTGCTTTAAGGTGAACCCTGAATCTTCTCAACTGTGAATCCAACGAGGTGAACAAACCAGAGCCCCCTGATGAAGGTACAAACTTGTTATTCCTGGGTTGGGTCGTTAAATTGAGGTGTTCTGATAGTGGATTGGATGGACGGTGGGAGTTGCTCTGGGGCGCAGGAGCCAACTATAATGCCAATCCGAGGTGTCTCGGGCCTAACTTGACTAAACATCAGTGAAGGGAGGAGCCCACTTTACAACCCCAGATATATGCGGGTTATTACTGTCCATCCGTCCTGTCTATCTAGGGCTTTGAGGAGTCATGTGGTAGATGGCTAAACTTATCTTCTACCGGATACAGCACTCAGTCCCCCGCATTCAGTGCAAGACTCATCCCCCCTAAATGCCCCACAGAACGCCGCAGGAAGTCATTCCTGCCTGTGGCCATCAGACTCTACAACTCCTCCCTCTGATCACTAACAATAACTGTGCAATATCCCTGCCACTTTAACACCCTTGGAGATATCTCCTTCATTAGATAATTCTAACTATTCTGAGCTTTTGTTTATACTTTAGTATTATTTGATTTGATTCTATTTATTTTATCTTTATTTTATTTCATCTTATTCGCATTTATATCTTATTTTACTCCTATTAATATTTTGACTTTTTTCCATTGTGTTTATAGGAGCTCTGTAATGACTGAATATTCCCTCCCCCGGATACATAATGTATTTCTGATTCTGACACAGTCTGCTGCTTCACTACTTACCAGGTAATTGCAAACACCTAAGCAGGGGTCAATTGCACTCTTGGGTGTAAATACAAGAGTATGGTCATCAAACAATGGCTTTGCAGCACACCAAAGGAAGCATATTTTATAAATGTGCACATAATGGTACACAAAAACACTTGCACAATAAGATCAGTTCTGCCTTTAAACACCATCTCATTTATGCTATTCATTCATAAAAAGGTGCTCCGCGTCTCTTATAGTCTTACCCTGAGAGATAGCAATGTAAACATATGACAGCTGGTTGTTTCCTGGTATTGCGGAGATGTTTTGGAAACTTCCTCGTGTCATGAATAAGATCCTGGTCTCCTGTGAGGAGGAGTGATTGAAGTGTTTTTGCACTAGATGGCGCTCTCAGTCCATGTTCTGCACATGGCGGCTTGCTGTGCTGTTGTTCAGCTCACTGTCACTCAGACCTTACATCGCCACACATCATGATGTCTGTCACTGTGAGGTGTATTTCATCACAGACAGAGCTGTCTGTATGTTGAGTGAGTAATTCAAGCACAAACTATTTTAACTTTGCTGTGTCCTCTGCTCCATGTTGGATGTTACATTTCACATTTTCTTAACTTCCCTCTCTTTACATAAAGTTTATATCACGTCAAACACTGTAAATGTAGACTGCAGGCGGTGTGTGTTTGTGTCATGTGAAGCAGCAGTGCCAGCTTCCCCTCAGTCAGAGTTATTGGGTCTCAGACAGCCACGCAGTCAGTCTGGCTGGAATAACAGGCAGCAAGAGCTGACAGGCTGATAAATGGTTTGTCTCTTCACAGCTGCTCAGCCAGGACCCGACTGAGCCTTTGTGGACAGAGAGTCTGTTAGAGAGAGAGAGAGAGAGAGAGAGATGTCAGGAGATGAGTTTGAGAGCAGATTAAAGCTGAAATCAATCAAAGCAGCATCACTTGCTCTCTCTCTCTCCCTCCATGTTTGTTCTGTTGCCTCTCTCTCATCTTCTGTGTTTTGAGGTAGTTTAAAAAACATCTACACTTTCCTCTGAGTTATCTCAAAGATACAATTCTCATTCATGTGTGGCAAAAGAATATGATGTAAGTTTTAATATGACATATATATTATAATCGTTAAACTACTCTCTGCTGCAGTCATCTGTTAATTTTGCATGCCTGTCATTTTGTTAGTATATTATTGTTCAAATTCTCTTTTTTTTATTTGAGGTTAAGTCCTCTTAACACTTTGGCATCTGTATAACATCTGTTTTTAATGTTGGTTGTGAAATTGTGAACAAATTTTAATACAAAAGGAAGGGTTACACTGCAGTATCTGTGCAGCAGTTCAGACAGTCATTCATACGATTCAGGTTTTTTGAACTATGATGTAGTTTTCCCTTCCTTGCAGCCACCACTCATCCAGAACTTTTATTGAGTTCTGGCACTTTTCTCTAAATCTGAGTGGACAGGAATATATTAAAATGTAACCCAATATGATGCAACATACAACTTGTTTTTATTTTGCCAGGCTTTATGTATTTTTCATGCACAAGGACAAACTTGTCTCAGTAAGTCTGACGCTGTGAGACATGAGCTTCTTGAAGTAACGCTGAGTGACCTTGATGAACACAAATAACCCATTTTGTTCTCTCTCTCCAAACAGCTTAACTCAAAAGCACATTTGTTCAGTTCAGGACCCTTAGACAGTTTGTTACTACATCTGGTCATCCAGTCAACCCACATTAAAACACAGTTCTTTGCTCTGACCAGTAGCTTTGTTTTACTCTTGGGTATAAGAATGTTGTATGATAGACAATACAGAGTCAGGTTTCTGACTTTCTGACTCTTCCTCTTCTGTTTCTGTAACATTGATTCAGCTTTTTAAAGACTCAACTTTATTTCATACCTGTGACCTTTACCAGAAGTAGCTGCTTGTTTAGTAAAGATTAAGGCATATTGAAAAGATTACTTGGCTACATGATTTGGAGCTACACTGCAAATAATTCGTCACTTGCCAAGAATTTAATTCTTAGATTGAGACATGTTAGATAAATGACCTTGTTTTTAGAGTTATTTACTTGTTTTTAATCTTTGTATGTATGGTTGAATCTTACATTGATTATGAACATGTCTTTTTGGTCTCAGTTAGTTGGGGAATCTTAAATTTAGTGAATGACTGTTAAAATAAGCTACATTGGTTGTCTTACCTAAAGATTCATCAAAATAAAACTTGTTTCAAGATTCAGTAACAACTTCAAGTTGCTTGATTTAAGAATATCACACAAGGCATCTATTCAAGACACAGTTCAGCTTGTATCTTATGGATTGCTCATTTTTCTGCTGTACAAAATGGTGATATATTTGTTTTGGTTTGGTTCTACAGACTGTTTTAAATGTCTTGAAGTATGCATCAACCCTGAGCCAATGTTAATAGTGTTCCTGATGTTATATGTTGTTAATCCTGACATTTATTAAGTGTTGTCAGTCATCCAGCTTGCTGTTGTGGTTTCTGTAGAAACCTTTCAGAGGTATATTCTAAGAATAAGACCTGGTTTAAAGATTTTAGTTTTAGTTTAAGATGGATTAGGGTTTATTTTAGGATGAGCCAGCTTATATCAAGAAACAGCTTAATCATAGTTTTCTAATAGTGAGTCATTTTTTACTTAAATTGGAGTTGTTTTTCTTGTCCCCAGGCCTTATTTGCTCAAATTAAGTCTACAAAATAAATAAATGAGATTGTATTAGCTTAAATTCAGTATATTTCACTTTTAAGTGTGCTGTAGGAAGTTTGTTTTCAAGTAGTTTGAGCTAAAAATCAGCATATTCTACTTATTTCAACCCTTTTTAATAATTTCAGAGCCTGCTTATTTCTAGATTTAATAATGTCATTTAAAGATTTCTTGTTGAATAAAATTAACTTGCAGCATTGACAGATAATTTCACCAGTTTTAAGAAATGTTCTGCTTTTTTTTTAACCCTATATTTAAGCTACCTTTTTTTGCAGTGTACAGAGCTGTGGTCAAGATACGGGGAATGGATGTTTCTGTCTCACTTGTATTGATTGTTTCACCAAAATGTGCTTAATTCAGGGACAGGGTCAGTCCTGTGAGTTTCTGAGGCACACACAACAATAATAGAACCAGCCTCAACTAGCCAAACAGGTTGACAATGTGGAAACACCCACAGACTCCCATCTCCTACAGACATATCCACCAGCACTGAATGAAAATAAAGAGCGCAATGATAGACATTTGTTATTCCAAGTGGCTTTATGTTATTGTGAATGGTTTTAGTCCAACTATGCTTCAATGAGACTCTGCTAATTAAAACACAGTCTTGTTTTTCGCTCACTGGTGACTTTTGTTTCTGTTGGACGAAAGCAGACTGCAGGATTACGGCTGTGTTTGCCTTTCAGGTGGCTGACAGGGAACAGTACAAAGTGTGCTGAAGCAGAAACAAAGGAGCTGAGGAAATGTGGAGAACTTGAGGGACACAAGGTGCCCTGTGAATTGTTTGAGTGAGCAGCGTCTGTGTGTGTTTGTCTGTGTTTCCATGCAAGTGACAGCTTGCGGCAGTGGCTGACAGCAAATAAACATGTTCCAGTAATTAACCTTGACAGGCCCAATGTGGTGGCAACAGCAGAAACCTGCTAATGACACAATTAATCCATAATTAAGGCATTCTGTCACAGCACACTCATACACATCTGCAGTCACTGAATGCTGTGTGTGTGTGTTGGAGGGATTTGTACATGGTTCAAGTTTGCGCCTGGGAATACACACTTCCTTAAAAAGCTCATTGACAATTATTTAACCTCCTTTTCAGAGCAGGAACAACGTGATGATTCTTCTTTTCCTCATCTTGAATCTACACGGATCTCCCCATACTCTCTCTGTTTCCTTCCACAAGCCTGTTTTCTACAGCTGAACTTGTAGACCTCTAAAAACCAGTTAATAATATGCTATCATTTTTAGAGCATGCTCAGTAATTATATACAACATGATCTTCAGCAAACATTACTCATGGGCAAGTTAAATTAACATGTTGGGACTATTTTTAGCTGCAGACTAATACACATCTGGTGCTTTAGTGAGTATCTGGTGCACATGTGCTCCCTTTAAACAAACAAATGGATAAATAGATAAATAAAGTTGTAATGAAAGGACATGATTGGTGATGTTGGTGATGCCACACTCCTTGGACTATACCAAGCGGCAACCTCTGTCCGCGAGAATTCAAGCCAATGTGGAAGTGTTAAAAACTGCAGTTCATCGAGCATCCACTTGAGGATGGCTCTGGAAGTACCGGAAATCAGGTTTTCCATTATGAGAGGCACAGCTGACTTGATTGACAGGTGGCCACACTGTAGCTGTTGGCTAGGAGGCTCAAAGCCTGCCTCTTTACCTCGACAGAAGTTAGGTTGAGTTCAGCATATCCAATATGGCTCCCGCCGTCAAAAAAGCGCTTCAGAAACAGATGGGTGACGTCACAGATACTACCATTACTTATACAGTCTATGGACTGTACCTGCTTTTCACCTCACTACACCTGTACAAGTGTCAGAGCTCACATAGCTGGGTATTTTCTCAATATTAAGAAAACAAAAACATGAACATGCAGCGATAACAAAACAATGAGAGATTTACAGTGTTTCTGGATCTGGTGCTGCACAGTTGAAGCAAAGCAGCAGACATATAAAGTCGACTCTCAGTGTATTTTATTACTCATGTCTCTTTGGCCTTGTTTTCTGCTGCTTGAGTCCAATGACTGCATTTTTTTAACATGCGGCACTGATACCTCTGTCCTGCCCCTGGTGCTGAGTGTGATCTACTTCATTCCCTTCAGTATTTGTCTGCTAAATAAAGACTAAAGCTTTACTTCAACTTGATTTTATATTCTACTTCATTTTGAGATAAAAGAAAAATACAATTTAGATATTGAATATTAAAGGAGATTATCTCAGCATGCACAAACCTGGTTTGTTACTCTCAGCCTGACTATTAATTGCTTTGCTCCATAGTTGTAATGTGGGTATTGGCTGGTGTAAAGGTTTTAATGATAGATGATATAAAATACACAGATGCTGCCCTGGTCTAGTTTTTACTGAATCTATAGTCCTGTTTAACCTTCCAGCTAAATCCTCTCAGAACGCCCCAAGGACAGAGCTGAGTGTTATACAACACACCCAGCAGAAATATTCAACGTATCACTAAGTGCTGCTGGCTTTAGACGAATAAGGGTCCAAGATTCAATGATGAGGGGGGTAAAAATATATATCATGCACATTAACAAGGAGTCAGCAAATAAATGGGTCCGTAGAAGATCATTATGAGTGTGGGAGAAGCTCCTTGTGTGTGTGTGTGTGTGTGTGTGTTAGTGGAGCTAAGGAGAGCTTGTGTGACATCAGATACTGCTTTTTGGTTATGCCATTTTGTAATTAGGGATATGTTATATAGTTATGCTTGTATTTACAGTTGTACACATTGTTTGACAAAGTTTGATGAGGGAGGATGATGGTGCTAAAGAAAACACTATCCTAAAACAACCTGCCTCATGCAGATTTCTGGGTTAAACTATAATCATTTTAGGCTTTGAACTTTAAAGACAGATACCAACAACTGATTTTTGACCATTATGATGATGATGATGATGATGATGATATTTTTATATATTATTTTTATGTTTAACTATTTCTGTGAAAAAAAGGAAAAAACTGTATTTAATCACAAGACCTCAGTCAGGCTTCAGCAATATCCTGTTAATCTTAATAAAGTTAAGGGATTCACAATAGACACATTTTCATGATAGACTCCTGCGGGTCTAGGCTGATTTCAGCCCACCTAAGCGTGGATCTTATAGGGGTACTCCATTTGAAAGTTTAGAAGTCTTAAGCCCAAGTCTTGATCTGGACATTATAACCTTATCAAAGCAATTTTCTGAAATTGCAACACAAATTCTTACTTGCTAAGTTTTGCCTGTTGTAATTGTTGCTCATAATTTTACATTTGAGAGTTTGGCTAACCATGGAAACAGCTCAGTGTTTTTTCCAGCTTGTTTGATGTACAGTATATGTCTGGATTTCTAGTTCTACCCCAAAACAGTAGAGACCATTTAAAGTGTTAATGCATGTTCTGTAGTTTTTCTTGAATTCACTTAATTTGTTATTAACTGTTAATAAAAAGAAGATAAAATTGATGCATCAGAGTGGCTGGTATCCTGCTTCCATTAAATACGGTAAACAAAAAGGGCAACTGTTCTGCAACAGCCTGAATGATCCCCTTCAGGAGAAACGAGCTGCAAATGCAGAAACGATGCATCTTTAAAAAAAACACAATATGCAGAAGTCAGATGCAAACGCAAAGCGGAAACACGTCATGTCTATGTCACCTAGCGCCCCCCCGAAGGCCTGGAGCACTTCGATTTTCAAGCCTCAATTTGAAACGCTTTTCTCTTTTGCTAACGTTTTATGATTTTGTGTGTTTTTGGCTTTGCATCATTTGTGTATTTCGAGCACGCTTGATGGTGCATTTGTACATCTGCTCTTTGCAGCAAGTTTTCTCATAGGCAGTGTGTTTCCGTTGTTGTGTTTTGATTTGGACTTTTTGCATGTTTTTAGAGATGCATTGTTTCTGCATTTGAAGCTCGTTCCTCCTGATGAAGATCAATTTGGCCGTTGCAGATCGTCTACTCTTTTCAGCCACTTTAAAGCCAACACTGGACAACATTTAAGCTAACCCCTGTATCAGTCTAACTGTGACTCTATGTGCGCTCTACAGTGCAAGTCTTGTTCAGAGCTTTGCTACACTGTTTATAACTTTGACAGCTTTATTATGTACTTTGTATACAGCCTCAGCAGCCAGGCAAATTGCTGGCATGTGTAAATAGACTCACAGGTGATTTTGTGTCTGTCAGGGCGTTTGCTAGACAGTCGTGACTGATTTATGGGCAACATGTCAAACACAACCTGAATAATCCAGTAGGCAAATAAAGATAAAACTGTGCTCTCAGGTGCACTCCAGTTGCAACTGTATCCAATGTCAATACACACATGCATTCATTAACACACACCGTTGTCTAGAGACGCACATAAAAACCACACCATGAACAGGTCTGGTCACAATGGGTTTGTTTAGATAGAGTTATATTTACATTCATGTCTCGACAAGCATTCATGTTTGTACATGTGTTTTCATCCATTCGCTTGTGTTTGTGTGTCTGTGTCTGTGTGTCTGTCTGTCTGTCCGTCAGGGTGTGTCAGGCTCAGCACTGACAGGTATGTGTCACCTCATTCAAGCTGCCAGCACTGCAGATGAGGAGGAGGAGGAGGGATTGGGATGAAGGACGTGGGTTGTCTGTCACTCAGCCTGAACCACTTCCTGTGTGCACACAGTTTACAGAGTCTTGGAGAAGTCCTATGTAGGACAAAAGCAGCCTGCGGCTAACTCCCCCCACCATCACCACTGTCTGTGACGCTCCAATGAAAAAAAAAAATCCTCCATCTGACTTGACTCATCTCTCATCAGCAGCACAGACAGAGTGAGGATCAAAGACTACATGTCATATCCCCTCCTCTTCCTTAAATTCATCCAAAAACTAAAGCCAGAGCTTAATGTATGTATGGGTGCTTCAGTGTATGTGTGTGTGAGAGAGTGTGTGTGTGTGTCTGTGAATGTGTGGTTTGTGGTGTGTGTGTTGGAGGCGAGAAGCTTGCCAAGCTCCTCGACTTGAAGCGTGTGTTTATGTACTTTGTCACTCAAGAAAATGAGATGTGTAAATCCAAATGTCAGCGAAGAAGAGGAGATTTCTGACAGCACTGAGCTTCATGTTCCAGATTTTTTCCCCTCTGCCTTTTCCCCTTCTTCTTCTTCTTCTTCTTCTTCTTCTCCTTCTTCTTCCTCACTTTTGGCCTGCTGGACGCTTTGCTGACAGCCTCATGGCTGAAAGAGCGGAATGAAGATCTGAGAGGTAAAAGAAAGGAAATGGAAAAGGGGGGAGGGGGGGGGGGTGTAATGGTAGATAATATTTCTTATAGTCTCTCTCTCTCTCTCTCTACCTCTCTCTCTCTCTCTCTCTCTCTCTCTCACACACACACACACACACACATATACACACACACAGAAACCTACATACGAGATGTGGCCATTTACCAGCCAAGGTCAAGGCTGCACACCTGAACTTCCATGTTTGACAGTAAATACATAATTCTTGTCGATGGTGTGTGTGTGTCTGTGTCTGAAGCTTTCACTGTAGAAATTTAAGTGAGACCTCCACAACATTTGGATAACACAGTAATGGAGGGTAGGGTATGCATGTAGTTTATGTGTGTGTGTGTGTGTGTGTGTGTGTGTGTGTGTGTGTGTGTGCGTGTGTGTGTGTCTGTGTGTGTCTGTGTGTGTGTGTGTGTGTGTGTGTGTGTGAGCCTGTCACCAGCGTTCACTGGCTCTGCCATTCACTGCTACATACCCGGAGTTGACAGCTCCCGCTTAAATGTGTCACTCGACATTACCCATAAAGCTCCACCACAGAGGGAGAGAGGGGAAGGCTGGTAGGTGTGTGCGTGCGTGTGTAGGTGTGTGTGTGTGTGTGTGTGTAGGTGTATGTACGCAACAATACAAGGGGATTCATTTTCTTACTTTTACCTTTATATCCTCAGTCATTAATCAAATTCTGTGTCTCAATTTAGATTGTGCTCACCTCTGCTTTTCAAATTTAGGCCTAGAGGCACCCAAGGTCCCCTGAGGTTCCTCAAGGTCCTGCTCCCCCTCATTGAAATGAAAAACAGTCACTTTTGTGTTTCCCCCCTCAGAGAAAAGCAGTATTAGCAGTCACTTGAGAGTTTTCTGAAAGCCACCTGTTAAGAGTTTGGATGTCAGAAATGATTTATAGAGAATAACGATTTGAGCTTTATTGACATAACTTCTAGAAAAAAATCCTCAAACAACAAACCACAGCTGCAGTTTCACTACGTCACATGGCGGTCTGGGGCTGCATGACAGTCCAGTATAATATGAATGTAATTTGAGAACAAGTTGTATTTATGATAACTATGCTGGAATAACCTCTGTACTTCCTGGTTGGGATCAGGGTGTAGTTGACATGTTCACTGCCAAGACAAGCAGGAGAACAGGCTGTTTGAGTGCTTCCAGCCCCTCAATGGACACAAACCTGTCCTGATACAAAAGATCAGACTGTCATGAACCTTGAGGATAAATACACGAGTCAGCTGTAACAATATTGACAAGTGAAGTGAAAAACATTGATCACCTCTATTCAATGGCATCTGTCAGTTGCATGCATATCTTTTGCATTGAACATGTCATCAAAGTTGATGTGTTGGAAGCAGGAAAACGTGAGGGACTCTGAAAAGGGCGAAACTGTGATGGCTAGATGACCGGGTCAGAGCATCGCCAAAACTGCAGCTTTCTTGAAAAAAAAAACTGTTGACCTGCTCTTAACATCTGGATCATCTTCTCCAAAGATTTCTTTTTTGACACCTTTGATTTGTAGCTCTGACTGGTTTTCTTTGCCCTTCTCCAGTGGCTGAGGCTCATGGGTATTGTAGTTTTCAGTTGTCAGGAATCCTGATGGCTAATCCATGCAGAAATATATACATTTACATTAGTGATGTAGTTCTGGAGTCCAGGACTCTGACTCCAGTCCAACTCCTATCCAGATTTTTTGTATTCTTGACTCAACTTAGACTTAAGCACTGTTGACTCAGACTTTACTCTGACTCAACCATTGATTGCTTTAGGACTTATTTATTGATAAAGACTGTTATATTATTTTCCTTTTTTTTTCTACAAGGCCTTAATGATTTATTTTGAGCGACGGCTGTCATTTCTATTCACCTGCGTGTGGGTTCACATGCTCTGTGTTCAGCGACAGTTCCTGCCAGGATACCAGAAGAGTTGCCATCAGCTGGGTGTTTTGCTTTCAAAGATTTTAAAATAATTGTAAGCGAGAGCAGAGCAACATGTGGAATATGCAAAAGAGTCATCGAGGGGAAAATGGAGACATGCTCAAAATTTAACAGACATCTGTGACACATATAGCTCTATCAAAAGTTCAGACAGGAAGACTATAAAAGCAATCACACCAGTTGTTTAACTCTCCTATCCCTGTTCAATAGCTCACCCGCTTCCAGCTGCATGCTCTGGCTGTTATTGGTTAATCAGCGGCAGTTGTCATCTAATAGCTAAGTGGCACGCCCTTATTGTCAGCCTATCAACTTTCTGCTGTCTTTTTAAATGTGTCTCTCTCTCCTGCTAGTTACTTCTTGCATTGATGGTGCGCACCCCTCCACCTCCCATCTCCACCTGGTCTCTGCAAGTCTTCAATTCCTAGAATTCATCAACCACCACCACCAGTGTCTGGACTCTAGGGGGATTTCTTATGCTGCCAAATTCCCATATCCTACGCTCACAAAATTATCCCCATTGAGTCCTTACACCAAAGATTTCTGTAATGTTTCATTATTCAATAAATCGTAATAAATAACATTTAATCTTCAAACTGCGTCTCTCCTGATTGAAATGACATCATGCACCCAGAAAAGTAAGTGAGATGCCAAAGTTGGCCAATTTGGACTGTTGATTATGTTACTGTTAGAAATGTAATGGTAGTTTTAGCAGCTGAAGTAGGTCCAAGATGTCTGGTTGGTTAAAATTCTGAGCAATAGCCAGTGGGTTGCAGCAGGTATTTTTTAGTTTATTTGATACCTGTAGTGATCCCACTGCAGCTGAATCGATGATTGTGTCTCCATTAAGAGAAGGATGGTGCCCATTGCTGTAACTTTATCGATAATTTGAACCTCTATGCACACTGACAGAATCAGTCAGAATCTGATGTCAATAAATGTGTTTTCTACACAGCCAAAAGGTCCAATACAGTCAGTCCATGCTCATCAAGTCAGTAGTTCTGAGTGAAACAGCGCTCCTCTTTTTAATGATAAGCAATATTAATAAGGAGGACACAATTTATCCTGCGACTTGGACTCAATGACTCATCTTGTACTCGAACACATGACTCGGACTCGAGGTCTGGTCAGTGGACTACAACACTGACATGGATATACACACTGTAAAAATAAATTTTCCTTGAGATTAATGCACTGATGATTTCTAATAGCACATCTGCACCTCAGATAAAGGCAAACAAGTATAACATTTAAGGTAATTCCAATACCAACGAGACTTCAGGTAAAAATATTTTTTTTCTAGATTAGTTTACAGAGCTAAAGTGACACATACAGCAGATGTTTGGCTGTTTAAAGCGGTCAGATCAAGCTGGATTATAGGAGTAGAGGGCCACATGTCAAAACACGTCCTTCAGTCTGCCCCGGGGCGCCATAACAACAACCCCCATCCCTCAAAAATCCAACCAGCACCTTTCTCCTCATGTCACTCAGTTCCTATCCACGGGCACAATCAAACCTCTCAGCTCTGTTTCCTGCCTCTGTGCTCTCTTACACAGCTCACATAATTACACTCACACATACGCACACTCACAGACAGGTAAAGCACTTACCGGCAGTGCCTCCATTCATCCACAGACCAGCATGTTACAGTGTCATGTCTGTGTGCCTCAGTCAACAAGAAGACAGATGCAGAGATCTAGCACACTAAATCAATAACAGGGATAGTTTGTTTTTTTAAAGTAGGGTTGTATGAGGTACTTGTCAATAGTAAGTGTATTACCCACAGGAGATCCCAGCCAGCGTGAACCATTTGACGAGTAACTAGCAGGAGTAACAGAGCGGTAGCTCGGCTATTAACTGCTGCAGACGGATCAGCTCTACCATGTAATTTAACTAATTTAAAAAAACTCCCGCCCAAACACTTACGTCAGTGTAAGTGTACGCTATGTTTAGTAATGTTTTTAGCCATTAGCCATCAGAAAGCCCATTTGTTTTTGCACTGTATGCGAATGAGACACATGTTATCCTCTGCCTGCAGTGCACTGACCACCACAAATACAACCAAAGTATAAAAACGATTGATGATTGCAATGATGACATTAACTGTGGACACATGAGGACACCAGTACAGAGGAAGACCTAGACTCAACAGACCGAAGGAGAGAAACATCTGTTCTAACTGGAGAGCAGTTGAGATCTCACGTTATCCGGTGGTGCAGGTGTGTATGTGGTGAGCCCACACCCACAAGCCCACCAACTGAGGTCACAAGTGGGACTTGACAACAACAGTATTTCAGAGGATACGAGCGGCTCACATACTCACATACAGCTGCAGTCTGCATGGCCCACTAGCCAGAGTTATGCCTCACCGACTTTCTTCAACTTTCATAAGTTCAATCAGAAAACTAGCCAAAGGGAAGTGTGATTGCAAAGTACATTTTTAGCTCTCATTGTTTTTTTATTGCAAACCTTGTTGAAAGACACTGTTTTACACACACACATTGATTTAATTGGAATCAGGACTTTGGCTTGATGCAAACTGTTTCAAGGCATTCTTTCAACTAGAATTTGGGCTGATCACAAATGATCAAGTGGTCTCTTGTGGGTAGCTCTGTTGCTTCACAGCGAGATGGTTCCTGGTTTGAGTCCCTGGTCAGGCAGGTGCCTTTCTGTGTGGAGTTTGCATGTTCTCCCCGTTCATCTGTGGGTTCTCTCCGGGTACTCTGGCTTCCTCCCATAGTCCAAGAACATGCTCATCAGGTTAATTGGTCACTCTAAAATTGCCCGTAGGTGTGAGTGTGTGCGTGAATGATTGTCTGCTTTTCCATGTTTGCCCTGTGATAGGTTGGCAACCTGTCCACGGTGTACCCTTACTTCAGCCTCAAGTCGGCTAGGATTGGCTCCACCCCCCTGTAACCTCGAAAAGGATGAGCGGTCAACATAATGGATGGATGGATGGATGGAATCGTGATTCTGAATTTGAAGATGAACTTCTTTCTGTTACGGGGATCCGCCGTAACTCCCAGGCACGACGAACACCCCATAAGATTCCTGTGTATAGAAGGAAAGAAATGAATAGGAAGAAAAGGGGAAGGAGAACAAACTGGGAGGAGAGGGATAGGTTTGAATTTATAAGAGAGCCGAAAGAGGTGTGGTTGAGGTGTGGACCTGCTTCTGAAACTTTGCTGTATGCCAATTGTCGTGGGGTTCTCTTTCCGGACTCAAATAATGTGGGAAAAACCCAGGCGTAGTCGGAAGACTACATTTTGATAGTTTTATTGACTGCTGGCCTCCCCAGTGCAATAGAAGAAAAATATTTACAAAAGTGAAAAGAAAACCAAGATAATGTACAATTGTTCTTGTCAATACGTAAGTGTTGTCTGAGTACTACAGTTACTCACTTGACACAAAAGAAAACAGAGGTTTTTCATCCAAAAAACACACAGTGACGTTACCTGCTCAGTCACTTGGCTCAATTACCAAGAGAGCCAAAACTTGCGCTCCTATAAAGTGTGTAGCCCCTCCCACTGGGCGTTGGAAATTACTTAATTTTACCCAAACAATTATATTCCATTATTAAGGTCATTTCAAGGCGATTAACCTTAAATACAATCAAAAGAGTAATGCAAACATTTCCACAGGCATTTTCTTTACCTGATTCAAACACATAATTTAAAACAAACAAAAAGATTAATTAAACATGGTCACGTGGCCACTTTTGGCCGCCATACTCCATATATGATGCGCCCCAGATGCGCTCGGTTTGTGCATTCCGGACACGACCTGGTTGAGCTCGATCCGGTAAGTGCAGCAACCCACAGACAAAGACAAAGACGATGTACTGTATGTTTAAACAATGTTAGAGCTCCAAAGTGTTCACCCTGAGAAACTCTGAATGGAGAGGGAAAGAAGGATGTTGGCGTGTGAAGTGCTGTTAGGAACTGGAAAAGTTTGGTGTGCGGGTGCGTGCGTGCGTGTGCATGTGCGCGCTGCCCACGGTTAGTGACGGTGCCACTCCGTCACACAATGCTAAATGATAAAAGGTCTACAGTACACTTATCTAGTCTTCAGACCACTCAAAGCACTTTTACACAGCATGTCACATTCCCACAGATATTCATACTGTGATTGCAAAGGATGCTATATGCTTTAAAGGGCCCCAATAAATCATTATACTAGTGTTGAGTTACATGCCCAACTTCTCTGTGTTCTGCCTTGCCTCCCGTACAACAAACTTTCATAAGTAGCTACTTTGCAGTGTTCAATCCTGAAAAGGAGGTTTTCCTAGTTTCTTCATCACCTTCACCAAAACCTTGAGAGTTTTGTTTAACTCATGTGCAGACATTGAGGCCTGCAAACCTGGCCCAGAGTTTTTTTGCATCACACTATGTTTTGTTATTCAACCTTTTGTCAGCTCATACTCACCTTTGTTCCTCTGCCTGCAGGACACACTGTGTTTTATGTAGGCTACTGGTATCTAGAGCAGATATATGCTAGCAGACACTTAGAGGACAGGAGTTAAAAACTGATACATGATGCTCCTTTGTTTTTCAGATTCTCTCACTTTGTCTCTGTTGTTCTCTCTCAAGTTTAGCTTGGCAAATCATTTTAGCCCCCCAGGCAAAAACACTGCAGATGCCACAAGACATCAGGTTTCCTTCACTCCCGCGGACGGATGAGGCTGTTTTCTTTTTACTGAGCTGATCTTCTGTTTTGGGTTTGCAGTAGTTTTGATAAAAATCAGTATTCTATCTAAGGCTTTCAATTCTCAAAAGAGAGCTGCAGTGACGTTGTTATCCTTGATCATATGAATCACAATGACAGGATGAAGTAGAATGTGTTTGGTATTGTTTTTACCTGTGTGTGGCTGAAAACGTCTAAAGGGTCAAAGGACAAGCATGCCGCGAATAGTCAGTGGTCAGCAGTCATCTCTCATTTGGGCCAGCTGAATGTACAGGTTAAAAAATACAGAGTGACTCTTTGGATATAAACAGCAGACCCCATGCTTATATTCCACAGCCTGCCCTTGATTTTTGAGAGAAAGTGAAACTCTAAGAGGAACGGCTTCAGCTTCCATCTTGACAGACTCAGACAGACAGAGAGGAAGGCGAGGACTAGCTGAAGGAGATAAAAGTGATGGACGGCATGTTAAGTGGATATTTTACTTGAGTGTTACTGCGTTGTGACAGGGAGGATTATGATGTGACACACAGCTGCTTGGCGGGCCTAAACCCACTGACTGACACATGTCTGTGATATTTGTAATGACTCTACCAATGGAAGTCAGATAAGTCAGTCAGGCTGAGAGGAACAACACATGTCTGACAGTGTCGCTTCTGTATTTTACATGAACCCGCTGCTGCGTTACTGTGTTTATTGAGAGGCTGGATGGATGCTTTGATGGTTACTTTTGGGCACTGATTGGCCCCGCCCCTTTCACTCTGCTCTCTAAACATGATTGGTAATTTGGCCTGTTATCAATAATGACCAAATATTAGCACGTCCCTAATTTTCAGCATTTAGTTAATTTTTTTCCATAAATATGCTTTTCATGATTTTATTTCATTCATATATTTTGAGTGAGTGTATGTTTGCCTGAAGCAAATCATTAAGACCCCTCATCTGTCAGAGTCCCTATCATCAGCCCATTATCATCCCACCCTATCATACAGTGTTTGTGTACAGGTAGGTATACGTGTGTGTGTTATCTGTGAATGCAGAAACAACAGATCTCGCAGCTCGTTTGAATGTTATGGTTTTGGTTTGATCTCTGGCATGTTATGTTTGGGTGTAAAGTGCAGTCGAGTGTTTGGTCTCATCTGACCCAGACACAACACAACAACACCACCCTCACACTTACAGTATGTATGCTCAGAGCCACGTGAAGTACGATCAGATGAGACACACGGCTGCAAAGACAACAGTGCTGATAGTCCTGGGTGGCTCATGAAGTCCACAGTGTACGTGTGGTCTCCCACATATGCACACAGTCTTTGCCAGCACAGGTTCAAACTACATGAGTGCACACTTTCCATATCCTCCTCTTCTGTTTTCTTCTTTTCCGTCCCCTCCCTGTCTCCCCTTCCCAATCCTTATTTCTTCTCCCTCCTCCTCCTCATCTGTGCCTGGCGTTAATGTGGGAGTGATTGAGGAGGGCTGTATGAGCAGGCTGACAGAGCTCATCTCTGGCCCATGATGCATGGCTTCCCTGGGCCTCCCTGCTGCCCCATTACTCCCTGATTAATTGGCCCTGCTTAAGTCAATAACTCATCCGTTAAAAAACAAAAAGCTCCAGTGGAGAGGAGGAGGAGGAGGAGGAGGAGAAGGAGGATGAGGAGAGGCAATGAAGGACGTAAAAGGAGCAAGCAAGCAAGTAGTAAGAGAGAGGGAGAGTGGAGGAAGACGATGGAGTAAAATGAATGGAGTGTGAATGCCTGAAATGCTTTAACTGCAGATAAACACAAAATCTTAAAAGCAAATGCTGGAGATCTTTCTAAAGCCCAATATATATTTACTAACAATGAAACACTACTGCATGTAAGTCCACTGGAAATGATACGCTTTAGCTTCGACAGAAAGGAGTCATTTTTATACTTGATTCTTCATTCAACAGACGCTTATTGCCACTGTAAAATGTTTTAAATGTCCTCCACATACTCAAACTGTAAACCTCACCTGTTGTATTCCATTTGTCTGCATGCAAGCATTGTTACATTTACAGCAACAGAAGTACAGCATCAAACAAACCTATCAGTCGTCAGTGTGGGTGACCAATTCAGTCCTCTTGTTGATTTGATGGAGACAACTATTTCTCAGATTTCCCCTCATTTTATTATCATGAAAATGTTTCTGGTGATTGAAACAGCTTCACACCTGCAGATTTTAGATCCTGCAAAGAAAAGGATTATGATGAACATTTGAGAGAAATATAGTTCAAATCTCAAGATCTGCATTGTTGCTTACTTTTTGCACCAAAATATGACTTAAAATAAGCTCTTTATGAAATCAGTAGCAGCCAGAGCTGCAACCAGGGATTAGAATAGAGTATTTCCAGATCTGTTTTCTCTTATTGTGTATTCAAGGCATCTCAGAGCATGATACCTTCAAATCCAACCAAAGCAATACACTGACACAAACTCACTATAGAGGCATACAGGAGGAGCTGATGGCAAGAACACTTTTATTTAATCACTTTTGACTCTTAATCATATGATGCTCTAATTATTGCTGTTCAAGCCACTAAAACGTGGCTTTAAGACAGTAAAATGTTTGACTTGTTGACTAAGCAGCCACCAACAGCTCTGTAGTAAATATATAAACATTAAGAAGTACAAAACCCAGGTCAAGATCTTCCCATCTGTCAGATGCTCTGACCATGAGTGCATTTTGGTCTGTGGATCTTGTGGTCATTACATTTCACGTTGAGAAACAGGTATTTGAAATAAGAAAAATTAGTTATTTGATTTTCTGTCTTAAAATACAATTTTTTTTTTAAAAAAGATTCATTTTTCTTTTTCAACAAGGGTTTTTAAATTTTAAAAATTAATTTGATTTTAATTTGTTATGAAATATATAAAATCAGATAGCGAGAACATCATTACTCGCCTTATGACCTGCCATAATCAATCATCATTCCTCATGAGTCATATGTCGGCCTGACCCCCAATTAGCCTAACCCAATCCGAGGCAGTAAAGAGGGGTCCATGACTTTGTTTCATTTGTTTGAGTAAAAGCCATCTGAAGCTTTATACCTTGATTTGTTACCAACTGTTGCTGTCTTTTAAAAAAGTAATTACTGAGGTCCAGACCTCTGTGATCTCAAAGCTGTTTACGACAAAGGTTGCAGCAGTCAGGAGGCCTTTTCTAGACACCCAGAGTCAAACTCAAGAGGAATACACTATCAGTACAGATCACTTTACAAATCCTAGTTCATGTAGTGGAGTCACACAGCTCATGTTTTGATAAAGAGATTTTTATTTTGATGGTTTACACCACAAACATAGTGCTGAGCAGTGGTTTGGACTGAAACTAAGATTTTTGCTGGATGGTGCAACTGGTTTAGTTGCAAAATACAAGATTCCCATCCTTGTGGTCTGGATCTGATTCACAGGCAGAGCACACATACTGGGGACAATGTTGTTTTTATGTGTAAGGACTTAAATTAGCAAGCAGAAGTTAGAGCAGATTGTGACCAGAAACAACAGAAGAAAGGTGCTAGTGCATCTCCTGAGCACAGCTGAGGTGCTTGTGTGCAGGACAATTTGTTTCTTCTTGGTATTAACCTACTTCTCCATCTTTACCTTCTTCTCCATCTTTACCTTCTTCTCGTTCTCCTTCCTGTTCTTCACCTCTTCCTTGTTCTTCTTCTTCATCACCTTGTTCTTGTAGTTCTTGCAATAACATAACTTCCGGTCAAAGTCTGAGCACCCATTCTAAATGTTTGCATGATAAAGTGCGGTAAAAATGATCACATCTGCATTAAAAGAGACGACAACACTAACAGTTAACAAAAGCATAAAGACTTCATCTTACTCTCTTAGCTACAGGCTGATTGTAACTAAAGTTTTGCACAGGATCGTACATGCATGAGATTATATCCTAATCATATCAAAGGGAGTATTGATGCAGAGTCGCCTAGTGTAGAACAACAAAGTGTTAATTTGGAAGATCAACATTGCCGCCATAGAAGGAAAGCATTCAATGGTGCATGTGATTTCTGCCTGCTTTAACACTGTGTGCCACACAGACCGGCACCACCCCCTCCTCATCCAGCTGTAGAACATAGATCACAGCCCTGGAAAACAGATTACACCTAATCACCACAGACACTTAGATCACTGTTCTGATCAAATAACAGCTCAGCTGTAATGTCAACACACACGCGCAGATATCCTCTTGCTGAGCGATGGATCTGAAAGCACAGCCTCTGTTATCTTTGTTATGGTTTGGAGAGCTGACATGTTTGACAGCAGTGAATGTAAGTAGCGCTGTTATGACATGTCTGAGCGACCGTGAAAAAGTCCACATACTGTAGGCCCGGGCCCGGGCCGCTCTTCACGCCAGCCCTGACATGACGGAGATAAGAGAGAATAAACACAATGAACTGCGCTGATCTCCTCCGTTGTGTGTGTGCTGAAGAGGCTTTTGTTTGGCAACATCTCTGGATTTATTAGCTTGTTAGATGTGTTTTTAAGCTGTATGTGTGTATGTCTGCGTGTTTCACTTTAGAGAGACAAAGACACAGAAAGAGCAAAAAAGAGGAGGGTATAATAAGTTAGTCGGCCATCGTTCTATCTCTCTGTGTACAATCATCAACATCTTTTAATCTTCGCCCTCCAGCAGATAACACAGACAGCCTGGCTCCTTCCTGCTCTGCACACGGATATGGCTTATATCATTCTCTCTCTCTCTCTCTCTCTCTCTCTCTCTCTCTCTCTCTCTCTCTCTCTCTTACACACACACTCACACACACGCAGAGCTGTCACAGCACACATATGAGCCTCGCCTTGCCTCTGAGGAAACACGGCCCAGCTCCAGTCATAAATAATAATGGGATTGGCTACATGACATGTTGAGTGATGGGGCCCCTCTCAGAACTCATTTACATGGCTTTGTGTAGCAATCATCGGCCCCCTAATGTAGCGCTAAGCAAATGAGCCTTTCGGAATATTGTGCAATTTATCGCGAGTCAACTGGCACCAGGCGGTCGCTCTATAAATCAAGCGCGAACACATGCCCCCAATGACAGCTAAATCAACATGGAGTAATTGCTTTGAAATGTGGAGGAAGTGAGCAGGCAGGCTGGACAAAGCGGTGCGGGCACTGCGGGGCTGTGTTGCTAACCTTGCTGTGACTCTGAAAATGTAACACACAGATGTTATGGAGAATTGTGGAGACCTCACGGGACAGGTAAAAGGTAAAGGCCCGACTAGTGGTTTGACCAATTAGAATAGAAACATGTTTGAGTGCCCCCTCTGACCGGCAGAGGAAGAGACAGCTGATTAACACTTTCCATACCAGGCACACACACACACACACACATGCACACACCTTCACCCACAAGAAGTTTTAGGATTATTCACTGAATGGCTGTCAGCTGCTGTGAATGAGTAACTGAGTTGTGTGTGTGTGTGTGTGTGTGTGTGTGCGTGTGTGCGTGTGTGCAGAGGAGGGCTTTTCGAAGCTGTCAGCACCGAGAGGTACTGGTGTGTATGTGTGTGTTTGTGTGAGAGTGTGAGTGAGCAAACACAATCCTGTCCATCAGTGTCCATTACCCTGACAGCAAGTGAGATTAATGACTGCAGGGTCAGAGAGCCAAACAACCCCGCCCCATGTGAACACACACACGCACGCGCACGTACACACACACGTGCGCACACGCACTGCAAGAGAAATACTTTTTTCTGTCATTCTGTCTTTTTTTTTGTAAAGCTTTTTTGTTTTTATCATTTTTGTTTGATTCACTCTCCTTTGGCAGTGGTATCCAAAAAAAGTACAGTAACAGCCCCTTTCTATTTGGCTGCTATATATGTATTTAACACCTAACCTCATCTGTCGACTGTATGGTGCTTGCTGAAAATGTAAAGTTTTTTAAATGTTTGAAATGTGGCAGAAAACTGCTAATAAGAGCACCAAACAATGAGCTTCAAAGTGCTAAAAGGCTTCACAAAACCTGAGTGGAAACAATGTGTGCATCAATACAAGCAACCCTCTGGACACATCACAAAGTTTAATTGATATTTAGTATATAAAATATTAATAAATATTGGATTAGACTCCTCAACTTTGCGTCAGGGTCTTGTCTCACCCTGTCAGGGTTCTATTTGGCATAACTACCAGCTAACTATACATTATCCCTTCCTTTAATAACTGTAGTCAATGGTTTTTGACCAATCAGAAACAACTTGGAAAGAAAGAAAACTGCTCACCACCAGGCTGTGATAAATACTTGATTTGATTGGTCAAACCCTCTAACGATGTTGAATACGTCTCAACAGAAATAACCAAAACTAGGGGAAACATGATAATACAAGTCATATCAAATCAATCTGCAGAAAGAAGTTTGATATACTTCACCTTGGCTTTTTGACACTGGCAAAAAAAAAAAAATCAGCATTCTCAATCAGTAGGCTAAAAAACATGGGGGATGAATTTAATATGAGGTATCCTTAAGTCCAGAGCTGGGGGTATATTTTAAAGTTGCAGACCACCACAAAGTAACTTAAACTTTTAAAGTTGTATCATTTGCATCATTTATGTTTAAAGGTGTATCACCTGCAAAGCTCAGAGACAAAAAAAAAGAAGACGACACATATGTCAACGTAAATATTCCTGCAGAAGTCTTGTTCACCTTGTCTTCAGTGGAAATGTTCAGGTTCAATGTTTTAATGTCAGGTATGACAGATAAGCATGATAATTTCTTAACTTGTTCATTAATTCAAATGTTCAGTATCATGTTAAGTTGTCCCCACAGAAGGCTGATAAGAATCTGTTGACATTAAAGTGCTTCCAACTTTAAAATCAGTAGGATTATTTCATTTGACTGGTTAAATAAATCATTGTTAAATCTCTGAAATCATTCTTAAATCATAGTTTTAATCAATTTGTTCATAGTTAAAGTTGGTAGTGGATAATACGCAGTGTGTTGTATAATGAGCAGGTGGTTATGCACCTCAATATGGTCACAATTAAAGGAGTCAAATTTCAATTACACCTATACTAACAATGTTTATCATTTATACAATCTATGAATATAAATATCATACAGCCAAATACTGTGTAATGTTAGAACAGCCTCTTGGCCAGCTTTGGTCAAAGGAAGTCACTTTGAGCAAACGCCTTAACATCTCTGTTAATAACAGCGCGGGACACTCAGCGATCTTAATTCCATTTGCATAATGAACCGGAGCTGATAAGCCACTCATCAGAGCTAATGGAGTAGCTTTCATTAATTAAAACATCCCATTCCCACTGCTGCCTTCATTACTACGCCAGATGGTTGTCATTACACCACTGTTTGTCAGTCAGAGACTTGACACCACGCCATAAAGGGTTAGTTAATATTACTAACAGCGTATAAGGGAAGCAGAACATGTGTGAATTAGTTTGGGGACAGATTTGTCCCTGCAGCAAAGTCACATTAGATCAGAGGGGAAGTTTGCAGGGTGTTCTGGGGGCTCAGACAACAACAGAGCACTTTCTACAGAGACACACATAAAACCCTTCGTAACACGTTAGACCTCACCTTTATCAGTGTCATCAACATATGTATCTTTATATATTATAGAGGATTATTATAGGACCTCAGATACCAATCATGGACATCATATTATTTTGGTTTTAGCTACCCTTGAAAGAGCTTTGTAATATATATAATATATATTTTACTTAAGGACTTAATTGTCTCTTAAGCCTCCTTCAAAATAGCTCTGCACCTGAGATTTCCCAAGTTGGTTGTTCATACATATCCCTTAAAGAGTCTTTCTCATCGCACAAGGAGGTTGGTTGGGGGGATGAATCTCAGGAGGCAGGACATGCCATCAAAAACATGCAATGAAAGCCACACTGTAATGCAGACATGTTGACAGTTTTTTCATTCATATCAATGCGATGTGTAAAGCAATGGATGTGCAGATCTTCGCTGTTCTCGTCTTCTAATCTTTCTCCTTCTTCGACCTTGCATGTTTTGATTCATCCTGTTATGTGTCACTCTTCTGGTTGCATCATATCAAGATCATCAACTCCTCACAATTAATTTTCCTGACTATTTCCTGCAGGGTCCTCACATGGGCTCACCAGGATTTTAAAAGGAAACTTTACTTGAGGGTTGGCAGGACAAAAGTTGGGTAATGCTGGGTTGAAAATTTGGCTGCATGTGTTCACACCTGCAGCCTACTCTGATCATTTCAGGGAGTTTGCTTTGGTTTTGTGCACATGTGAGTACCAAATGAGAGACACCAGATAAATACACAAATGTTGACCTTTCTTGTAGATGTATTTGTTTAGCTGGTGCATTCAATTCCACAATATTCCACTTTTAGATTTTAAAGCTACAACATTTTGATTCACAGTTGTCACAGCAGTGATAATTTCAGATGTGCCAAAAAAAACACTGAACTTTCACACCAAGCAGTGATTTGTCTGTCCTTGTCATGAGCCCTGAACATCAACCAGATCAGCATGACCCGATTTAGATCACTAAGTCCCATCTAATTCTTGGTTCACTGGTTACAAAAATAACAACAGCATCATGTTTAGTAAGAGTACATATAAAGAGTGTATGTTCATATCAAATCGAGCTGTAAACTGAAGCAGAAAGCTTTTCTTAGGCAGTGCATCAAACCCAGCGTTGCTCCTTGTGTAGCAGTTAGTGGCATCCTGATCCAGTGTGTGGTTTCACTTAAGTTTAATATTAGAAACATTTGAGGCTGAAAGTACATGTGTGGATTGCAGAGTGTTGTTTTCTTCCCATAGAGTTAGATTAGACATGAAGGTTGTGGTTGTGGTGTCCAGGTTCAGTTGAGGTTTAGCGTGCATGTGTCATATGATTATGACATTGTGGGTTTGAGTCCAGGTTGCACCTCATTTCCTCTTGGTCTGTCATCCACTTAGCTGTCACTCTTCAGTGTATAATGTTTCAGGAAAGAGGAAAGAATGCAATAAATTCAGTTGAATTTGACGTGTGTTTGGACTGTGGGTCTGAGGAAGCCAAGCCGGCTTTCCAACACCATCTTGTCACACCGAGGAAGTTGATGCATTTCAGTAAACTGTGATGTGAGGGTGATGATTCTCGTTGGGAAAATGGGTCCAAGTTGCCTCGTAATTTCATCAGTGGTGGAGAGAACACTGAGAGTATTTGACTCACAGATGAGATTGGTTACTGCGAGTGAATTCAAATTTCTGGATGATTAAATGGGAAAGCCACCAGGCTACTGACAGTGGGGCAGGAGAACAGCATGTTTATTCATTGTGAAAAAGTCAAAAGTTAATCCCCAACCTGACACACAATGAAAACTCACTTCTTTTTCTTGAATGCTGCACAGAGGAAATGAGGAGCTCATTTAATTGGTTAAATGTTTGTTGTTTTTATTTCTGTCAAACACTCTCATTCAAACTGAAATATCAAATCAGTCCTGGGTGGCTTACCATGTGATTTTGTTGTTTTTTATTTCCTGTGGTGGTGACCTGGACAGAAATGTCAGTGTATCATAATGTATTACTTTACAGGATTTCTGCAGTGTATAAATTATGATCCCCTGACTTTTCTCTTTGCTGAATTTGGTGGTGGAGCAGTGGTTAGCACAGTCACTTGAAAACAGGAAGTTCTCTTGATTTAAATCTTCCTGTCCACAGAGACATTACTGTGTGGAGGGTGCATGATTTTTATTTTGAAGATCCTTTTTTCTTTTATTGTCATTATTTATTTTGAATTTTATTTGTCAACTATGTAAATTACTGACTAAATGCTTGCAGAACTGTGTGCTTACTGTAAAGTGCTTATTAGAAGCTGTAATAATGCTAATATACATGAGTAAACATGGCAAATATCACATCAACAAATCATCAGCCTTATTAAAATGTCTCTGTTGTTGAATCAGCATGCTGATTTAACATAACTGTGATGGCATTGGCGCAAATGCTTTTTGGACCCTCTTTCTTGACCAAATCAGATGCACATGTTCTCACTCATGTATGTTCACAGACGCATACAACATTTGCAAACTATTTTAAATCAATCTGACAATCCATGTCACTCTGAAGAGACTCAGGACACAACTCTCGTCCAAACCAGCCAATGAACAGAACCACAGACAGCAGCTGAAGCAACACATCTATCCAAACTAATCGAGCAGTCTGTGTCAAATCACCTCGTCTTGATTTCTGATAGCTTTGGGAACAATGTAGCTTACATTATATGTCAAAATAAAAGCACAGAAGCTTTGACCAACACATTATGGATGACAGCCCTTGATACAGTCACTTGAACTTTTATCGTTAATGGCATCGTGGCCAAATTTGATCAGGCACATTAGCAAGGATTATAGAAATGTAAATTACGTCACTCTCCATAACAAAGATAAACATGTACCCACTAATTAAAAGTTCATCCTGCAGGCCTTGTGCTCAGCTCTGTGACATTACCGTTAATGTCCAAATTTCTGTCTCTGCTGTTCTCAAATTCTTAAATCAGTTTGAGCGTAATATTTATCCTGTTGTCTCTTCCTCTAACTTTTCTGGATGCTGATTTTATACTTTGGCTCGCTAAAATGTGCTCATACTCATTCGTCTGATTACTTTTCCTCCTGAGTCTTCATACAAGGTAGGCTAACTAGGTTCACACAATATCACGCAATGTGGAGCCATAAGGTCACTTGATGTAGAAATTGGCATCACCCAGCAGGCCTTTCCTTCTTCACTATCAGCAACCAGGGTGTAAATACTTTCTATGTGTTCTTTGAAAGTTTCAGAGAGTTTACACTGACAGTCTACCAATCACAACATGGGAACGGACTGTCTCTCACTGGATTTAATATTACGAAGACAGATATTGACACTTGTCATGGCCCTCCTAAGTGCTTCAGACCTGGATGCATTGCACCAACTGCACCACCAATACTTAGGCCAATGATAGTGACATCATAATTCATTTAAAAGCTGCTCTTTATCGTACAGAATGATACGTCTTTCTACAAAAATGTAGAACCTATCTCAATTTTTGCTTGATCAGAGTTTGACGAGATTCAGGAAAGCACTTTCTTGTGCAGTTACTCCCCTAAGTTCTCACATCCTGTTTTTCAGTGTCCTCTGGTATGATAAAACAATCTGCATTGTCTGTGTTGCATTACCTGTTTTGCTGTGTGCTTAACATTTTTATCCATTACTGCACAGACTTAATGGATCATATTTCTTTGTCTCAATAGTTCTGTGATATCATGGTCCAGCTCATAGATGCTTTCAAACTGCTAACCATGATGGAGATCTTTTGTCTTGTTGTTCAGTGAGGTCTCATGGACAGGATAAATAGAGGATAAAAATAAGCTGTAGCAGGAATCAAACTATTTGACTCTTTCCCACAACCCTCTGTTACAAGCTAGCCAGAGCTCACTTCTCCCAGCATGCAGCAAGAGCGAGACAGCTGATAAAAGGCAAGGTGGTCTCTGCCTGCAGGCTCTGTGTAACTCGACAGTCACCTTTCAAGTGAGAGAGAGAGGGAGAGAGAGAGACAGAGACAGAGATGGGGGGCCAAGGGGTGAGTTAGATTGGGACAACATTATCTTCCTGGCCTCACCTCGTAATTGTGCCTCGTTCTGTTCAATCTAACTGTCCATTCCACTTTGTCTGTCTCTGGCTACATGGAACTCCCCCCAACCACAGACGCACGCACGCACGCACGCACGCACGCACGCACGCACGCACGCACGCACGCACGCACGCACGCACGCACGCACGCACACACACACACACACACACACACACACACACACACACACACACACACAGCTTGCTAAATACACTGTAGCTGAAACTTACATGAGTAATGGATACATGACAAACCTGTACGTGCAGGACAGCGCTGACCAAAAATACACAAAATGCACACACACACTGAGTGGTTGTCACTTCTCCCATAGCCTTCCCTCTTCACACACACACACACGCACACACACACACACACACACACGCTTGTCACCCTGACCACTGTGCCTGCTCTCTCGCTCACTTCTCCGAGGATGAGGGGCTCCAATTAGCCGGCACTGGCTCTCTCCCCCCTCTCTCCCTTCTCTCTCACTCCCTCTCTATCCCTCTGATCGCCCAACTCTGCTGTCACAGCTAATCGAGGCGCTACCACCTCCCACCGCCACAGACAGGCCTTGTCACTGCCGCTCGGCAAAGGTCAGGGCCTGGCAATTAAAGCTACCCACTGGGGGTGTGTGTGTGTGTGTGTGTGTGTGTGTGTGTGTGTGTGTGTGTGTGTGTGTGTGTGTGTGTGTGTGTGTGTGTGTGTGTGTGTGTGTGTGTGTGTGTGTGTGTGTGTGTGTGTGTGTGGCACAGTAGCAACATCACGGCAGCAGCACTGCACCAACCTCTAATCATGATAACCAACAGCACTTGCTGTGGGGTGCTGAGTGCTTTACTCTTTCTAACACACAGACACAACCACAGACACACACACACACAGACACAGACACACACACACATGCAAACACTTGCACAACATTAATCAACTCTTGGATGCTTAAAACAATACACACAAAAATAACTCTCTACAGTGAAAGCACACACCTTAGATCAGAGGTCGGCACATATAAACACACGAGTGGTGATCAGAGTAAAACACTCACGTCTCTTTTGTTCTCGTTGTTAGAGTGCTACAAACTTCCTCACAGACATGAGCGTGACAGAGCAGAGCTCATCTCTCTCCTCTGTTTAACAGTCTGCCTGCCTCTGTCCTTGTGCTCCTCACCTCCTCCCCCCTCTTCCCCCCTCCTGCGTGCTTCTCTCTACCCCCATCCCCCCCCCTTCCTCCCTTCAGTGCTGCTTCACTTCCAGCTAGACTAATCTGTGCCATCGGCCCCTCCTCTGCCATCCGTCAGAGCCCTCACATTGTTTTGACGTCTAGTTAATTCTGGCCCCGATGATTTATCAAACTCTTATTACGGCCTGCTGAAAGCCTCATTTATTGTCCTGATGTATGGTAATGATAGCCCCGCGCCACCGCCTGCCCTGAATCTTAACCAACGCACTTTTGTCCTCTCTTCTCATCTCTTCCCCTCTTCTGGAGCCCTCTTTTTCCCTCTGTGTATCCCTGTTGTCTCATCCTCAGTAGCCTTGCTTCATTTTCTCTTCAGCTCCACGCTCTTTTTGTACTCCTGTCTGTCTCTAACTCTCCTTTGCGTGCCCTCTTTCTCATTTTTTTCTATCTTCAGCCATTGTTTCCACCTCTTAGCTAGTCCATCAATGCCTCTTTTAATCCCCGTGATATTGAGAAGTCGGTCATCTCCTGTTCTGTCTCATTCCACCTGTCCGTCTCATTTTGAAAGAAAAAGCTTTGATGCTTCCTGGGACAGTATTGGAATGCATCCAGACGCTAAATATCACTGTCACAAGCCTTTCTCAACCTGATATGGACACCCTGCCTCAGCAGACACACACTTCAGAGTCACGGCCATTGAAAAAAATCCCTCTGCTACACTGAGAACAGACGTTTTACTGCTGCGGCAGATCATCAAATATCCCTGATCTAGAATTACCCCGCGGCCCTGACACAAAAACAAAACACTCCTGCTGAATAATTCAGACTGCGGCAGGATCTTAGGGGCATTAGCCGTCGATGGAGTGCAATAAAAGCTGGTGAGAAATCAATGGAGTGGGACTATACCCATTGTCCACAAAGCAAGATCCATCCCTAATGTGTCTGCAGTCGTTTAAGTTGAATGCTCAGTATTTGTATGCTGATGGTTGATGTCTTCTTTTCTGTCGCTCCAGCTTCAAATTTCTACGCAGAGAGAAAAGTATGAGGAAACTTTCTGGACAGACTGCAACTTTGAAAAATTATAAGTTTACCCTTATTCAAGCCGAAGTATTTACAAAGACCTGCTTCATACAACATTTATCATTTACACTAAATGAACTTCCATCCACAGGTTAATGTGCAGTAATGACGAAAGTCTGGAGAAAAAACATTACAAATAACAGAAAAGTGTATTCTTGGATGAGCTGGAAAAGTTGGTGTATCTCTTCGAAATGCAAAATGTAGAAAGAGCAGGGGAGAAAGCTTAGTTGCCTGGGTTCTTATTTTTTTGTGTCGGGTTCTTGTGATGACAGGTTAAATTGATGTTTGGATTCTCTTTGTGATTGTGTTCTTGATTCTAATTGTTGTTTCAAGCTCTTTTTGCTGTAGGGTTCTTATGCTTTGTTTTTATGTATGCCCTGCTGTCTGTCAAGCACTTTCTAAACCATTGTTTTTAAAAGATGCAACATAAATAAAGTTATTATTATTATAAGGTGACTGATTGGTAACAAGGACAATATAATCATAACACATTCAAACTGCATCCTTTGTTGCATTTCTTGCTTTAAAGGGATGTTTTTTTTATGAAGTGTATTGCCCACAGAGGATCCCAGCCTGTTAAGAAATCGGCCCGAGAACAAGCACAGAAGTTAAACCATCAATTGCTTCAGACGGGTTAACTCTACCATCTACAATCTATGATGTTGGTGTACGTTTACACTCTATTAGAAGTTTGTTATCGTCTTACTTTAACATCAGTAACCACATTTGTTTTTGGGACTATTCTTGGGAGTGACACATGTTCCTCTGCCAACAGAACACAGATCAGCCCATCGATGATGCCCTATGATGTTAATGTCTCTTATATCATGGGAATTATGAGATATTGATGGCTGCAGAACAAAACCTCCCATCTAAAAAAATCCCTTTCTGAGAAAAGAACCCCAAAACTTCTAGTTTTCATGCAGAATTCTATTTGTGAAAGCTACCCAAAACATAATACAGTGTTTTTGGACATTATAGCTACACTATGTGTTAACAATACAAACTAGTGTCTTGCAAATTGTAGATAGAAGGTCCCCCCCCCCCCCCCCCCCCCCCCCCCCCTTTTCCTGGATCATTGTAGATAAGACCTTTAGCGCTTTGGCAATGGAAATGTATCTCACTTTGACGTAATTTAAATAATCAAATGCTGAACATTATGGTGCAGACACAGTGACGTCTGTAGAGTTTGCTATCTCAGCTCAGTCCTCCCCTTCAACAGCTAACACAGAGTATCTCAATCAGGTGAACATTTAGTGAGGACCACAGGATGTGTCATTATGCAATGAAACAAGGACAACCAATGCTTACTGTGAAAACACACTTCCATTCAACTTTACTAGTTTTCTGATTTGAAGTCTGAAAACTGAAGAAAGTGGTTAAAACAGCGGCGTTATGTAAGGAAGGGAACTCTGGGTGCAGACTGCAGCGGCTGGTATCCTCTGAATCAGAAGGGTCCTGAAGTACTGTTCTCTCCAAGTAAAACTCCTGACAGCAGGAGTTCTCTGGGTTCACGAGTAACACACCTGCACCATCAGGTAACTGTGGATCTCTCCTGCTCTCCAATTAACACACAAGTTTCTCTCCTCTCTCCTTCAATACATTGAGTCTCCTTAGTATCTCCATTGAGTATCTCTGTAAACCCTGGTTCACAAATGTATCTTCATATCTCAACAGTATGTCCTAAGTCTTTTGTTGATTTCACTTTCAGCAAAATACAACCTGAACTCATTCAGCACACTCAGGGGTTTCACTGCAGAAGCCTAAATACCTGCAGCTTATGGTGGCTAAAGTTAGATAACGCTGCCAAACTTTGGACTGCTGCAATGGACAGAAGTGAGACAGTTTTCTGACATGATGACTCCTTTCTACTTCTGCGTCGTTCATTGCTCGTGGTCTCATTCCCTCGGCTCAGTTGAAGTACCTCATAAAGATTTTATTTGATCTGCTGAATAAAAAGAATCTTGTTAGAAAAGAATTACAAATTAACTTTTATCTTATAATGTATACAACAGATTATCTGTAAACTGTCAAAACCAAAGAAGAACGGATGTTTAAAGGGAAGTTTTAGTTAAAGTATGTTGTCTTTTTAAGCTTTTCTACTACATTCTTTTCTGGGTCATGGTTGTTGTTGTTTCATTAGGGAGGTAACAGGGTGGAAGATGCCCACAATAAATGAGAATGAATAACAGAATATATAAAGCAGATAGAGCAGGAAGTGTTTTGGGCACTCATATATCAGTATAGAGAGGAGAGTTGTCTGTTCAACATACAGTGTTTCAGGACACTGTATTGAAATAGTTAAAACAGTGTGAAATATGACCCAAACACTAAAGAAACTTGTGTTATCATGAGTTATAGTGCATACCTCAGCAAAACCAGGGGGAGCAGACTCAGTGTTTATATTCATGATGTTTGGTGGCACATAGTGACAAAGTTGATGGACACTTACCGGATATTGTGTTTACAATGTTGAGATCCAGGACATATTGTCAAATCTGACTTTTTGCTGTGTGAAACAGAAAGCAGTGGCGGTTAATTCATTGGAGTGCTTTCATTTTCAGTGCTCAGCTGGAGTTCAAAAGATATACACTTGGGCTAAAAGTGACATGGTAACTTTCTAATATGACAAAAGTCTAACAAAGCATCACTGGCTTCATCTGTTTGAGTATACTTCCCCCAAACTTTGTGATTTTGGGTGGACAAGATTAAAGATGAAGATCAAATAAATTAACAGCTTAGTAATGTGAACTAAACTTCCATACAGGACATATTGAAGACTTGAGATTACAAACCATGTAAAGTTATTCGGCTAAATTCTTATATGAAAGTAAAATTACTGGCTCAGGAAACTAGCAAGACATCCAAGTGCAATATTTCATGCATTTAAGTATCTTTATCCTTTTGTTTCAAGAACAGAAACACTTCAACCATGATGAAATATTGAACAACAATGTCCCTGATTTTTAAATGTACCCTGAAGAATATCTGACATGAGGAGGATATATCTGTCTCCTTTCAACCTATCCTTCACCCTCTCTCTATCTTGAGGCCTCAAGTGTCCTCACCCTACCCTGCCGCCCCCTGCACGGGCACCCGGGGGCTTTAAATACTTTATTGGCTTGTAACATTACCTTAATGTCACTGAGCATCTCATTCAGATGGAGCCTAATGAAAAGTGAAGGCCGGTCGTATACCACAGCCTGCATCAACACAAAACACATGTGGCTTCAGCGACCGCTGCAGGTGTGTGTCTGTGTGTGTATATGTGTATGTCACTCTTGATCATACTTGTGCACGAGACCAGACATTAGTGCAATTGAGTACATGATCCTATGTATCCTATATATGTGTGTGTGTGTGTGTGTGTGTGTGTGTGTGTGTGTGTGTGTGTGTGTGTGTGTGTGAGAGAGAGAGAGAGAGAGAGAGAGAGAGAGACTGTTTGTCCAGGAAGTTAGGATCTATGATGATGAAAACGACTTCTGACAAACTGGGGAGTGGGACTAACAGGGAAATTGAGATCATATCTGCACACATGTAGACATGCCAGTGACTCACAGCTAGTAACACACTGCATGCATGCACATAACCCCCCTTTACGCACGCACGCACGCACGCACGCACGCACGCACTCACGCACTCAAACACACACACACTGCACTGTCTTTTATGCTTCTCCTCCTCCTCTGTTGCTCCTGAAGGACGAGTATTGAGTGAGGTCAGGCATTAGTACTGTTATCTGATGACTGTGTGTGTAAGTGTGTTTGTGTGTCTGTGTGTCTATGTGTGTGTGTCATGACAGGGCCATCTATCAGCCAGCTGTCTGCCAGGACTCTCCATTAGGCCTTGGACCTGAGCGATGGCTGTGCTGGTCCTCGACTCACCACACCACAATTCCATATATCACCCATACACACACAAACACACACACATCCATGCACACACATATCTACACACTCTTGGGTCCTGCCGATGAATGGTGCTCTGGCTTTGCTTCACATGTCTCACTGTCTGAACACACACTCTGGTGCACCTCTCTCTCACACACACACACACACACACACACACACACACACACACACACACACACACACACACACACACACACACACACACACACACACATACACACTTGCTGACATCTTCACTCAGCTGTGGGAGCAGCAGGTGGAGCTGTAGTTGGATGTGACTGCACTATGACTTCATTAAAGGATATGTACTGTGCCATTAGGCGGCGGGGGGTCACCTTTAGTGTCTCGGTTAGCTGAACACACACACTGTCCTTCTTACACGTGAAATCCAATCATCTTTCCTTCTTTTTTTTCTGTCCCCATCGCTTTCCCCGCTCTCCTCTAATTCATCCATCACCTGGCCGCTCGCTCTCCTTGACCTAATTAAGGCAGAGACACCTGATCTCTCACCTTTCAAATGATGTCACTCCCTGGCTACTTCATCAACACTACCTCCCCCATTCTCTTCTTCTTTTTCATCCTCTGTCACTCTCTTTCTCGGCCCCTTCTCATCTACTTCTATCCTTCCCCCCTCTCTCAGTCTCTCTCCCACCTTCGTCCTGCCATCCATTCATCTCACACCCTGCAATCCTCCCTCTCACCTTCCTGTCCTCCTCCTCCTCCTCTACTCCACTTCTCATCTCTCCTCTCCTCAGCTCCTTATTGCTCTATCAATCTCTCTGGCAGAAGATCAATATCAGCGCCGCGGTTGCTTTTCTTCCCTTCCTTCTGCGCCCTTCGCCCCTCGCTCTCTCGCCCGTCTCCTTGTCTGCAGGAGGAACCTTTTTAGTAGGAAATGTGGCTCTCCATTAGCTCTCTCTCTCTCTCTCTCTCTCTCTCTCTCTCTCCCTCTCTCTCTCTCTCCCCCTCTCTCTCTCTCTCCTGCTCCATTGTTAACCACTTCCATCACCGTTTTACTGCCTGCTCCCTCTCAGCTGTTTTCAAAAGCTTGAACACTCTCTTACGCTTTGTTTCCTGCAGGCTCTGTTTTCAGATTCCTTGAGTTAAATTCCACCAGGGACTCTGAATTCATGAATAAATTGTCTCATATTCGTTTGGGTTTGAAAATACTTGATATGAATAAAGGATTGACAAAGAAGACTAAATTTGAGAATTTTAAAGAGCAGTTTTTGCCATCAATTTTGAAACTGAACAGTATAAAGGGTAAACTCAAATGGACTTGGAGTTATGTGGCACTTCTTTTGTTTTTCAAATCACAGAAAGTGTGTTTACACTGCTCCAATTCCCACCAAATTCATACACTGATGACAGAGGATGCTATGCAGGAGACCATCAGTATAGGTTTATTCCATTCATAGACATCCACATTCCACTGACAATATCACTGGGAGCAATTTGGGTTCAGTGTATTTCCCAAGGTCGTGACTTCAGAACTGACTGTAGGAGCTGTGATCAACCGCCAACCTTCCCATCAGGAGATAACTGACTCTACTAATAAATCTCCAAACGATAGTAATTCATGCATTTGCCAAAAACACTGAAGCCTGGTTTATACTTCTGTGTCAAATCGAGACTGTAACCTACGCCGTAGGTCTGTGTAGCCTTTTTCCAATGCAGAAACTTACCCACAAAGCCTGACGTCCATCTCCTCCCAAATGTAACCAAGCCCTGTGATTGGTTCCCTGGGCAGCATTATTTCAGCCATACATGGCATCTCCCCTAACGTCTCCTCTCTATTCTTACTTGTAAATATTGCTGTATGATCAACGGCAACATGTATCAGCTCCAAGTGGCAACCTCCAGTCTAAAAATATGAGTCCCATGCGGAAGTGCTAAAAACTGCAGTTCATCAAGGATCTGCTTGAGGCTGGCTCTGGAAGTACAGGAAACCACATACACACCAATTCAGAAAAGACGATCTTTACAGCAGAAATAAACATGGTACAAAAGACGAGTGTAGCTCATTTCTTGTTCGGCACACACTGAATGGGCAATTTCAAAGATATTTAGATTACCAGTCTTCCAATGAGAGGCATTGCAATGCGCGATCACTGTAGCTGTTGGCTAGGAGGCTCAAAGCACGCCTCTCTATGTCACAATCACGTGACACGTCGAGGATTGGCCTCAAAACAGCTCTTCAGAAACAGATGGTTGACGTCACGGATCCTATGTCCAGATTTTGTACAGTCTAGGATCAGCTCCAAATGAACATAAATGCAGAAAACGTAGTGGGACTGTAAACAGAAAACCCGACTATCATAGAGACCACACTGCCCACAGGCGTTTCTGTGGAGTATTGCTGAGCGACAGGGACACACTGACACACTGGCTAACAACTTCTCGTTCAAAGACAATGACTGTCACCATGGCTGTCTTAGACGTAGACTGCTAAGATTATTTCACATTTTTCCATTTGTTAGGGCGTATGAAAGACCTCTTTATGAAAGGTGTATTTATTTTGTATTGTTCTACTTCTGAAAGAACTTCAAGCACATAGATTGTCATTGCGCTGAACTGTTTGTGTTTATCTTCAGCATCCTTAATTCTGTGAGCCAGGTGTACGTAAGGTTTATTGTGTAGCATTGTTCCTTTGCATCGTCTTATCACATCGTATCTCATCGAAATCAAACTTTGTTGAATATGTTTTTTGTTTAATCTCACTGCATGGCATGCCTGTGAATCATATCCCATCAGTACTTGCTGCTTATACATCTTTCATGTACTAGATTGTGACAATGAATCTAGATGTGTATAGTCTCAGCCTCACATTAGAGATGCCCAACCCTTGTAGACATGAGTGTCATTTTTATAATTTCAACATGCACCCTATAGGCTGACCTCAGAGTATCCCAGCCCTGTAAGACGGGCAGCAACACGTGATGTCCATGCCAAGGTAGCAGTCAGACAGGCTGCGCTGCCAGCCTTTCCAATTACAGAGACATTAGCAGGCAGCGAGCAGCAGCTAATTTGACAAGCAGAGATGATGCCCATTCATATCCACCCTGCTCCACTGGCCCAGGGTAAATATTTCCCCAAGCTCAATATAAATAGAAAGACAATATTTGAACAGCTGAGAGGGGAGAGAGTGCAGGGAAGAAGGAGGAGGAGAGGAACTGAGGGAGAGATCTTAATCCTTTATGTATACATGATATACATATTCATAAAGTAGCAGGTCCTTAAGGTGGAACTGGAGACAGGCTGCACAGGGCATACATGTTATCTGATACAAAAGAAATCTGGACTAAAGGACAGCCACTATTAAAAGTGGATTACTGGTGTTTTAACTGTGAGACGTTTTGGGATATTAGATTTAGAAAATGGTCACAGACAGCTTTACTTTTATTATTGGACTGAAATAAAAAACAGTGGCAGCTTCCAAAACCACAGCAGAGAAAATAAAAACCTCTCCCTGAGAACAGTAAAGGTTCAGCAATAAATTAAGAACAAATTTGGTGACTCTATTTTGACTTCCAACCCTGTCTCCTGAACACATTCAGAGTTGGTTATTAATGCCACTTACACTTTGGATGAATCAAAAACTCTTCCTTGATTGAATTCACAGAGTAGGCTATATATTTTTCAAATACAGGAAATGTGACATTCCTTTACCCGAGGTCTAGATGGTTAGGTGGTTTACAGACAGTGTGGCTAAAGCAGACCAAGACGTCCTACTCTTACTGTGAAATTAGGTTTTGGCTAAGACTTTCTTAATGTTAAGCAACGTTGGGTTCCCTTTTTATAACTTAGACCAAGATCTTTGAGTGATATGAATATTACCATAGAAAAATGAAAGTCCTGCTTTATTTTGTAATAACACATACTGCTGATTGGGAAAACACAGTGAACATTCTTAAGGTGCTTCAGTGTCAGAATTTGTAGTTCAACGTTAATATTTTAGGTTTTCAATACCCAATATAGAAGTCGCCTCAATTCTGTATGTTGATTGAGCTGATTATGTAGGTATGTTTTTGAGTCATGTAAGAAGTTAATGACTGTAGTTTTAGGAGACAGGAGTGCCTCAGAGGAACCAAATGAACTGTTGCAAGGGCAGAAATGATGCAACTTCATAAACAAATGCAGAAATCTAAAGCAAACATAACAGCTGAAGCACATAGTGAATGAAAAAACACGCTGCAAAAAGCAGAAACAACTGCATCAATAGCAAACAAGTTCCAATACACAAACTATGCAAAAAAATTAAACACACAAGATCATATTTAAAATTCAAAATTAGAAATCCTGCATGTCCAAAGGTTGAAGCTGAAGTGCTCCAGACCTTTATGGGTGCTACGTGACACAGCTTTATTATTTACGAGGCAGAGAAGAAGAATAAGTCACTACATTTATGAGTTATTGAACCCTAGCAAGACACTAGTGGAGTGAAACACAGTTAAACATGTTACTGGTGAATGGATTCTGTTTTTATAGCACTTTTCTACTCTTCTGACCACTAAAAGCACTTTTTAAACACCATGTCACACAATCACACCACACTCATTCACATATGTAGGGAATGCGCCCATCAGTATTAACTAATCCCATTCACACACTCTTGGCTATGCCACCATGAGCAGTTTGGGGTTCAGTCTTACCCATGGAAACTTCAGCTTGTCGTCCACCAACCACTGCCTCGGACAGAGAGGTGAGCGTCACCCTATAGAGTTAGCAAGTAATTTGCAACAGAGACTTGAGTTTACTGCTGCGAACATCAAATCAAATGTCAGGTTTGTTTCATTCCTTTGCCACGTCACATGATGTGCAGTGATAACATCTAAACTGTTGTCACTACTCATCTTGCAATGTAACGTCATCTTGCTGCAACTAAAGCATGAAAAATGTTTATTATGGTAACATGACGTAATTACACATCTTCCATGGAAATAAACAACAGAGAGAAAAAACAGAACCCAATGCCGAAAGTAAACAGTGAAGAAGGTTGACTGTGAAAATCAAAGTAGATGTGAGGTGGTGAATGATCAACTCCAGGTCATGGATGGTGTTCCAGTCCTTTGACGGGTCTCACAATGGGCGCCAGTGCACAGTTCTGTTCCATGCTGTTCCATTGTCCTGTCATGTAGATGGATGAGGCAGGGAGCAGATACAGAGGCTGTGGCCAGCTCTATTATGTTTTACATTCAGCTTGTTGCTCTCTCTGTCACTGCTGTACACTCTGTCTCTGCGTCCCTTTAAACACAACGCTTCTACTTCCACAAACAGACAGACATGCCCATCATTCCCTTGAGGTCTCCAATGATCCTGCCAATCACTTCATTTAGTGCCCTGTCAGTACAGACTCCCTCCTTTCCCCCCGTCAGAGCAGACCCTAATCGCTCTGTGTCCGGCTGAGTGCATGTTCCACTGGAAGTGTCTGAACCCGGGGAAGCACACACAGATAAACACAAAGACACACAAGCTGTGAGACAGCAGATATTCCCACCCCCCCCACACACACAGATAGACAGCCGTTAATCTCAGTGAAAGACAGGTGTCAGTGGAAGAAAGACAGGAGTGAAGGAGGGCAGAAAGGAGACGGCACCAGGAGAGAGAGAGATGTCAGAGAGCTGGCAGGTGACTGATGACTGCACATCAACCCCTTCACACATCAGTCAGTGACCCAAAAACACACAAATACCATCAACCCACACAGGCATTACTGAGGCTTTTCTTGACAATGCTTATTGGACACCAGTGAGACTCTGAGAGAGGGTCAAGAGAGGGAGGATGATCAGAGATGATGGACAAAGTTGTGTGTTTTTTTTATTAAATCCAGATTATTACTCATCTTTCGTTTTACATGTGTGCACTTAAGATTGAGGTCACACGTATCTTCTGTTTCTCCTGCTCTCGGCTATTTAACACATCTAAAAAAAGGAACAAGTGCAAAGGGAGGTGAAAAGCCCCCCTCCTGCTAAAGAAAGAAGAAGAGGGCAGGGGAGGACAAGGTTGGTTAGACAAATATCAGAAACAAAGGGGAAAGGGAGAGAGGACAGGATGTGAGTAGGAGTGGAGGATACAGAGAGTGGGATGGGTTAACAGAGGCACTCTGAGTTTAGGATTGATGGAGCAAAGATTCACCTGGGAGTGTTTTTTTATCAAAGACACTGTCAAACCATGGCAAACCATGGCAAGTGATGACTCAACAAAAACCTGTATGGCCTTCTGAGCCCCTGATTGGTTCATCTTTACAAACTGTGTGTGCTTCACCAGGGCTTAGTGAGGCCACTGTAAAATACAAATATGTTTTGTATTTCAAGTGACTCTGTTGTTACATTAATATTATGTATCTATCAGGGTTGTCAGTCTTAACACAATAATGCAATTTTGTTAATTGTTAATCACATGCTATTTTGTTCCTTTTGGCTCCCAAGAGTTAAGCTACCACATGTTTTTCCTGCTTCCTGTTGCTGATGGTAAACAACAACACCACTGTTCTTTTGAACGGCATGTTTCACTTTAAAAACCTCAGCTGGCTCAGTTGATAAGTTAAAATAATATGAGCTTTGTGCCAAACAGTTGAAATATCAAGAAACAAGAAACAAGAAAGCTTTATTGCCAAGTGAGCATGCACACACAAGGAATTTGACGTGGTGATTGGAACACTGGTACTTAACAACAAGACAGTCAGGACACAACAAGACAGTAAGGACACAACAAGACATAAAGGACACAACAATACAGTAAGGACACAACAAGACATAAAGGACACAACAAGACAGTAAGGACACAACAAGACAGTAAGGACACAACAAGACAGTAAGGACACAACAAGACAGTCAGGACACAACAAGACAGTCAGGACACAACAAGACATAAAGGACACAACAAGACAGTAAGGACACAACAAGACAGACAGGACACAACAAGTAAGTCAGGACACAACAAGACAGTAAGGACACAACAAGACAGTAAGGACACAACAAGACAGACAGGACACAACAAGTAAGTCAGGACACAACAAGACAGTAAGGACACAACAAGACAGTCAGGACACAAGACAGTAAGGACACAACAAGACAGTTAGGACACAAGACAGTAAGGACACAACAAGACAGTCAGGACACAAGACAGTCGGGACACAACAAGACAGTCAGGACACAAGACAGTAAGGACACAACAAGACAGTCAGGACACAAGACAGTCAGGACACAACAAGACAGTCAGGACACAAGACAGTCAGGACACAACAAGACAGTCAGGACACAAGACAGTCAGGACACAACAAGACAGTCAGGACACAACATTCAGTTAGGACACAAGATAGTAAGGACACAAGACAGTTAGGACACAAGACAGTAAGGACACAACAAGACAGTCAGGACACAAGACAGTCAGGACACAACAAGACAGTCAGGACACAAGACAGTAAGGACACAACAAGACAGTCAGGACACAAGACAGTCAGGACACAAGACTCTCTCTCTCTCTCTCTCTCTCTCTCTCTCTCTCTCTCTCTCTCTCTCTCTCTCTCTCTTTCTCTCTCTCTCTCTCTCTCTCTCTCTCCATCTTTTGTTTCCATACTTTAATTTACTTATTAATTTTGTGTAATAAGTTGGCACGAGCAGGATGGCCAAACCATGGCTACCATAAAATATGATGTAATGGTTAACAGCTGTTCAAATTGCCTGACTTTATGATGCAGTGGATTTATTGCACAGTGATTATCAGCCGGCTCTGTAGCTCTGTAGTGTTTCATTAAAAGAGAAGTTTGGCAGGAAAGTCCAGATATTAAATCCTGGAGCGCAGAGCTCCGTGATTATTTTCTTCTTTGTCCATCTCTCTCTGTTTCCATGCCGTCTTCTGATCCCTCTCCTCTGTGCTGCCAGTGATCTTCCTCATCTCCTGCCGAGTTAATACCTCCAAGCTTAATAAATCAGAAGAGACAAACAAGCAGTGGTTTGGCTTGACACAACCTGGACTGACTCTGATTAAAACTGTTTGTTTAAATTTGTAGTTTCCAGGCCTGCCGGCGACTCCATGACATTCCCCAGCATGGCAGAGCTGTGAGGTTGATGTAAGGTTGGATGAAACTATTCCTCTCCCTGGGTCGGAGCTGGCTTTTTGGGACATGAACCATCTTAGACCTGGGATCGTAAAAGACCAACCATTACAACATAACATTGTGAAAGATCAGCTTTTATTAGACAAAGATACTAATCAATATGTGTCCATCCAGTCGGTTGTATAGCAAAATGTTTTTAAGTGTTTTATTGTCTTATAAGCATCAAAATCCATGAATCTATTGTCATATCTCAATAAAGAAGCATCGACAACCAAACACAGAGCCAAACACAGAAAGTCTTTATGGATTGTATGAAGGGTGAAGAAGGAGAGACAGCATAGAGTGCTGATGAACAGGATTTATCTTTGTGTGTTTTGTAAACGTTGTCAGTGTGTCTCTATATAGGACTGTCTTGAAGTTTGTGTTTTTGCTTTGATTTGTTCTTCTTTTGGAGGAAGTTCTCTCCCCGTTACTTTTGCTTTATGTTTACTGATCGGGAGCTCTTTATTATGTTTGTATTTGGCTGTAGCTCGGTGGTGGAGGTAATCCAGTCCCTCCAGGAAGTTCACGTTTTTTTTGTGTGATTGTTGCGGCCCAAAGAGCCTGATTTTGCAACAACTTTTTGAAAAAATTGCAGTGAAAGTTGAGATTGATTTTTTTTATTTTTTTTCCCCCAATAACATCTCAGGGGCAAGTAAATATGCTAAATTACAGTTGTTTTTAGAAAAAATTCTTGATGTGGCCACTGTGACTGTATTTTGATTCTCTTGATTCACAGAAAAATGCCATGAAAGGACTGTATTGCACATTTACGACAGTCCTTGAATGTACCTGCAGTGACAGGCGCACTGGACAGACAGTCAGTTCACGGCACTCTGAAATGCATCTGCATCTTTCAACTAGGAGTTGATCATAACTTACTAAATGTGTCTGATGTATCACAAAACTGGATTAAATCAAGCTCTAGACAAGCTTTTTATGGTAATGGCGGCAACAATGTCAAACCTCAAATAGTAAACAGACAAACGTCCCCCGTTTGTGTCTTTGTCACTAACGCACACCGGGGAAGATGAGACAGATGCATGGAGGCGGGGAAAGCTTGTTTATAAAGCACACCTGCTGCAGGTAGGTGACCAAGCAAACACTGTGACCCTCAAATAATAACTCTGGTATCTATCAATAACAACGTTGTCATCGCCACTTGTCTTGCCTGAGGACTTACGTTTATGTTCCAAGGAAGTGAAATTGATGACGAAACCGTTGACGTACAGGGGCTGAGATTAAGGCGATTGGTCAAATTTGCGTTGATAGTTGTGATCGCGAAATCGCAACTTCCTGGAGGGACTGATAATTGTCTCTCAATCAGAGGATCAGGGGTTGGATCCCAGGTCCTGCTGTCTGCATGCCAAAGTGTCCTTGGGCAAAGCACTCAACTTCAAACTACCCTTGGTTGTTGTTCCAGCAGTATGTGAATGGGATCAGATAATACAGATGGATTCTTTATAAGCATCCTCTGCTATCAGTGTGTGAATGTTCAAGGTTCAAGGTTTCTTAATATCCCCGGGGGGCAATTTGTTTTTCAGTCAGTGGTGACAGATAAACAAAACAGTATAACAATGACATTAAAACGTTTAAAACAGTGGGTCAAACAACATAAAAACAATAGTGTTATGTGGCATCATTAAGCAGGCCAGTTGCTACCGGGACAGAAGAGTTTCTCTTCCTATTTGTCCTGCTTTTTGGCAGTGCGTATCTGCGGCCTGAGGGAAGCCGGTGAAACTCGGGACCAGGCTTTGCTGAGGGTCCTGCCTCTATAAAGGCTTGACATGTCAGGCAGGGATGCGCTCGCAACCCTGCTGCATATCAAACCAAACCATCGAAAAAGTTAAAAGAGATACAATAAAGCAGGTATAAAACATCTGAGTAAAAGTCTTGTCGACATTAAAGGTGGTGTGAATGTGGGTGAAAAGCACTTTATAAACATAGTTCATTCATATTGTTTTGTATTTCATATTGTAAAATGAACTGAAATTACAAATGTATATATTTATATAGTAGCATAGCCTGACCAATACAGCCCTTTGCATTTTTCATTGTAGGACTGTTTCTCTATCTGAACGCTAGGCTGACAGCCAATACAGTCAGTCATGAAAACACTGCAAACTTCTATTCTCAGTATTTTTACTCAGAATAGTTATCTTCATCATCATCACCTGAGTTTTAAATGTAAAGAAGACAAATCTTTCTCACTATTTATCTTTTTCATATGGCCAGTTCAAGACACAATATTTATGCCCCTGTGTGTAAGTAAAGCTCCAACTGTGTGTTTACCTCTCATGCTTCAGCAACACCGTAACACAATATAAAATCACACACTGCAACATCAATATTGTGCAAGATCAATATAAAAGTATAGAGGCGTGATGACAGTGGAGCTTTTTTACGATGCTGCTGTAAACACAAAGTAAAATGGGAATGAGAGACTGCACCAAGTTTTAGAAGAGACTGAGACTAAGTGTGGCACTCAGAGGTCAAGTTTCATTTAATCCACCATTACAATATTGCATTATTGTTGTATCAATCCATGTAGTTGTTTTTGCCTTAACTAACCAACTATTAGTCAGAAAGAAAGCAGACACTACCTTTTGCATATGTATAACATGCAACAGAGTGACATTCTTGGCCCTATCGTATATTCAGTGCAAAGTGTCTTGAGCTTTGGTAAGACGACCTGTTGCCGTCTTGAGGATGCAGAAAGTGAATGTGCAACAAACCAATCAAAACCTGGACCAAAGTCTCAGATCCATGTCCAGTATCTCCACAAAGTTCTTGCTATTTAGAGGGTGAATACAAAAGACGTTCATACACAGGCGAGTTCAAAACCCACTCACATTTGGCTTTTTAGACACAGGAGCACAGAGCAGCAGACTCACTCCTCAGTGTTTTTAATGTACATTAGACTGAGCCTTTAAAGACACAGAGGGCTGAACAAACTGTTGTTTCCCTGGCATCATTTTACTGCCTCAGCATGAGGCCGATCTAGTGACGCCAGGTGATGAGGGCGCTCTCACTGTTACCTCTTACCCACCTCAGGAAACTGAGACCAACACCGACTTCTCAGACCTACATGATGATCTCATAAACGTGAAAACACAAGTGCCCACATGATCGTGCTAGCTTGCACCCTAACAGTGCCACCAACATTATACAGCCTTCAGCTTACTTTACTGTATACTGAAACTGTAGCCTGTAAGAGAAAACTCCCATGCTAAACATATGAGCACAAATATCACTTCATGTCTCTTCATCACGTGACACTTAACTTTAAACATCTGTTTTTTAATTCATCAGTTAGTCAAATGTCACACAAACAATTCAAGTCATTCTTTTTATTTATTGACTTCAGCTTAACATGTGAACGCTGTATTTCAATCATTTTCAATAGTAGAAGAAGCAGAGGCTGTCAGAGGCATTGTGTTTAAGATTTCTTTTTTATTCTAAACACAGTCCTTATGGCCCGGCTGAAGAACTTTCTGATTCTCCTCAGAGAGCTTCTCTTCACCTCAGCAGTCTCTTCTTTGACTGCTGACCCATCAGTGGCCGACCTCAGCTCCTCCTTATCCTCCTCACTGTCCTCCTGTGCTGCACAGCAGCTGACAGCTGATCGGTCCTCAGGAGAGGCATCTTTAGCTGTTGCACCATCAGAGGTGTCCTCACAGGAGCCAGGGGAGGCTGATCCTGCGACATCTGCAGGAAGACAGGCTGGAGTTTCTCCAGCTTTCAGCTCTTCCTCAGGTTCTGTATTAAATATCAGCTCCTCATCGGAGTCATTACTCTGGCTGAGATCCATTTTATCGTATGAATCGTCAACACTGAGAAAAACATGAAAATCAGGCAATGATTAGTATTCAGAGTGTCAATGTTCATCAAGACAAGTGTCTATGCAACCTGATTGGCACTATAGTCACTTACTACATGCTGGTGTCCAGCTCCTCCTGTAGGTGCACCATCAAGATGAACGGGTGCTTCAGGGCCTTGTCAGGACTGATCCTCTGTTCATGGTCAGTCTGAAGGAGACACTTTAAGAGGCTCAGGAAAGCTCTCTTATCCTCTAGCTCTATGCACTCCTTTATTTCTGGAACGATCTACATTTGAAACCAAATCAGAAGTTTAGTTTATGCAGAGTAAATGATTAGTAACTCTTTCTTCACTCATTAAAAAATGTCTCACTTACCGTGACAATCTCATCCAGATGATTGAGAGCCCTCTCACATTCTTTGGGCTCAAGCCCAGTGGTCAGCTTGTACTCCATCGGAGTCTACAGGAACAAAACATACAGTACATGTCAGATACTTTGTCCTTCAAGCTCATTCTGAAGAAAAAGATCTTGTTCAGTTACAGCTGAAATAATGCAACAGTGTAGGGACAAGCAGAATACCTTAAGCCACCACTTTGGGTAGTCGTAATGCCGGTTCAGCTTGAAGAACTTATCAGTGAAGCTGCCGGCATCAAGGAGGTGGTCAGCTGGTTGACCGAGGACATCAACGATGTTCCTCATCTAAAACAGAACATAAATAACCATGATACATCACGTCTGTGGTTGGGTTTCTACTTATCTGGGACAATTTTTCACCATCTGTGCAATCAAATGACAATGTAATGAGTCACTTACCTGCTGGTACTCACAGAGTACCCCAAACAGGTGACATGAGAGGTACAGGACTGCAAGGACACAACCCAGACTCCACATGTCAATGGCCTCTGTGAAGGGGAGGCCCAGGATGACTTCAGGTGCTCTGTTTGAAAGTACATCATCACAGACATGTGTCAGAAAGCTTGAAATAACCTCTGTGTGATCATCCACAGCTGGAACAAACATCTGCACAAACATGAAGTTTGCAGAATGCCCCTACCTGTACCCGATACCCTGTGCCTTCAGACCCGGCCTCACTTCACTGGTGTGAAGTGACAGACCAAAATCAATGAGCTTGACTCTGAAGGGCTGGTTCTGATGGTTCACCAGCATGATGTTATCCAACTTCAGGTCAGCATGAATGACACCAATTCCTTTAAGTGCATCAAAAGCTGTCAGCAGCTGCAGGACGAAAGAGGACATGAAGAGGCTTACAGACACGACTGACAAGTGTGCAGAGGTTTACAGGTGCAAAGTACATGTTCTCTTTATGAAGTACAAATCTGTTTCACTTTATTATTTTATTCATCTTTAGACACAAATTCTTTACCTGATGTGCAATTGGTCTTATCTCATTGAGCGACAGAGGATTCTCATGTCTGTCCATCAAAAGCTGGAACAGGTTTCTGTCCAGCTTCTCAAAAGCCAGACAGGTCAGACCTCTGTGCTCAAACGTCTCAAGGAAATGAACCACATTTGTCTTGATTGGGTCAAGACAACGGATAGCCTCCAGCATTTTGAGCTGTTACAGAAAAAGAAAATGACTCTGTGTTAACTACACTGTTTAAAATATATCACAAAGTACAAAACATCATTCTGTAAAATGGACTTATATAGCACTCTTCTAGTCTGTCTGACCACTCAAAGTGCTTAAAAAAGACTTAAAAGACTTGAAGGATCTATACCTCTCTTTTTGAGGCTCTGCTGTCCTCAGATGTTATAATCTTAAGAGCTACGTCCTTTCCTGTGAATAAATTCACGGACTTGGCAACTTTGCCGAAGCATCCTTTTCCGATGAAGTCCTGGACGAGATAAGAACTGGTGCTGTTGATGATGATGTCGTTCACCACACAGTCTTTATCTGCCGACAGACGGCGCGATGAGGCTGAACTCTGAGACATTTTACTAAAAAGGTTTTCCAAACAAATTTACCACAAGGAGATCTTCAACTAACTGGGTCAGTGAATAGTATTGCAGTGAAGGTTTAACTGACCGGTGGTCTTATTTATACCCCTCGGAATTCTACAGTTGTTTTGTCATAATGAGACATCATAACATCAGCTCCATTCCATACAGCTACTTTCTACAGCTAACATGATGATCACTAATGCTATACCACTTTATGCTAGCGACCACCTTATATCAAACAAAAGGGCTACTTATATAACTTTAGAGGTTATTATCAGACTACCAAACCACAAACATAACTCAGAATTGGAAGTCACAAAGACGATTAAGCACAGGTTCAGAAATATAGGTCAACAAATCGTCCGGTACAGGTAATAAACCGGCTTGCTAGGTCAGAGAAAAATTCAGCAGCAGGCTCCTTTTTGTTAACATAACATATCCAAAGATTTTACCCCATGTATGGAAATGTAGTATTACAAAACAGCATTGCCAATAGCTGATCTCATGTTCTTTCTTATTCTTTTGTCATTTATTTTGAATACACTAACTTAAAGCATCTGGGAGCTTGACCTAGAATATTTGAAATTCATATCCATCCATCCATCCATCCATCCATCCATCCATCCATCCATCCGCTTTTCGGGGTTGGGTAACGGAGGTAGCAGTCCAAGCAAATTGTGTGGGCGTGGCAGCTATCTTTTGATTAGCACGTCAAGTGTGTTCACAGCCTGCATGTTTAAGCCGTCTGACTCTGAATCTATCTTTATTCCATTCACATAATTGTACTTTAATGTGATACCAATAAATCTACATATATCCACAGATAACCAGGCTCACCTGAATAAAAAACAAGAGAATATAATACAAGACAATAATATGACACCTTGACTCCCGTCCTAAATCCATGCATGTCCTTTATCAGGACAAGATTTGGTCACACTGCTATCCCTCAAAGCATTAGCACAGGTTGTAGACAGAGGTGGTCTGAGGGGGTCACTTTCTTTTGGACATGCACTTTGTTCCTCTCAGCTGTTTTCTGAGCATTTCTGGAAGCTATTTGATAGCTCTCCTCCAAGCGGGACCTGAGATCTTGCATGTATTGAGAATGAGATTAATGCTGACCCTCCTTAACATGTGAGTCAAAAGCAAGATCCACAGACAGTCAGGTTGAACTACAAGACGTTCATAGGGAGTGAATACAGGGACTTGGTTATGGGTAAAGTTGTAGGCATGAACCAAGGCTTTTACATAATGTTTCCACTTTGACTTTTGTTTGTTCTCCAGAGTTCCCAACATGCTGAGTAGAGTACGGTTGAACCGTTCTATAGGGTTACCTTGTAAATCATAAGAAGTTGCTCATACCTTTTAGATGCAAGAAACTCACATCAATTTTGGATCAGTCAAGACTCAAAATCAGGGCCTTGATCAGTATGTAACTGTTCAGGGATTCCATAACACACAGGACAAGTATCCCATTAACATTTCACCACTGTTTAGGCTTTTTGGCTCTGACTCAGAAATGCAACTGCAGACTTGGTGAAATGATCAGTTAACACTAGAACCTCTTCGGTATTGCTGGCATCAGATTCAAGGCTGAGGAAATCCTTGCACACCAACTCAAGAGGACGGGTTGTTTTTATGTTTACTAAAGGGTCGGATTTTTCAGGGTTAGTCTTTCTGTGTACACAACAATCACAGGTCTTTACTTTGGTGTCCACATCAGCTGCCTTTTTAGGTCAGTAGAACCTGGTACAAATGAGATCAAGCGTCCTCTGTATACCCATGTGACCCATGTCATTGAGCCAGCTCTTCAATACAAGTGGCCGTGGGTCCTGAAGGAGAACAAGTTGGTAGGAGATCTTCTCACCATCCTGTTGCCTTTGGAAAAGGATATCACTCTGATAACATCTGTTCAGTTTTCGCAACAGGAGAGGAAGCTCAGGGGTTTTTTTTCTCAGTTGCAAGAGTTGGTTCTCTAGATTGCATTTTGAAAATGATCTCACGGAGGCTTGAATCAGCTTGCTGATTTTCAATGAGATCCAGATCAGACAGTGCTGGAATGACAGGTAAGTCATGTCCACCAGTGTTATGGGGTGTTGACATCAATCGCGAATGAAATCATTAGTACAAGTGAATTACATGTAAAGTCAATGTAAAGATTCAAATTGAGGTGAGTAGTGGTTAGAGGTGTGAAAAAATATCGATACGGCAATATATTGGGATACTTTGACCTCCAATAAAATAAAGATATTTCAACTCTTAATATCGATTTTTTTGTAAAAATAAAAATTCATATTTTAGCCAAGTTGGTACTAAAATACAACTTCAGTATTTCAAAAACAAAGTGGAAAGTTTTTTTCAATCAAATAGTTTTGACTTAATTTGTCCTTTCAATTGTGAGTATTGTGTGATTTACATACACTATCTCTATTTCTTTCTTTAACTGTGTAGAATATCGCAATATATCACAATATTGTGATATCATGATATATCGTGACACTATCGTATCGTGACCCAAGTATCGTGATGCGTATCGTATCGTGAGGTTCTTGGCAATACTCACCCCTAGAAGTGGTCTTGCGACGCGAATGACGTGAACTGGGCAGTGCGAATGGCGCTACACTCATGAATGACGCTAATTAACTCGTGCAAACTCCAGCGAATCATTCCCACTGCGATAGCCAATTAGTGTGCAGATCCTCTGGCGATGTAAGATGTGAAGTACTGACCGGCAAAGTTTTATTCACCTTGATAGAACAAATAGAATATATCTCTATCTTCCCCTAACTTTGTGACACGACCTACTCCTTTATAGGAACGTGAGAGAGGAGATCAGATCAACCAGATCAATTGTGAAATTCTTCTTCTGTCACTTGATCCCGGCTATCGGTTGTATTAGCAAGTTAGCACTGCCCCCTTTAGCATAACCAGCTTCACCATTCCATGTAGTCGAACTCAACCATGTTTCATGACAACAGGCTGGTTGTCAGATGGTTGCATCTACCCCCTTGCATCTTTGGCATTTGTAAACATTTGATTTTGACACGCAAATTAAGAGAGTGAACATAAAAACATCCTTGTGCTCGTATCTTCACCAAACGTGAATCGCGATTGTTCACATTTTTGTTCAGACTTCACCTCACAAAGTTAGTTGCAACAATACCTGAGAGGAAATACAGGGTCCCTGTGCTTACCTTGCGAGCTCTCAATATGCAGCATTTATCCCGTTAAATAGTCATTTTTCCTGTAAGTCGACACTTTTCTGACTTTAAATAATAAAGAAAGATCTATTTTTTACAATGTTGAAAATATGGATGCCATCATTGGAAGCTCCAGCATTGATCTGATCCAGAGTGATTAATGAAGATTAGAGTTATGTTGAAAATAAACATCGCTCTTTATTTGCATTTGTTAGTTTTAGAGGCTGGTTAATTCTCTCCAGCCCACCCTGCCTCCAGGCCTGGCTGTCTGCTGCTCCTTCGTGCTGCCGCTGCAGCCAAAACCCCGGCCCAAAACCGAGAGCCCCCGTCGGCTCCGGCAATGGAAAGCAGATGGTCGGTCCTCTGACGGCAGCCGGCTGCAGTCGGCCGTCCAGGAGAGGAAACTTCTCATTCGCCGTCATCCATCATCGAGGCCGCAGGCCGGGGGAGGGGGAGGAGGGGGGAGACAGAGAGGTCTGACAGCCGACGTCTGGCCTCTTTCAAACGCCTTCGCATGGCAGATTCATGGCTCACACTCACACACACATGAGAAAACACAGGCATGCACAGAAAGACTGGGATCTGGGAAAACACATGCATATACACACACACACACACACACACACACACACACACACACACACACACACACACACACACACACACACACACACACACACACACACACACACACACACACACACACACACACACACACACACACACTCTCTCAGATCGTTGCATATATTCTGGCTCACGTTCCTGTTTCTTGCCTATCATTAGTGGTATTATTCTTTTCAGCACTGGGTCAGCTGTGAGGGGTCTTTTCTGGTTGTTCTTCTCTCCTGACAAAGAGAGACAGGACGAAAGAGAGAGGGAGGGAGAGAGAGAGAGAGAGAGAGAGAGGAGAGAGAGAGAAGAGGAGAGAGAGGAGAGAGAGAGAGAGAGAGAGAGAGAGGAGAGAGAGAGAGAGAGAGAGAGAGAGAGAGAGGAGAGAGAGAGAGAGAGAGAGAGGAGAGAGAGAGAGAGAGAGAGAGAGAGGAGAGAGGAGAGGAGAGAGAGAGAAAGTTAGAGAATGGAAAGAGAGAAAGGGAGAAAGCTGAGTTAAGAGTAAACGGCTGTTTCTTTCTGCCATTTAAACTTTGTTCATTTGTTGTCCATGCTGTCACGTCAACCAATGTCACCAGTTCCTGGAAGTAAAAGTCAAGAGAAGGAGAATAAAAAAAAGAGGATGAAAGAACTTAAAATGATGAAGAACAAGAAAAAGAAGAGAAGGCATGAGTAATGTACCTGACAGCTGAGGATCATTAATCACTGTCACACTTGCAAAGAAAAGAGGGAGGAGGGGGGAGTGGGAGTTCTGTGTTGTAACACACACACACACACACACACACACACACACACACACACACACACACACACACACACACACACACACACACACACACACACACCCGTGCCCTCTCTCCTGCACACATTCTGCTTCACACATTCTTCCACAGACCTCCTGTGTCTCTGTGTCTCTCAGCACAGTTCAATTGTTCCACATGAGAGATGAACAGTTTCCTCAAAGCTTCAAAATAAGGCAGAATAATGACGCTAACAGAAAAAGAGTAAAGGCATAAACACACGCACACTATTTCTCATGCCCATGTCAGAGGCCCCTGATGTCTGCGAGCCGCTGACACTAATAAGGGCTGTTGAAGGTTTGACTCCACGCGGCAGGCAGCCACTGCACAGCAGGGACGGCCATTCACAGCCTGTCAGCCCGCCTGCTGCAGGAGGCACCGACAAAGAGCCACAGAATGTGGGACTCTGACAAAAGAGATGACGGCGACACAGTGACTTCAAATCTCAGGCATGCAGGCATGCACAAAAGATAGGCACACACACACACGTATCCTTGTCATCCTCCCTCCTCCAGTCCTCCCCCCCTGACTGCAGAAGGACAGCATCTGGCCCGACTGACTGTCAGTCACACAGATGAAACTGCTCAGCTATTTCCACATTCTGTGTCCTCCATAATCCTAGCCCCCCAAAACCCTCAGTTTCCAGATTAAGTCAAGTCAGAAAGTGCTTGTGATTCCAAAGGAGGTTTAAACCATAGCAATTACAGAAAGTATGAAAAACCTAATCATACTCAACATAGTGTGCAATGAGGCCGACAAGGGCAGCCAGTCACAACGGCATGATCTTCATCAGGAGAACGAGCAGCAAATGCTGAATCAATGCAACTTCAAAAAACACTTGCAAAGGACTTAAACTGGCCCTACTCTTGACAATTTTAGGCCCAATTTAATGCACCCTCCAATGATCTGGGGTGTGGTCTGATTCAAGACTTATTGCAATGTAATATCTGTCCAAATAATCCTCAAGTGTGTGGTGTCAATACAACTATTTCAGCACTATCATCTCTCTATATTCACCTCCCTCAATCCCTCTTTCCAACTCCAACACGGTCTCAGCAGATGTGTTTCTAACATGAGTCTGGTCCTGCTGGAGGTTTCTGCCTGATAAAGGGAGTTTGTCCTTGCCACTGTAACTTGCTAAGTGCTGCAAAGTGCTCTGCTCATGGTGGATTAAGATGAGATCAGACTGAGTCCTGTCTGTAAAATGGGACTGGATCTTATCCTGTCTTGATGTTGGGTCTTTGTTAATAATGCAACATAAAGTACGGTCTAGACCTGCTCTGTTTGGAAAGAGTCTTCAGATAACGTTTGTTGGGATTTGGTGCTATATAAATTAAGATTTATTGATTGATTGATTGCTCCTGACCGAGTTAGAGCCTCCCCGACCTAGCATGGTAAATATCGAACATGTTTAATATTTATGATTCCAGTCCAGACTACCCCTGATGGAAACCTTTCAACGACCAATGAGAGAAGCAAACTGGAAAGCGTCACCAACTGGATTTTGCATACTCTTTACGGCTCACAAACATGGCAGCAGCTCTACCTCGAGGCAAGTGGAGCATTGAAAAAGAAGAGCAGTTTGTGGAATTAAAGCAACAACACCAGCACCTGCATAATGTCTCACACAAACCATTACACAGTGGATCACCAGCTGTAAATCCTCCATGTTTGCTTGTCTTCTTAAGATGCGTTTGATCACACAAGTTTCTGTGAGAGTTCGTGTCTGTGGAATAGCAACTGTGAAATTGTTTCGACAAACGTTAAGTGTGTGGTCTAGCGGTCGTCTAGTGTGCATGTTCAGAGGATTGTAATGTTAAAAATTGTCTGGAAGTGTCCCTAAGTGTGTGGTCTCCCACAGTTTTAAAATCAGTTAAGATATAAAAGTCGTCTAGTGTAGCCAGCTTCTGACAAATGCAACAAGAGAAACAGAAACAAGAAAAACCATCGGCAAAACGAACAGAAATCAAGCAGCAGTACAAAAAAACCCACATACAACAGCTGAAAAGAGAGATTCTGCATGTCCAGACTTTACACCAGATGTGCTCTCTGCCTGTAAGGGTCAACTTTATTACTGACAGTAAAGAGTGAGGAAGAACAGACACAGGATTTATTGGTTGTGAAAACGGCAGGCTTTGATGACAGGTAGTCACGTTAACGTTTCTGTAGCAAGGAGATTTAAAGTGAGTCTGATAATGACGTAGGCTCAGTCTGGGGGAGGAGTAAGAGGGATGTCAGTCATCATTTTCTCCTCATCTCCAAAGATCAGAGTGAGGAGGGTTCAGTGGGAGCAGCCTGAGGATGCCCTGGTCTCGTCTTCCTCACTCTCTCCTGTTAGTAATAAACTGAGCGGCCCGACAGGCCCAGAGCACTTCTGTTGTTGTAAAGTTTGGATATGCAGTGTCTCTCTTGAGCTTGTTGCCTCTATTGTTGTATACAAGTTATACTTTGTATACTGATTTACAAACCGTTTCATGTAAGCATCGCCTCTTTTTGAAAGACTAAGAAAAATGTTGTTTATAATAACAATAATTTAAAACTCTTTGTTTTTAGTGTGGTTTCAAATGTGAAAATCACAGACTAGAGTGTTTAATTTACTCACATTTTATTTGCTGCTGTCTCACCGTCTCTTTTTCAACTACAGATACAAGCCAAAAACTACAGCTGGCCCTCCCAGACACTTCCCAGAAGTCCACAGCTGGTAGTGTTAAAACCCAAATGTAATACATCACACACTTTTGTAATTGCACCTTTTTTTTTTCCACACATGCTGCTAAGTAGACTAAAAACAGTCGACACTGATTGCTTCCACTTGGTTTGGACATTTTTTACACCATAATGAGAGAAAAACAGTCACATGGACAATCAGTCAATAATACATAATTGGACCACACTTCTGTCATCATTAATCTTTCTGGAGGAAAGGATGATGTCGCTCAAATAATAACATAAATGTATTTTACTGCCATGATAGCTGTGAGGTCGGTCTTTACAGTGGTTATAGGGTATGGGATGATGTTAATGTATTTTTTCTGTATTTACGGCGCCCCATAATAGAGCTAAAGATTGTCCTTCAGGATTTAACAACACAATGATTACCAGTGCGTTGCCTTAAACACAGACACACCAAAGTTATGTATATACACAAGACAAAAACAGCAGTAACAGAGCACAGAGGACAGTGAAGTCTCCTGCAGGTTAGCAAACAGAACAAGGCTAAGTAGACGGTGACAGTGAGAGCTGGAGACCATGGAGCCAGTTTTTCACCAACTTAATCCAGTGGTTCCCAAACGTTTTCTATCATGCCCCCCATGGGAGGGTGAAAAGTTTCAGTGCCATCCCACCAAACAAAATGATGACATTAAGGGCCATGTATATATTTTACTGAAACACCAACATGAACATTTATCACACCTCTCTTTCTGTGATTTCAATTGTGCAAATTTAAATCAACATCCATTAGACGGACTGAAACTATGTTTTGTTCTTTATGTGAGTGATCTATCCTCGGTTGTTTCTCCCCGACTCTTCGTATATCACCCAGTTCTTCAAAACTACTTACATGTCTAAAAGCATCACAAGGCTGCCAGCATGACTTCCGTTAAGAAATAAGGAAATATGAGGGCCTCTTTGGTCTTCCTTATGAGAATACGTGAGAGGAAAAAAGAAGAGAAGTTTGATTTTAATAATTAATGCTATGAATTGGAGTTCCCTACAAGTTCTGAGATCAGACAGGAATAGGACACAAGTCCAGTGGTCACCTTTGCATGCATGATAAAGGATATAAAGTGACTTTGTTCTCTGTCTGAACAAACCTTATGCAATATAAAAATCTGTATCCCGTACAAACGCATATTGTAAATGTGTAAGAGGAAAATATTTGCAACCCTGTAAAACAAGTTAATTGTATAAGTAGATATTACTCAGTCTCACTTTTAGGCACAGAGAGGTTTGGTTAAAGCGGTGCTGCTCCATTACTGAGACACCACAGCATACATAGACAGAGCATGCTCAGTATACTCTTGGAGGGATGCTAAATGGACTGCAGTGGAGGTCTATCAGAAGAGCAGCATGAAAAAAGAAATAGCAGGGAGAGGGAGCCAGGCCAGAGAACGCTCACTCCCCGACTGGGTGGCAGCGCTGATTCAACAGCAGACGGACCCGAAAGGATCATCTGTCTCCATTATGGTCTCCCAACAAATCATCTACATTTCCCCTCTTCTCCGCTGCTGCCCACAGGCTCATAAAGCTAGCTTTTCCATGCTGCTCTTGGCCCGAGGAGTGAGAGAGACATCCATTGAGGTATATTGTGGGTGGTCGAGGGGTGTAGGAACCAACGCATACAGACCCAAACACGTACCGCGTACTGTTCAGTTTCAACGGGTCGACCACAAATCCTGCTATTCTTACCAGAATGATACATATGCAGCTTTTACTTACAGCTGGATAAATGCTGCTGTGGGATAACATGTATCTGGGTATGTCTGCACTTCCCATGAGGCCTCTTCTTTTCATTCTGGGGTCAGTGGGGAGCATTTGTGCTTGTCTCACATGGAGAAATGAAATTACCTTCTTGTAGTGACATTTATTAAGTATAAAGGTTTTGTACTTTATGTGGAAAATCTGGCGATGTGTTTGAGACAGAGTTTCACAAACTTTACAGTAATTTGGTCATATTAACAAATTAGACTTCTGTTGTAACCCGAGAACGATCAAGAACACTTTACTCCACTGCCAACTTTCTTTTTGCTCCATAACGGCTGCTGTCTCTCATTTCTTCTCAGCTTTTTAAAATTCAAGGCACACATGTTTGTTCTCCAACATTTATGTCGACTGATCCATTAATTCAGAAGCAGAACAATTTGTCAGATGCGCTCACACCATACCTGCAGGCCTCACCGTATCGCACCTTACTGCTGGTTATGCACTTCTATTTCAGCAGATTTCACCCTTGATTTTATATGCTATTATTTTTATTTTATGTGTGTTCTCAACACAACTTAATGTGACTCAGCAGGCCTGTCAGAGCTGCTACAATAAGTTAATACCGCTAACAGTTTCATGCTGTGATCATCTTGTGGAAAATTTAACAGCAGTTTAAAATAGACCTAATATAATTGCTCCAGTAAAAACAAAAACACTGTTGAGGAAATGAAAAGCTCTTTGGATGAATGTGAAAGTGACTGCCAAAACATCCAGTTTAACTGGCAATAGATTGGAGCTTCAAATTCACCAAGACATCTTTTGGAAACACCTCGCTCCAGGAAGAGACTGACACCGCTAAAACACATTTTTCAAAGATCACAGCAGGAGAAGAAATTCACAGATTCTTTCTGCCATAATTGATTACCTCTCAAAAGGAAATCCTGCACTGTTCTTAGTTTCAAGTGAGAGTCACAAGGTTTTCTCCTGCTATTCTTATTCACAGTAAAACACAGAGGCGAATGGATAAGAAGCTTCAAGTTTTCTTTTAACTGACCTTTGGCCACCTTTGGAGCAGTACATGATGATGTTTTATATTTTGTTCTTACCGTCATAGATGTAGATGCTTTAAGAACAGGACTGAGCTCCCAAAAAGGAGTGAATATCTGTCCTTGTTTTGTCCCTGAAATGTAAAATAACAGAGTCTGATATTCTTGGTAGAGTTAAACGAATAGTTTAAGCATTTCAGGATGGCCATTCACCAACTCTTGTTAGAGAGAAAGGCCAGAAGATCAGTGCCAATGTAAAATCTGTCTCTTAAATGTAAGTAGCAACCTCTGGTGTTGAAAAATCAAGCCAATGAAGAAGTGCAAAAAGCTGCAGATTCTTGTTTCCACTTGAGGCTTGTTGCAGAAGTCCAGAAAACAATGTATGCAGAAAACCTAAAGCAAACACAAAAGCTAAAAGGCACTGCAAATGAAAACATGCTTCATAAAAGCAGAAACAACAACATCAACAGTCAACGCATTCTAACTACACAACGATGGAAATCATTTAACACACAAAATCATGAAACAAAAACATGAAACTAACCCTAACCCAGAAGAAGAAGTCAATAAATGTATAGTTATTAATGGTAGAGTGTTTCTGTAGACCATGCCCTTTAGTTGACCGTACTAAAACCCAGTTAAACATTTAAATAAAACCTGCACAGCTTTATTGGAGAAATGGTTTCTACTCAATAATCTCCCCATCTTCAGAGACTTGAGCGAGGTCGGGCTGAGTGTGAGCGACCTCTGTTACTACCTCTGAGGTAGTATCAGAGGTGCCCCATCTGTACGCCTCTGTGTGCTAAACATTGCAGAACAGACATCACATGGCGTAAATATCCTGCCTTGAAATTACAAGGTTCAAGGTTAATTTATTCGTACCCACAGGTAGAATTTATTTGTTGTGAGTCAGCTTCCTTTTTACAACAACCAACAAACAGCACAAAACAAGACAAGACATGACAAACAAAGCGACAAAGCCCTCAGTTTTAGAGAGGTAACCCTGAATAAAAACAAGAAATGAGGAATCAATAAATATCAATAAGAACAAAGTCTATAAAAACTCTTATAACAGCAGACCGTGTTGCAAAAGTCAATCAGTGTTTCATTGATCCGACCTCCATTCAACAAACATTTTAAAAGTTGTTTTCTTCTCTGTTTTATGATTTCATACTGCTGAAGTGAGCTTGAGTGAAGCCTCTGTGTTTTAACTATCTACTGCTGAACTGAGAGTTACCACTAACAGATGAATGGATGCTACTTTGAGGGTATAATAAACCAAGAAACAACGTTCACAATGTAAATGGAAAAGTACAACTTGGCTAGTCTTTGATGAGAAGTTAGAACCTGTTCCCAGAAGCATATAGCCTATCGTCTATCAGACAATGATGGTGGCAGTGGGTTGTCTACATTGATATGGATGTAGATCATTTGACCAGTTTTGCTTCTTATGTGTTTAATATGCTGAACACATAAAGAGCTTGTTCCTCTCAGGATAACCAAGTCTTCCTTGGTTATTGTTCAAATTCATGCACATGGTTGGAAACAATGCAAGGGCTACCTGTTTGTTGTGTTATGGTGCAGATTTACTGTATGTACCATAGTTTTTTTCCTGCTCAAACCCCTCTCAATATGTCAGATGAAGGAGTCATTTGAAAGGCTTCTATGTTTCCAGTGATGATACTTTCTGTGGGACACATATGGGTTTATAATCTACAGATTATGTTCTCTTGAAAATTCGCAGAGAAGGGTTTTCTTGACTTTTGACCAATGGCTGTGTGACCATTTGTAAAGCATTTGATACGACCATCCCTGTTTTTCACTCAGCAGTTGAACTATGAAGATAACCCTTTTTAATCTGTTATGATGTCAGTTCATGTCAAGACAACGTGGGACCCCGGCTGACCTTGTTGTGTTGGTATCTGATAATTTTTTCAAAGGCGTTAAACAAAAGGAAACAATTCTTGTCATTTCCTTGATGAAGGTATCAACACAGGGGAAAATACCACTCAGGATGATGATGGTATAAAGCAATGCAACGTAGGCCTCAGAACTCATACCAACACACAGAGGAGACACACGCACTGAGACAGCGGTTTCGGTGTGACTGTTGTTGCTGTGAGCAATTACAGCGGCTTATCTAACAGTGAGGATAATGAGGTTACACACAGAGCAAATTCTATCATGTCGGCATAATGAGATTCAGGCCCGTGTCTCACGTCCTGGGGTCGAGGACAGGGATGGAGACAGGGCCGCACACCACCCACACACACGCACCAACATAAGCACACACTCACAATGTCTTATCTGCCCCACCTTGCATCTCTGCCTGACATTCAGGGGAAATTGCATTCGAGCTCAGTGTGTGATGCGGTGTGTGTGAATGGCTGAGGCTTTCTCCCTCTTCCTCTCTCCCTGCATCCCTCCTTTCCCCTGTACCACTCCTCCCCTGCATGTTCTCCAACAACCCCACCACCACTTCTGACAGGCTGTTTGATTTATGACTTCAATTCCCCAGCGCAGACACATAGACGCAGGCCACACTCCCAACTATATGTATGTATTTTAGTTTCCCCCTCAGCTCTCCTCTCTTCTTGGCTACACTCTCTCTCTCTCTCTCTCTCTCTCTCTCTCTCTCTCTCTCTCTCTCTCTCTCTCTCTCTCTCTCTCTCTCTCTCTCTCTCTCTCTCTCCCCTTCCCTCCCTATCTTTAGCTCGGTCTCTATCTTTTTTCTCTCCCTCTCCTTCTGAAGCACACACACAGATCTTGGGCGCGGTGATTGATTATCCTTGCAGGACTGTCTGGTGTATTTTTGATCCTTTTGAAATGTAATCTCTGAGAGTTGTACAGGGAGTGTCTTGTCATGCAAACGCACACACTAAGACAGACACACATATACACACACACACACACACACACACACACACACACACACACACACACACACACACACACACACACACACACACACACACACACACACACACACACAAGGAGTTGGAGGAGAAGTGAGAGACTTTGAAAAGCCATTGCAAGCAAGAAGTGAGAGGGTTGTTTGGCACCATATTTCATGTTGTATACACAAACGGCTTCATCAAAAGTTTTAGGCTGAACAGGAAACAGAGCAGCTTGAGAAGCAGAGTACTTAGCTTTGTGTACGTTTACACGGAAAGCTGAACGCTGAGAAAGCTCTCTAGGATTACTGGATAACATCAGAATCCTATCATCAGAATCTGGAGTCAGAAACATGAACAACATGTTCTTCTTCCTTCTTTAACTAGTACAAACAACCCAAAGTGTCCTCTGGGGCTGCTCAGTGGTCAGACGTACAGGACTGTGAGATTCAAACACAAAATTTGTGGTCAATTAGAAAACCAGTGTACGTCATTCCATCCAAAGCATACATTGTGCAGCGACACAGATCAAGATCAGGTCACAGAGACCTGCTATTGTCCTTGTTTGAAGAGCATCCTTAAATGTAGCTTATTGAGGCTTCTGTATTGAATAATGACTTAATACAGATAAACTAACAAACTGAGTAATGACAATTATCATTAGCAGAGTATTTTAAACTCTGGGTAAAAGAGATTTAAAGATACTACATCAAAATAGTAATCCTTATATGGAAGGACTATCTCTCAACTTACCAACGTTTAACCACGTTAGATTTATAAAGCCCTGTACTGTCTCAAAGGAGAGTTTTACTTTTCAGAAGAAAGTCTGCAAAAGTACTTTACAGCCCAAAAGATGTGAAGCATACTCTCCTTCAAGGAAATCTGTCTACAAGTCCAACAAGTCTGGACATTAGAGTCGTAATCTCAGACTTCACCAAGACACTGCAGTCATCAAGAGCATCCAAAACTTGAACCGCTTTGTGCTGAGTGGGCTTAGTGGACTGTCTGGGATTTTGGGTCCTCTGAAAAAATACAGCACAGTGGGTGGGCACAGAGAACTTAGTTTTTCAGACCAAATTCTTGTTTTGAACCAGGCTGTAAATATATTTATTTCTGTTGTAAAGATGGGCTTTTTTTTAAAGGGAGTATATGGCTAAGCTATTGGAGCTAGCCTCAAGTGGACACTTGAGGTACTGCAGTTTTAAGCACTTCTGCATTGCCACCTGGGCTTATCCATAGACTGTATAAAATATGGACGTAGTATCCGTGACGTCACCCATCTGTTCCTGAGAGCTGTTTTGAGGCCAATCGACGGCAGCAGCCATATTTGAAATGCTGAACTCAACCAGGCAGAGTGTGACGTAGTGTGAGCCTCCTAGCCAATAGATATGTGTTCCCGACTGGGAGTCACATCAGTCATGTCCTTATGCTGCAAAGATTGTCTTTTTCCCATTCATGTCTATGTGGTTTCCGGTGTTTCTTCAGCCAGCCTCAAGCGGATTCTCGATGTATTGCAGTTTATAACACTTCCGCATGGGCTTCAACGTTTGAGACCGGAGGTTGTCGCTTGGGCTTATCCCAGCTTTCTGGACCAAACCATTTTGTATCAATAAAGGGGGGAAATTCACACTTTTCTCTCACCTCAAAGATTTCTTTTTTATATCTAAAACTCACAACATTGTGATCTAACATTCAAACCTGAGGTAAAAATAACAACGACTTTGTGCATGAACGTCACTTGTCCAAACCAGCAGCTTCATGCTCAGGGTGGTACAAGCCTACATCTGAAGTGATGCTCCAGACTCTTCCTAAAACCCTAATGTTGGCTCTTTGTTCTTGCAGGGGTCCAAGAGAAAGCTTTAAAGTGCATGAAGATTTGTTGGTATTTAAAGAGACCTTTGATTGGCTGAGTGAAAAAAACGATGTATTTGAGTCAAAGAAAAACCTGAAAACAAGAAGTAAAGAAAGTTTTCTGTTCAAAAGTAAGACAATAACTTTTTGCTTATGCCGTTGAATATTTAGTCAACTATGGATGACTGGACAAATGTTAATTTATATCTATAACCTTGTAATGTACTGGTAATTGCTTTGAGTTTAAAAGTAGGCATCAACGTAATACTTGTAGTGATTTGTTCTGCATAGGTAGTAAACAAACTATTAAGCAGATCCATTACCCAGAATAATTCTGCTGGGTCACTGAAATCAGACAGTTGAAGTAAATAACTAGGGCAAAAAAGAGACCAGGCACCACTCAATAATAATAATAATAATGATTATTATTATTATTATTATTATTATTATTATTATTATTGAAAGCAAGGGAAAACAAATGCAAAAAAACAAAGGAAAGGAACAACAAAACAAAACAAAACAAAACAAAATAAAATAAAATAAATTAAAAAAACAAATAAATAAAACAAACAAACAAAAAACAACATTGATTCCAGTCTGATGGTGAAATAATCACCTGGAAGAGAAAAGTTAAGATGCTAAGGAACATATCGTACATTGCCATCTGTTATAGTGGTGCCACTATACTCAAAGGTTCTCATAGGTTTTTTTCATATGAGTACATGTGTGTGGTTGTAAATGCTTTGCACGCCCGTATTTGCGCCACCAAATCACAGGTGAGAAGAAGATAAAGCATCGTCCCTACAATCTGCGTCAAAAACAAACAGCTGTGGTCTTGGATCATTATCTCCCCCCTCCACCTGGGATTTGTCTCTGCTCTGTAATGAATGATAAATGAAATGATTGAGAACTGTGTGTGTGTGTGTGTGTGTGTGTGTGTGTGTGTGTGTGTGTGTGTGTGTGTGTGTGTGTGTGTGTGCCTTGAAACATCTATCGATGGCTGATCTGTGTTCAGTCCCTCAGACCATTGATCATAGGCAGGCATTTATCCATAATGAGCCCTATATCTGTCTGTTTCTCAGCAGGGGACTGGGACCACAAAGAGACATACATGGATCAGACACAAAAGGGACCATTACACACAACCTTATCAATACTGACTCCTGAGAAACTACTTTTCCTCCCCTCTCGAGGGGAAGATTTGCTGGCTGCCCAATTAGTAACAGCCAGAGTTATTAATGGAGTTTGTCAGGGTTCGTAAAATCCAGAATCAGGATCTGATTTTTGTTTTCTCTTTGTTTGTTTAATGTGAGTGTTTTTATTGTTGGAGGTAAATATTTTCAAAGACAGCTATAAGTTACGTAAAAAAGATGACAATGTTAACCCTACTGTTATGTTCGTTTCTTAGGGACATCAATAATGTTCATGGGTCGACTTGACCCGGGGCATGTTAAGTTACCCAGAAGTGTCAAAACTAAAAAAAAAAATCCCAATAAACATTTTTTAATCTCATTATTAAATCCATTACTAACCATTTAAATCAATATTTAGTGCAATGGTGTTCTTTAATCCTCACAGATCATGGTTCAATGAGGATAACTCACTCGTTTTTTATGAAAATTCATGTTAAAGCTTTTTTTAATGTACATTTGAAAGAGCTACATATAAATACCATAGTTTTACATGACATATATGTTTGTTTATTTCATTTTGATTTTTTTTTTGTTTTAATTTTATGAAGTGATGTTGATAAATTAACAGGAGACACCTCTTCTGTCACATGCTGCCCAGATTTTGATGCTGTATTTAGCTGGCTTGGAAGTCATATATTGCCTAAAATGGAAGGAACCTCTGAATGCCTCTAGCCTTTCATCCACTGTGACATTAGGGCCTGGGTTATAGAGTAGTTGAAGTTGCTCTACCCACTTGTCCCTCACTGTTCTAATGGCTGACAGCTTGTCTCTATTCGATCTCAGCTCCTGCAGTCACATGCCAAACTGTCCTTGGGCAAGACACTGAACCCCAAACTGCTCCCTCAGTTGTTCAGCTGTGTATGAATGTCTAGAATAAGATTAGCTAATACTGATGGTCCCTTACTATAGCAGCCTCTACCATCATTGGGTGAGCGACTGATGTAAAAGAGCTTTGAGTGGTCAGAAGACTGCAGCTCTTAATTAAGGATCTTTTGAAGCCTTATATTTTACCTTAACTTTGTGAAAAATAATGGTTTGTATGTTAAAACCCTTTTACGTACAGTGTTTTTATGAGAAGCCTTAAAGGTAGGTTAGTATAGTAAGTTTCCTTTTCACAGTTTATTATTATAGAAACTGAAGCCTTATTATTATATTGTGTAATTGTGTACATTAACTTAATATTTAATGTTTCATGCTTGTAGGCTTGGCCAGAAAAGCCGATTCTGATGTTTTATTCTTACCTAATTTGCTAAGATTATTTTCACAATTCAACCTTATGCAGTTTTAACAAAACATTACATGGTTCAAATAAAAATCATCCATCCATCCATCCATCCATTTTCTTCTGCTTATCCGGGGTCGGCAGTCCAAGCAAATGCTTGGATTGCTTGGAAATAAAAATCAACTACATTCAAATCATGTATTTATAAAATTGTTTCATTGATTTGACGGTGCTAAATGATGGAAAACACGATAAATTATTTTGTGCTGACGTATCAGCCAAGCAGTGAAACGTGCGTAAGAGGGCTCTTGAGTGTTCTTTTTTTGTTCTCAGCTATGAATGTATCTCAAGTCATAAGACTGGAATATTCGAAGCTTCTGAAAAACTTTGTTGCTGGGTTTTGAGAACAACTTTCTTCTAAAGAACGGTTGGTGAGTGAGGAACAAAGTGGAACAAAACTAGCTAAAGAGATGGATCAGTTTATCGTACAGAGGTGCAGGGGTTAGTGAATTTGGAGGTTTTATTTGTCACGTGGTCAGAAACATGACAACTAATGCCTGATTATGTTACTCTGGGTCTGCTGCTGGATGAATGGCAGAGCTGTTGGCTAACATGTCAGCCATACAACTTAGGCATGCTAAAAAGTAATGCTAACAGTAGAATAAAAAGCAGGACTTTTGGCTTGTTGTAGAGATCTGCCCCAAAACAAAAATTAAAAAGAGATGAATGGAGCTTCACAGCTGTAAAAAGTTAACTAGTCTGAGTGGGTGCATAAAGGAATAATTAATTTAATCCCCTCAGCGACTGATTAAAAACCAAGATATGTCGTAAAACCTGCAAGATCAAAGTGGTGTGACCTGACCGAGTAACCAAAGTCACAGCTAATATTAATCAAACAGAAGTATAACGTTGTCTTTTGTAGACTGTTTGTAAATCTTCATCAATATGCTGTCTAAAGTTGATCACAGTGGATTCCACACAGACTGTATGCACTGATTACACGTTTCCTGTGGAGTTCCATGTTTGTATATTTAGACATCTAGAACAGTATGAAGAGAACTTCATGTGCCTCTGCTGTCCTTGTTAAAAAAAAAAGCTGCAGGGAGCCTCATAAAAACCGACCTTTAAATCTCAGAGAGGTTTTAAAACAGAACTGTTGTTGTCTCTGGAGCACTAGTATTTTAAAAGCAGTACGATATGCAGTCATTACTCATGTTGAAATAGCTTCAGATCAATCACACTTTCTTATTGTAAGAACACAGTGACACCACCATGGCAAAAGTAAATCACTCAACACTGTGTGTAGTAAACAGTTAACATGAAGCATTGCAAAAAGAGATTAATGGGGAACACATGGATGATGTCTGTGTCCATGTTTGTTGACAAAATTCCTCAGTATTTCCTCAATATTCTCAACACTAGACACCGCTTGTATCCTCTCAGAGATCTGAGTGTGTCATTCAGTCTCTGTGATCTTTTACAGACAAATTGGGACAGTAATGATCCAGAGAGGAGCAGACTGTCACACAGATGATGATCTATAGTTCACCACAGATATGTGGACTGCATAATCACACGGCCTGACATTCAGCTGGTTTACCACAGCTAGATCCAGATACACACTTTCCCATCATACACTCTGCATAAGAGTAAATCTCCTGTGGGGGCGAGGAAGTCACATCTGTGGGCCTCAGAATATGCATGTGAATGCTTGTCTGGACTGTGATCACTTTAAAGACTCTGTCACACAGTTAATCAACTCAACACAGTTATTTCCTTCATTTTTAACTGACAGACAACAATGAGTAAAGTGTCAGAAGAACAAGGTAGATAAGTATTCAATCTTCTGTTGACACGACAGTAAAACAAAAGTGACAGCAGTTATGAAAATTGACATGAGTACAGTCTAACTGCTGTGTGTCAGCGTTACAGTAATGTGTCTATTTTTACACTGCTTTCAGCAGGCTGTGATTTTCTGTTGATCATTAAAGGATGAGGGGCATGACCAGGCGTCACACAGAACAAAAGGCTTCACTGTGGCTTAGTATGAACATGTCGATGGTGCTTTTCAATCAAATCCAACACAAACCTTATCAATCTGAACTAATGGTTCTGGATGAGGTGGGATGGGTTGGGGTATCTGATCCCTACACTGTCTGCAGAATACTTTGGGCTGTAAACTTTCAACCTTCAAAACAAAGTTTTGCACATTTTTTAACCATTCTCGCTAATTATCCAATAAGTAGAAAACCCTAATAAATGTCTCACTCACTCCTGTTTGTTGATGACCAAAAACAATACTTGAAATTGAATTTAACCCCGTTGTTTGAAGCAGTGGCAGTAGTTTGGTTCAAATATAAATACATATGTTTTATTTTCCTAAATACGCTGGAAAAATCATCCAAACTAATATGTATGAGCTCATCATCATATTGTAAATATATCAGTGCTGCTGGATCATTTTAAACGGTTTTAGTTATTGCAGTACAGAACTGTATAATACATTTTCTAATTCTTTTATAAACAGTCTTGCTATTACTTATCCACTGACAAGTGTTTTGTCAAAGTGTTTCATTTCATCTTTGAAGCAACTTGTGGTTAAAATTCTGTATTCTTTCTTTTTAGTCACAATTTTACAAAATAAAGGGAAACTTCAGACCAATCTAAAAAAAATGTGTAACATGTATTAACCAGTTCTGCCAACCCAGATAACCAATAATAAAAACAATAATAACCAGCTCCTGAGTCCTCCTTTAAAAAAAAAATCCCTATATTATAATTTTGTGTTTTTTTTTTTTCCTAAGTTATATTTTTTGTCTTTGTAGATAGGACAGCTGAAGAGAGACAGGAAATGTTGGGAGTAGAGAGTGGGGAAAGACCAGCTGGGAGTCAAACCGGCGACCTCTGTGACGAGGACTTTAGCCTCTGTATGTGGGGCGCTTAGACCGCTAGGCCAACCCCCTTAATTTTGTGTTTGTAATGTGTGAAACTGAAAAAGATGCTTAATTTTCAATATAATTTACTTACCACACTGAAATCAATATTGTTGAAAGACAAAACACAGTTCTGACTCTCTTGTTGTGGATCAGATTGGGAATGTGTGTAGAGATCACATACAGTACAACTATATGTCGGCAAAGTAGCGATGACTCTTGATCAGTGTTCGGCAAGTTACTGAAAATTATTAATTAGTTACACTTATAAGTGACACCACCAAAAGTAACTGCATTACTGGCCGAGTTACAGAATTGTTAAAGTAATGAGTTACCTTGAAAAGTAACTTTAGCGTTAATGTATGCTGCCTCTCCTCTCACTGTGTTTCGATAATTACTTCTCTGAAAGCAGCAAACTCAACAGTTCATATGGGAAACATGTTTTCATACAAACCATACAATCAGTCTGTTTAGTTCTTCCTGGCTCACAGTTTGTAGAACTGGCAGGGATTTGAAATCAAGCCTTGCTTACCATAGATTCAGTAATTTTGTTTTCATTGCTTTAGCTTTTGATTTATGCAGTTCTGAAATGCCTATTGAACTACAGCAACTGTCATTAGCTGCAACTTCTGCTGCTTTGTATTTCTTTGTACATCGTCGTTTGGATGAAGAGATTTCAGGTGATTCAAAAGATTAGCTGTGTTAAAACTTGAAGACTTTTCTCCTCCTCCCTGGATACTTGAGGGTTTGTGTTAGTAAAGTCATTTGTTTTATCTAACTTCTCAAGATACATTCTTACAGAAAAGCTTTTATTCTTTGATTTAATTACATTTTAACTTTTATTTCATGAGTGTTTTCTAAGTGTGTATGCTTTTAGATGTATTGAATATGTTGAAAAGGGCTGTATAAATAAAGTATTATTATTTTCTTTTTTAAAGTCAAACTGTGTAATCAGCCTCTAAAACAGTGATAAACATTCACATGGGTAATGAAATTTTTAATCTCATATTAGCTCCTGAAGACGACGCTTGCTCTTCTTCTCTGTGTTGGAGTGTGTACTCTTGTCCATAAGTCAATAAAAGATGTTTTTATTGGCTAAAACTGTGTATCAGAATAAAAAATAAGAATAAATGTTCCCAATATCTGCTTTGAATTTATCATAGTGTCACATATTGTGCATTCCTAGATCTTAACAGTTTCATCCTAAAGCCAACATCACTATAAGACTGTATATCAACCAGTATTCAGTGCTTTTCTTTACTGGTTTAGGTGAAGCAACTCTTTTAATATTTAGGCCGCTTGTTTATTTGTAGACTGGGCTGGATTTCAAAGTAAGCCTCCAGATCTCAATGCTACTCACTCTAGGAGGGTCGGCCTCCTGCTGTTCCTGAGGACGCAACCATCCAAGTCTCAAGTGAGTCTTGGCCGTTCAAACATACAAAGTAAACAACTTAAGGTGCACATAACTGTACTTCGGAGAGTACAAATGGCAGAGGTATGAATATTGACCTGTGAAAAATGGTGCCATTATGAAAGTATTGTGTAAGCCATTTTCCTCTCTCTCCTCTTCACTCCCCACCTCTTCACCCCCTGGTCATCCATCTCCAGACTGGGCCAGTCAGTGGCAGCTCCATTGATAGGGTAATCCAGGCCTGATTAATGACCCAATAATCAGAGGGATCCTCAGATCAATCATGTGTGTGATCAATAACCCCCAGCCAAGGCGATCATTAGCCTGCTAGAGTGCATCCTCTATTAGACCCATGGAGCAAAACAAAGGATGTGAAAGAAAGAGAGGAGATAAACGGTGTGAAGGATGGAGGAGGAGAGTGGGCAGGAAAGTTATTTTAAGATGATAAGGAAATGGAGCCGTTTCTATGAGTTACTGTTGAGAGCGTAGAAAGCAGAGAATTATCCTTCACATATTCATACACGTGAAGGAGAGGAGACATTGGAGTATAAAATGTAATGTTGATATAAAGTGACATCCCTTCAGAGAAGTGATCGTCTGTGTTTCTGCAACCGTGCAGGTCCACTAATAGTCTGTTTCAGTCTGCAGTGTGTGCAGGCTTGTTTGTTTGTACACAGGGGTAGTTTGTGTGAGATAAATGTGCATGTATGCATAGTGTATATGTGTTAGTGGGTGTTTGTGTCTGTGTATAAGTGCTGTTCTTTGTGTGTGTGTGCGTGCGTGCGTGCGTGCGTGCGTGCGTGCGTGCGTGCGTGCATGCATGCGTGCGCGCGTGCGTGCGTGCTTGCGTGTGTGTGTGTGCGTGTGCGCGTGTGTGTGTCAGCAGGGTGTGATGGTCTGTGATTTATGGGCTGTGTCCCTCAGTGCCAGCTCTCTGTCTGCTCTAGCATGGACGATGAATGGACCTCTGTCAGTGCAGCCAGAACTGCCCCCCCTCCCTCGCCCTCTTCAACCCTCTACCCCCCCTCCCTCCCTCCCTTCCCTCTTCCCCCCTCCCTCTCTTCGTCCTCATGTCTCCCCTGATTCCATTTCGTAATTAGCCACATACAAACTTGGAGCAACTGTTGTTAGCTTGTTTCTATAAATGTTTTCTCTGACAGCTGGCAACATAACTGATACGGGTAAATAACCCCACGCTAAGCAGGGGCTAAGTGATCCATGTCCATTTGAGTGAGCCTGTATGTTGTCAGCAGCTCGGAGTGGGTCGTCTCATGTCCAAAACACGGATGATGGGGAAAATTTTCAGCTGTGGGAAACCATCACAACAGAGATTCCCACTTTCAGAAGAACACTGAGTTAGAATTTCTGAGATGTGGGAGCATGGCATCATTGCTAAAAGGTGAGACAGACTTCATAAAGTGAGCTTCTAAACACGTAGTAGGAGATGGACTTCTCTAACCCCTAGATTCACAGCAGATTACGTGATGTACAGAACCACTACTAGTACAAAACCAGCAAAGAGACAGGAGGTACCCCTTTGTACACTGGTTGTGCCACATTATACACAAGAACGTTACACAAGAAGCTTTAAGGTCCATTGAAGAGTGAAATTAAAGTTTCAATCACTGTTTAACAAAAAGGTTTCTTATAAGTGCCTTTTATAATGACCTGTGTGACAGATTTAGATCAGTTCACAGTCCTTATTTGAAAATGTTTACTGCAATTTTGGCGCGTTTATGATAAGGGGCTGATGTGGCTCAGTGATAAGGTGGGTCGTCTGTGTGTGGATGTGATTAACACTGATGGGCACTTTACAAAGCAGCTTCAGCCATCAGTGCATGAATGTGGGATGAATGGGGAAATGTGACATGTCATGTCTAAGCACTTTGAGTGGTCAGACGACTGGAGAAAACACTAAATTAACACAGCCCATTTACCTTAAGCAAAGGATGTCATTTATCTGGTTGACCTGGACCACTGGCCATTCTGTGATTCTCTAGAACGTCCAGATGGCCAGTCCGCCCCTGCCCATTGGTTTTTAAAGCCGTGTTTTGAAGCCTATTGATGGTGGTAGCAGTATTGGAAATGCTGACTAACTAAAAGGCAAGCCTTTTGGCCAGATTTCCACCAAATTTCCACCAAATCTGTGTCCGGTATGTCTCCAATCCGCTGCTCTCTCGTTCATCAGTAATTATTGAATCAACGATTATCCTCCTCCTCTCCTCACCCGTGTTGTCTTTATCGGCATCTGAAAACCTCTGACCTGTTGACTCCAGGCCTGGCTCCGCTCATTATGACTGGTTGTTGTTGCATCTTGCAAAATCATGAAGTGTCTAATTCTGAAAATTAACCAGATGTTGTATTTTGTTTTGATGCCTGACTTCCTGTTTGGCTTAATCTGCCCTGTGCTGATCCATGTGCTATGCCCTGTTGTCTGGTAAAAATGGAAGTCTTGTGTATCTTATCAGGTTTGGTGGCGACCTGCCAGATCTGAAACGTAGCTGGAAAGCAACAGAGCACAGCCAGTCGAAAATTAGCACTTTGACTAGAATCAGATTTGGTGCCGTGATGGATCGGACACAGATCTGGGGGAATTTGAGTGTCTGGCCTCCTTACTAAAAGCTTCACTGTGTTTATCTGTTTGTTTTATTATACAATCATATCATAACCTTTGTGTCTTCCAAATCAATAAACTATAAAAATTCACCTCCGTACGGCACACAGAAATAGAGAAATTAGCTGTTCATACCTAAATCAGGCTTTGAACCAGGATGAACCAGCCTGCTTCAAGTGGACACTCGAGGTAGTGCAGTTTTTTGCACCTCTGCATTGGCATTCATTTGTCAAGACTGGAGGCTGCTGTTTGGTTAGATCCTAAAAAGTGAGAGAAAGCTTACCAGAGGAGTTATGAGCAAGGATGCACAGCTGTGTACTCAGAATAAGTTCTGCAGAGTACACACTTTGCATGTACTTGTGTGAAGTAAAGAAAATAAAAATGTATCTGTTCAAATTTGTACATCTTCTGTCCTCATCCACTGACTAAAAGGAGAGAAACACTATGATGCAAAGGAAGGAGGCAAGGAGAGAAAAAAAGGATGGATAATCTAATATTTAAAAAGCATTTATGTTCAAGTTTATAAAGTATAATTTTAAGATGAGGACTGTCTTAGTACAGCCTGTGCTATGGGATAATTTCAGATCACACAACTCACTATGGAACAAATTACACTGAGGCAGTGATGCTAAGGATCAGCAGTGTGTTTGAGTGTGTGTAAGTGTGTGATGATGGGAGTGATAGTTCAGGATACTCACACACTCAGTTTGTGTACATGCTCCTGCAGGGCATCCGTATCCCTGTGTGTTTCCGCTGATGTCAACAGGTATGTTTGTATATGTTTAAGCCCGTACATTATGCATGCACGTCTTGGTTAGTATCCATATGGGAGTGTGTTTGTCAGTCTCTGTCAGTGTGTGTGTGTGTGTGTGCCACCCCTCTCTGATGTGGCTGCCTGCTGTGTGTACTCATTTATGTGTAATGAATGCTTATGAGGGTAAACAGATGGTGTGTTAACATGGTAAAATATGATCTGCTGCCAGACAATATGGTGGCACGCTGGTGTTTACAACACACACATTACACCCCGGGACAGCAGAGCAGCTTTAGAGCAGTCTGGCTTTTCTAAACAGATCTGAGTGGAATGAAAATGCCTTTCACTCTCTTTCATCTGAGTTGTTCATTTTCTGTTCCTGGCCGCACCGTGGTAACCAGTAAATGTTGAACACTGAAACCATGAATTAAAACGATGCTATGTCTGTGATCAGTACCAAACACAGACAAAGTTTAGAGGGAACAGGTTAGCTGGGATAATAAATACATGTTTGAAGGAACAACAGCGCTGTGTCTGTATCCTGTATGTCTGAGAGGGTGTGTATGCGGAACTCTACTCCCCATGCCTATTACACTTCCGCAATATAAAAAACACACACTGGGGCACCAATATTAGACTGTGTGGGGTTCACTGTATTAATACAAAGGTATGATGATGGCAGATCTTTGTTATGGCTTTGGTTAAGTAGAGGACAGCTGGTTTATCAGAACATGCAAGGTGCTGAAGCGCTAAATAGTGCTGATAAAGAAATAAAGAGAAGCAATTCTTCTAAATAGTTCTTATTCAAGGTCTTTTTTTGTAGTTCTTTTTGTAGTTGTATCACACTTATTACACATTTTGTTGCTTTGGCTGTCAGCATAACATAAAAATAATGCAAGTTGGATTATATTCATGGTTTGCTTTTATCGCCCTTTGTTATGTACATTCCACCAAGTTTCTGACTTTACATGAGATATGTTTTATATTTTCATGGTAGTCTTTAACCTGAGTTGAAGTAGGCAGGGCTCAGTTGTTGGACAATGATGTCACATCTTTATAATTACCATTCAAGATTTAACTCCAAGTTAATCTTCTGAAAGTTGTTTCACTGGCTCGAAATAAAAAATCATTGAAATAATATGGATGGAGTAAATCACCTGACTCTTCAGACTAAAACCTTGCTACATGACAGCTGAGCAGTTTATCCACAAACTTTAATTTATCACTGACTTATTTATAATAACTTGATTTTTCACTAAAGGTACTTAAAACATGATTAGAAACACTATTTTACATCCTTTACTTTAATTCCAGCTCAGCAGCAATATAGCTTGCTTGGTTTGAGCATGTTGATACTTGATGTTGATTTGTTTTTCTATTGTTTTTATGGGAAAATCAACCTCATGACTTACTGGTTCTCTCTGGTGGACAAATTTGAGTGAAGATTTATTTCCATTAAATTCCTGAGAAACCTTACTTGGACTTGTGGTGTCAAATTTGATGACCGACTAATTTATTTTCAGACCTCTAGGCTATATCTTAATGTACCACCACACAGCTAAACAAAGAAACACAGACAGACAGACAGACACACACACACGCACGCACACACACACACACACACACACACACACACACACACACACACACACACACACACACACACACACACACACACACACACACAAACACTCTGTGACCCCATGGCCCAGCTGCCCATGATGAACGATGACAGAGGTGTGACAGAAGACACCGACTAAAGAGTGATGGACAAGCTTCAGGAGAAACACACCCAAACACACAATCACCCAAACACAAACACACACACACACACACACACACACACACACACACACACACACACACACACACACACACACACACACACACACACACACACACTCTCTTAATGACAGATGGTTCTGTCCACTCTTTCACCTCTACTGTTCAATGCTAGCCTTTGATATCACCTCCATTATTCTCCTTGATGTGCAGTGTGTATTCAGTCTGATGTCGCTGTTGTTTTATTGCCGCACATTAACAGAGTTCAGTAAATGATTGTTGACAGACAGGGGGTAGTTTGTCATCCCGTCACTGACATGTTAAAATGGTTGTATACAGTTTGACTGAAATAACTGAGGTCAGCAATGTGTTTCAATCCTCTCAGGGACCAAAAGGCTCCATGCTGGTCTTTGCTCTTTCAAAGCTCTTCGGTGCACAACATGCAGACCACCAAAACCTTTATTCTGGTGATATAAATTAACAAAAAATAGCCTAATGTGGATTTATTTTATATACACCATAACACAACACAAACTTCTGCCTCTCTTGTTCTTCTCCAACCACATATCATCCTCCCCTTGACACACCTCATCGTGTCCTTGTATTTAACATGTAAATGTTGTGATACAGACTGTACTCAAGCATCACTGGAACACAAGTCTGCAGCCAAATACCATCATCTCAGGAAAGGCTTTGTGATTTGAGATTCTTGACTGTCATTCATATGTTGTGGTATCTAACTTGTACAACAATCCAAGTTTCTCTCTTTATTTCTGTCATATTATAGGTGTGAACCCCACTAAGTCACTGCTGGTACCTGGAAACAGGTAGTTTTGTGGACCACATAAGATTGTTCGGACTTATCAGACCATCCTTTACTTGGATGTAACTTTGAAAATGAGCTCACCTGAGTGATAATCCTCATTACTTGGGGTAACTGGGTATAGATGTTTATAGCTGACAGGTTAGGAAGTCTTAGGGCTTATGTTTTTCAAAGTACATTTGGCTTACCTGGAGAAGTTTCAGCTACTGTAACTGTCTGATGATTTAAGTGTCCCCATTCCTATTCGACTTTTCTTGACTGATTTTGATCCCAGCAGTTACTTTGGTCAGGGCGATATAAACACTGCACTTAAGTAGAGTTATGAGGTATCTGTACTTTGCTTGAGTATTAACTTCCAACACCTTTTACTTTACCTCATACAATCACAATAACTACCCACACTTACAAGACAGGCTTGTTGATTTCCTAAATGCATTCAAGTTTTTTTTCTAAGTTATGAACTTTGGCATTTTTGCCTTTATTTGACAGGATAACTGAAGAGAGGCAAGAAATGTTGGGAGTAGAGAGTGAGGAAAGACATGCAGTGAATGATTGAGGCCAGGAGACTATCTTTTTAGATATATTGAAATACGCATGACGTACTATTGTATTAGTAAAGAAGTTGAACAGCATTTAATTTTCATGTGTTCAGTTTATACAAGTATCTGCTCTCCTTGAGTAAAGATTGTGTGAACTATTGCTGTGGCTTGGATCAAAATATGTGTACTAAAAGAATCATGATAAGTAAGGGAAAATGAAGGGATTCTCTTTCCCATAACTACCTGCTAATCATACAATATCCCACGTATCACCCGGCAACTAACTTAAAATACAAACATTGAGAAATAGATTATTTTATTGATTAAAAATGATTTATGTTTACAGTTTTATAAAAAAAGTTTGCCCTCACCTTACAGTCTATGGTGTCAACAAGAGGTAGCAAAATGTGCTGGAACTCTTTTCCGATTGATTTGACATGACGTGATCAATTTGCTCAAGTTAGTGAAAGTTAATAACTGTTGTGACCAATTTTTTTGACAATTGTAGTTTTGAGCAATCAGAATCAAGCATCTTACACAGCTGGAAGATCAGTAAGAAAGCCAGGTAATAAGATGTGGTAACAGATAAGAGATGCATTACCTTTCTTTTAAGTTTTTACGAGTGAACCAAACCAACATAAATGGTTCAAAAGGTTGAATCCCTTTGGATAAACTGAGCAAAACAATGTCCTTCCCCTTGAAAGTGAAATCTAAATCTGGCAAAAACAACTCACAAATTAGAATCTGCAAACAATTAGCTGGCTTGAACATTTTAAGGACTTTACTGTAATCTGTTTCCTCAATCTCAAGCTGAAAAAGCCCCGCCCACAAAGTAATGTAGCCTGACCTTATGTAACCCCAGTTCGATAACATAATTCATTAAAGGCGTAAGATAGGCCTGTAAGGCGATGATGGAGTATAAAACAGTTCGTCTGTGAGAGTCCAGATTCTTTTCTGTAACTTTGGTGCCAGAGAGGTAACACTGCATGGGTGTTTTCAGTGATTTAAAGCAGAAAAACAGCACGGCTACACAGGCTTGGCTCCACAGAACAGGCCCTTATTGAAGGATGCCAACCCAAAACTAGCAATGCCTGGAGTCTGTCAGCAAACACACAGACAGTGAGAGCTGACAGGGACACACACAAACACACACAGACACACACACACACACAAACACACACACACAAACACACATTGCCACCACGCAATCTGAACCTATCTCACCCCATGTAGCATTTTACTGTGCAATCATCAAAGCACCATTAAATCAGAAGTGACTGCCAATAAAGGGAGGAAATTGCGGGCAGGGATTACGATGTTTGCATGATAAGGGGTGTGTGTGTGTTGGGGGGGATGCAATAGGGGGGCGTCACAAGATTTATGTAGCATTTACTGTGAAGCAAGTCATAAAGTGTAATTACAGGGGGGGTCGACACACCACAGAGCCACAGCCCAGCAGGCAGACTGGCAGGAAGGCAAGGAGACAAGTGATCAAGGCCAATTCATCCGCTCTGTCTCTCAGTTTGTCCTGTCCTCTTTCTTTCTGTCTTTAACGGCCTGTCTCACACAAGCTTCAGACCCATAAATCTGCTGCAACATGTCCAAACTGCAGTGTCAGAACAGCTGAGCCTCTGTCACAGGGTGCTTCAAGGGAACAAAAAGAATGGGCCGCCTCTGTTGGTCCAACGTCCCAACAATGTGACAAAACAAAATGGAACGCAGACAAGGGATAGAGGATCAGCAGTACATTGAATCTGGGCTCCTTTTCTTCACAGGGTGCTTGTAAAGAGGGCTGGTTTTCTTGTTTGAATCAGCTGATCGCAAATCAAATCTAGCTAAAGTTACTGATCAGTCGTGTAGTCCCGGTCTGGGCCACAATCAATTGCGCCCTCAGGCCTCCATGAACTCTTATTACAAGTTGCACATGCCCTTTGCTTCTCTTCAACACAAGAAGCTTCTTTAGACGCAATTAACAGCCATAAGACTTATGACAATCAGCCAGCAGGTGGCAGCAAAAGAGCGACGTCCCTTTAATTGAAACATGAAGAGCGAGGCATGGAGCATCGCGGTTAATCTCGACCCATTGTGTGGGAATGAGTTTTTGAACATTGGGAAAAAGTTTGAGGATGGAGTCAAGCAGAGTGCTCTTTGCAAGAGACGGTGAGAGTTAAAGAGTTTGTAGCTGATCAGGGGGACATCAATTAAACAGTATTCCAGTGACAGGAAGAAATTAATATTAGCTAATAGCACATAATGATGCTAATGTTTGCTTCATGTGCCTCCTTTTTCAAAACTCAGGATCAGAGCCAGCATGGATTTAATCATGTAACTATTAAAAACACTTCTCAGGAAAAATCTAAAAACAAAACAACGTAAATGTGAAAATGTTATCTTCATTCAGTTTAGCAAATACACTGCTGTAATATCTTACACCATGCCCCAGCCGCCACTGGGGGTGAGTCTATTTTGAGAGTTTTCTTAACTTTGGAGAAAGCTAGTGTTTGTGGCTGCAAAAAAAAGCTCAGATGGACTTCTGAGTGAACCAAAACATTGGGTTGTAGAAATAGAGAATGAGCTCAAAGACCCTAATGTGGTCTGAAGAGCAGTTGGGCTGGTTTGTTGCATTATTATTGGCATTCAAATACTGGGCTGTTTTATCAGGCTGCATTTCTTTCACACACAAAGCCTTTGATTCAAATATGTAGTTAATAAATTGGCTTGTCACTTGACCATTTCACTCATTCATTATTCAAATGATTAGTTAGCACAGCATATGTAATGTGCTCAGGTCAAGTTGACCCGTTTCCAAAGATGACTAAAATCAAAATTACATAAGGATACATTTTTTTCAGCCTGAGACTCCGTGGCCTTGGCTTATTTAGAGCAAAAAACACATAAGAGACAAAAATAAAATCATTGAGGACTAATGATTTTATGTTGTCCCTTATAAGACATTCAGGTTGGTTTCAAGCTGTTCCTCTTTCTCTTTGCAACACCATCACCAAACGTGAAATCACACATTGGTACACCAATATCATGCCGTTTCCTGGTGCAGTGTGTGACTTCAAAGGTGTTGTGATGGTCAAACTTTGTACCTGCACTGTTGGCTACAGTTTAATGTGGAGTACTTTATTCTTTTCCCACAAAAAGCCTTTGTGATTGATCACACTGAATGTTTTTAGAGTTTGGGTGTGCCTTCTGTTTGTTTCTCTTTTCCTTTGATTTCTGAAGAACTAGTGAGGGAAAAACTCAGGATAAGCCAAAGTAATGAACCAAGTTGAAACTCTTTCAACTCAACTCAGTTCACTCATGTATACTGAATGTGTTCACCCATCTCCCTCGAACTAAATAAGCTGCTGTCCACTATATCCAGGTTATGTTAAAATAAGTTCTCAAGATGTAGAGAGGCGTAGTAGTTCATGGATGACAGAGGTTTCCTGAACAGGCCAATTTAGGAACATTAAGGAAAGTCCGTCTTCACCACACTGACAAATAAGTGCTACAGTTAACAGACCGCCCTCTCAGATGTTATCACATCCTTGTGATGTCCCAGAACTGGAGAGGATACTTTATGAGTTTGCTTCTTTGCCTCACATCTGTGCTGTACACAACACGTGGGTTTGTTTACAGGACAGTTTGTGTTGATTCTTTTGGGACTGAGGGAGGAGAGACTGAAGTAGAGGAGCCGCAATTTGCAACTGGGGAAATCCCTCGAGATTTATGTCAGTGTTTACAATTCCTCCTTCAGCCCTCGCTTTAGGAAGGAGCACTTGGACAATAAATCATCCTCTTATAAATGGATGAGACGCCCAGAACCTTTTGAACCAGGCCTAATTTGCCTGGGAGCTTTAAAAAGGAGGAACCCTCCTGAGTCAGTAAATGTCAGGGGCCTCAGTGAAGTGCTTTGACAGAGAATCAGATGTTAAACAGGGTGACGGTGTTGGTGTGTCACTTTCCCTCTCTTTATGCCATTACTCCTTTAAAAAGAAGAAATAAGGTAGTGCCCGGACTGATCTGCTTCATGTGGAAGTCTGCAGCCACAAATATGTTTGTAGTATCCTTAAAAGGAAACATAGTGCTTCTTAAACTTTCACATTTCAAAGTAATTTATTTTAATCTTAACTTTGTGTTTCATGTTAATACATTTAGACATGAATTTTGTACTTGATTACTTTATTGTTTGAGCATTGTTAAGTTTGTTGGGTCAAGAAATGTGTTCAAAGTCAACGTAAACACATGATCAACAATAATCTGTTTGCACTTCACCCTCAGAAGATGATGTTTGATATGCTTCTGGATCTTGAAATTATCCAATGTTTAACTTTAAACTTTAATTGCCTGCTTTTATGTTTTAAAAGTGCACAAAGACTAACTGAAAAACTTATAATAAGACCTTTTTTGTCCTTTAAAAACAAGTTTTCTTCTCATCTAACGAGTGATCACTGAAGAAAATAAAAGCGATATCCTCTCCTAAGTCTCTGGAGTTCACTCCAAACCTGTCAATAGCAGGGACCCTGGTGAGGGGACCGGGGTCAGAGAGAGACCAGAAGGGTTATTCTAAGGTCAGCATCGGTTCAAGAAGGTGTTAGGTCCGCCCCTCTTTTTCTTCCTCCCCCTCCTCCTCCTTCATGGCACATAAATCATTTCTCTCCTCCCCCTGTCCGCCTCAGCTGGGCCATCCCAAGCTCCACATGCTGTTTTTCTCTGTTTGCTGTCATCAGTCTCTTTACTCTCACTCACACACACACACACACACACACACACACACACACACACACACACACACACACACACACACACACTGAAGGACTGATGGTTGGCCCGGCTGTCAGGGAGCTGAGAGAGGCAGAAAGCTTTCAACACACAAACACACAGGTAGTGAGAGAGACAGAATTAACCTGCTGTTTGTCTTGTCATTAGTCTGCTGGGTGGCAGCTCAGGACCAATCAACACACACACACACGCACGCACGCACGCAAGCACGCACGCACGCACGCACACACGCACGCACGCACGCGCACGCACGCACGCACACACACGCACGCACACACTCACACACACACACACACACACACACACACACACACACACACACACAGAAAGAGAGCTGGCATGTAGACAAAACAATGATCTCTCATTCGGTGGAAGGCTGAAGCTCTCTCCAAACAAAACACTCATCCTCTGTCAACACGCCTATTCTCACACCTACACCAACTCAACAGGAACACACACACACACACACACACACACACACACACACACACACCATCCTGAGCAGACCTGTGGAAGCAGCACAGCCATATTTGGGCTAAAGAGCTGCAGCAGGTCTTTGTGTGTATGAGGAGTGAAAAACATTGCGATCAAATGTGAATGTTTTCAATCAAAAGTTTTCCTTCTTAGAAAAGTAAACCTGTATTTGATGAATTTGATACCAATATGCTCTTCATATCTCAGGTTGTTATAACAGAACAGGAAAAAGCCTTGGTATTAGTTTTGTAACGTTCCAAGTCCCGTCCCCCCCCCCCCCCCCTCTTTTGCTTTTTAAAACAAGCCAGTGCAGGAAACAACACCTTAGTTTAAAAAGACACACAAAGTCATGTGAAAGTCAATCTGCTCAAGAGGAAGGGAAGTCAAATGTGTCCAGCTACTGTGAGGCACTACAAGGTGGAGGTTATAAATATACATCAAGGGTCTCCAAATAAATTCCAAATGTTCCTGTGAGAAAAAAAGTCTTTAAAGAAAGCTCAGGAACTTCATAATGTCTAATTTGCGCTACTATTTGATACCTATTTCAAAGCAGATAAGTATTGTATTAAAAAATGTAGGCAGCCAAGAACCGACTGTTAGAAGTACAACAACGCTTACTATCAACATAAGGGTGCAAATAATACAGTAATTACAAAGCAGTTGTTGTTTTCTCATTCCAGTTGAAATGAGGTATGATTTAAATGTCAAATATATAAGAAAGTCTCTTAAAAGGAGCCATTTTCAAATTAATCATCCAAACCAGAAAATTAATTTTAGGCGCAGTTTGACTTCCAGCCATCCATCCTTAACTAACAGTCCCAACACTTTATTGATTATTGAGCTCTAAAACATGTTTTTCTCTGTATTTCACTCTTACAAAGAGCTATGGGCTTTAGCTTGCTCTGTCAAAACTTAAAATATGGGCCAGATTAGTCCTAGACAGCTTGAGTAATTGAAAAAAACATGTATGTTGACACAAAATGTGAACAGTCGCATGTTGTCAAACACTGCATGGCTGTGTCAGGAGTCTGATGGATGGATTGTACAGGACTCAAGTTTGTTTGTTTCCTTTTTTCTCAGTTTGCATTTTAATCGAGGTGGGCACAACAGACTAATTAGAAATTAAACTCCCTGAACTGAACATTGGTAAAAAAAAGATGTTAACTTAGATAACAGTTACTCAGTTGATTCTGTTCAAAAGTGACGGGAGTTAACATTCACATTAGCAATGTTAAAACCTGCACCTCAAGTTGTCTGTAATCTATTTTACCAGGTAAGAGCAGGGTTTGGATCCTCCTTCTGTCTCAGGTAAACAATCTCAGACTGGATGCTGTTTGCTGCAACAGTGCTTTGTTCCTGTAGGAAAGGTAACATGGAAATAACAATTATAAAGCACACTGAGTTCAAGGTTTCAATAATATTTTTTCCAACGTTAAAAGTCAATGCCAGTAGTTTACGATTAATAGATGATCTGTCGTGGGCCTTGCTCTGGATTTGAGTGATGGGTATGGTTTCTTCAAAGATTTTGTCCCATTTGACAGTAACCCTTTAATATTAAAACATAAGAGGCATCGTGGTTTTGAACTGTCTGTGGGCACAATACAAGTCAGTCCATTCCATATGAAGCTATCTTTTCAGTTTAAACCTTTCTCATATTAGAAAACAATGTCCACTTTTATCTAAATCATATGTTCCTTTCACTGTCAGTCCTTTACACTGACTCCTCTGTCTGTGGATCATAGACTGTATGAAACATGGATATAGTCACAGTGATGTCACCCCCTGGTTTGTGAAGCAGAGTTTTGAAGCCTGTGGACGGCAGTAAACAGTACTGCTGTAAAGATGGGCCTTTTTGGATGGTTGTGTATGTGGTATCCGGTGCTTTTTGAGCCAGCCTCAAGTGGACACTCTTGGTACTGCAGTTTTAGCACTACAGCGAGGTTGCTGCTTAAAAATAAAAGATGTAATGGGCTGATCAGTGTCATGTGTGATGATTTACAGTATGATTTACTGAATGCATTGAGTATGCTGAGCTGCTGCAATAAAACTGACTAAAGGCATAAAGAACTATCCTGATAGTAATAAACAAGTTTCTTAAAATGTAACAACTGGTGCGGTTAGGACACAACTCGGTCTGGACAGCTTCCTGCCATTAGTGGATGATTGATAGAGATGTTTTCCTTTTATTTTGTATTAAATATAAAAAGAAATGAATTATATTTGACTTTCATCAGTCAGAAGTACTTCCCATGTGGTTATCTGTGCTCCTCGTGGACTCTTAATGAGAGAAGATAGTTTCAGAAACAGAGACCTGATCCCAGCTCTAAATCCATCAGCCAGCTTCTCTTCTGATGACTATTGAAAATGAATATCACAAACGATCATAAAAGTGACACACATTGATGAGGCAATAAACGTAACAAATATTCCAGTGATCCTGCAAAGTCACAGTTTAATAGAGACGGAGCAGTTCTGCTGTCTGACAGGCCGTGATTGATTGTGTGTCAGGGGAGGTATTCTGTTTCTGAGGGCGATGCCAGGAGACAAGGCCGCGACATGAACATGATGAATCCCACACTCATTTAATTGCTGTTTTACATTTCAGTGGCAGCTATCAGCTAAATAAGCTGTCACACACACAACCTGATGACTGACTCGCAATTATTTTAACCAAAGCAAAAAGCAGCCATCCTTTCCTCACATGGCTCTGTTTTCAGAAAAGTTAGAAGGATCTTTGTGCGCATTAAGTTTACAACAGGAGCTACGGTTTACCTGCCGCCAGACGGAGAGGTCATGTTACAGACACGATGCACTTTGGCAACCAAGTATGACCAAAATAACTTCTGTACACCCTCAACCCTACATTACTCTTCTCCTCTTAAAGAACAAAACTTCACTTTTCTCTGCTGGACCAATTACTTAATTATTAACATCGTTTGCTTCATTGAAAACAAAAAATATACCTTGCACACTGAAATAACTTTACTTAGATTTAATTGAGCAAACAAATCGGGATGGGCGAACCTGAGGAAGCAATTGGCAAAATGCATTGCTCGCTCACAATAAAGTCAAAGTAAAGTCATTTCAGTGTGTGGCGATCTATTTTTTGTTTTCTGTATGTACAGTATGTTCCTACAATCGACCGGCACCTGACAACGCAAGCTAGCTGTGCATGGAGAGCCCTGTTTATAGTTATTATTATTTGTTTCATGTCTATCTAAATATTCATGGGCTCATTTAAATAGTTATTCCAGAGTTTTTTTTTAAATAAACATCCCTTCTCATCCTCTAAAGTCCAAACATCTTATAGAATTTTTCTGACACATACTGTAGATGTAGTCTTAAAGCTTAATTTGAAAACAGTGATCAAACAGAAAGGGTGAGATAAATTCACATAAATAGCAGGCATGTAGGGCCCTATGATTTCCACCTTCACGGAGTTGCAGACGGAATAATTGGCCAATAAAAACGGAATCTACTGTTAAACTTTTTAAATTGTATTTTATTATTGTTTTTTTATTTAAACTCTGTTTGTTTTAATAATATTAGGTGACCTTGAGTGTCAAGAAATGCACCGATTAATTAAATGCATTATTATTATTATTATTATTATTATTATTGTTTAACGCAAAATATGGTGGAAATTGACATAATGTGACTGAAATGCTGTCATCATGAGGAGAAGGAACATTTATCTGGGGAAATGTTTCCAGGGACTTCTCATTCGTGGCACCACCTGTGCATCTCCTTACAAACACTCACTCGCCCCCTCCTGAAATTAACAACATGTGGAAGCGGCCACAAGAAACACCGGCTAAGTCTGCAAAAAAAAGCTGAAACTCTGTCAAACTGTACTTATAGCACTTATTGGTACATTGTGATCTTACAACATTGTGTTTTGACTTGAAATACTGGGCAAAATTGTGCAATGATGTGTTGCATCAATAAATTTAAGGATTTTTGCATTTCATTAACAGACATTTTATTCACTGACACAAAAATCACACTCTATATGGTGGTAAAATAAGTGTTAAGGATAAAAAACTGAATTCTAAAAAAATTAAATGGAAAAAACTTAATTTGGAAAACAATTAACGGATTTCATTTCAAGGTTTTTTATTGTCATACCAATACAAGGTGTCGCATGATATGGAATGAAATTTTGGGCCCTAGGTATGAACAATACACTATGCAAAAGTATTTAGAGTGACCCAACATGAGTCCTCCATGAGCAATGACTCTGCAAAGGTCGTTATTGCAAATGAGAATTGGTTCTCAATTAACTCACCTGGTTAAATAAAGGTTAAATAAATAAATAAAAAATAAAATATGGCAGGAAATAACTTTATTCTATAAAAACTTCCAACCACAAAATGTCAAAGTCACTCCTCTGAACATTGAAACATGTTGTACCTCTCTTATGGTGATGATTGACTCTACAAGACATCTCTCATTGTGTCAAACTACCTTTCTCGCCCAGTCCTGTGAAACGAGGGTTACCTGGCTAGCTTAAGCTGCAACACTTATGCTCAAAAATTGCAAGGGCATCTGGTCCGATTACATTTTTGTATGGTCTTAAAACAGTCATGCCATAGTCCAAACTATTACAGAACATTTGAAGTGTGGATTGCCGTCTTGTTATAAAAAAAAAATCTACAAATCAATGTGCTGAATGTTTTATGTTTTGTTTAAATCTCTTGTTTCACAGTATGAGGACAGTGGATTGCGTCTCCATCTCTTATTCGCTCTGTAAAGTTTTTCCTCACAGCCAATATGAAAGAAAGAACAAGAAAAGTACAGGTGCACTCAAAGGGTACGAGTTGTCTTTGAACCCGACATCAGTACCTCACTTCACATTGGTGGTGGTTGTGTGAGGAGGAAATGAGAGGAGCAGCAGCAGGTGGAGGAGGTGGAGAGGAGAAGGGCCGGTTTGTCACAGGACTCATCAGTAACTGTCGCCACTGAGCTGCAGGCTTAATTAACTAGCTTGCTCGTTAGCATTGCTGCCCCCTTTCCTCGCCCTCCCTCTCTACTCGCTTGCTGCTCTGAATAGGAGCGCCTGATTATTCTGCTCTCAGTCGCAGCCAATTACAGGCTCCAAATGGAACAACATTAATCAAATCTTTAGTATGGTGGCAAACTCAGAGGTATCAGATTGCAGAGGGACGCAAAACTAATATGTCACTGTCACTGGCGGTTGCACAGGCATTTAGCAGCTAGCATTAGGGAGACGGGCGAGACGGGCTATCGCCTGGGTGTAATATGGAGCCTGATCTGGAAACCATTAGCATGACATGGCAGCAGGAACGCAGAGCCTGTCCTCACCCTACACTCATTTTTTATCCCCCACACCCCTGTCTCTCTCCTCTCTCTTCCTCTGTTCATCCTCCTCAGCGGGCAGACAAGTGATGAGTAAAGGAGGATAAATTGGGGGAAAGACGGGTGCAAACTGGATGAATGGAGAAAGGGAGACAAGAAGGGGTAATGAGAGGTGAACCGTAGGAAACAGGGAGCACAGTGAAGGGGAACGGTGAGGGCTTTTCATGATCTCTCGACAGGAAAAGGAAGATAAAGTAAAAGCGGAGAAATGTCCTGCCAGCATGGCTGACGTGAGTCCTGTTGGACGAGGACACCCAGAACTACATGATGCCTTTCAGACTCTGGCCTACTAGCGTTTGGCACTGGATCTGGAGCAGGAGCAAGACCCACACAAGACCATGACCCAGCAATGTCTGTCCTGCCACCTCACTGGATTCTCAGGGCTTGGCCTGAACCATCGAGCCACCATCGGAGCCAGCCAGAGGACACCACCGCATAATGGCCTCATTAGAACAAATGATTAAAGCCCAACTGAAATGTGCTAAATGCCTGTGTCACTGAAGTGGCCTTTAAACTGGCATAAATAAACAAGAGTTATGTTGAAGGTTTGGGTGTGCACCCTGGCAGCATAATAAATTACAGGGTAATGATATTAAAAGCACAGAGTCGTTAAGATGCCAAGGAGACGCCATAAATCCCGACGCGGGCTCCCACTGGCTGTCCCCACGCTGAGTAATTAAAGCAGATTTATGAGCCGCATTACATCAGTGCTAGATAGTTCATATATCGGCCTCCCCTATTGGACAGCCTGACAGGCTCCAAAAAATATTGTTCCGAGTTCCCTGGCCCCTCGCAGACGAGAGGCCTCTCCCAGCACTACATCTTCTGTTATGTCAGTTCTGCGTGGTCCAAATGGATGGAATGATCAGCTCCTCCGTCACTCCCCTCGCCTTTTTCACCCCCCCTCCCACATCTATCCTCAACAGGACACTTGTGACAGTACCAAACAGCTTTATCTTTACACAGCAGCTCTGTCATATCCTTATAGGTCTTACAGGGAGGAAACAAAGAGCCCAGACACAGGTGGAAGGCTTCAGACGGATAGAAGGAGGGAGGAATAGACAACTTGAATGAAGAGGAGTGGGAGATTACTGTCAGTGTGGTAATAAGTGATGTTCTAGTTACATGTGCTGCCCAACATGTTCTCAATACACGTCATCAAATACCAGCTACGTAACAGTTTGATGTTGATGGCTCAGTTTACTTAGCTGTCTGCAAATGACAACAACAACAGCAACAACAACAACAACACCAACAACAGAACTGAAAACTTAACTACATGGTTCGGTTACGAATGAAGCATCATGGGATAGACTGAAAACACTAACACATTGACAGGAGAGATGATGTTAGTGAACAGACTGTTTGTTGAATAAACAGTTAACATTATTATTCATGGTAAAGCATTTTTCTGGTGGCATTTTGAACTGATGCATAAATGACCTGATTAAGGCCTTCTGTCACATAACTCTTAAACAGTGCTGACGTTTTCTTTAAACTCAATCAGTCTTTCGACCCTGCCAAAGCCTGTACCGTATTCTGTTATGTCTTTTCTTTGTGTCTGTCTCTCTTAATTTGGTTGGCATCTCTTTCATTCAGCTTGTCGTGTCTTTCCGACTGCCTCAGTGTTTTTGCACTGTTCTGCTGTTCTCATCTTCTCTTCTCTGCTGGTGACTTGTCAGAAATTCAGCACCAATCTAAAGTTTCATTCTCTACAAATGAATTAAAAGTGACACCAGAGTATTCCTCCATGTTTGTTTGCCAATTTAGAACGCTTTCTAGAAGAGAATCGCATAGAAAAAAACCTATCTTCATAAACAATAAAAGGCTGTTTAGTAGCTCTTCACATTAGTAGGGTAGGGGAATCAAACATCTAAAATAACACAATAAGAATAACTAAAAAGCATAAAATACGCTGAAACAATATTGCACTGTAATATATATGGATGGTTGTATATACACAGTTTACATTATAATAGATAGCACTGTGGTAATTGAGATGAGATATGTACACAGTATACATGTAATCAAATAATCTGACCTGTAATGATAGCAGTTCAATCAGGAGAGACACAGTTTGAAGATTAAATGTTATTTATTACATATTAATGAATAATGAAACTTGATAGAAATCTTGGTGTAAGGACTCGATCGGGATAATTTTGTGAGTGTAGGATGTGTGAATCTGGCAGCAGAAGAAATCCCCCTAGAGTCCAGACACTGGTAGTGGTGGTTGATGAATTCTAGGAATTGAAGATTTTTCAGAGACCAGGTGGAGATGGGGAGATGGAGGGGTACACACCATCAATGCAAGAAGGAACTAGCTGGAGAGAGAGACACATTTAAAAAGACAGCAGAAAGTTGATAGGCTGACGATAAGGGCGTGCCACTGAGCTATTGGATGACAGCCGCCGCTGATTAACCAATGACAGCTCTGGAGCATGCAGCTGGAAGCGGGTGAGCTATTGAACGAGGGAGAGGAGAGTTAAACAACTGCGGTGATTGATTTTATAGTCTTCCTGTCTGAACTTCCACTAGAGCTTCATTTGTTGTACATAGTGCAAATATTGCTTTGAATATGGTGTGGCTGGCTGTGTGGATTAGCTGCTATCTGCAACCATTAGCGTTGCTATATTACACATGCAAAACAACACAAAAAACACACAAAAGCTGCAAACTCTCTAAGAGCACCGGGCACTGCATCGATACGTGCTGCCATCTTGCAATAAGAAACTAACATATAACTACTGAAAAATACATTTTTGCTCGTGTCAACAGGCGGAGTAGATGAGTGATGTACTTCTTTCTGCAGATTGGTTTGAATGGTGAGTAATTGGTGTCTGATGAAAGAAGACAGGATGTGTTTTTTTTGTCAGAAAGTAATCTTCAGAAAAATCTTGTATTATACAAGAGAAGATCAGCAAAGAGATGATGCACTGTTTGACCACAGGGGGCGCCAAAATCGACACAAACACAAAGTTCCTCACAGAACCTTTAAGGAATTCTGTGTTTCCAACCTATCATATTACAACTTAGTGTTCTCCCATATCTCACAGCAAATAAAACTTGTCAACCTCGAGAATTCAAAGAGAGTGTTTAAGCTATGAGGCATTAGGGGAGGAAAAGTAACTGGAATCACTTATGCAAAATGAATAACAAGGTTATTATAACAAGCACAGCCCTGAAAATGATCTATATTATGTACAGACAATCTCATGCTCCTGGTAGGGGATAGGCTGCTGTTGGAAACACAGAAAAGACAACAGTGAGTGTCCCCTATTATGTGCTCTGAGCCCTGATATGTTGGATCCCTGTTCCTATTTATTCTAATAGATAATTAAGAAACTTATATTTTCTGTCATCCAGCTGTACATTTCCCCTGAAAATACATTTAAATTGTGGAACACAGTGTAATGGTTCAGTAGTTACGATCTTCTGTATACCTCAATAAAAACACGGTGCTCTTTAAATGCTGATGAACCTTAAATGCCCCCACAGGAAACACACTACGAGCGCCAGACAACTTAATTGGTTTGGCTGCATGTAATTTTAATAGCTCCTGTAATTAGGTTGCTTATTATAAAGAATCCAGTCATAAATCATGTAAAACAGAGTTACATATACATTTCCTGTCATTAAAGAATGTTGTTCTGGTGCTGGGACTGTGCTGCAGAGTCACGTGTACGAAAATATGTGCATCCTGTTGTCTAAAGCAGGTCTGATAGGCAATGAGAGACTGAAAAAGGAGCACTAGAGAAACTAAATGAATGCTCTAATGTTAATGATCTGTGACATTTATTATCATAGTTTATTTGTGATTTTTGAGCAGCAGATTTAAATCATTATGAAGGAGGGGAACAAATTCCAGTGATCATTCTCATCAATCTGGGGCGGTTTTTAAATCAAGTGTTGGTACATTTAGCGTGTTAGCTTGGATCTGCTGAGCTGCAAGAATACTAACAGAGTAACCATTAGTCTTCTTACATCTGCAGTCTCTTATTGAGGGCACTGTTTTAAAAATGTGATACAATTTAGAAGTGTTTCTTACTTGTGCAAATACAAAATGTAAGTTATGAAAAACCACCCTGAGTTAACCACAAGACAGTTATGTGTGCTTAAATGAACCCTTCCTCTGAATACACACACCCTCTCCCGCTGTGTGTGCCCTTTTCTCCACAGGTGTTACCCCAGGTGCAGCATCACTATCTCCCCACAACCATCAGAGCCAGTTTGGAAGCCTGGTGTAACCCTTGTCTCTGTCCCCCTAAATTAACTGCTGTGACAAGTGTTCCTCTCTGCACTCCATAGGAGCACAAAGTAAAAGTGTAAGTGAGTGTGTGGGAGTGTGAGTGTGAGTGTGTGTAGTGGGTGACATCTAGCCAGCAGCAAAGAACGCCTGCTTTGTCCTTTAGAATAATGGGCCATGGCCGTATTTTTTAAAACACAGCGTAGCCCTCATTAATTTTAATATGTAGAGATGAGTATGTTTTAAAAATCTGCTCTATTCAGGAGGGCATTTGGAGCAAATGTGGGATAGCTCTCCTGTCAGGACACTTATCACCTCTGTAGGGTAGAGAAGCGAGCCGTCATGTGCAGACAGCCAAAGTTAATTGTCATCTGGCCTCCTCAACCCAACCTTTGTAATTGAGCTGTAGGACAAGTTGTGGTTACGCTTTTCAGTAAATTTAAGGAGACACACAAGTCACTATTCTCTCTGCTTAACAATATCACCCAACCCAAGGACTCTCTCCCCGCTCACTTGTACACAACCTCCTTCTGCAACTCCATTATGTCCTTCTTCAACTCCCACCTCAACATCACAGCCGACTTTCACCCATCGACACACTCATTCTCCTCCTTCCAGCTTCCCACTCTCTCTGAAATCACAGAACTCATCCAGAAATCCAAGCCATCCACCTGTCAACTGGACCCCCTCCCCACACAACTTGTTAAAGCCTCCCTCCCCTCCCTGGTCCCCCTCATCTCTGCCATCATCCACTCCTCTCTCACCACTGGAACTGTCCCTACAGCTTTCAAAACTGCTGCCTTACCCCAATCCTGAAAAAAACTGGCACCGACCCCTCCAACTTCAACAACTTCCGTCCTATCTCCAATCTACCCTTCATCTCCAAAATCCTGGAAAAAACAGTTGCCTCCCAACTCCACTCTCATCTAACCCACAATAACCTGTATGAACAGTTCCAGTCCGGTTTCCGCCCACTCCATAGCACTGAAACAGCACTCCTTAAATCACCAACGACCTCCTTGTGGCAGCTGATTCTGGACTCCTCACCATCCTCATCCTCCTCGACCTAAGTGCAGCCTTTGATACCATCTGTCACACCACCCTCCTCACTAGGCTACCCTCCATTGGTATCACCCACACTCCGTTAGACTGGTTCACATCTTACCTCTCTGGCCGCACACAGTTCACTCAACTCAAGTCCTTTAAATCCACTCCTTCCTCCGTCACTACAGGGGTGCCCCAGGGCTCTGTCCTGGGGGCCCTCCTCTTCATCACCTACCTCCTTCCCCTCGATAATATCTTCCACAAATTCAACATTCACTTCCACTGTTACGCAGATGACACCCAGCTCTACCTCACTACTAACCCCTCGTCCACTCTCCCGCCCACCTCCGTCACTGATTGCATCTCTCGAATAAAAACCTGGTTCACCCTAAATTTCTTTACATTAAACAATAATAAAACCGAGGTTCTCCTCATTGGCACCAAATCCACTCTATCCAAATCCAACAGCTTCTCCCCCACCATTGATAACTCCTCCGTCTCACCCTACCCCCAGGTTAAGAGTCTTGGTGTCATCCTTGACAGCACATTATCCTTTCAATCACACATCAATAACATCACCCGGACTGCCTACTTCCACCTTCGTAACATTAATCGTCAACTCATTTTTGGACCCCTGAAAGTGCGGATATTTTTGCACACTCATTGGGCCTGGTGAAAATTGCAAGTTATTATAGGTCTCGCAAAAAAATTCTCAGCAGCGCCCCCTAGAGGTAAAAAAAACACCCTACGCATAGAGTTTTTTTGAGCTAACTGCATGAAAAGTTCTACGCATATTTATGGCATCAGGACACACAAAAAAGTCTCCTGAACCCATATTCGAAACTCAACAGGAAGAGCGCCACCTAGCTGTGAACATGAAAAATGGGGCCAAAATGGGTCAGTGCAAGGGTGCATACTTTTGCTAATTTCTCCTAGAGCTTTTCTCTGATTCAGTTGAAACTAGGCATATTCTATAGTAAACCCATTGACGATTAATACAAAGTAAAGGAATTCCGTTCAGATGAAAATTGTGGGCGTGTCAGACTTTGGGGCGGGGCATAAAAAAAACGTCGGAAAATTGATTTTTGTGACTTTAAAATGCACGTAATCTCACCTCATCCAACACACTCATCAGTCCTGGAGAAAATTGCGACATTTTATGGGTGTCGCAAAAAAAGTCAAAAAAATGTGCTCATTACCGCCCCCTACAGTTTTCAAAAACCCCTCCCCATAGAGGTTATTTCGAGCTACATGCTTGAACATTTTACGCATATTCATGGTATCAGGACGCACAAAAAAGCCTCTTGCACCCATATCCCAAACTCAACAGGAAGAGCGCCACCTAGCTTTGAAGGGTTAATACTTTCGTTATCTTCTCCAAGGGCTTTTCTCCGATTCAGTCCAAACTAAGGGCAACCTATAGCAGACACATTGACAATTAAAAACTGTTCAAAGAATTCCATTCAGACAAAAATTGTGGGCGTGGCAGGCATTCAGGCGGGGCATCAAACGCACATACAGCTTTGAATGTGAAGAATGACGCCCAAATAAGGGTGCATACTTTTGAGAGCTCCTCCTAGGGTTTTTGTCCAATTCAGTCCAAACAGGGCACATTCTATAGCAGACATATTGACGATCAAATTATTGTTAAAGGAATTCTGTTCAGACAAAAATTGTGGGCGTGGCAGACTTTCAGGTGGTGCATGAAAATGCAAAGGAGAAACAAGCCCTGCAGAACTCATTAAAATATGCAAGGAAGGACATCCAGCGGCAAACATCTGTTGTGATGAGTCAAGCTGCACATCTGGAAATAAAGGACAACACCATTCAGAAGTTACAGGAAAAATTACAAAACAAATGGAGGAAACTAAAATTCTTGTCCAAGCATTTGCAGAAGGAAGTAAGTACTTTCATTATCCTTGTTTAAAAAACAATTGATGTAATTACAAATTAATGCTTAAACAGTACATGAACAAACATTGGTATTATCAAACTATCCCTAAGACTTGAACAAAGCAGTGTGACAACACAACAACAACACAATTGAACAAACAATGCACACTTTTCCATGCAAAACATCATTGCCTAATAAATCTTTCTATGTTTCAACTCTTCAGTGGATGCAGACTGGATAGATGACAAAGACGGACAAGCAGGTCCATCTTACAGTGCAAAGGTACTTTCCTACAAATTTCATTCAAATACCAAATCGTGTTCAAGTGATTCTAGTGTTTCCGATCACACATTATAATATACATATACTGATAATATGTCTATTTGCTTTTCCCACAGACAAGCTCACTCACCATGAGGCCACCTGGTCAGATGCCAGAACCTTGCTGATGAACCACTTCCGAGATCAAAATGTACAAATACTGTTGTGTATAAGCTGTTTTTCTTCATTTTTGGTAATATATTATTTCTTGGACATGTCAATTACTGTTATTAATGTGTTATATTGTTTTTTGGGCTCATTTTTTTTTTTATATATTTCAAATGCTCTTATTTGTATATCCTTTGAGTTCTTCTTAAAATTGGTAATAAATGTCTGTTTTCTAAAATCTGTCTGTTTCATATCATCTCTGACTAAAACATATTAATACATAGATATAAGGTTCGCATCACTGCTATCCAAAGTAACACTATGAACAACGCTCATTGTTAAACATGTTACATGTATTTCACATTCTATTGACCAGGACAGTAAAAAGAACCTTCCAAACACTAACATCAAACCGCCGAAACACTTCTCCAAATAACTTTGCGTTCCAATTAAAGCAAAAGTCTCAACATAAACCAAAAAAGTGTTTTTTAAGACCTTCAAATGCCCAAATCTCCAAAACTCATCAGGCGGTGGCCAGAACAGGCGATGCTGACTTTCAGGCAGTGCATCAACGAACATACAGATTTCAATGTGAAAATGTAAAATGATTAAAGGAATTCTGTTCAGACTAAAATTGTGGGCGTGGCACACTGTCAAGTTTGGAGGTTTTCTTGGCAATCTGCCAAAAACTTGGAACATTTGCACCACCTAAGGCAGCATATACTCTCAGATCTTGCTTTCCCATCACGTGGGAACTAATATCAGGCGGCGGTTTACATGTGGTGGCGGCTCGCGTAGGCAGCGGCTGCAGGTGTGCGAGGGCCCGTTCATCGCCGCTTGCGGCTTTAATTGTTTCTATTTTTCTTACCACTTTGTTAGTTTATATTGTTTTCATTTTGATTTTGACTTTGTTTTCCTTTAATGTGAATTCGTGTATGTATATATATATCTGTGCGGTGTCCTTGAGTGCCGAGAAAGGTGCCTTTAAATAAAATGTATTATTATTATTACATAAAACATAGTAAATAATTATCTCATATAGATCCTGCTCCAATTATCTAAAATTAAGTCATATGGCTGTCCTTTATACTCCAGTGATATTCAGGGATGTACATGTAGCACTTAGTTCTGTTCAACCTGAAAACACAACAAAGTGCTGAAACAAAGTAAGTGTCCACTGCAGGACCCTTATCAGCTGTGTAATGTCTGTTATAGCCAAGCGGCAACCTCCGGCCCTAAATATGAGGCCCATGTGGAAGTGTTAAAAATTGCAGTTCATTGAGCATCCGCTTGGGGCTGACTGCATTCAAAAAAGACGATATTTGCAGCAATAATAAACATGTTTAAAGCCTGGTTCAAAAAACGGTTTGGGTTTGTATAGCTCCTTTCTCTTTCGGCACACACTGTACAGGGTGTGAATATTTTTAGAACGTTCAGAAGATATTAAATTTTGTGTTTTGTCCATTTAAAGGGATATTTCAGTTTTTTTGAAGTGGGGTTGTATGAGTTACAGTACACAATTGCTCCTGCTAGCCACAATGAGTGCCGGTGAGCTCTTCCCCTTTAATGAGAAAATTCCCAGAGGACCGGCCGGCAAGCTAGGCTATTTTCTCTGCGGACGGGACCTCCTATTTCATGTAATTTCACCAAAGTTAAGAAAATATGGTCCAGGCTCATCACGGTGCAAATGCATGCACCAGTAGAGAAAAATTGGAGTTCTTCAGTTTGCCGTCAGAAACCCCCTTTGTTTTGGCACTATTTTCGAACGCATTTCGCAGACCGGTGTTCTTTCCGCTGCATGAGCACGGATACACGCCGATCAGCTGTTGGATCAACAAGCACGTAGCAGGATCAAGTAGCGATTTCGGTCTTTAGTGTGAATTAAAATCACTTTTCTGCAAATTTACAAGATGGGACATACCTGTCTTTATCCCGGCTGTTCAAACAAGCAAACCTCCTGTAAGGCAGGGAACTCTGGATGATGAGTGATGCAGACTGGAGCCGTATGTGAGCCGCTGGTATCCTCTGATTCAGAAAGGTCCTGAAGTATTGTTGTCACTAAGTCCCTCTCCCGACAGCAGAAGCTCTCTGGGTTCGTTGGCATGGGCTCACAGTTTACGCACCGGCACCACCAGGTAACATGGGATCTCTCCTGCTCACCTCGTTAGCACAGAACTTTCTCCCCTCTCTTCTTCGTTGGTACGTTGGGTCTGCATCTGGAGTTCTTTCTCTGCAAACTCTGGTTCATAGAGAAATCCTTGTGTCCACAGCAAACGGCACGTCATCGTCGCTGTCAGAATAACTCATTTCTGCAGTTCGTAGATTTGTTCCTAAAAGTGCAGACAGATTCAAACAGCTGATCCTCGTGTATCGGTGCTCGTGCAGCGGAAGAACACCGGTCTGCGAGGTGTGTCCAAAAATAGTGCCAAGACTATTTTCAGACAGATTAGGGGGCCAGTTTGCTACATGAAAGTATTCAGCCGTTTATGAAACTTATACTGAAGTATAACTTCACAAGATACTCCAACTTCCTCATTTAGTGAAGGCGGCTGGCTGTTCCTCTGATCTACCCTATCAAGACAACATAAAAGCTATAGACTGAACTCTGTGGCTGTTTCTCATGAAATTATGACTTATTCTCTAAAACTCATCTTGTTTATTCTCCAACATGGCTGTAATCTTCCACCCTCGTCATGTAGATGGATTATATTCAATGAAAAATGTTGTTATGACAAAACTTGAAACATGCCCCTGTTGTGTTGATCTGGTTCTGCTCATGGCTGTTTTGTGTTTCTAAATCTTGTTGATCATCTGTTTTCTTATCATCCTTGATTAGGTGTATGTTGCTTACTATGTGGATTCTTTCATGTTATCTGAGGGTTGGGTTCATGTTTTTTGTAGATACAGAATCAGCAGACGTGTCTGAAGCGCAGCATGTCTCTGTTTCTGTCTGTGTCTCTGAACAGGCGCAGAATGAGAAATGAGAGCAAACAGCAGTGTGCAGCCAAGAGTAGCATAGCCACTCCATCACAGTGATAGGCCTTGTCACTTCTTCTCTCTCTCCCACTCCTGCGCTGTCTCCCTCCCCTCCACTCCCAGTGCTAAGGGCGGGGTGTAAAGTTCACTCCTGCCTAATTCATCAACCACCCTCCTCCGCAGCCTTGTACAGGTCATTAGCTACCACACTGACACAGCACCCCGGCCCACACCCCCTCTCATTTATTGTCTTTTTACAGCAAGGAAGCAGCATCAATTAATTAAAGGCTAAATTGCCTCCGTCCCCAGGACACGCAGAGAGGGCAAGAGTGTTGTAGGTGGGGTTGGACAGATTTCTGTGGGGTTGTTGAGTGAATGTGAAAAATGTGAATATGTCTGAACCCTCTTATACAAACCCTTTTTACCCCCTCTTTCTTTTAAAGGGTTCTGCTAAAATTAAAGCAAAGTGTTGATCAGTAGACCCTTCCTACAAATTGTGACAGAACCTCTGAAAAAAAATTATTCACTTGTTGCAGAGTAACTTGAAAGTCTTGTTTTGTCGACCTCAGAGTGGGAGTCAATGTATCATCTTGCTGCAGATAGAGGTGATCTTCAGAGTTTGTCACACTACATAATCACTGTGTTTGGATGTTGGTGCTATAAGCATACTTCAACTAAGTTTAAACAGATGACAGTTTTAAAAGGGAGGGAAGTGAAGTAAATCCCATATATGATATATTTAAAAACATTTAAATACATCAAGGTTCATTGTCCAATAAGTAGGGAATATCATACACAGTGCTACCATCCTGCAGATGGAGAAACAGGTGATATAAGATTAAACTATATAAATGTTATATTGTTACATCAATTGAGAATTTTTTCAATCTCTTGGATCGATGAAAGCTTTTAAACTGGTGATGTAAAGTGAGACTGCTTATTCCAGAGCCCAAACACAAGCCTTTAAACTGTTGGCAACAAAGAGAAGCAGTCATCAAGTAAGGTAAATGTATGGTTAGAAGGAATGGGAAAGTAGAATCCCAATCAGCTCACCCTGTCGGGATTCTATTTCCCATAACTACCTGCCAGCCATACATTATCCCGCTTATTGCCTGGCTACTAACTTCAGGTACAAACACGTTGGCAAAAAACATTGAATAAAAGATTATTTTATTGATTTAAAATGATTTATGAATACAGTCTTTTAAAAATAGTTCCACGTCAGTTAGTGTTCCATGGTGATGGATTCTTATCTGCCTGTTTCGGTCGATTTAACATGAAACTGTCCTCATTAAGCTCTCCTTCTTCTCTGAGCTCTGTGGTTCACACACTTTTAAAAATAAACAAATATCACAACTTTGAACCCTGCTGCTATCATCACCATCGCTCATGGTTTCAATTTCTTTGTAGTGACGGTAACTTACTCACCGGCTCTGCTGCCATTGCTAATATTGCTGGACATGATCCAACATGAAAACATCTGTAGCCTGCCTATTTAGTATGCTAACCCAAACTAACCTTGAAGCCACATTGTTCACCAATACAATGCTAATGGAAACTAATGATTTTACCTCACCTTATGGTATATGGTGTTAACAAGCAGAAGCAACATGTGCAGGAACTCTTTTCTGTGGATTGATTTGACATGATGGGTGATAAGTTTACTTCTGGTGTTGCTTATGTTAGTGAAAGTTAATCACCTTTGTCAAGGGGTTTCGACCAATCAGAATCAAGCATCTTAAACAGCCGTAAGATCAGTAAGAAAGCCGGGCAATGAGTAAATAATTGCACAAAGTGAGTCTGTGGTTATGTCCTATAGTTCCCTTAAGCCTGCATTGTATGTGGTATAACCATCAGCTAAAGATACATTATCTCCATTATTACCCGGCTACCAACTAAATATACGAACAAGCTGACATTAAGTATGGAAATTAAGATGATTTTATTTATTTTAAAACAGTATATTTATACAGCTCAACAAAGCTAGTCCCTCTGTTGGTTGTGCTTCAATGGCAACTGTACTCTCATCAGCCTTCTTCTTGGTCAGATTCTCATTTTTATTCACTGCAAAGTCTTAACATTATCCTTTGTTTCTGTAATGAATCACATTAACCATAACAAGGTAAGGTCTAAACATTCTTAGCATTCCTCACAGATGCAGGAAATAACAGCAGCACCTGTAAAAGTTCCAACTCCCCGTACATTTTCTGGAATTTTTCCTCTCACTCAACCAGTCCCGTAACAGTGCCAGAGCCCGTACTATGTTACACTTTGTGGTTGCTTCATGTCTGTTGTCTTACTTAGATTTCACTTCTCATCTTTTCTCTGCTTGTGACTGGTCGGCCATTAACCACTGATCTAAAGTTCTGTGCTCTCCAAATAAATTGACAGTAGAATTAAAAATATCCTCCATTTTGTCCATCAATGCTATCAGGAAGTAAAGTTTTTGTCACATTGTCAACAGGAAGAGGGTGAAATCGTAAACAGTTCATTAAATGTGCTTTAACTTCATTGATTTAATATGTGTGACGTGTGTGATCAGGCGGTTCCCAGTGTGTGTCTGCTGTTCACAATTAACAACCAATGTCATAAGGGTTTTTATCCCAATCAGAGTCAAGTATTCAACACAGCCGGGGTATCAGTAAGAATGCACAGTGATGAGTTTAATTTCAAAATATTTACAAAACAGATGAAAATAGGAAAGGAACAAGGAGGAGAAACAATAGAAGCAGACTGTTCTGAAATAAACTGGTCGTAAATGTTTTGTGTTGTTTTGGCCTGGCAGGCCAGGTGACCCATGCTCTCTTGGTGTGTCCAAACAGGTGCTCCAGGCTCACTGACCTTGTAAGGGCACACTGTGCAGTACACTGTTAAACTGTTTACTCTCTCCGTCAACCAGCTGCACTGCACGTTTATAATACTCTCATAAGTACGCTACAGATGGATATGGGTCCCCTCGCTGCCGCTCCCTTCCTTATGATTAATGAGCAGCACTTGGAGCCGCATGTGTTGCCGCCTCGCAACTCCGATGTGTCTTTCCGGACCCGACATTTTGTATCCTCTGTGAAAAATGAGCTCCTTGGTGTCGTTCATTACACTGTTCCACTGCCAGAACCCTCCCATGCATATTCCTGTGTACTAAGCCTCATGCCATGCTTGCACTGCGTGTGGGTGTCCGTGTCACTTTGCATCTAACTCACTTATCGAGACAGCTATCCAGTGAAATGTACGCTGGGGGAAAGACTTGACTGTAATTTGGGACCGTTTCAGAGGGAGACAAGTCAATAGAGGGAAACCTGGCAGCGAAAGAAGGAAGGATTTCAGTGTTTCGGAAGAGGACACGATGCTTAGGAAGTCCTGGCACAGCAGGAAAGTATAGTCACTTTTCTGCTGTGCAGGCACACTGATACGACAATGGTCTGGTAATCATTGTTCCCTTCTGAAGTTATGGCTGTAATTTGGTCTGTCTGTGGATAGAATCTATTTGTCTGGATGCTACCCGCAGATGACTGAAGTGACACACTTGTCTAGGAGCGCACACACCGCAAGAACTCATTTGCCTTGATGCAAACACACACTGCATCGTCACGCACTGTCGCCCACACAGAAACACACTCCTGGCTACTCAGCACTCTCTCAAGGGCAAGCTCCAATAAAGCAGCATTGGAAAACAGCCATCTGATGGATTGGACCTGGAGAAGGCAGCACAGGCAAATCCCCTAATGTGGCATAAATAAGGCTGCCGTGCTCCAATCGCTCTCTACAGACAATGTAAATTATATTGTCAGGCGCAGTCACTTTCCTGCTCGCTGTGCAACTAACAAGAGTCACCTGCCAAGGCTCGACTCGGAGAGGAGGAGCTACTAGAGGGAGGGACAGGGGAATTTATTAAAGAAACTCAGTTACACCACACAAACACAAGCACGCTCATGCTAGCCACACACATAGCCCACATAGAGGTAGTGTATATACATCTGATTTATGTCCCTTGCTCCTGTGTGCTCCCCTCCTCTCCTGTGGCTCTCAGTGAAGGTCAATGCGACAGCTCTGCTGAAGAAAACATGTGATGCTCAGCCATTTTGGTGCTCAGCTCCCTCCATGTGTGCCTGAGGCCTGCAGTTCCCCAGGGGCTGACAGACTTAACACAGAGGTCTGTAAATAATGTGAAGTGTTGACTTCCATCAATCCAGAAGTGTCCACAGCCACCTCTGAGTGATTCAAACCAAGTCCAGGAAAACATTTAGCATCAGGTTTATTCTGTATTGGCTGCTTCTTGGCTTGCTCTGCTCTTAACACAGCCTTTTACCAAAATACCTTGCTGTCTCATGTTCTCCTTGCAGCTGTTTTTCTGTCAGGTTTGATCCAAGACTTTGACGGAGCCCAGCTGTTTTATCCTTGCCAAATATGTGTTCAAACAACACGGCTTTGTTGATATGGTAGACATCAAGAAGACCTGCCACATCATCCTGCCTGAGCAATCCTCAGCTCCTTCAAAAATGTTGTAACTACTTGTAAAAGGTTTTGAAGGTGTTATGATATGCAGATGATGAGCTTCCCATAAATAACATGTTCATAATGAGAAAGCACATTTACAAATAGAGTTTGCACACATAAATGTTGGTTAAAATCCCTCAGCCTAAACTTAGAGTAGACAGTGCAGCCTTTGCTACTTCGTGCCATAAATGGACAAATGCATACGACGAGAAATGCTTTAAACAAACAGCATCTTACACACACCAGTATTTCCACAAACACTGAAGCCCACAAGTGCTACTTCCTTGTAGTCCACAGTGCAGAGAAACAGCATTGCCCTCTCCCTGTCAAACATTTCCTCCCATAGCCAGCTAAAAAAGTGTTTCCCAATGCTGACAGGGAGAATGGATGGCCTCCATTACGCCTGGCTAAACACATTCCAGCAGGATGAAGGGGCTGTAAATTATCCTGCGAGCGAGCAGCCCAAGCCACAGCCGTGCCAACAACCCCCCTTCGCTTTTAATGGAGGAGGCCATCTACAGCCTGCACCTCACTGAGTCACAGCCCCCCTACCTAAACATACGCTGTCACCTGTGTGTATACAGTATGTGTGTGTTTGTCACTGAAATACAGGGGGGCTGTTTGAATCTAACACCTTAGCAGAAATCCTTGAACCCATCATTTGAAGGAATCAGATTAAACAAAGACACACTGTGTAATCAAGGCTGGTAACTCTTGGGGTTTCTCCTGAATGGGCACAACAGACTTCTGTTACATTACTGCACAATAACTGTGACTGCCTGCTCTCTGACAGGTTTAATGCTGTGAAGCTGGAGGGCGTAACTGTAGAAACATCAGCAGTATGTCTGGTCAAATTCAGTTCACATGAAGTGTTGTTGGCAGCTGGAAAGCCATCAAATAGGCCAAGATATTGGCCCATGGCATGGTTAAATACTAAGTGTGTGTGCGTAAATCATTACATGCAAATAGCAAAGTGTCAGAGAACACTGTGTTCCCACAAGGTGAAGCTTGTTCATCTTGTGTGACAGCAGACCTGATAGAAATCTATGTCCTCCCTTTTGGCAGTTAACAACAAAAACCACCGGAGGAGAAATGTTCACACTGTGACTACCTTTCTTCTTTTCTTGACATTTCATCCTTTTGTTTGTTCCTGTTTCTTCTTATGCTGCTGGGAAATTCCTGAAATGCCCGTTTTTTTACATAATTGGTTCACGAGCTTCATGCATTTCTTTGTAGTTCAGAAAATTATGTTTGGACTGACAGAGTTATACATTTGTGTATTTGTGGATGTTTAGTAGGACAATGAGCGCTCACCATGACAGTATCATCTTGTAAGTAGACCAGTATTTAAAGAAGAGATGTAGCAATCATAGTAGTTTCTGTTATACAGGCACGAAAACACAGTATGACCTCTAAAGAAACAATTTGTAGATTTTGATCATGCAATCATTAGTCATACTGCTGCACAGTGGCGCAGTGGGTAGCACTGTTGCCTCACAGGAAGAAGGTTCCTGGTTCCAATCCCTGATGGGTCAGATGTGGAGTTTGCATGTTCTCTCTGGGTACTCCGGCTTCTGTCTTTACGTTAGCCCTGTGATTGGATGTACTTTACCTTCCGCCCAATGTCAGCTGGGATAGGCTCAAGCTCCCCGCAACCTCGAACGGGATAAGCGGCCAAGATAATGGATCATCTCACATCATCTCACATCTCGCATTGTGTTGCAGAAATAACATTTATTTAAAGGGACATTTCACCCAGTTTACAAAAAACAAATTCCAAATTCAAACTTAAAGCTAACTGTAGTCAATACTGTTACGGAAGTGAGAGTACCTCCACTTGAAACTAGTTCAAGTTAAGTAAATCTGATGTGAATCCAGTTGGAATAAGTGGGGGTAAGATTAGGTGTGCACACTGAACATAAAGTGAATTTTAAAATATTATAGAATTCAAAACACAAAACAGATGTACGGCGATGCAAAGAAAAATCTGGAGTACCATTGTTATGAACACCATGAACACTGTTTCACTTTTAATATAATGTTATTTTAAACACGTATAACACCTTTAGCTCAGTTGTTATTGAGTCGAGATCCCAAAGTTTAGGAAAAAATAAAAAACACATGAAATGAAATAAAAACTTTGTGGACATATTCTGAACTTACCTGTGACACTTTCCTGACAGAATGACCTCCTCCTCCTCTCTCCCTCCTTCAGCCCCCACCACAGCTGCAGGGTCCTGCCTGAGGTGGAATGGGCCTTGGTGACAGGTCACATTATACCTGGGTGCTGACAGGGGGAAAGGGGTCAGCCATGCTGTCAGGGCAGAGAGGGAACACATCAGGTGATGGGATGGGGAGGAGTGAGGAGGAATGGAGTGCCTTTCATCAGCCCCTGTCTTGAGTGACAGGCGGCACAGCTGTGACACTGATGGTGCATTCCAGCACACGTGGGCTCGAGTCCACATGGACAGGGGTGGAAGGAGAACCACAGGAATGTGGTGAAAGAGAGAGAAAGCTCCCAGTGTTCTGTTTACACATAATTTGGATTTCAGAATATGTTTTCCCTGAATAAGAAATCATACATCATGTTGACATCAATGTGCCATTCCTGACCCTGAGGTCTGTCACAGCTCTTAGATACACTGTCTAATATGAATGTTGCTGTTGTCATAAGTTAATTTGAGACAGTCCCCCCTGGATCCTCACCTCAGCAATATCCAGTTTCACCCCCACTCCTTGCTTTTTCTTGTAAAGTTATAGATGGTTCTGATGGGGGGAATTTGGAAATATAGATTACCCTCTCACTAATCTGTTGGGTTTTGCAGATAGGAATCAAATAATGGAGCATTGTCTCTCAGAGCTTTGAAGAATCAGAGGCAGGAAACTCTGTGACGGATCACTACCAGTCAATACATGCAGCACTGTGCGTCTGGTGGTCACCCATATATCCGATTCCTTCTCCACTGTGACCTTTCAGGAGCAACGGGTCAGGTCACAGCAGTTTGTCTCAGTTCACTGATCACATGTAGCACATGAAGAGAGAAGCATGAGGAAATGAGGATGTTATTCCTTTGCATCAAAACAATTCTGATTTGATGTTCAGAAATGCATTTATAGAAATGATTTTTTTTAAAGTGTGGTCATGTGAGGTACTTGTCAATAGTAAGTGTATGAGCCACAGGGGTGCCAGTCAGTCCGGTCTCTTTGTTGAGGAACATACTGGAAAACCAAAATGTATGCTAGGCTATCAACAACTACAGATGGGGTAAGCTCTCCAACGTGATTTAGCTACATTTAACAAACTCAACACTAATGTGTTTTTCCAAGTGCACTGATATAGTGTGATTTTTTATTATTTTGCATCACAGTTTGACGTAATTCTGATTAACAGAATTAGAGTCGGGTGGACATTAGGGCTGTCATGGTAAGTGCAAAAAAAGAAGCACAACAATCCAACTGCAGAGCATGCTAGTCCACCGTCACAACTGCATTTGACACAAACCGATTGTAGGTTTGACCCTTTTGAAACATCTCAGCTTTCTGCCAAATGAAAATCCCTTTGAATCGAGGAAACACTTCAAGTTTGAGCCCTCACCGAGCAAGTTACTGTTCAGCTATCAAGGTGAAGCTGCTGCCCTCTAAAGCACAGAGTGGTGGAGCATCTTACACCGGTGCCAGCCGACAGCTTGGAGTCGGTGAAGTCTTGAGGCCTGAGTGACAGTCCGACGGTCCACCCTCACTCCTGCTATAAATGAGTTACATTTTATGGTAGACCCTGTCTGTAGTGGTTTCTAGCCAAGCTGTTCCAGTTCTTCGACTGGTTTCTCAACAAAGGGGCATACACATACACTATTGACAAGTACCTCATACAACCCCACTACAAAAAACGAAAAAACTAATCTCTTTAAGAGGATCAGACAGGATCTGGACCCTTCTCAATTTTGTTTCCTGAGATAGTCTCAGCTTGTTTAGCTGGTTTTAGCCTTCTTCAAAGTGTGGTAGAGATATTTATCCCCTGCCTGACCTCACAGCCCAAACACTTAACACAATGATACCTCTCATAGGATGCAGGTCCTCCCATAGCCACTTGAAAAGCCTCAGTACTCTTTGTCATAAATTCTCTAAGTGTCTGTAACTCTTTAGAAGAATGAGGACACTTCTCTTAAACTTTGGTGTTTTGAAGGAATCGTATTTGGAGGCCATGTTTCATGGGTGTTACAACAGGCTGACATCTAATGAAGAGCAAACAAGCCAACAGAATAGAGAGCCAGTCTGTCACTTGATGAAAGCATCCAGGTTGTAACCTTTTATGCAAACAATGCTGATTGTTGTTTGACTTCTTCTGTACATTAGAGCGCTGATCAAGATGCTTCTATAGCTTCACCAACAAATACAGTATATCATACTCGTGTTTGTAGCTTGCAATGCTGCTGAACTGGGCTGCTTGATATTGATAGGTGTTCCTCATGTTTCTTCCTCTTTTTTTTTATAGAAGTCGATTAGTAAACAAATCCAGATTCTTCCTCCTTCAAATAACTTCCTGCTCGAAAGAAAAGAGAGGTAAAACCCACATATATAGAAAGATGGATAAACAAATGAGTTACCTACTTATACTTGGATTAGGCTTAAAAAATCAGTTAGTACATGACATCATTTGTCAGCATTTTCATTTTATATTCAAGTCAGGTCAAGAATTCCAACCATCAAGTCAAACTGATTAGAGCACAATGTGACTCAAGACATGTAACTCAACAGTTTCATGCATGTTGAGAAAGTAGGTTAATTCTCCCTCAATTATCTTTCTCCATGTGCATTTGTACGTACATGTGTGTGTCAGCTGTCTGCTGCAGTGTTTGAACCCTGCGTCCTCCTTCCCTCTCCCTTGGCTGAGGTGTAGCCACTGGCCACCATTGTCCTTTCCTGTCAGCAGTGTTGCACCATATCATCAGCCCGTGAATGAAGTTGAGGTTCATCAGGCCAAGGTAAAATTATCCACCCTCCCACCATCAGATGCCAGCCTGTGGACCTGCTCAGCTCTCTGCTGTCTGAACACCACAGACAAAACTAGTAAACTTGTTTGAGACTGCAGTGCGGCAGGTGACCAAATCATAATGGCTGGATGGCAAACAAAGCCACAGTGTGACTTTATTCTGGGTTCTTGTTAGGAAACCTGCTTGATTGTCCTTAAAGTGGACTAAACAATACTGTGCCTTTGAGTGAACAATGCAACTAATTGTTAAAATGAAATTAATTAATTAATCAATCAATCAATCTGTGCTTGTGTCTCACTGCATGCAGTCCATGCTCTTTTCTTTTTCAGCACAAATACATATTTTTTGAGCGCAGATCTTTTGCTTTGTTTGGCTCAAACATGCTTAGATTTAATAAAACCTTTTTCTATTATTAAAAATTACGTGTTTTCCGATACGATAGGATTTACTTTATTGTCCCCGTAGGGAAATTTGTCTTTGACATCAGTGCTGCACATTACCTGCTGCTACAAAAATCACCACAATGACACAAGAACACATAAATAAATAAGAAAAGTACAATAAATAGTAAACATTCATACAACACACAGCTTACCTTTTATAACTGTATAAAATTCCTGTTTATACATTATACTGGTATTTACATAAACATTTTTGAAAAATGAAATATTGATATTC